>NC_089222.1:21238593-21839593 GCF_963924675.1 Phocoena phocoena | reverse complement strand
GTTATTTTTCGTTTCTCTTTTTAAAGTATAGTAATTTTCAAATTACGTGTTCAATTTAGAACACGGATCCGTGGTTAAAAATAGGAGATCGGAAGCATAAACTTGTAACCAGTGAAACTATGAAGCTATGGAGGCAAATTCACAATAAAATGAGTCACATGGTTATGACAGATGAACTGTTGACCTTGATGTCCACCACATGCCCATGACAGCTACCAGGGCCAGAGCTCCACCCTAGCCACACCTAGTGAACTGGTGGCAAGCAACTCCCTAAAATACTGAACAGTGGAAGTTGAGATGGGTTTTATTTTAGGGAAATTTTATTTTAACGGAGTTACAGATGAGCACATGAAATAATGGATAAAAGCCATCTCCCATGCAACGACATTGAAAAAGTCAAGTATGCAATTTCAAAGAAAAAAAAAATCACAAAATAATTTTAAAACCTAAAAGAAAGAAGACTTGACTGAGAACATTAGTGAAAAACAAATGCAAAAAAGCAAATTCAAGGGTCTCTTAAAGATTTCTTTAGTCTGTTTCAGAAATGCCTCAGAAATCACAGCTTGAGTCGTAGGAGTCAAGTTGAAGGGTTTCACTGTAGATAGGACCACACCTCTTTTTGCATCAAAATGAGGCAACTGATTTGGAAAAGGTGTCCTTACAGAGTGGCACTATCTACCAATGCATTTTAGTGGGTTCTAAAAGATAGACTAGAACGACTTTATGAAAACAGATATTGATGATTTGGCCCGTTTATCCATCTTTCTTCACCATAACGCTAATGAGTGTCTGTGAAGACATGTCAATTCCTAAAGTGGTTGATGGTAAAATAACAAGGAAAAACATCTCAACAAGATGTGTAAGTCCAAAAAGAACAATATCAACTGGAAATAAACAGCTCAGCCTCCTGCACAGGTGAGCCAAAACTCTGATGGGCAAAATGCTGGCAGAAAACAGTGGCCTCGGGGACTACTTCACACAATGAGTGTTCCTGGAACCTGCTTCACACACGGAGTGTACTTCTAAAGGTCTGCTCTTGAGTTCTAAGTGGTAAACATTTCATCAAATTTAGTTTAGAAAATTTAACGGTTTGCATACTTGTCTCTCAAGGCCACCTTATAACAAAATGAAAAGTTGGTGTGTTTTTTTCTTAAAACTTGCTTCACCCCGCATATGTGTGCTGGCTTAATAGGAAGAAGGTGCTGGTCTAGGTTTCCAAACTTGAGGCTGATTTTGTCATAAAGGAAAATATCAACCGCGCCACGACTAAGTGCAAAAAACTCATCAAGGTGAATAAAAGTCTTTGTTCACTGAAATGTCGAGTGGCTCTGAGATGTTTTATTTAGCATATTTTTTCAAAGTCAATACTCTTAACAACTGCAAGGAAAAGCTGAGAAATGATTTTACTGCCGTGATCACTGCCATAAAAATGCAGGTGCAGAGTTGGATGAAGAGAGTCGGTTAGGGGAACTAAGTGTAATTGAACCTCTTCGTTTATTTGCAGGTATCAGTTCTCTGTGATTGAGTTGATGTTTTCAAAACTGTTAGATTTATTGCGACAGCATCCTACCCATGAGCCAATAGAGCTTATGCAAAGTTCTTCTTTCCTGATGGCAACAATTCAAAATATTAGTTTATAACTTGGAGACGACCCCATGCGTCTTTGATGCCTTCCTTCTTTCCAATATGGTAAGATGATCCTGGATCATCTGGGTGCCTTTCCTGTCCTAGATCTGAAATCAGTCATAACTCCAAGAGGGTATGGCTCCTCTTCAGGAGATTCTTTAGAAGATTCCATACCCTTATGGCCTTCATTTGTCCATGGGGCATTCCAGGAAATTGGGTGCAAAGCAGACTATTGCAATGGGAATGGCATTCTCCCCAGGAGCAGTGTTAAAATTAGGTTGGGTTCATGAGCTAGAACCAGGAACTAAAGAGAAGATATCCATGACCAGTAATGAGCTGGAAAAAGCAGGACAGAACAACCATAGGCATTAAGTAGTGAAAACAAAACCCCACACATGGAATCTCAAACTCATTTACCCGCCACTGAGAAGTGGGCGGGGTCAACAGCAGTAGTGTAAAAAGCGGGGCTGTCCATAATATGGGGGCTCTGGGGTGGGAGAGGACTCTTGAGAGAGGGAAGTTTAGGACAAATTACAGGAAAGCCAGTTTCCCAAACAAACAGGGATTTTGAACAAACAAATAGGGCATATACCCTGAGAAAACCATAATTCAAAAAGAGTCATTTACCAAAATGTTCATTGCAGCTCTATTTACAATAGCCAGGAGATGGAAACAACCTAAGTGCTCATCTTCAGATGAATGGATAAAGAAGATGTGGCACATATATACAATGGAATATTACTCAGTCATAAAAAGAAACGAAATTGAGATATTTATAATGAGGTGGATGGACCTAGAGTCTGTCATACAGAGTGAAGGAAGTCAGAAAGAGAAAGACAAATACCGTATGCTAACACATATACATGGAATTTAAGGGGAAAAAATGTCATGAAGAACCTAGGGTTAAGACAGGAATAAAGACACAGACCTACTAGAGAATGGACTTGAGGATATGGGGAGGGGGAAGGGTAAGCTGTGACAAAGCGAGAGAGTGGCATGGACATATATACACTACCAAACATAAAATAGATAGTGGGAAGCAGCCGCACAGCACAGGGAGATCAGGTCGGTGCTTTGTGACCACCTAGAGGGGTGGGATAGGGAGGGTGGGAGGGAGGGAGACGCAAGAGGGAAGAGATATGGGAACATATGTATATGTATAACTGATTCACTTTGTTATAAAGCAGAAACTAACATACCATTGTAAAACAATTATACTCCAATAAAGATGTAAAAAAAAATAAATTTAAAAAAAAGAGCAGTTTTAGGTTCACAACAATACAATTGAATTTATATATTGATCTTATATCCTTCACTTTGCTAAACTCTGGTAGCTTTCTGGATGATCCCACAGGATTTTATACACAATCATGTTGTCTGCAAAATAAAGGCAGTTTTATTTCTTCCTTTCCAAAAAAAAAAAAAAAACCAAACAAAAAACAAATAAGGGTTTTGATGTGAAGCAGGCCTAAAACCTCCCATGCCCACCACCCTTTAGCTCGGTGACCTCAAGGAAGCAGCCCCTCCTCCTAGAATTCTGAGTTTCTTGTTGGTAAAATTGGGATAATTGTGCCTGGCAGGAAGTTATGAGGATCTGATGAGATGATTGGCATCTCACACTTAACATGCCCCAAGTAGCCACAAAACCTGCTATTTCTGTAGTCCTTTCATCTTAGTTAATGACCTCTCCATTCTTTCACTTGCTCAGGCCCAAAATCTTCAAATCATTAATTCCCACAGGCTCTATCTTCTAAATATATCCGGACTCTAATCACTTTTCTACCACCTTCATCACCACCACTCTGGCCCAAGTCACAAAGCTCACTCCTGCATCATCGCAGTTGCCTCCAGTGGGTCTCCCGCTTCTACCCTTGACACCCACAGTGTGAATGCACACAGCAACACATAAATCCCATCAAATCACTCCTCTCTTCCCCAAACCCCTCTAATGTTTCCATCTCAGTGGAAAGCCTTATCCTTGAACTAAAAGGCCCTACTGTGTCTGGCCCCTGCTTGCCTACTGACATTGGAAAGGTCAAGGGATATGTGTGTGATAAACTGTGTCTGCCACCCCCAATAACAGGGGAAAGGGACTACTGGTGGGTGGTCCAGCCAGAGCCAGAAGGGCTCTGAGCATCCCCCCCGGCCTCTGCTCAACCTCCCTGACATCAGCGTTCCCCCGGGGACCCTCTCCAGGAAGCCCTCCAGTCCTCCCAGAGCCATGGTCCTATCCTGTGTCCAGGGAAACCTCTGCTTTTCTGTTATCTGCTGTTCAAACAAACCGGCAATTCCCAGGCCCTTTGCAGTTAGGCCCCATCCATCCCATCCTCCACACCTCTGCCAGACCTCTGCCAGAGCTTTCCAACATGAAAATTATCTTCCCAAAAGAATAGATTCATTTATCCTCTCAAATTCAATTATTTTGAGCACCAACCATATGCCAGCTAACTGCTGGCCACCTCGGAGCGGGAGATGCTTCAAAAAGTAGAGGATAAGCTACGTAAACGTGGGAAAGTTACCTAAGGTTTCTGAGCCTTAGCTGTCTTATCTGTAAAATGGGCAAACTTCCTCCAAGGAGATCAAAGGCCACCACAGCCCTAAGTGGAACAGGTTGCCAGAATTCATCAATTATTTAATATGCATGTTAGTCCATGAGGACAGGGTGCTCATTCCTTTTGAGCACGCAGTAAGTATGCAGGAAAAACCATGTCAGTTATTTAACTTAATTCTGTGATTATTCACGAATCAATATTGTGTGCTGCCTGAAACCCATGGAGGGTGCAGAGATGAGTCAGACTCTGTCTCCCCTGCAAGAAGCTCACAGCTTAGTGGGGAAGACCAGGCACATCGAGTCTATATGATGTCTGTAAGAACGGGCTACAATCAATGGATGAACCAACCTCACTGGTACTCAGAGAAGGGATCACTCATCTGCCTGGAGAGGTCAGCCTCCTCAGGGGACAGGACACTTGGGTCTGGAAAGATGAACCCACTTGCCTTTCACACCCTCCTGAGAGAAGAGCATGGATAAAGGTAGGGCAGGGTGGAGCAGCGTGCAGGTGTAGGGAACCGCAAGCAGGAAGGTGGAGAGCCAAGGGCGAGCACAGTCGGGTCATGGAGGGTCTTGGGGGGGGGGGGGTGCGGGCAAGCTAAATAATTTGTGCATTAGTCCGAAGCTGTTGGGGAACCCTGGGGAGGCTTGAGCAGGTGTGGTCCCCAAGGAAATGGCAGTATTACATAACAGTTAAGACCACAGACGCTGGTAGGACAGATTTGGGTTCAGATCTTAGCTCTTGCCACCTACAAGCTGTGTGAACATGGGAAAGTATTCTGTGCCTTAGGTATCTCGTCCGTGAAATAGGCATCATAATAGTACTTACCTCAAAGCGTTATTATTAGGATTAAACAACTTAATTCTTATAAAGTGTTTAGAACGGTGCCTGGCATTTAATAAATTTTACTATTAGCATTATCATTCATTTAATTATCTAGATCTCCTACTAGACTGCCAACCAGTGCATCAGGGCAGGAAACTGTTCAACTTGCTTATCTCACGGCCCCAGTGTCTAGCAAAGGGCCTGGCACATAGGAGGTGTTCAACTAATGTCTACTGTATGAAACTACAATGGGCAGGCTGGAAGGGCTGGTCCTCCTGTGTCATGGGGCTTCTCAAGGTCCTGGAGGCCCCAAAGGCAGGCAGTGAGCAGGTCTGGGTGAGGCTGGGTCCAAGGTCACCCACTCATCCCCACAGACTTTCTCAGCTTCAGACACATGCCCACCAGGGCCTGCCCACCCCAGGACACAGCCTTCAGCTGGGCCTCAGAAGTGTGCCCCTCAGAGCGCTCACAGATCATCCTGTTGCCACCCACCTCCTCACCCCGGGGGTCTAAAACCATGTCATTCCCAGGGAACTTCTACCTTCTAACAATTCTTAATCCTTTTGCAATCAGTCCCCCTACCACCTCTCCCCAGGTGAGCCTTCCATATTCAAATCTAGACAGGTCACTTCCATACTTAAAACCCAACCTTGCCTTCACTTGTCCTGAAGATAAACCCAAACTCTTAAGTACAGCTACTTAGCACACCCTACACAGTCATAGACCCACGCTCCCAGCCTCCTTCCAACCATGTCATCACCCCCATCCGCTCCCCACCCTAACCAGAGCCTGCAGCCCCCCAAATGCTCCAGTCCGTACACCTCTGCCTGCAGCTCATTCTCCCCCGTGCCCTCTGCAAAGCTCTCCATCCTGGGAAACCTGCTTCAGTTCCGGTCCGCTCTGTGGCATGCCTCCCCAGATACCCTGAGAAGCCTGTTGTATAGTCTCCTACAATTGTCTGTTCATATCCCTGTCTCTGCTGCAGGACTAAGAGGCCTTGAGGGTTGGAACCGTCTGTTTCTTTCTGTATCCCCAGTGCCCAGCCCAGAAACTGGGACACAGTATAATAGTCCCTCAGGAAATGCCTGTTGGTTGGTCCGTTGGCAAAATGAACCAACGAATGAATGAACAGCAGGATGTCTGTGTCCCAGTGATCCTGGCATGTAGTCGGGGCACAGTGAATAATTCTGTGTGAACCCCTGAATAAGATACCTCTCCACTGGCCTTCTATGTTTGATTTTTTTTTCAGGACCAGCCCCTCCCAACACACACACACACACACACACACACACTTTTCCATCCCTCTCCTTCCACTTTTCTAAAAGAACCTCTTGTTAAGTATTGACTCATTAGACCAAAAACAATATATTCAAATTTATAAAGTTTCCAGGAGTTCTTCTCAAAAACATGGACCAAGAATTGCCAAGTTGTCCCATGAAATGCCACACAGGGACAGCCTGTGAGCAGATATTCTTTCCGGGGAGACACAGGTATCCCGTCTGCTCCCCATCCTGCTTTATGCATGTGAGGCCCCAGCCCAGCTTCCCTTCCTGGGCATTGAGTGGACACCTGTGACTGGGCTGTAATCCCAGGTGAGCCGCACGCACACAGCCCAGCTCCACCCCCCATCCTGGTCACCGGGACTTGAATAGCCAGGCGCACCTGTGGGCCAGGCGGCCACTGATCCATGGGTGGAGCCCAGCAGGACTGAGGCCTCAGCTTTTGAAGCACTGACAGGGCTGCCCTGGCGAGCCTGACCCATGACCTACAGGTGGGCACAGCCATTGTCCCCACAGGTCCCAACTGCTGTCTGTCCTGCTGCAGGGACCCGTGAAGGTATCCATTTCAGGTCGGTGCAAAGCAAAACAAACAGAGGGGCCAAGGGGCAGGGGTTTGTGTGGAGTGCTTTGCTGGCTGGGAATCCGTTGTTGCAAGTACAGGTATAATCCGCACCGGGCAGGCCCCACCGGCCAGCAGGGCTCCACCTGCCACAGGGCTGTTTATAAACACATGGCCAGGTCGGGTCTCCAAAAAAAAGAGTGGGTCTGCAAGTCAGGGGGCTCCACGGGGATTTGGAAGAGGCCTCAGTATCAGAAGCCAGCACCTTCCTCTTACCGAGCTTATCGACCAGGAGGAATGAGGTGAGACGTACCTTCCTCCCTGTCACAGACCCGAAGCTGGGGCCGGGCACAAGCCGGGCAGAAGAGCGCTAGCAGAGCCTCCACAGGGCCAGAAGCTGCAGACAACAATAGCCCTGTCAGACCACCTGCCATTAGCGGAGGCCAAGTCAGCTGCGGTCATAACATTTCTGGCAACTGTCAGTGTGCTACTGACAAACAGGAAAGTATTTGTGAATGGAGGCTTCAGGGGAGTTTGCGTTACTGTGAACAGGCACAGAACTCGGTCTACATTCTAACTGTGGTTCAGCTGCAAACTTGCTGTGCGAACTCAGACGAATGACTTCACCTCTCCGAGTCTCAGTTAATTCACCTAAAAAACAGGCATGCCGCTGACCAGCTTCGTAGGGATGTTGTAAGGATCAGTCTTGTGCAAAATCCCCTGGCCCCATGTCCAGCCTCTCACTTCCTACAGTTCACCTGGCTCAGGCAACGAAATAGGTGTCTCTAAAATACTGAGACCTTTTCAAACACTTTTATTGTTAAACAAAATTCACATTCAGAAAATTCTCCAAGTATCCATGTATGACAACAAATTACTGTAAAATGAATATCTATGTGCTTCTCACCCAAGTAAAAAAAAAAAATTGAACACTGCCTGGACTCCAGAAGCCACCATAGATTACTTTCCAATCATAGCTCTCCCTTTCACCCTCACAGTATAAATATATGGAATCATACAGTATGTCCAGCATCTAATGATCACCTTATATGTTTTAAATTGATTGGTTGGTATGTGTAACTTAATCCCTTTTCATTGCTGCATAGTATTCCAGTATAGGAATTTACCATCATGTTTTATTCAGTTGTTAATAAGTATTCTTACGTCTATCCCAGAGTACGGTGAAAGGCAAAACTCTTCTTCCTCTACACACACACAGAACATTTCTGGATACCCAATGTGAAGGTGTTTTTCCCACACCAACCAATTCTCCAACACCAGCTGGGTGTCCTACAATTCAATTCTGACACTATCTACCTCGAGTTAGTATCATATCCCACAGGTTAAGGGCTCAGTCCCACAAGACTGCCCCCACTTCAGACACCAGTTGCAAATAGTGGGTCTCCAGGTTACCCCCACTTATGCCCAACTTGGCTGTAAATTGAAGGTTCCCAAGAACCCCTCCTCAGGTTTAGTCATTTGCTATCACAGCTCACAAAACTCAGGGAAATACTTATGTTACCAGTTTGTCATATGATAAAGGACATGATAAAAGATACAGATAAACAGCCACAGGTTTACAGGGTGAGGTCCAGAAGGCGCTTCTGTCTCCGTGGCACTGGAGTGCTCCACCCTCCCGGCATACGGATGTGTTCACCAACCCAGAAGCTCTCCAAACCCATTCACGGATTTGTTCAGGGATTTTTTTTTTTGCGGAACGCGGGTCTGTCACTGCTGTGGCCTCTCCCGCTGCGGAGCACAGGCTCCGGACACGCAGGCTCAGCAGCCATGGCTCACGGGCCCAGCCTTTCCGCGGCATGTGGGATCTTCCCAGACCAGGGTGCGAACCTGTGTCCCCTGCATCAGCAGGCGGACTCTCAACCACTGTGCCACCAGGGAAGCCCCAGGGATTTTTATAGAGGCTTCATCATGTAGAAATGATTATTAACTCCATCTCTAGCCTCTCTCCCCTCCTCAGAGGATGGGTGGTGGGGGGCATGGGGTGGAGCTGAAAGTTCCAAGCTTCTAATCACTGTTTGGTCTCTCTGGTGACCACCTCCCATCCAGGAGGAGCCCAACAAGAGTCACCTCATTAGAATAAAAGATGCTGCTATTACACAGGAAATTCCAAGGATTTAGTATTTCTGTATTGGGAACTTGGGTCAAAGACCAACTGTTAGAACAAATGATGCTCCTAGAACCTTTATTTCTTAGGAAATTACAAAGGTTTTAAGACCTCTATTCGGGAGCCGAGGATGAAGACCAACATATGTATTTATTACATCACAATAGCACACACAGGCACACCTTTATTTGGGGTATATCTGTGGGAAAGGAATTTCTGGGTCTTAGGCTGAGTATCTTCAATTCTGCTAGATAATTCCTCACTCTTTTCCACAGTGGCTGTACTAATATAGCACTCCCTCGAGCAATGTAGGGAGTTCCCATTTTTCCACATCCTCACCAAGATTGATGTTGCCAGGTGTTTTAACTTTAGCCATTCTGGGGGGTGTCTTATTGTGGTTTAAATTTCCATTTCCCTTATTAGCAATGAGATTGACCAGCTTTTAATACATGTATTAGACATTTGGGTGTCATCACTTGTGAGGTGCCTGTTTAAGTCCTTTGCTCAGTTTTCTATTGGGTTGTCTGTTTTTTCTTATTGATTTGTAGGAGTCCTTTATCAATTTTGGAGATTGACTGTTTGACTGCTACATGTGTGTCAAGTGTCTTCTTCTATTCTGTCACTTCACTTTTCCCTCTGTTTTTACAATATCTTTTGATGAACTGAAGTCCTTGATTTTAACGTAGTCTTTTCCCTTTATGTTTAGTGATTCTTATGGGCCATATAGAAAATCTCCTTATCCCCAGAGTCATGAACATGTTGTCCCATCTTATCTTCCCATAGCTTCTTTGTTTTTCATTTATCATTTATATACACAGCGTATCTGGATTTGATTTTTGTGTGTGATATGAAGTAAAGGTCAAATTTCTTTCTTTCTTTTGTTTTTCATATAGATACCCAATTTCCCCAGCACCATTCTTTCTTGCTCTGCAGTACCACTTTTGTCATAAATCAATGTCTACATATGCATGATCTGTTTCTGGATCCATCACCATATCTATTTATCCTTGTGTAACATTGTCTTAATATCTGTAGCTCTATAATGTGTCAAAGAAGCGTTACATACTTGTTCTTTCTATAAGATTGTCTTTGCTGTTCTTGTCCCTTTACATTTCCATATAAATTTTAGAATCACCTTGTAAAGCTCCACAAAAGCAAAATATTTGGGACTTTTCCCAAATATTTTCCACTATCTTTTCCAGTGCCCTGGGCATCAGCTGCTTCGTTTACAGAAAAAATAGAGAGTGTCAGTCAGTTCAACTGAGTGGTCAGTTAAGTGAAGGTCTATAAAGACGATTGATTGTGTGGGTGTGCGTATGATGGAGAGAGGTGTGGTGATATGTGAGATACAGAGTTGCAAGAATTCATAGTATATAAAGTGTTTTACACCCTTTTTTAACTTAGTATTTTCCCATAAGCCTATCTTTCATAAAGATCGTTTGAGGGACTTCCCTGGCTGTCCAGTGGTTAAGACTCTGAGCTCCCAAGGCAGGGGCACAGGTTCGAGCCCTGGTCAGGTCAGGGAACTAAGATCCCGCAAGCCACATGGCGTGGCCCAAAAAAAAAAGTCAATTGAAACAACTGACTACCATTTCTTCTTACAGATGTACCACTTTTGACATAAGTAAACTCTTATTGTTAGGCATTTTTCTCTTTCCTAATGCTAGAAATTACATTGCAATGAACACATTCCTGGCTAATTCTTTGCCCACATTTCTGATCTCTCGTTATGACCTATTTTTAGAAGTAGATTATACCAACTATTGCCACATTTTAAAATTCTTAATACCTATTAAAAATATTGATGTATTTGCCCTAAGTGTTCTCCAAAAAGTTGGCCTCATTTATACTTCCACCAGCAATGCACAAGCATGCCCTTTGTCCTCAGTAGCATTTAAGTTTTCTCTTTTCTTAACCTGTGTTAATCCAATGTGTTAAAAATGGCACGTCACTGTTCTTTTAATTTAGTACGGTTTGATGAACAGCAATGGTAAACCTTCTTTCCCACATTTGTCAGCCAGTTCCTTTGCTGGACATTGGCTTTACTTGAGTAAAGACAAACCCTGAATTCTGCTGCCTTACAGAAATCTCTACAGGGTGATTTTTTCCATACAAAGTCTCCAGCACGTGTGCTATGGGACATGCGGTCTTGGGCCGGCCATCAGCCAGGTACCTGGCTGGCCTAATGATGGAGAGCTGGAAATCTGAGCACCTCTTTGCAAAACCACTTTCCTAATAACCAACCCTCTGAATAAGCCAAGAGAAGGATAAAGTGAAAAGGCCATATGTGAGGTCTCTGAATGGCCACAGGACTGGAAACACTATTACACTTGTTTTTAATCTCCCCACCCTCCGTTCGTCCCTCTCCTTTTAATTTTCCTAAATGGCCCAGCCGCTGCTGTTGAGGAGAAGGTATTTAATATGGGTGAGGATTTAGCTGTTCTTCCAGGAATAGGCTGGGCCACTGCTTTTGAAATGTCATCTTGATTTGCTGCTTCCCCACTAAGTAAGAGACTTACTAGGGCTTAGGGGATGAATCTGGAAACAAACCTCCCTAATGAAATGGCCTGGGGCCTCACCCACGATTGTAGCTCTGGGGACAGCTGCCCAGGGAGCAGGCGCACCTGACAGGGAAGGGGGTCTGGGACTTGAAGGACCTTCCTCAAAACCCCTTCTGTGGGCTTCCCTGGTGGCACAGTGGTTGAGAGTCCGCCTGCCGATGCAGGGGACACGGGTTCGTGCCCCAGTCCGGGAAGATCCCACGTGCCGTGGAGCAGCTGGGCCCGTGAGCCATGGCTGCTGAGCTTGAGCGTCCGGAGCCTGTGCTCCGCAATGGGAGAGGCCACAGCAGTGAGAGGCCCGCATACCGCAAAAACAACAACAACAACAACAAAAAACCCTTCTGCACCCCCCATCCTGGCTCCAGCCACTCAAAACCTCATCAAGTGCCCCGGTCTCCTCTCTCTCCCTCTCCCCCCTCCCCACTCCCAGTTCCCCCAGCACCCGGTACTTATACCTCTGCTTCCATTTATTCCAAGTGGTGGAATGACCAGTTGATTCCCACTTTCCTTTCCTCCTATACCCACTCCACACTGAGTTCTTTGACAACAGAGACTAGGCCTACTTTGCCAGGATAAGTTGGTGTTGGACAGTGTGGTTTCTAAAAGTTGCTCAGTAACTCAGTTGCTCAGTGGATAAGTGAATAACTCACTGGATGATCCTTAACGGGACCCTTAACATCTTCATGTTACTAGTCAGTTATGCCTCAGTTTTCTTACCTAAGTGGAAACGCAGATCTGTGCTGTACCTCCCTTACAGAGGTACTGTGAACCGCTAACAGAGGGCTGTGAACACTTTGCATTCAAAGGATACAGTAGCATCCTTGGCTGTACTTCTCAAGGGTATCTGAACAAAGGCGTGAGTGGAATCTGGGATCAGGTCTGAGCTCTGCCTACCAAGCCAGGTGTCCTGGCTCATGGCTATGTCAGGCTCAGGGTACCACTGAAGAGGCATTAAACAAGCAAGTGGAAGAATTACTTGGCCATCTTGCATCAGCCAGCCTCCGTCATTGGCTGCCCAACTGCTAGCTCCAGAGAATCTACCAGGTCAAATGTTCCACCTGGCAGGCTACTTGCACCACAGCCTGGACCTGCTGCAAAGCCCTTTCATGCTCTGGTCCCTCTAAAAGCTGTCCACTCTCTTTATCCTCAATAAATGGGTCAGGCTAGTCTCTCCAAATGCAGTGTATGGTACTTCCAGAACCCACAAAAACCTACCAAGCACTGTGCTGCTTTGCTGGAAGGTGCAAGATACAATAGTTGTCCTTTTAAAAGGATACTCCAGCATGCCTGTGAGAACTGAACCCCTAAAAATTTCACAGATATAGAAGTTCCTGTGTCTTCACAGGATTTAACTCTAATCATATGGAGAATACATGTCATACCAACACCTCCAACAAACCTCCCATTTCTTGAACATCTAGTTCAATTAACAGGTTGCCATCAATCTAGTGAACCAATATAACATTCTTCGAATGTCCAGAAAGTCCAGGTCCCCTTTGCACTATATTGTAACATAAAGTAAGACAAGCAAGACTATAAGTGTGTACTGTTGCCTCTCATACCGTGTGAATCCCACTGCTGCTTCATGATGGGTATGGACAAGAACAAAATTGCCCGACTGATATTCATATATCACCTGCTGGAGATGGTGTTGATCTCCAACAAGGAGAGCACATCTGGCTCAACAGCTGCAATGGGGCTACATCTTTGTGTTAAAATAAAAACTATTCAAGGCCAAAATGTGATGGCTAAGTGAAAAGCTTTTACTGTCAAACAGGGAACCTGATTCAGCACAAATTCTAGGTAAGCTCCTGGGAATAAGGTGCAAGGACAGAGAAACAGGGAAGCTCTGTCAAAGCCAAAAGACTGAGAGTTGGTTTTGTCCCAAATGGGAAAGCAAAGTCTAAGTGAAACTGATTCACCGACAATAAGTGGATTTTTCTGTTGTGTGAGCATTGGAAGTGGTCTGCTGTATAAACGTGCATGTTTTGGAATTACATCATCCAGGTGCCTCTGTTTAGTATCTGCAGTCCCTGCCTCGGGATTACAGTGTCCAGCTGCTCTATGATGTGTCTGAGTTAGGGTTATGTCACCCAGTCATGTCTGACCAGTATCAACAGGCTAGGTGGACAGCCTAACTGGCCAGGTCAGAGCTCACCACTGGTTAAGTATGGGATAGGCCACTGTTGTCCCTCAGAATCCAACAAGGTGTTGTAGGTGCCAGGCTGCTGAAGGCAATAGGAATATGACATCCTTTAGGTCTTGGAGGGTAGCATGAGTCTCTGCCAGCCCTCCCAGTATGAGGTGTTATTGTTTTACGTACTATCTTCGCCGGGAGGAGGGTGGTTTCAGAGCCTCCACTTGGCTTTGCTCACTACAATTTCTTACCTCATAGGCCAAGGAGCTGATGTGAGGATTCTGCAAACTACCAAGCAAGTCCACTCCGATTGTACGTGTGGGCCCTGGGGAAATAACCATCAGATGGATCCATAGGTCCACGGGACCCCCTGTGAGCTACATCTGGTCCAGGAACCATCTATTATGTGGACCTCACGTACCCCACTTCTAGGGGACCCATGATGGCACTTTGGCTCTGGGTATCAATGTCGGCTCAGGCTCTGTGAAAAGCCTGCCAGGGTCCTTCTTCAATAGGGACCCAGCCTCCCCTTGTTGGTTGCCCATCTGTCTTGTAAGGAAGACTGTGGTCCTTTAACCACCTCTGTAGTATTACACAGGTGGGGCCATCCTACCTCACTCAGACTTTGCCACTTATTGCCATAGTTATGCCCACGTGGCTCCTGAGATTTAAGCACTACCATCTGGCCTCTGGCATTTGGGACTCTATCATTCCCCATTGCTACAGGAAGCCCAGTACTGTAACAGCAGCTCTTATTAGGGCCAGCCTGGGTCCACCGAGCTTCTCAGCGATGCCAGTGCCCCTCTCAGTGCCTTCCCTATCACTTTGAGAAACAGAATGTCCTTCTAGCCCTCTGCGGAATATAGCCGACTTTCTCTAACTTTACGCAGCACATCCACTCTATTCGCTAATCTTTTTGGTCCCTTCCATGCTGTCTGCCACGGCAATGTGTCGTGCCCGATTCTCTTTGTGGGGGCCATCACATCTGCCAATTTTCTCATAGCCAACCCAGCAGCATATTAGCACAGTCTCCTGAGGTTCTTTGCCAGGACGTTCAATCCTGTCTGTGTTACCGTATCAGTAAACTCTTGTCTATCTAGCTTTCCATTCCACCTCCCTTGATACAGCATCTTGATCCAATCCCATGTGTATCCTTCCAACTCCTTCCACTCATACAACAGATTAGCCAGGTCGTGCCCCTCAGCGGGCCCAGCCCCTCCCCAGTCACACGCTCTGGGATTTGATCCTTGTTGTTGGTCTGGTTGCCAGGAAGAGAAATGGGGATAAATCCCAAGAGAGTTAAGAATCATTTTATAAAGCACCTGCCTTATTTTCTTCAAGCCCTTTACATGATCTTCAGGAGAACCTGGAAGTTCAAGGTTCTCAATTGTATCTACCCAGATATCCCTCTCTCAGGTGCCCTCAACTTGTGCCCGGCTCTCTGGAGCGAGAATTCAGCCTCTGAGTCTCTACTGCTCTTACAGTTAAGTCTAGCCTTCTGCTCTCTCTGTCCTCTGGATGCGTAAGATCAGTGTTCCCTTAAATGATGCCAGCAAGGCTCTCCTGCCTTCCCGTTTTGCCTTAAATCGGTGATTAATTACCCAGAGCCCGCCATTATCTCTCCTCAACAGATCGGTGACACTCAGCAACAGCCACCTAATCCTATAGTTACCATTTCCCTCTTCCTTCCCCTAACTGCCAGAGATGACACATCAGCCTG
The DNA here is from genome assembly GCF_963924675.1 of Phocoena phocoena. Lineage (NCBI taxonomy): Eukaryota > Metazoa > Chordata > Mammalia > Artiodactyla > Phocoenidae > Phocoena > Phocoena phocoena. The sequence continues at coordinate 21,824,208 of NC_089222.1, read as the reverse complement.
CATTGCCTGCCATCAGTATCCCGACGCAGTTCACCGAGGTAAAAGTTTTAGCAACTGCACCTCTACAGCACACCAGGGGCCATCTGTGCTCACCTCCCACCAGTGATGGGGTTCTCATTACCAGCCAGCTGGCAAGGGGTCACATTTTAAAGCCCGATTCTCAAGACCATTCTGGGTACCAATTTAGACTGGGCTCCCTAAAAACAGACTCTGAGACAGAGACCTGTATGCAGAAATTCTACTAGGGTTGCTCCCGAGAGAGACATGAGTAGGAAGTAAGGAAGACAGGACAGGGCAGAGGAAGAAGCTGACCCACAGTACACTTTGCAACTGACACCTCAGCTGATCCTGCTGGCGTGTCGCCGGTATCCCTGCACTGGCCAGTCATTGGCCCGTGCGCTGTCCCTAAGAGGGGTTATCACCTTAGGTGGAGCCGTTTTCTACTGCAGAGGGCAGAGCCCAGTGAGGGACATGGCTGTGAGCCATCAGCCAATATTCCCAGCAGCTGGAACATAGGGATGTCCTCCTTGGAGAGGAGATCTGAGCAGAGCACCAGGGTACCCACAGTTCTCCCTCACCCCATTCCCTAGAGGCCCCACCCTCACTGTGGTCTCCCGCCCCGAGAGGCCTTGGCCCACCTACAACACTGTAACTGCAAACTTGGCTTTGAGGATGGATGGGGCTTCAGGAACTGATCCGTAAGCAGCCACCATGCAGACAGGGATACCAATGCCCACTGCTCTCCAAGTCAAATCACCCTGGAGAGCAAGGCTGAGGGCAAGGACTACAAGTGTCTGGCTCCCCTCTGTCCATTACCTGAGGGCAAGCAGAAGCTGCCTGATTAACCCCTCCCTGAAGAAGATCCAGGCTAAGGACCCCTCCCACTGCATACTCTGGCTGGCTCTCCCTTCACTGTCTCCTGCCACAGGACAGGTCCTGCCCTTCCCACGGCACCTGAGTCCTGCTATTCACCAGGCAGTGAGCGTCCGCCTCGCCACAGACCCCTGGGTAAGTGTCCTACACACATGAACTCATTCACCTCTTGTAACAATCTTTTCAGAGAACTCTGAAGACAGTTATTATTGTTCCCATTTTAGAGATAAAGACACTGAGGTTCAGAGAGGTGAGGCGACTTGCCTACTGCTCCCAAGGTAGTAAGCTGCAGAACCAGCATTTCAACCCTGCTCTTTTCTCCCCTCTCCCTTCTGAAAACCGCCTGGTCAGACTGTGAGCTCCCAGGGGCTGAGGCCCTGTCCCTTCCATCTCTGTGGGATCTGGCCTGGCCAGCTGTGAATCTCAGCAGAGCCCTGGGGCATGGTTTAGGAGCCGCCCAGGAGCCCCTGCCATGGTGGTCACCTCAGTCACCTCCTCAGGACTGAGGATTTTTCCTGGGATCTCACCCTACTCTCTTCCCACATTTGCTTCTGTTCTCAGGAGAAAGAGGGAGGCGGTATGTCAGTGATCACGGATGGGGTTGGCCTTGGCCATCAAGACCACTGACCCCTGCGCCCTTCACGGCTCTCCCTCCAACACCTTCCCTCTCCGCAGCCTGCCCCAAACCCTGCTCTGCCTTGAAGGTTCAACTCAAGTGTCATCACCTCTGGAGGCTGTGTCATCTGTGCTTGTCTACTCCGGCACAAGTCATACCGCCCACCCCACACTCCTCCAACCTGTCTTCTCCACCCAGTCAGCCTTCGGCGCATCTTACCCATTCCGAAGCTCAGGGTGCAGTGCAGGGCATTCACAGGTGATCCCATGGCTATGACCATCGTTCCCAGTAGGAAGCCCTGTCTCCCCAAATTGCTCCTCCCTTGCCTGTCTGCCTCTCTCAGTTGGCTCGAGCACCTGAAATGGGCCAGGCACCATGCCAAGAGCTTTAAACCCACAATGTAATTTAAGCCCACTCTCAAAAGAGTCCTCTGTGTATTAGCTCCATTTTACAGATAAGGAAATTGAGCCTCACAGATGTTAAGTGACTCACCCAAAGGCACACACTGGTGAAACCAGGATTCAAACCAGGTCCTCCTGATTCCAACGTCCGCTATTCCTGGTCCACTGCCCTAATTACATTAATCTTTGCACATAACTAACCATCACTGCCTTCTTGTCCATGAGACCTTCACACCTCTTTCATTTCCCCGCCAGTTATCCAAAGCCAGGTGGCAGCCTTGACCTTGACCTTTCCCACACCTTGGTCAGCCCCCGAGTCCTTTCCCACCACCTCCGCAGTTCCTCCCCCATCAATTCCCTTCTCTCCATTCCCAGCCACCCTGCCCTACCTGGGAGAGTCCTCATCATCTCTCACTGGATTCCCATCCCAACCAACCCTCCCCCAACCCTTCCTTTTTTACCATTTTTATTGGAGTATAATTGCTTTACAATGGTGTGTCAGTTTCTGCTTTATAAAAAAGTGAATCAGTTATACATATAAATATATCCCCACACATCTTCCCTCTTGCCTCTCCCTCCCTCCCACCCTCCCTATCCCACCCTTCTAGCTGGTCACAAAGCACTGAGCTGATCTCCCTGTGCTATGCAACTGCTCCCCACTAGCTACCTATTATGCATTTGATAGTGTATGTATGGCCATATATACACTACCACTGTCTCACTTTGCCACAGCTTACCCATCCCCCTCCCCAGGTCCTCAAGTCCATTCTCTAGTAGGTGTGCGTCTTTATCCTGTCTTGCCCCTAGGCCCTTCACGATCTTTTTTTTTTTATTCCATATATATGTGTTAGCACACAGTATTCCCTTTTCTCTTTCTGACTTACTTCAGTCTGTATGACAGACTCTAGGTCCATCCACCTCACTACAAATAACTCAATTTCGTTTCTTTTTATGGCTGAGTAATATTCCATTGTATATATGTGCCACATCTTCTGTATCCATTCATCTGTCGATGGACACAAGGTTGCTTCCATGTCCTGGCCATTGTAAACAGAGCTGCAATGAACATTGTGGTACATGACTCATTTTGAATTATGGTTTTCTCAGGGTATATGCCCAGTAGTGGGATTGCTGGGTCGTATGGTAGTTCTATTTTCACTTTCTTAAGGAATCTCCATACTGTTCTCCAAAGTGGCTGTATCAATTTACGTTCCCACCAACAGTGTATAAGGGTTCCCTTTTCTCCACACCCTCTCCAGCATTTATTGTTTCTAGATTTTTTGATGATGGCTATTCTGACTGGTGTGAGGTGATACCTCATTGTAGTTTTGATTTGCATTTCTCTAACGATTAATGATGTTGAGCATTCTTTTTTTTTTACATCTTTATTGGAGTATAATTGTTTTACAATGGTATGTTAGTTTCTGCTTTATAACAAAGTGAATCAGTTATACATATACATATGTTCCCATATCTCTTCCCTCTTGCGTCTCCCTCCCTCCCACACTCCCTATCCCACCCCTCTAGGTGGTCACAAAGCACCGACCTGATCTCCCTGTGCTATGCAGCCGCTTCCCACTAGGTATCTATTTTACGTTTGGTAGTGTATATACGTCCATGCCACTCTCTCACTTTGTCACAGCTTACCCTTCTCCCTCCCCATATCCTCAAGTCCATTCTCTAGTAGGTCTGTGTCTTTATTCCTGTCTTAACCCTAGGTTCTTCATGACATTTTTTCCCCTTAAATTCCATGTATATGTGTTAGCATACGGTATTTGTCTTTCTCTTTCTGACTTACTTCACTCTGTATGACAGACTCTAGGTCCATCCATCTCAATACAAATAGCTCAATTTCATTTCTTTTTATGGCTGAGTAATATTCCATTGTATATATGTGCCACATCTTCTTTATCCATTCATCCAATGATGGACACTTAGGTTGTTTCCATCTCCTGGCTATTGTAAATAGAGCTGCAATGAACACTTCGGTACATGACTCTTTTTGAATTATGGTATTCTCAGGGTATATGATGTTGAGCATTCTTTCATGGGTTTGTTGGCAATCTGTACATCTTCTTTAGAGAAATGTCTACTTAGGTCTTCTGCCCATTTTTGGACTGGGTTGTTTGTTTTTTTGATATTGAGCTGCATGAGCTGCTTGTATATTTTGGAGATTAAACCTTTGTCAGTTGCTTCATTTGCAAATATTTTCTCCCATGCTGAGGGTTATCTTTTCTTCTTCTTTATGGTTTCCTTTGCTGTGCAAAAGCTTTGAAGTTTCATTAGGTCCCATTTCTTTATTTTTGTTTTTATTTCCATTTCTCTAGGAGCTGGGTCAAAAAGGATCTTGCTGTGATTTATGTCATAGAGTGTTCTGCCTATGTTTTCCTCTAAGAGTTTGATAGTGTCTGGCCTTATACTTAGGTCTTTAATCCAATTTGAGTTTACTTTGTGTATGGTGTTAGGGAGTGTTCTAAATTCATTCTTTTACCTGTAGCTGTCGAGTTTTCCCAGCACCACTTATTGAAGAGGTTATCTTTTCTCCATTGTATATTCTTGCCTCCTTTATCAAAGGAAAGGTAACCATATGTGCGTGGGTTTACCTCTGGGCCTTCTATCCTGTTCTATTGATCTATCTTTCTGTTCTTGTGCCAGTACCATACTGTCTTGATTACTGTAGCTTTGTAGTATAGTCTGAAGTCAGGGAGCCTGATTCCTCCAGCTCCATTTTTCTTTCTCAAGATTGCTTTACCTATTCGGGGTCTTTTGTGTTTCCATACAAATTGTGAAATTTTTTGTTGTAGTTCTGTGAAAAATGCCAGTGGCAGTTTGATAGGGATTGCATTGAATCTGTAATTGCTTTGGGTAGTAGAGTCATTTTCACAATGTTGATTCTTCCAATCCAAGAACATGGTATAACTCTCCATTTGTTTGTATCATCTTTAATTTCTTTCATTAGTGTCTTATAATTTTCTGCATACAGGTCTTTTATCTCCTTAGGTAGGTTTATTCCTAGGTATTTTATTCTTTTTGTTGCAATGGTATATGGGAGTGTTTTCCTGATTTCACTTTCAGATTTTTCATCATTAGTGTATCGGAATGCCAGAGATTTCTGTGCATTAATTTTGTATCCTGCTACTTTACCAAATTCATTGATTAGCTCTAGTAGTTTTCTGGTAGCATCTTTAGGATTCTCTATGTATAGTATCATATCATCTGCAAACAGTGACAGCTTTACTTCTTCTTTTCCTATTTGGATTCCTTTTATTTCTTTTTCTTCTCTGGTTGCTGTGGCTAAAACTTCCAAAACTATGTTGAATAATAGAACTGAGAGTGGAAAACCTTGTCTTGCTCCTGAACTTAGTAGCAATGGTTTCACTTTTTCACCACTGAGGACCAGGTAGACTGTGGGTTTGTCATATACGGACTTTATTATGTTGAGGTAAGTTCCATCTATGCCTACTTTCTGGAGGGTATTTATAATAAATTGGTGTTGAATTTTGTCAAAAGCTTTCTCTGCATCTTTTGAGATGATCATATGGTTTTTCTCCTTCAATTTGTTAATGTGGTGTATCACATTGATTGATTTGCATATATTGAAGAATCCTTGCATTCCTGGGATAAAACCCACTTGATCATGGTGTATGATCCTTTCAATGTGCTGTTGGATTCTGTATGCTAGTATTTTGTTGAGGATTTTTGCATCTATGTTCATCAGTGATATTGGTCTGTAGTTTTCTTTGTGACATCTTGGTCTGCTTTTGGTATCAGGTGATGGTGGCCTCATAGAATGAGTTTGGAGGTGTTCCTCCCTCTGCTATATTTTGGAAGAGTTTGAGAAGGATAGGTGTTAGCTCTTCTCTAAATGTTTCATAGAATTTGCCTGTGAAGCCATCTAGTCCTAGGCTTTTGTTTGTTGGAAGATTTTTAATCACTGTTTCAATTTCAGTACTTCTGATCAGTCTGTTCATAGTTTCTATTTCTTCCTGGTTCAGTCTCAGAAGGTTGTGCATTCCTAAGAGTTTGTCCATTTCTTCCAGGTTGTGCATTTTATTGGCATATAGTTGCTTGTAGTAATCTCTCATGATCCTTTGTATTTCTGTAGTGTCAGTTGTTACTTCTCCTTTTTCATTTCTAATTCTATTATTTTGAGTCTTCTCTCTTTTGTTCTTGATGAGTCTGGCTAATGGTTTATCAATTTTGTTTATCTTCTCAAAGAACCAGCTTTTAGTTTTATTGACCTTTGCTATCATTTCCTTCATTTCTTTTTCACTTATTTCTGATCTGATCTTTATGACTTCTTCCCTTCTGCGAACTTTTGGGTTTTTTTGTTCTTCTTTCTCTAATTGCTTTAGGTGTAAGATTAGGTTGTTTATTTGAGATGTTTCCTATTTCTTCGGGTAGGATTGTATTGCTATAAACTTCCCTCTTAGAACTGCTTTTGCTGCATCCCATAGGTTTTGGGTTGTTGTGTTTTCATTGTCATTTGTTTCTAGGTATTTTGTGATTTCCTCTTTGATTTCTTCAATGATCTCTTGGTTATTAAGTAGTATATTGTTTAGCCTCTATGTGTTTGTATTTTTTACAGATTTTTTGCTGTAATGGATATCTAGTCTCATAGCATTTGGTCAGAAAAGATACTTGATATGATTTCAATTTTCTTAAATTTACCAAGGCTTGATTTGTGACCCAGGATATGATCTACCCTGGAGAATGTTCCATGAGCACTTGAGAAGAAAGTGTATTCTGCTGTTTTGTGATGGAATGTCCTATAAATATCAATTAAGTCCATCTCGTTTAATGTATCATTTAAAGCTTGTGTTTCCTTATATATTTTCATTTTGGATGATCTATCCGTTGGTGAAAGTGGGGTGTTAAAGTCCCCTACTGTGATTGTGTTACTGTCGATTTCCCCTTTTATGGCTGTTAGTATTTGCCTTATGTATTGAGGTGCTCCTAAGTTGGGTGCATAAATATTTACAATTCTTATATCTTCTTCTTGGATTGATCCCTTGTTCATTATGTAGTGTCCTTCTTTGTCTCTTGTGATAGTCTTGTTTTTAAAGTCTATTTTGTCTGATATGAGAATTGCTACTCCAGCTTTCTTTTGGTTTCCATTTGCATGGAATATCTTTTTCCATCCCCTCACTTTCAGTCTGTATGTGCCCCTAGGTCTGAAGTGGCTCTCTTGAAGACAGCATATATACGGGTCTTGTTTTTGTATGCATTCAGCCAGTCTATGTCTTTTGGTTGGAGCATTTAATCCATTTACATTTAAGGTAGTTAGTGATATGCATGTTCCTATTACTATTTTCTTAATTGTCTTGGTTTTGTTATTGTAGGTCTTTTCCTTCTCTTGTGTTTCCTGCCTAGAGAAGTTCCTTTAGCATTTGTTGTAAAGCTGGTTTGGTTGTGCTGAATTCTCTTAGCTTCTGCTTGTCTGTAAAGGTTTTAATTTCTCAATCAAAATTGAATGAGATCCTTGCTGGGTAATCTTGGTTGTAGGTTCTTCCCTTTCATCACTTTAAATATGTCCTGCCACTGCCTTCTGGCTTGAAGATCAGCTGTTACCCTTAAGGGGATTCCCTTGTATGTTATTTGTTGTTTTTCCCTTGCTGCTTTTAATATTTTCTTTGTATTTAATTTTTGATAGTTTGACTAATATGTGTCTTGGTGTGTTTCTCCTTGGATTTATCTTGTATGGGACTCTCTGTGCTTCCTGGACTTGATTAACTATTTCCTTTCCCATATTAGGGAAGTTTTCAACTATAAATCTTCAAATATTTTCTCAGTCCCTTTCTTTTTTCTTCTTCTGGGACCACTATAATTCGAATGTTGGTGTGTTTAATATTGTCCCAGTGGTCTCTGAGACTGTCCTCAATTCTTTTCATTCTTGTTTCTTTATTCTGCTCTGCAGTAGTTATTTCCACTATTTTATCTTCCAGGTCACTTATCCGTTCTTCTGCCTTAGTTATTCTGCTATTGATTCCTTCTAGGGAATTTTTTATTTCATTTATTGTGTTGTTCAGGATTGTTTGTTTGCTCTTTAGTTCTTCTAGGTCCTTGTTAAACGTTTCTTGTATTTTCTCCATTCTATTTCCAAGATTTTGGATCATTTTTACTATCATTATTCTGAATTCCTTTTCAGGTAGACTGCCTATTTCCTCTTCATTTGTTACGTCTGGTGGGTTTTTACCTTGCTCCTTCATCTGCTGTGTATTTTTCTGTCTTCTCATTTTGCTTAACTTACTGTGTTTGGGGTCTCCTTTTCACAGGCTGCAGGTTCATAGTTCCCGTTATTTTTGGTGTCTGCCCCCAGTGGCTAAGGTTGGTTCAGTGTCCTTCAAGTCTTGTCACCTCTTTATCCCCTCCCCACAAAATCCCAACCTGCTTGTCTGTCATAGTCTTGCCCCTTCCTAAGTGAGCCCTGCTTCCTCGCAACCCCACATATGTCTACACTGCTGCCCCCAGCCTCTGCCTGTGAGTTCCTGGTCATCCTTAAAGACTCAGTTTAAATGTCACCTCTGCTAAGAAGCCCTCCCTCACCCTCCCAGGCAGGAATAGGTGCCCGTCCTTTGACCTCTCACAGAATCCTAGAGTCCTCTCTCATGTCCTTTGTCACTCACTAGTGCAATAGTTTAGTATGTGCCTGTTTCTCCCCCACTAATCATGAGTTTCTTGGAAGAAGGGACTGCCTCTTATCTGTCTTTGGCATTTTGTTTTGTGTGTGTGAGCATGTATGTGAGTGTGTGTGAATGTGTGTTTAACCTCAGGTGCAGAGGGCTTCATGTGCTTCTCAGTTTCATGGAACTTCATCATCACTGGTCCACAAAGGCCCCTCTCCCTTTTATTTCCATCCCCACTCCCTTTCCCCTCTTCCTCCTGTGTCTCTCTGCATGCCCAGAGCCTAGCAAAAACACAGAGCACAAAGGATGCTCAGGAAATGTAGCTGGGTGTGGGAGATGGGTGACAAATTTATAGTGAATTCTATTTAACTTCACTCTTTGCAGGTTACATTGGGCAGCCAAAGTGGAAAAAGATATGGTTTAGCTGCTGCAGTCTAGTAACCTCAAATTGCCAAGGAAATAAGAGTTATTGAGAGATTAAGTCTTCACTGTTGAAGGCCTGGCTGTTGCAGAGAGAAGTAAAAGGCAATATACACACAAGAGGCCGGTTTATCACCTGGGGATTGCAAGGTAAGATCTTCAATGCAAATTCAGTTCAATTCAACAAGCCCAAGGTGAAACTCTCGGCACTTCATCCAAAAGCGCAGTGTCCTCCCCAGCAGTCACCTCAGGGGCCATACCCTTCCTTCTAAAGATGCCACTGTTGTCATAGATCATTTGGAATTGTTCCCTCAGGCAATTGTCTGGAATGCTTATCTGGGGCAGTTCACTGACTACCCAAGAAATCATTGTCAGGATTTTGATGCCACAGCTCCCTTCGGGAAAAAAACACATTCCAATTTAATCACCTTAATAGATGGCAAAAAATAAATAAAAGAAAGTCACAGTTCTGCATTCCTCCTTGTATCCATATCATTTGATTTATGACTTGCTTTGGCCAAAAAGATGTTTGAAGAAATGATGCACAGTCTTGAAACAGACTTGCCCACTGAGGTTTCCTTCTCTTTATGCCTCTGCCATCACCATGAGACTATGCCCCAGCTAGCCTGCTGGAGGATGAAAGACAAGTCAGAACTGAGTCCCCCAGGAATTCCAGATGAGGCCATTATAGATTAGTCATCATCCAGCTGCTCTCTAGATATCTGAGTAAGCTCATCTGAGATCAGTTGACCACAGACGCATGAGCAAGCCAAGATCAGCCAAACCCAGCCCAGATCAGCTGAACCTCTGCAGAGCCATGAGCTAAATCATATTCATTGTTGTGGGTCCCTGAGGTTTTTGTGTCTGGTTCCTTTGCAGCAATACTGGGCAATTGATAACCTATACAATTACCCACACACTTCATTGATCTGAGCTTGGATTGATTTGGGGATTTTCTAAAGGCCACATCTTCCCCTAAGAACAAAGAATTGCCTTAGAGACACTGAATGAACGTGTAATCGGTTCTGAAGGCAGTCACTTAGGAGAAACTATCCAAAAGCATGGAGCAATGATAGTATCTTTGGAATAACTGAAGAGCCCTCTGGGGAGTTGCTTTTAAAAAGGCAACACGCATGTGGACATGTAAATGCTGGCATATTTACCCCTTTACCTGTGGTCATAACTTCATATTTGCTGAGTATCTCCTAGTGTGACTGCTAGAAACAACAATATTATTTTCTGTACAGGAGATGGTCCCGTTTAGAAGTCTGGTCAATTCAGTGAATGGATATTACCATTTCTAAACCACGGGCTACTGTTTTTCTCTTTGGAAATACTAGAGGCCTATGAGTATCTTCAGAGAACTGTTGGATGCATGGAAAATGGTTTGAAAATCTGTTAGACTACCATGAAGCTCAAAGAGCCATTATCTTTGGGATTCTGGGCACAAGTGGCAGAAACCAAGTCATATGTTTTCCATCCCTACCCCAATCACACACAAAAAGGGAAGGTCCTTGTGACCTAAAAATACAGTTTGCAAATGTTCAAAGCCTGCTTGTCATTAATTCGCCCCAGAGCTGGTACTTTTAAATGCAAATGTCTAACGGGTCTCCAGGCTGGGAAGAGTCACATCTCTGCCAGGCTGCAGGCACACTCAGGCTGGCACACTCACCACCAGGCAGCTCTCCCCACAAGCTGACCTGCCTCATGCCACCACACCAGGACTGGGTCCACATACTGGGGGCAGGAGGATGTGCACTTCCTGAGGATCCAAGGGACTTTTCAGAAGTGCACAGGACCCCTCCAAGAGAGGGCCGATGGAGTCCTGTGACCAAGTACATAGGCTTCGGCATCACAGTTGGTCCTATCCTGACCCAGCCACTTGCTTGCCACGGTGCCCTCAGGAAGTCACTACATCCTTTCAGCCTCAGCTTCCTCATCTGTGATGGGGGGACCAGCAACACCTCCCTTGGAGGGCTGTCAGGGCAGTTAAGTCAGACAATGAATGTGGAGTGCTTAGCACAGTCCCTGGCACACAGTAAACACTCAATAAAAGCTGTTATTAGTGAATTACAGGCAGTAAAGTTTGGCTTGACTTGGGGTAGCTGTTTCAAGCAACAGAGGTGCTAAACTGCCAACAGTGTTATCAGAACAAGCCAAGAAGCCATACATATGACTGTGGCTAATGACGTGTTGACTGTGTCAATTGACGGGTTCCCTCTTCCATCTGCTCAGCGTGTCCCCACCTGTCTCCTGTCCATTTCTCAGGAGGCACACAGACTAGGCAAACAGCAAAACAAACAGGAAACATGCTCATAGAATTGTGTCTAAAGTAGAAGTAAAGTTGTTCTGGATGAAAGTCTGAACCTGTGAGGATGGTGCCCAGACCTCAGATGTGGACTCTGGGTCCGCCCGCCTTTTCTACTTCTTTCTCGAGTGCACTACCATTTATTAGGTACCTGGTATATGCCGAGCACTCACAAGGACACTTCAAGATGTACAATAACATCCCAGTTCTGCAGATGAGGAGACAAGGCCCAGAGCAGGTAAGCCATTTGCCAGATGTCACACAGCCATTATGTGACAGAGTCAGGAATTGAAACACGGTCTGTGTGCCTCAAAAGCCCACTTCTGCCTCTTGCTGTTGTGCCCCTCATGCTGAACCTTCTAGATAAATCATCCCATAAGGCTGACACAGCGTGTACTCAGAGTAATGCACATGAGCCCTTTTCCAAAACGTCAGCAATTCAGTTTCCACCTCCATTATGCTTGCCATATCCACATATCTCTTCCTCTCACATTATCTTCTTAATTCCTTTCATCAAATCAACTTGATTTTTCTCCTTAACTTTATCTTAAAAGGAAACACTTGGCACTATCGCAGCCCATAATTAATTAAATTTTAAATACACAATGATTGAATTTAAAAGTTCATTGCCATATCACTTAAAATCAGCTTGTGCACTGCATACCACATAACATATCTAATGAAGCCCTGCTATAGATATTACTCTTTTATATATATAAAGAGAGTAATATATATATATATATATATATATATATATATACACATGCCCATAACTTTCCATTATAAATTTTTTTCTTACTTTTTATCATGAAAAATTTCAAAACAAAAGTAGAAAGAATATAATGAACACCTGTGTTTTAACGACTGTCACCCAGTTTTAACAACTGTCAGCTCATGATTAGTCCTGCTTCTTCTGTACCCCAACCCACTTCCCAATGTCCACGTTACTTTAAAGCACCATCACCACCAGGTTACCTAAGAGGCGCTGCTATCCACAAGGCAGGAAGGGTGAGCTGTACGGTCCCCCTGGAGCCTCTGCTGAGGGCAGAATGTAGGGCCAGCGTGCAGGGTGTGAGCCTCCGGTCCCTGGAGCTGGGGAGAGAGAACACGGCGTGTTGCAGCTGAAGGACACCATACACAAGTCAACGCTTGACAATCATTTACAACTTGACACCCCAGTGCTCTTCTTTTCAGCCTGCAGTGTCTTCACACAAGGTGCTGATTTCTCCTAGGACTTGCTTCCTGAGAACGTGTCTGCTGCTGAGGTCGGCCTTGACCTCACTGGGACCAGGCAGGGAGGACTGTCTCTTGCTTTGGTTGAAACCCTCCATCCCTTTGCTTTAGCATTCGCAGGTCCTGGTTTTAAGGGGGGGGGGGGTGAAAGGGCTTAAATGTCTCCGAAGGCTTTTGAGACATGGGATCTCTCAAGGGAGACAGGGTGATGATTTCAGGGTAAATGAATCAAAAGCACATGTACTGCCTTTGTGCATACAGAGTGACTTAAGAATGAAGGGGGGAAAGTGTTAGGGAAAACGGTTTTGAGTTTTGTTGAACCAACATTGGAAAAATGCAGCAAGACCCTTTCCAAATCAAAAGCAGAACCGTGTCTTTCCACCTCTGTGGGAAACTCTTCTGGTCTGGAATCCAGGTCTCCTGGGGTTGCCAAGAGTCCCCCAGCCTCAGCACAGCACCCCCTACCCACTTCCTTTTGACCGGAAAGCAGGAGCTCCCTCGGCCATCCTCCCCCACCCAAAAGCCCAGTGAAGGGCTGAATGGATACCATGCCAAGGCTGGCAGTTCTCCTGGGCAGAATCTTCTCTTTCTGCTTGTTTGTGGTGCTCAGCAAAACCATTTCCACCAGCAAGAACGTGGGTGGGCCCTTGGCCATGCAGGCTCCATTAGGGAGCAAGAAAATAAACAGATTCAAGGAACCCCCAGGGATTCGTGTTTGCGGCAAGGTTATGTGGAGACACTCAAGTGCTCAGCCGTGAGGAGCAGGCGTTACCTTCAGGAGGCCACTGTGGCTCCAGGGCTCTGACATTCTCGTGACTCAGTCATCTTTTGTCTCCTCCTGTTGCCACGAACTGCCCTCTCAATAGTCCCTGCTGTCCCACTGTCCCAGGGTTTCCAAGAATCTCTTGACTCCCACCTTTTTTCTGCCTGCCTGCTGGCATCTATCCTCTCTGGTACCCACAGAGGAGAGGATCTGATTGGGCCCAGTGGCCACGATACCAAACCCTGAATCTCTATTGGTCAGTATCCTGTAGAAGGCCATCCCACAGGCCACTTGCTAGCCTATGAGATGCTGTCTTTGGCAGAGCTTCAATCCCTGGTCCAATCATGCGGCCAGAGGGCAGGGACATATAACTCAGCTCTAGGCAACCAATGCAAAAGGAGCTGCCTCCAGACACTCTGTTTAGACCAGGGACTTGGGGGCAGGAGAGAATGGGGAGTCCACCTCAGCCCTCCATGTTGCCCCGGACCTTGAAACTGAGGTTTCGTGGTCCTGGGCAGAGCATCAGAGACTAACAACAAAGCCTGTAGCCTGAGGCAGGCAACCACATGTCTGAGTGTTTGTGTGTGTGTGTGTGTGTGTGTGTGTGTGTGTGTGTGTCTCACATGCAAAGAGCAATGCTAAGCTTCGATTAGGTAAACCTGTTTTGTAACTTGGCCTGGCCTTTTAAATCCTGACTCTCATGGAGGCCTCTGCTTTCCAGGAAGTTATTCCCATCAGCAGTTGTTTCTGCAATTGTGGTTGTTATGAAACCCTTTATTTTGAAAACACATTTCAAAACAAGGCGTCTTACACACTCAACTTTCTCTGGTCCATTCGGACCAAAATGGTGCAGATGTTTCCCTGTGACCCATACACTTGTGTGTTATCCCCACAGGCCATTCAAGTCCCCAGATCCATCTTGTAGTCACCACGGAAAAATGCAGAGGCACACACTGTGGGGGGGACGCATGACAACTCATCCCAAACACTCCACTTCAGCCTCCTCCCTGCCCCACAAGTGGCTGAGCCATGACACAATGGCCTGCTCCTCAGAGAGTAATTCATTATGTAATTAAATTTTTTTCATCAAAGTCAATTTCTAAAGCAACTGCTGAGATAATACCAATTAGGAAACACTAACAGAGGAAGAGCTGGCCCTGACGTCAGGGCTCATGCCCGTAAGAGTTTACAGGACTTGTCAGATGCTCGTGCCAGGGACCCTGACAGAATGCTGGGTAAGAAACAAACAGCACATGCTCTTCAGGCTGGAATGGACCTTTCTGGTGTAGGCTTGTTCCCACGGGCCAGATTTACAAAGCCCTGGGTGGAGCCATGGAAAGAAATGGACTCTGAGATGAGACCAACGTGAATTCTAATCCCTGCCCCAACAGTTATCAGGACTCTGGCAAGTCACTTCACCTCTCTGAACCTCAGTTTCTTCTTCAGAGGGATGTTTTTATACTACCTGCCTCACAGGGCTCTGTGAGGGTTAGAGAGAAGATGTGTAAACACTGGAAACCAGCGCTGGCACAGAGTAGGTGCTCCATATGGAAGGCTAGTGGTATCACCATCTGCCTTCCCACTCTAGTGTGAGTTTTGAGTCTACTGGCCCTTCAGTGGCCTGGTCTGCCCAGGGGTCCCAGGAGATGTGAAGGCTGAGATGTAGAACACTCCTCTCCTCAGACCACTGAGCAATCACCAGCTTCAGAGGGCTTCCCCCAGCCCTCCTTGGTGTCATTCATGACGGGTTTGGTTTAGAAAACCCTTCATAAGCCCCTGTTCTTAAGGTGCTCACTCTGAAGGGAGACAATAGACAGGTAAACCCAGCACCTCCTAATCAGCACAACGAGAGACGTGTGTCCAGATGCTTTGGGGAGCACAGAGGAGAGACCAGGGACAGCTTCCTGGAGGAGGAGACAGAGAAGTGAGGGGGCAGTTTCTGGGCGGATGGGATGGGATGAGCAAAGGCTCAGAGGTGATGAGACAGGAGCTGTGGGCAGGACCAAGTCTCCAGGGCAGCATTAAGGAGCTCATGCTTCTGGAATGGATTTAGTTTAGGAAGATGACTCCAGCCAGGATGAGGAAGAGGGACCACACAGGTGAGAGCCAGGACTCTGATGACCAGTGGGAGGTGGAGGCAGCCGTTCAACGGAGCGGGGCAGCCTGGCGGCCTGCTGACAGCTGGCCAGGCTTTTCTTCACTCTGGAACCAGAGGGGAACACCAATATGACAAATGGAAAAAGTCTCACGTCCAGGAATCAAGTTACCTAAGAGGCGAGTCGGATAAGCCACAGCCCTGGCCTCCTTCCTGAGGCAGCTTCCCTCTGAGGCCTCGTGAGCCCAGCCCTGGGCTGACCCAACTACACAGGCCCTGGCTACAGGCCATCACGCTGGGCAGCAGCTGCAGACGGGCCTCAGGAGACAGCAAAGTGTGGGCCACATCTGACCCAGCACAGCGCCTCTGCCAGCTGGGCCATCCACCCTGTCGGGACCAGACCAGAGCTTCTCCCATCTCAGAAGTGACCCAGGACCTTCCTCGCTGCTCTCCTCCCACCTGCCACTACCGTGGGCTGAACAAGCCGCAAGCCTCTCCCCGGGTGTCAGCCCCACACCTGCCTGATGACAGACTGCCGTCCACAGCCATCTGGGCCATAAACTCTCCACCTGTGGACTCGGGGCTGGAGAGCAGTTCCCTGGTGTCAGTCTTCGTGACTGGCCAGCTAATGACTTCAGCCCCTCTGAGGTTCCCGCGGGTGCCCCTAAATATACCCAGATCTTGGATGGTTGCCATGGTGACACGGGAGTGCTCCAGGCCTGGCCTGGGGTGAGAGGCCTTGTGGGGAGTGTCGAGTTACGGAGCCCAGCTGGAGATGGTGCCGGTAGAGGCAGCTCTGTCACTGGGCCGAGGAGTCCTTGACACTCTTCATCCCTGCTCTCGTCTGTGGCACCATGAGAAGGGCTATGCTGAGGCCTCTGGGGGAAGCGAAGCCGTCGGCCTCAACTTGTGATTCAAAAGAAAAAGTGAGCCCAACTGTGCCCTCACCCAGACCCCTTTAGAACCAGAAACGTATAATTTGTACATTGTCGATTTAGGAGAATATATAAAGAAGCTATACTTTATTTGGGCAATTTACACACTCACACATATGCACATTCACCCCCAAAGCCTGTCTCTCCCTACCCCTCACTTGTGGCCCACTCCTTGGCTTCTGCCCTTCCCCCATCACGGACAATACTTCCACCCCTTTCCTTTATATGAGCATTGGACAAGGCACCTCAGGCTGTCCCTCCTACCTGAGGCATCCTTAACCCTTTAGTCCACACTGCCCTGTCCCTTCCCTAAGCTGCCAACCAAACCAATTGCTAATAATTGGGTGCCAGCTGTTGGTCTCCTAATGTGTCCCGCTTGAGAGCTGGTCTCCCTGTTCACTCTAAACTCATTGCAGCTCCTCCTTTCCCTCAGAACCCAGCATAGGAACAGACACAGAGTAGGCGCTCCATGTAAATTTTCCTGACATGCAACCGTCAACCCCAAGACTCTCCAGCCACCAGGTAACAATTTGGAAAAGCTCTGAGAACAGCCTAGACAGAGGCACTCCAGCATCTTCCTGGAAGATGCAACAGCTCTTGGGGCACCAGAGCCAGGGGGCAAGAAAGGGCTCTAAGTGCCTCGGAAGGGCAGCCCGTGTGTGGCCCCAGTGTCCTAGCAGAGCTGTGGAGCTGCAGCTAAACTTGCCCAGCGCCGCATTCCAAACCACTCACCCCTGAGTCAGGCCCCCAAGCCCAGACGGACTTTGGGGCTGTGTGTCAAGGAGCTGACAATGGCATCCCGCAATCCCAGTCAAGCTCATGTTCATGAGATGAGCCACTGAAGTAAGGGGGCTCATGGGAGCAGGATGGGTGTCCCTGGGAAAGGGGGGCCCAACACCCTTGAAGAAGGCAGTGGCCCTGCCAAGAAAACAGCGCCAACCGCCCACTGGTACCCAAGCTAGAGGCCAGGCCACCATCACCCTTGACGTCTTATCATGCTGCACGTGCTCCATCAGTCAACCAGTGTAACCTATCCATGACAGCCTGCTCTGTCCCCTCAGCCACACCTCTGTGGCCACAGTCCTCTTAGTCACCTGGGTGACCACCACAGCTGCCTCATGGCTGCTGGCCCCCAGCATCACCCCATTCACTCCGCACTGCCATCTCTCAAAAACTTAAAGCTGCCAGTACTGCTGCCAGTAAATGGGGTCTAAACTCCCTTGGCTTGTACCCCGCATGCCTAAGAGCCTGCTCTCTGTCCTGCCCCCTCTGCCTCTCTCCCCTACAACTCTAGGCGCCCACCACATTGAGCCGCCCACAGGGCTTTGATTGGGCCATGCTTCCTCCAATCTGCTTCAGGGCCTTTGCAAAGGATGCACAGACATTCAGATATGCACAACTTCACCTGACTATGACTGTCTCTGCGTCTTCCTCTCAAATGTCCTTCCCTGAATCCCCAGGTTGCACTAGGTGCCTCCCTTCTATGCTTTCAGGGTCCCCCGTTCTTCCAAACCCTGCCCTCAAGAGTTGAGCTTATAGGAGTAGACCCCTCCCTGGAACACGTGGCTAGTAGGCTGTGATGGTCTCCACCAGATAAGGACACAATTGAGCCTTTCGTCAAAGGCATGGCACCTGTGTGGCATGTCCAGTCTTCACTGGGCTCAGAGAACCAAAGATGCTGGGCTGGGCTGTGCAGGCAAGGTTGTAGGCATCCCCCATTCTCTGGAGTCAGGCACCATAGCCAAAGCTTTTCCCCACTACTTAGGCCATCCCCTCCTGCCGAGAGGGCTCTGGCCAGGTTCCTGTAGAGGTTCCAGCTAGTCGCCACAAGAGTATATCAGAGCCTGCAAGGTAGTGCCCACCAGGAAGTGTAGCAGACTCGCAGCCACCAATAGGAAAGTCTGGAGAATATACTGGAAAGAAGACATTCCAGGGCTAGAAATCCCATGTGCCATTAACCCTCTGTGGGAAGAAGAAAGGGCTGCAGGTATTGCCAACACCCAGCAGTCCCATCAGGCTTTCCATTAAAAGAGCAGGGCTCCCTAGGAACACATCTGCTGCTCGGCTGATCTAGAGGGCCTATTCCACCAAACCCACTACCCAGCTCACCAAAAAGGAAGCAGCCCCAGGTCCAGGGACTTTACAGCATGCATGGCCCTGGGAGAGGCTCTTCCTCCTGACCCTTGGTTACAGCCCAGCTCTCTCTTGGCAGTGGGGAGTCAGCCATATTGTTTCACCTGCTGGGTTTTTTTCTGTGGAGGGAACCCCCTCACACAGAAAAGATTTCCTAAGTCTTCCAATGACCAGGATGGAGAGAGGCCAGTTAGTCCCTGTGATGGTTAGTTTTATGTGTCAACCTGGCTGGGCTACAGTACTCAGATGTTTGGTCAAACATGTCTGAATGTTACTGTGAAGACATTTTTTAGGTGAGGTTAACATTTGTATCAGTAGACTTTGAGTGAAGCAAGTTATCTTCCAGAATGTGGATGAGTCTTATCCAATCAGTTGACGACCTTAATAAAAAGACTAACCTCCCGTGAGGAAAAGGAAATTTTGCGAGCAGAATGCTTTCAGATGCAAACTGAAACCTCTTCCCCTGGTCTCTACTCTGCCAACCTATCCTGCAAATTTTGGACTTGCCAGCCTCCAAAATTACATGAGCCAATTCCTTAAAAAAAAAAAAAAAACTCTATCGTCTATCTATCTATCTATCTATCTATCTACATATATCCACCTCCTGTTGGCTTCTCTGGAGAACCCTGACTAATACAGTCCATCAGGCGTGATGGAGGTCTGGTCTCCAGCTTGGGTACCACGCAGGGATAGTCCTGCTTTCAGGGAAGGGCCACCACCTTCTGGATTCTACCTTGGGCATCATTTTCTAAAACACATGTGCACATGTGCGTACATGCACACAATACCCCCCCCAATCCTACCAGGGTAAACTTTAAGCCCTCATTCACTCCAAGACACCTGTGATAAGTCCAGACAATATATACAATTGGAAATGGGTGCCCCAAGCTAGCTCTCCCCCAGGGTAATTTACAGGTGGCAGCCTCCTTGAGGGCAGGCAGGTGGTTGATTAAGCTCCCTGCCACTTAACTGAGTGTATATTCTTAGACATGTGATTTGACCTCTCTGGCCTCAGCTTCTTCTTCTGGGAAATCTGAATAATTATAATACGCATCTCATAGGATTATAGGAAGAATTCAAAAAGATAGAGTGCCTGGCACAGAGCCTGATTACTCCCAATAGGACATTCCCAGTACACCTGACCCTTGAACAACATGGGGGTGAGAGGCACCGACCCTCCATGCAGTCAAAAATGCAGGTATGATAAAAAAAAAAAAAAAAAAAAGACAACCTACGTAATGGGAGAAATTATTTGCAAACGACATGACCAACAAGAGATTAATTTTCCAAATGTATAAACAGCTTATACAGCTCCATATAAAAAAAAACAATAACCACAACTCAATCAAAAAAGTGGGCAGAGGGCTTCCCTGATGGTACAGTGGTTGAGAGTCTGCCTGCCGATAAAGGGGACACGGGTTCGTGCCCCGGTCCGGGAAGATACCACATGCCGCGGAGCGGTTGGGCCCGTGAGCCATGGCCGCTGAGCCTGCGCGTCCGGAGCCTGTGCTCCGCAACGGGAGAGGCCGCAACAGTGAGAGGCCCGCGTACCGCAAAAAAAAAAAAAAAATAGTGGGCAGAGATCTAAATAGACATTTCTCCAAAGAAGACATACAGGTGGCCAACAGGCACATGAAAAGATGCTGAACATCACTAATTATTAGAGAAATGCACATCAAAACTACAATGAAGAATCACCTTATACCGGTCAGAATGGCCATCATCAAAAAGTCTACAAAGAGTAAGTGCTGGAGAAGGTATGGAGAAAAGGGAACCCTCCTGCACTGTTGGTGAGAATGTACATTGGTGCAGCCACTATGGAAAACAGTATGGAGGTTCCTTAAAAAACTAAAAATAGAGGTACCATATGATCCAGCAATCCCACTCCTGGGCATATATGTGGAAAAGATGAAAACTCTAATTCAAAAAGATACATGCACCCCAATGTTCACAGCAGCACTATTTACAACAGCCAAGACATGGAAACAACCTAAGTGTCCATCAACAGATGAATGGATAAAGAAGATGTATTTTATACATACACACACACACACACACACACACACAGACACACACACGCACACAATGGAACGATTAGTCATAAAAAAAGAACGAAATAATGCCATTTGCAGCAACATGGGTGGACCCAGAGATTATCATACTAAGTGAAGTAAGACAGAGAAAGACAAATATCATATGATATCACTTATATGTGGAATCTAAAAACCAATGATACAAATGAACTTATTTATACAACAGAAATAGACTCACAGACATAGAAAACAAACTTATGGTTACCAAAGGGGAAAGTGGAGGGACGGATAAACTGGGAACTGAGGATTAACAGATACACACTACTATATAGAAAATATATAAACAACAAGGACCTACTGTATAACACAGAGAAATATATTCAATATCTTGTAATAGTCTATAATGGAAAAGGATCTGAAAAAGAATAGACACATATAACTGAATCACTTTGCTATAAGCCTGAAACACTGTAAATCAACTCTACTTCAATTTTTTTTTAAATGTGGGTATAATTTATAGTCAACCCTCCCAATCTGTCGTTCCTCTGTATCTGCGGTTCTGCATCCACAGATTCAACCAACCAAGAGTCAGTGTAATCCTGTAGTATTTAGTATTGAAAGCAGTCTGCATATAAGTGGACCCATGCAGTTCAAGCCCATGTTGTTCAAGGATCAACTGTAATTTAATATTACTCTCACTTAGAGTATGAACACATGTTCCATTTATACACACACAAATTATGAAGCAGTAATTGTGGTTCTCTTCATGAAGGCCTCAGGAGAAGACACCACCCTTGCTTTTACGTCAACTCCTTATACCCACACAGACTGCCAACAATTCTCTCTCTTGATTCTCACTGCATCGTGGAGTACTGGGTAGCTAACCCCATATGCCAGGTGGGAAAAGTGAAGCAAAGGGACAGCACGCGGTACACTTAATTTGGTGATGGAGCTGGGCCTGGTATCCGCAGCTTGTGGCCCCAGCTCCTGAGTGCCTGCTCTACTCTGCAGGGCTCTGCTGGTTCCTGCTGGTTCTGTCGAGCAGAGCTGGTGAGGCGGTGACTGGCAGGACCTCCCTCCATCAGGAAATCCTTCCTCGCATCTCACCTGAGACACTCTTGTTCTCTTCCAACCTGCCTCTTTGGGTTTCACAGCAGTCACCACCTGTGGCCAAAGCCATGTCTGACCTGATGCCCTGTGTTCTCTGTCAAATACACAGAACCCCAGTTTCTTTCCTTCCTTCTCTCTTAAGGTTTTTTCCCCAAAATTCAGCCTTACAATCTGCCCTAGACAGAATCTACCTGGAATACAACAAAGACACGAAAAGGAGCTTTAACTTGGAGCTTTCTCTTGGCAGCAATGTCTAAAGACCCTGAAACACCAGACAAAAGAGGTTGATGTGCTGTTGCGGACCTTGTTTGAACACAGAACTGGATCAACCAGAAAGGCAGGGTGTATCCAGCAAGACACTGGCACTTGTGACCAGAGACCCACCTTGCAGTCTTCTCCCTGCACTAGCCATGTGTCTGTGGGCAACCCATTTTGTCTATGTATGCCTCAGTCTCTCCACCTATGAAATAAATGAGTGAGTTGGATAATTTCTAAAGTCCTAAATATCTAGGATTCACTGACATACAGGTGCATCCTCATAGATGAGTGTCCGCTTACATCCAGAAAAAATGTCATAAGTGCTACTCTTGCCCCAAGCCTCTGGCAGACATCGTTGATCGACAACAGCCTTCTTTCCTCCTGAGCCAGACCCAGCCTCAGAAGCCTCCTCAACATAACACTCCAGTAACTAGTACCAACCACTCCAAGTTAATACACGAGATGAAATTTACTTGCATTAGAAACATTCAAGGCCCTGAAAGTTTGTCCCAGTCCAAACCCCCAACACTGCCCACCCAGAGCGTGGGGACTGTTGGGACTCTGCACTGTCTCTGGACTTGGATTTCAGGAGAACTCGCCAGCCTCCCACAGATGGGTGGGCCATGAGGAGAGCTGGACCTGTCCTCGGCACCCTGGAACTCCCCGGGGTCAGGTGCCTGCCTTCCAGGGACCACAGGAGTCCTGGAAAACGTCTCAGAAGCACTAACTTCTATCCTAAGGAGTATTCCAGAGAAGCAGAGGGAAAAAGCAGAGGCTTGGGGATATTGGAAGACCCAAGCCAGGGATGCCCAACACACACACACACACACACACACACACACACACACACTCCCTGCGTGCACACTCTCACACGGGC
Organism: Phocoena phocoena; assembly: GCF_963924675.1. Classification (NCBI taxonomy): domain Eukaryota; kingdom Metazoa; phylum Chordata; class Mammalia; order Artiodactyla; family Phocoenidae; genus Phocoena; species Phocoena phocoena. The sequence continues at coordinate 21,801,527 of NC_089222.1, read as the reverse complement.
GCCCTGAGAAGGGCTCCTGGGTGGAAACGACCTGCAACAGTGCCATCTAGTGGGAGCCAGGGCCGTCCTGCCCTCAGAGGTTTCCCAGCTGATCCCCAGAGAGATGGTCTTGAGGTCAGAGCCCTGAAGGTCACGGCTCTGTCTCATGGGGAAGGATACAAAAGAAGAGGTAACATGAGAACCTGTCTACCTCGAGATTTCTCTTCACCCCTCACCACCTCCGCACGGTGCTAACTGACCCTCGGCCCTGCACACCCAAATGCCCGCAGCCCTGTCTAGTCCTGCCCCCTGGGCCCTGCTGCAGGCCCTTCGACCCCAGCACTCTGTCTCCAACCCAGACACACATTTCCAACAAATGTGGGCAAGGCTCTTAGCCAGATTCTGGCTCAGTGACTCCCCAGTTTTGCAGTCTCCTGCATCTGAACCTCAGCTGACTCCTCTGTGTAACGGAAGAGTAATCATGCCTTCCTGACTGGGCTGCTGTCGCCACACTGCCCAGCAGCACCCAGCAAGGTCATGACCCTGGGTGGTCGGCAAGACCATCTGCTAGAGGCCAGGGTAGGACTCACTCCTATAGGGGCTAGGAACACCTGGATTGTCTCTCTCCGCGCCCCCCACCCCACTGGGGATTCTGCCCTGCCCCTCTTCCACGAGGAGTAGGACACCACATTTTAGATAATTAAATCTGGCACAGACTCCTGGCCAGGAGGACCACTCTTTCTTTTTAGAATCTGTAAGAAGAGTGGTTGTAGCTTAACAATCTCTGGTTTGGATGTTCCAGCCGGTGTAACCCAACAGAAATATTGTCATTGATCATGTCAGGAGACTCTGAGTTGGGCAGGAGGGTTACTAATCCCCTCTCAGCAAGGAGGGGCTCTCCCAGGGGCTGGGAGACACCTGGAATGGAGGGCTTTCGTAAGGAAGCCAAGGGAGAAGGAGGCCCTGGAAGCCAGGACGCTGCTGAGGCTGAGCAAGAGAAGTGGAAGGGCACGCCTGCGGCCCCAGCCAGGGGAGGATGGCACCAGGGCCCAGAGGGAGCACCCAGACACTCAGCCTGGCCACCCTTCATGCCTGTGGGAGGGAGGAAGCCCCACATGGTGTCTGGAAGAGCTGCACGACCCGGGGCACGGCCTTTCCCTTCTCCGGGTCTCCCTGCCCGCAGTGCACTGGGCTGAGGAGGGTCTGGAGGTCGGGTCTGATGGCATCATGGACCCACCACGTCACTCAGAGACCCCGCTCTCGAATGGCTACCTCTCTCTCCCCGGCCTCCAGACCTGCAGCTGCTGTGTCAGCCGAGCCTCTCCCCTAGCCATCAAGCTTCACTCGAATCCCCCACTCTCCTGTTCCTTGCACTTTGCTAAAATGTAAGGGCCCCTTCTGGGCGTCTCCTCAGTGATGTACAGCCCAGACAGCAGGGGTGGCTCCCTCAGGGCCTCCTCCCTGACCCACCCAGCCTCCTGCCTCTATAGCTCCCATGCACTGGTCTCCCCGCATTCCCACCTTCCTTGGGCCCAGACTGCAGCCACGGGAAGGCCAAGACCAAACCAGGGGTCCAGGTGAGAGGTCACCAGAACAGCACTGGCCAGGCTGAGGAAGGGCACAAGGCTCCACTGAAGGGAAGAGTCACACGAGCATCCCTCAGGGTGGACAGAAGGCAAGAGTGGGTGGCAAGGCCTGTAAGGTGCTGGACACCTTGCCTACCCACTGTCTCTTTTCAATGGCACAAGGGGCTGTGAATCAGGTTCCGAGATGCCTACCTAAGATTAGGGGACTCACCTCGCCTGAGGCCACCAAGGTAGAGGAACCTGGCCTGGGACCCAGGTGGGTGTGGCCCTGTGCCACTTCAAATATTGCCAGTTCTGTGGGCGTGGTCATGGGGAGTGGTCTGAGTTGGATGGAGGCCATGGTCACAGTAGTGAGGTGCCCGGAAGCAGAGGAGAACAATCACTGACAAACTCTGGCCTATGGGGTGGGGCACATGGATTGGAGATCTTCCCTGGCCCCAGAGATAAGCAGAGAGAAGTGGACCACGGTGCCTTCACTGATCTATGAAGTTGGGTGGGGTGGAGGGGGCAGGAGTGAGGGCAGAATGACCCCCAATCTCCCCCTCCCCCAGCCCACACTGGACCACCTCTGGTTCCAAGAGAATATCAGAACCCCCAGCATCACCCAGCCCACTGGGAAACTGCACAGTGGGAGGAGGGAGTACGTATTGTAGGAAACGGCACAGAGAGGAAGGATTTTTGTTTTGTTTTTTGGAAGGATTCAGGGATATCTCATGGCATCTGAAAGTAGAAAGTGTAGGCAGCCCTCACAGGAACTAAAGTTATAGCTGCCACATCCCTGGGGCCGTGAGCATCTGTCTGTCTGTCTTTTTCTGCTCACTCACCTGCTTGTACATGGCCCCATCATGGCCCCCCAGAATCTAGCCTGGGCTCTTGAGTCCACTGTCCTACCAGTTTAAGCTCCTCCACACCTTTCTCTGCTTCTTAGTTCAAACCTCAAGAGACTGTCTGATTAGTTTAATCTAGTCTATGATTTGGGCCCTCTGGAGTCAGGTGACCTTCCTTACCCAATCAGCTATGAGCTGGTCCCAGGGGCTTGGGATAGGGAGGGTGTTTAGGGTTCGGTCACATGGCACAAAGAAAGCAACCGGAGTATGTGATGTGAGAAGGGATGGGGGCAGGAGGAATATGATATATATGTATGTATGTATGTGTATGTGTGTGTGTGTGTATATATATATATATATATATATATATAAAACATATATATAAAATATACAGATGTAAAGATGTTTCATGCAGCATTGTTTATAATAACCAAAATTCAAGCTTCTCACTCACTGGTTCACCCAAATTTATTAATTCACTGTGCATTTCCTGAGCGTGTGCTGCTTTCCAGACTCTGAATGGAACATTGGACACTGAGACAAGGAAATGTGGCCTCTGCTCAGAAAAAAGCACAATCTCTATATGGGTAGAGGACGAAGACACAGGCAGCTTCTCAAAAGGTACTAAGCAAAGCCTACCTCCAGAAAAGAAGAAACATAATAATAGCCAACAAATCAAATAAACTAAGCTCCAATGAGAAACCTGCAAAACAACCAAGATGGCATGAAGTCATCTTGCCAAGGGCAACAGTCAGGCCCTTCCTGGACTGGAGGCAGATGATAATAGAATCAGAGCCCTACGGGTCAGTGGCCAAGAGCGTCGGAATCTGGCACAAGAGATGGTTCCTCTCCAGACTTGGCAGGTCCAGTCTCCCGGGTTGAACTTGCCTTTTGGCCCAAGAGTCAGCAGCCTCAGCTGACAGATACGGTGTCCTTGCCCCTACCTGAGCTTAATTCAAACCATTCTGTGCGCCCCTAATTCGGAGCTTTTATTGGGTTTTAGGTTACTCTATATATGGCACAATAGAAATATTTTTTTAATCTTAAATTAGAAACATACCACAGGAGGATTTTTTTGAAGCTTTTTAACAACACTGCAGAGTGAAATGTCTTCAACTCTGCAACAGAAATCTAACCAAGGTAACCTTCCACCAGAGAGACTTTGACATCAAGAGTAGCATGTGTCCTCTGGAATGTGCTTTTCTCCCTCTTTTCCAAAGCACTCAACAATGCTCCTCTAATTAGCCTGGGGCGTATGAGTGTTCAAAGTAAAGATACCCTGGGGGCATTCCCAGAAGGACCAGCTGCAGAGATGGGCAGAACGAAATCACCACTACGGCTGGCTGTTTAAATGGGTACGTCCTTCACCACCATCTCTTACTATACAGAGAGGCCTAGAGACAAGGCTGTGCTCCAGGTGGATCAGGCCAAGATTCCTAGCTTGCCTGGTGTATTTAGACACTTGAGGCAAGTTGTAAAGGGGACCATTATACCTCCTCATGAGAGGAGGGGGTGTTAGAGACCAAGGCACAGATGGTCTGGGCTCCAGGTGGCCTAGAAGTCCTCAAGCTAGAAAGCGCTTCTGGCAGCCGTGCTGAGAACAGCTCCTCCACTGAGTACTCCTCCAGTGAGCACATTTCTCACTCTGAGCTCACATCAGCAGCTCCTTTGCACTCTGGCTGCACCCCTGATGGACACTGTAAGAATGTCCAGTTGAATGACCAAAGACTCAGGCTATGGCTTGGCACATGGCAGACCCCAATCCTTTGACACTTTGGGCCCTACTTAGAATTTTGGAATAAATCTAGTTATTTTTTTGGAAAGAAATCAAGGCAATGAATAAAAGGCAGCGATAAATGCCAGAAAAAAAATAGGGCAATCATGAGAATATGCATATATTTGTCCTCTATGGGATAATCTAATTTCCTTGAGTTGTGCTAGAAAACCCTAAAATCTAAAAACCAGAGCATCACTTTCCAAGGCTGCTCTACGTCCCTGTGATCTGACCGCCATCTCGAGGCCAGAGCAGCTGGCCAGTTTGATGTCACCGTCACCACAACGGGGGCAATGTAAGCACAGGACCAGGAGGACACATCACCCCTTCGGAGAACTGGGGAAGGGTGTGTTCATTCCTTAGTGCACTGGGTAGGGATGGGATTGTGTTTGTTATCTATCCTCAGAAGCCAGCTAGGTTGAGTGACAAACGCCAAGAAGAATAAAAAACAACTGGCTCCTCCACGCTTTGAGACCTGAGGCTGCGTGGGGCACCTCGCCCCCATTTGAAGACAACCCCAGCTCTCAGCCCTGCCTGTGGCCCCTCTGCTGCTGAGGCTTCCTGCACGCCCGCACCCAGTGCCGGGTCTGGTCCCTGCTCACCACGGTGAGCTGGGGAGGAAGTGACCTTGGTGCTGCATTCCCGCCGAGAGGAAGAGGCTGAGCTTCATGTGGAATGGTGAGGGGCTGCACGGGCCATGGGCGTGGATGGTGTGTCCCTTGGGCACACATTACAGGAGGAACTCTGAGTGAAAATGTGTTGCTGGAATGGAAAAGGCATAAAGGCTTTCCAGAGAGACAGGCCTGGAGTTGGGCCTTGAAGGACGTGCAGAAAAGGGGCAGGCATTTAAGGCAGGTGGTACAACCAGCGCTAAGATGTAGAGGTGGGAACAAACACAGTGTGTTCAGAAATGGCCAAAACAGGACAAAGGACTTGCCTTGTGGAGCAGCAGGAATAAGTAAAGTTGCACCCTCCCAAGTTTATTCCCTGGCGTGTCCTCCTCCCTGAAAGTCCTCTGAGGTGGCTCTTCAGATCTAAAATGCCACCTGACCAAGGGAAAGCAGGCAGTGCTGCCCGGGAGAGTGCCGAGCCTCCCCAGGCTGAAGGTCTGTCCAGCGTCCGAACGCTTGGGAGAGTGCATTGGTCTTGTTGTCCCCTCCCCCATATCTGGCCCCCCCCCAATCTCAAGTGGCAGCTTCTACCATTGATAACTCCCCCAAATCAGGCTCTGTCTGCCCTGCCTTGGGTGCGGGGGTCAGAGTGAGCTCTGGGCCTTGGGCACAGCCCCCAGATGCTACGCAGGTTGAAATCCAGACTGGGGCCCAGCCCCTGCCTGCCCTCGGCCTTGGGACTATCACTCCATAGGACAGGAAACTCAAGGAGCCTCACTGCATTAGAGGACGGGGGCAGGGAGCTTTGGACCCCCAGCCTGGCTTTCAGCTGACCTCTGGAAGTGGAAAAGATCACAGGCTTTTCTTGTCTGAAGGGCCCACTGCGGGGCCGTCAGCCATCCAGCTTCTCGGCTCTGCCAGGCCTCCAGGCTTTCTCGGCAGCGTTAGTCTCCCTTAACCAGCCTCCACTGGCACGTCTGTTAACTCAGCTCGTGTTCTTCTGCTCACTTTCTCCGACCTCCTCCCCTTTCAGTAGAAAGAGGCACTTGGGGAGTCCCCCTGGATGCTGCCTCACATGCTACCTTCCCAAGTGGAGCCTGCTCAGGCCAGCAACTCCGCCTGCCCCAGATCCCACCACATGGAGTGAAGCAGAAGAGGGCTGGCGCCCAGTCTCACTCAGCTCGACAGGGAGTTGAGAAGTGCCATGAGCTAGACTAGACCAGGTCAGCTCCTCCCCCAATACTGCCTATCCTGGAGAGCTGCTGCCCCTTCGTGCGTATAATCAAGGGTGAACAGATTTCCTACTTCCCGTGACTGTCTGGTTGACACCTGTCATCCCCCCTTAATTCGCTCTCAAAAGTCTCCCGGTTGAGATGATAAATGATATGGCCACCCTGTTTCACCACGTCCGAGGCTAGTGAGTGGTCAAGACAGGACTGGAACTCAGACCTGACTCCAGCTACCACGCTCTCATCCCCACAGGCATTAGGACTAACAAAGGCTTGAGGGGTGCTGCTGTCGTAAGGAGCACCCACAGGCAGCAGAAACCAGTAGAGGGACGATCCCGGAAGGTCTCCGAGAGGAGGGAACAGGGCCACAGGCTGTGACGCGTGAGCAGAAAAAAGACGAGTGTGTGCAAAGGTGACAGCCAGCTTGACCCTGAGGGCTGGGAGACATGACTCTGCCCACGATCCCTGTAAAGCACGAAGATGGCTGTGAAGAAAGCATGGATTTTCAAGTGAGGGTCTGTTGTCTAAAATATTGCATTTGGCTTGAATGAAGAGGTTTGATCTCCAAATGGAATCTGGCTATCTGGGACAGCAATCAAAGCCAGGCGTCCAATGTCAGACCAGACAAGTGCTTAAAAAAATCCCTGGGTGGGTGGAGGACGACTCGTTCTTCCTCTGAAGCATCAAGGCCATCTGCTGGGCCAGGTCATGGGCAGGCCAGGGCAGGATGTGCAGCCTGGAGACGTGAGGAGTTCTGTACCGTCTCTGGGTGACAGTTACCAGCGGCACCAGCAGTTTGGGCATTAACCCCCGGAGCCCTGCCGACTTGGACCAAGGTGTAAACCAGGAAGGTTCCTTGCAGACAGAGGCACCACGCGGGCTGGACCCAGCGCAGGCCACCGGCCTTGGCCTGTGATGGACAGTCACAGAGCCAGGAAGGCCCACATGCTCAGACATCTTCCCTTTCTGGCCCTGACTCCTTCTCATCTTAAAGTTTAGCTCCTCTGAAAGGTCTTGCCAAATTCCACCCCTAAGTGGGAATAGGATCCCCTCAGTTTAATTAGGATCCCCTGTTATACCATATCATAGACTCTAAAATATTATTTCTGTCAAGGAATTTATCACAATTTGTAAATAGAAATGTGTCTGCTTATTATCTGATTATCCCCACTACACTGAAAGTTCCATGGGGGTAAGACTATGGCTGTTTTATCCACCATTACATCCCCAATGTCTAGCACACAAAATAAATGTTTGTAGAGAGGCCTGACACGTGAACACACGACTGAAATTCCATCATTAGAACATCATTCAGGTCCTTTCACTTATTCAGTCAACCAACTTTTACTGAGCATCTACTGTGTGTCAGACCCAAAGTTGGGAAAAGCGGGATTTAAAAAAAATTCTTTTAAAATACAAATACCCATGGGAGAGTTAAACTCTAGGGTATTATCAGTTATTCAAATACTGGTGGGAATTTGATTGGCCAGTTCGTTTCCAGGGTGACAGTTGTTCAGAGAAGGTCTTGGAGGCGGACCCTAGCAGCAGGAAGAAAGAAGACTGTGGATCTGGGGAGACAGAGAAAAGCCTGACTGAGGCTCTAGGTGAAGGTGAGAGCTTAGGTGCCTGTGGAATGAATGGGTGAGTGCCAGAGGCTGGGCATGGATGCACAAACGGAGACCATGCACAGAAGATCCACTTTGCCTTTACATAATAGACCCTGTATTATATGTTTTATACATGTCAGTCCAATTAACCCTCATAGCAACACCAAGTTATCCCATTTTAAAGAAGATACAGCTGGGGCCAGAGGGGCCAAGTAACCTGCCAAAGGACACACAGTGTATTGAGAGACAGAAACCTGGATTCAAATGCAGGCCTGTTGACTCCCAACTCTTTGTCAGCCCAGGGCTGCTTCTATGGCAGGCCCCGTCCAGACCCCGTCCGTGTGGGCATTTTTGTGTCAGTAATTACAGGCTGCAGTACAGCTCTGACGCTGGCCAAAGGAAAGCACGCTTGGCTTTCACCACAGAGAGCGGGAGGGAGCCCTAATCTCCCACGCTAATCTTTCCCGTCAAGGCCCCAGGCCTTGCTTCACAACCCAAGGACCTTGAGAATAAAGAGGCAGGGCTGAAGATAGTAGAGAGTTCACACACTTTCCACCAACGGTTCTCCCCAGCTTGGGACGGGAGCCAGCGCTGATCGTCAGCCATGTCAAAACCAAAGGACTGGGGGTGGGGGGAGACCCCAAAGTAGAGGGCAGGGCATGGGGGCGCCCCTGGTCAGAGAGGGAAGGTAGCCTAGAGGAAGTACATGCAGCAAATAAGAGCCCCTGCCCCTCCACGCCTCCCCGGGACACCTGCCTCTCCCCTGCATCCTCACCAGCCAGGCGGAGGGGGCTCCAGTGGGCAGGGCAACAGCTGCACAGGGTAACTCTCTACCACTCCACCCCTGTCTCCAGACAGGAGTGGCGCACAGGGAGTGGGGAGAAAGGCCAGGCCTGGGTTTCCAGATGGGGGCTGTCTGGAAGCAGGGGCAGCAGGAGGGATGCTCAGGGAAGAAGATGGAGCTCAGTGAAGTCAACCCAGGGACTGGGCCACGTGACCTCACATTATACTGCTGGGGAAATCGAGGCCAGAGAGGGGAGGGCTTTGCTCCGGGCCACAGAGTGAGGGAGGGCTGCTCTGGAGCTGGGTTTCCAGGCCTGGATTCTTCCACACAACTCTGAAAATCGTATGTCTCTGTGGCTGATGATACCCCAAGCCCCCTACTGGATAGAACTGGATAGAATTAACTGAGCAAAACTGGGCTGAAGTGGGTATTCAGGGACCTGGGGAGCTTGAGCACCCCCAGGTGTGCTTCTCCCTCACCCTGGTGAGCCTGTATTTGATCTCCTCGCACCCCTCATGGATGTGGTCATGGACCAGAAGCTGAGCTCCCTGAGTCCCTCTGGAGGAGCCACCCCCTGTTTCTCAGGTACTGACAGAACAAGTCGGAGGCCGCAGGAGGGGTGGAGAAAGCCAGGTTCTAGTGGTGTGCAGACCTGCATTTATTTAAACTCCACACTCCATACCTGCTAGCTCTCTGGCCTTCAGACACCTCAGCTCTGTTTTCTCTTCTATAAAATGGGAGTGGTACCAGGGCCTCAGAGGACTGTGGAGAGGATCAAACAGGCACATATGCAACCAGCACACAGCAAGGCTTCATTTGGAATGAGGTCCTCCTCTTCCCCCTCCCCGCCCACGCAATCCCTTGGCTCCAGCAAACACCTCTATGGATTCTTCCTTCCTTTACAACTTGGCTCCAGCATATGGGGTTGAGACCCAACATCTGGCATCTTTGTAGAGCCCCTCTGTGTGCCGAGTCAGTGGGGACACCGTGGGTGGGAGGTGTAGGGCTCATAATCTGGCAGGGGAGACTATAGCTTCAGCAGGCACATAGTAAGTCCTCAATAAACAGCTGCCCAAAGAACTGACAAACAGCTCATATAGTCAGTCAACAATCACTGTCATCCTCATTCTTCCATTTTCACAATAGGCTGTCGCACCCAAAGGATGTGATGAGAATGCAGAGACTTTCAGGGACTTGTTTTAGCCCACCACAGCCAGCCAGTGCCAGAGATCTGGCCAGGGTGCCAGTAGAGCAGATTTATTCACAGAATAACCCCTGACTTGAAAAACATATTGGCTTGAAGCCCATTTCAAGCTCTGGCTTTACCACTTAAGGCTGTGTGATCTTGGGCAGGATACTAAACCTCTCTGAACATCAGTTTCTTCTGCTAAATGAGGTGACACCTTTCTCTCAGAGTAGAAGCAAGGTTGGTAAGAGGTCTCTGGATGTAAAGTGTCGAGTGTGGTATAGGCACTGGGAAGGACTCAGCACCTGCCCACCCTAAGCCCTTCTAAAATAGCCATGGGGCAGTAACACGATGAAAGGCATTAAGTTCTAATGAGGCTCAGTTCTAGAATGTCCTTAGAAGAGCAATAAGAAGATAGAAAACCACACAGAAGCTTGTTTTTAAAGACAAAGAAAAATATGATTAAGCCCAAGAATGCTGTAATAAAAGAATGAAAATATTTTCCTTACCAGGGTATTTGTATGTCAACAGCTGATAGGGGGTGGGAACAGCCACCACAAGGCCGCCAGGCCCTGCCAACAGCACCACGTGAGGATCCACCAGCAGAGATGGAGTGGGCCCCAGTTGCACAGCAGGGAAGGGAGGCCTTTCCAGGGCCTCAGTTCTCCAGCCTGTGAAATGGGATTGCCCAGTCTAGGCTCAGTCTGGCAATGGCTCCCTTCTTTTCTTTTATAAATAAAAACTATATATGTGTAGGATATATAACATGATGATTTGACATACATGTACATAGTAAAATGATTACTAGAGTCAAGCTAATTAACGTATCATTTCCTCACATCATTACTTCTTTGTGTGTGTCTGTGAGAGCGCCTAAAATCTATTCTCTCAGCAAATTTCCAGTATTCAATACAGTATTATTAACTATAGTCATCATGCTGTACATTAGATCTCTAGACTTATTCATCCTTCAGAACTGCAGGTTTATACCCTTTGACCTCCACCTCCCCATTTCCTTTATGTTCCCACCCTTAATAAGCACTGTTTCACTCTATGCTCCTATGAAGTCGACTTTTAAAAATTCTACATATGAGCCACCTCTCAGCTCCCGCGCCGTTGGCCATGCAGCTTCCAGGTGTCCGCTCTTCTGGTGAGATGGGGCCGGGAGACGCTCTCCTCAGTTCCATGCCTGGGTGGGCAAGTCAGGCTCTAGGGCTGGCAGAAATCCTCATTTGAGGGTCCCACCGAGTTCCCTGGTCAGAGGGCTGCAGCTGAGTGGAGCGGCTGCTAGGGACTGCTGCTCAGGCACTGCAGAAAGCCTTCTTGGAATCTGACATGTTATCACTTGGGACCGTTGGCCCGCTGCTCCTGACTTGGCCACGTGAAGACTCAGACTGTCCCAGTCTCTGAACTGAAGAGAACCAACACTATTAGCATGTCTCTCACCACCAGGAATGCAAGGAATTTCAATGAAGAGCATAGAACATCTACAAATCCCAGACTGGCATGTGCAAGTTCTGAGGAATGGTGGAGTAACCCAACATATCTGTGTGACCTGTGGAGACAGCTGAGACAGAGCTACAACAGGGCAGTGGCTGACACTCAACTCATGGCCCATCTTCTCCAGCTGTGTGGCTGACAGGGTCTTAGTGCTCCGGCTGGTTGTCAGCACTGAGCTTCTGAGGTGGGAGAGCAGAATTCAGGGCACTGGTCCAACAGAGACCTCCTGGCGCCACATAATATCAATCGGAGGGAGCTCTCCCAGAGATCTCCGTCTCAACGCTAAGACCCAGCTCCACTCAATGACCACCAAGCTCCAGTGCTGGACGCTCCATGCAAAACAAGTAGCAGGAAAGGAACACAACCCCACCCATTAGCAGAGAGGCTGCCTAAAATCATAATAAGGTCAAAGATACCCCAAAACACACCACCAGACATGGTCCTGCCCACCAGAAAGATAAGATCCAGCCTCATCCACCAGAACACAGGTACCAGTCCCCTCCACCAGGAACCCAACACAACCCACTGAAAAAACCTTAGCCATTGGGGGCAGACACCAAAAACATGGGAAATATGAAACTGCAGCCTGTGAAAAGGAGACCGCAAACACAGTAAGTTAAAAAAAATAAGAACACAGAGAAATACACAGCAGATGAAGGAGTTTTTTACCCACCAGACCAAACAAATGAAGAGGAAAAAGGTAGTCACCTGAAAAAGAATTCAGAGTAATGAGAGTAAAGATGATCCAATATCTTGGAAATACAATGGAGAAAATACAAGAAACGTTTAACAAGGACCTAGAAGAACTAAAGAGCAAACATACAGTGATGAACAACACAATAAATGAAATAAAAAATTCACTAGAAAGAATCAATAGCAGAATAACTGAGGCAGAAGAACGGGTAAGTGACCTGGAAGATAAAATAGTGGAAATAACTACTGCAGAGCAGAAAAAAGAAAAAAGAATGAAAAAAATTGAGGACAGTCTCAGAGACTTCTGGGACAACATTAAATGCACCAACATTCAAATTATAGTAGTCCTAGAAGAAGAAGAGAAAAGGAAAGGGACTGAGAAAATATTTGAAGACATTATAGTTGAGAACTTCGCTAACATGGGAAGGGAAATAGTCAGTCAAGTCCAGGAAGCACAGAGAGCCCCATACAGGATAAATCCAAGGAGAAATATGCCAAGACACATATTAATCACACTATCAAAATTTAAATACAAAGAAAAAATATTAAAAGCAGCAAGGGAAAAGCAAAAAATAACATACGAGGGAATCCCCACAAGGTTAACAACTGATCTTTCAGCAGAAACTCTATAAGCCAGAAGGGTATGACAGGACATATTTAAAGTGATGAAAGGGAAAAACCTACAACCAAGATTACTCTACCCAGCAAGGATCTCATTCAGATTTGATGGAAAAATTAAAAACTTTACAGACAAACAAAAGCTAAGAGATTTCAGCACCACCAAACCAACTTTACAACAAAAGCTAAAGGAACTTCTCTAGGCAGGAAACACACGTGGAGGGAAAAACCTATAATAACAAACCCAAAACAATTAAGAAAATGGTAATAGGAACATACATGTTGATAACTATCTTAAATGTAAATGGATCAAGTGTTCCCACCAAAAGACAAAGACTTGCTGAATGTATACAAAAACAAGACCCATATATATGTGGTCTAAAAGAGACCACTTCAGACCTAGGGACACATACAGACTGAAAGTGAGGAGATGGAAAAAGATATTCCATGCAAATGGAAATCAAAAGAAAGCTGGAGTAATAATTCTCATATCAGACATAATAGACTTTAAAATAAAGACTACTAAAAGAGACAAAGAAGGACACTACATAATGATCAAGGGGTCAATCCAAGAAGAAGATATAACAATTATAAATATTTATGCATCCAACATAGGAGCACCTCAATACATAAGGAAAATGCTAACAGCCATAAAAGGCGAAATTGACAGTAACACAATCATAGTAGGTGACTTAAAACCCCACTTTCACCACTGGACAGAGCATCCAAAAGGAAAATAAATGAGGAAACACAAGCTTTAAATGACACATTAAAAAGGTGGACTTAATTGATATTTATAGGACATTCCATCCAAAAACAACAGAATACACTTTTTTCTCAAGTGCTCATGGAACATTCTCCAGGATAGACCATATCTTGGGTCACAAATCAAGCCTTGGTAAATTTAAGAAAATCGAAATCATATCAAGTATCTTTTCCGACCACAACACTATAAGACTAGATATCAATTACGGAAAAAAAAAAACTGTAAAAAATACAAACACATGGAGGCTAAACAATACGCTACTAAACAACCAAGAGATCACTGAAGAAACCAAAGAGGAAATCAAAAAATAACTAGAAAAAAATGACAATGAAACACGACAACCCAAAACCTATGGGATGCAGCAAAAGCAGTTCTAAGACGGAAGTTTACAGCAATACGATACTACCTCAAGAAATAAGAAACACCTCAAATAAACAACCTAACCTCACACCTAAATCAATTAGAAGAACAAAAAAACCTCAAAGTTAGCAGAACGAAAGAAATCATAAAAATCAGATCAGAAATAAATGAAAAAGAAATGAAGGAAACAATAGCAAAGATCGATAAAACTAAAAGCTGGTTCTTTGAGAAGATAAAATTCATAAACCATTAGCCAGACTCATCAAGAAAAAAAAGGGAGAAGACTCAAATCAATAGTATTAGAAATGAAAAAGGAGAAGTAACAACTGACACTGCAGAAATTCAAAGGATCATGAGAGATTACTATAAGCGACTATATGCCAATAAAATGGACAACCTGGAAGAAATGGACAAATTCTTAGAAATACACAACCTTCCGAGACTGAACCAGGAAGAAATAGAGAATAAAATCAGACAATCACAATCACAGAAATTGAAACTGTGATTAAAAGTCTTCCAACAAACAATAGCCCAGCACCAGATGGCTTCACAGGCGAATTCTATCAAACATTTAGAGAAGAGCAAACACCTATCATTCTCAAACTCTCTCAAAATATAGCAGAGGGAGGAATACTCCAAAACTCATTCTTCGAGGCCACCATCACCCTGATACCAAAACCAGACAAAGATGTCACAAAAAAGAAAACTACAGTCCAATATCACTGATGAATATAGATGTAAAAATCCTCAACAAAATACTAGCAAACAGAATCCAACAGCACATTAAAAGGATCATACGCGATGATCAACTGGTGTTTATCCCAGGAATGCAAGGATTCTTCAATATACACAAATCAATCCATGTGATACACCATATTAACAAACTGAAGGAGAAAAACCATATGATCATCCCAATAGATGCAGAAAAAGCTTTTGACAAAATTCAATACCCATTTATGACAAAATCCTCCAGAAAGTAGGAATAGAGGGAACTTACCTCAACATAATAAAGGCCATATAAGACAAACCCACAGCCAACATCGTCCTCAATGGTGAAAAACTGAAACCATTTCCACTAAGATCAGGAACAAGTCACGGTTGCCCACTCTCACCACTATTATTCAACATAGTTTTGGAAGTTTTAGCCACAGCAATCAGAGAAGAAAAAGAAATAAAAGGAATCCAAACATGAAAAGAAAAGTAAAGCTGTCACTGTTTGCAGATGACATGATACTATACATAAAGAATCCTAAAGATGCTACCAGAAAAGTTCTATAGCTAATCAATGAATCTGGTAAAGTAGCAGGATACAAAATTAATGCACATAAATCTCTTGCATTGTTATGCACTAATGATGAAAAACCTGAAAGAGAAATTTAAAAACACTCTCATTTACCACTGCAACAAAAAGAATAAAATACCTAGGAGTAAACCTACCTAAGGAGACAAAAGTCTTGTATGCAGAAAACTATAAGACACTGATGAAAAAATTAAATATGATACAAACAAGTGGAGAGATATACCATGTTCTTGGATTGGAATAATCAACATTGTGAAAATGATTATACTACCCAAATCAATCTATAGATTCAGTGCAATCCCTATCAAACTACCAATGACATTTTTCACAGAACTAGAAAAAAAATTCACAATTTGTATGGAAACACAAAAGACCCCGAATAGCTAAAGCAATCTTGAGAAAGAAAAATGGAACTGGAGGAATCAGGCTCCCAACTTCAGACTATACTACAAAGCTACAGTAATCAAGACAGTATGGTACTGGCACAAAAACAGAAATATAGATCAGTGGAACAGGATAGAATGGCCAGAGGTAAACCCACGCACATATGGTCACCTTATCTTTGATAAGGGAGGCAAGAATATACAGTGGAGCAAAGACAGCCTCTTCATTAAGTGGTGCTGGGACAACTGGACAGCTACATGTAAAAGAATTAAATTAGAACACTCCCTAATACCATACACAAAAATAAACTCAAAATGGATTAATGACCTAAACATAAGGCCAGACACTATAAAACTCTTAGAGGAAAACATAGCAGAACACTCTATGACATAAATCACAGCAAGATCCTTTTTGACTCACCTCTTAGCGAAAGGGAAATAAAAACAAAAATAAACAAATGGAACCTAATGAAACTTAAAAGATTTTGCACAGCAATGGAAGCCATAAACAAGACAAAAAGACTACCCTCAGAATGGAAGAAACTATTTGCAAATGAAGCAACTGACAAAGGATTAATCTCCAAAATATACAAGCAGCTCATGCAGCTCAATAACAAAAAAACAAACAACCCAATCCAAATATGGGCAGAAGATCTAATAGACATTTCTCCAAAGAAGATATACAGATTGCCAACGAACACATGAAAGGATGCTCAACATCATTATTTATTAGAGAAATGCAAATCAAAACTACAATGACATATCATCTCACACCAGTCAGAATGGCCATCATCAAAAAATCTAGAAGCAATAAACGCTGGAGAGGTTGTGGAGAAAAGGGAACACTCTTGCACTGCTGGTGGGAATGTGAATTGGTTCAGCCACTATGGAAAACAGTATGGAGGTTCCTTAAAAAACTAAAAACAGAACTACCATACGACCCAGCAATCCCACTACTGGGCATATACCCTGAGAAAACCATAATTGAAAAAGAGTCATGTACCAAAATGTTCATTGCAGCTCTGTTTACAATTGCTAGCACATGGAAGCAACCTAAGTGTCCATCAACAGATGAATGGATACAGAAGATGTGGCACATGTACACAATGGAATATTACTCAGCCATAAAAAGAAATGAAATTAGGTTATTTGTAGTGAGGTGGATGGACCTAGAGTCTGTCATACAGAGTGAAGTAAGTCAGAAAGAGGAAAACAAATACCGTATGCTAACACATATATATGGAATCTAAAAAAAAAAAAAAAACGTTCTGACGAATCCAGGGGCAAGACAGGAATAAAGATGCAGACGTAGACAGTGGACTTGAGGACACAGGGAGGGGTACAGAGGGACCTGAACAAGGTGAGAGAGTGGCATGGACATACATACACTACTAAATGTAGAATGGATGGCTGGTGGAAAGCAGCCGCATAGCACAGGGAGATCAGCTCCGTGCTTTGTGACCACCCAGAGGTGTGGGATAGGGATTGTGGGAGGGAGACGCAAGAGGGAGGGGTTATGGGGATATGTGTATATGTGTGGTTGATTCACTTTGTTATACAGCAGAAGCTAATGCACCATTGTAGAGCAATTATACTCCAATAAAGATGTTGAAAAATATATTCTATGTATAAGGGAGATCATGCAGTATTTTTCCTTCTGTGACTGGTTTATTTCACGTAGCAAAATGTCTTCCAGGTTCATTCATGTTGCAAATGGCAGGATCTCCTTTTCTAAGGCTGAATAATATTCCATTGTATATATACCATTATCTCTTCATCTATTCGTCCATGGCTCCTCTCTGTCAGCCCGCTTTTGGTAATCTAGACTGCAGCAGCTCTAATTCCTACTCAAGGTCTGGGGAAGGAGCTCATTTGTTATAGTCAGGCTCAGAAAGGCTAGCAATTGCTCCTGAGGTCACACAGCAAAGAGTGGCATGGTGAGGCTGGACCAAAGCCCACGTGGTCCCACTCTGCCACACTTCCTCCCCGTTCTGGGGGCTTCTGTGTTCATTCAGTCAGGCTCCGTGATGGAGCTGATGTAACCCAGATGCCCTCTGGCCCAAGTAAGCACTCTTAGCACTCCTGCCTCACCCTCTCACGGAGGGCCAGTCGCCTGGTCCCAGCAGCCCTACTCCTCTCCCCACACCCAGATACAACATGTGGGAATTTTCTTTCCATCTGTCCTCACCCTTGCTCCTCTCTGCTCAAGCAACCATGACCGGTGTCCTATTCTCAGATTCCCTGCCTAGCGCCATCACTTTCCCTTCACAACTGTTCCCAGCCTCGTCCAACTTTCCTCACCTGATCCTTGGGTTACAGCAAGCATCCTCCTGACCTTGCACATTCTAGATTTTCACCCCTCCCACATGTCCCCATGGCAATCAGCTTCTGAGGAACACCAATATACTTAACCCCTGCCCTTCCACCCACACCTCCATCCTGACTTTGAATCCTTCTACCCCGCCATTGACCTGATACAGTTCCCAGCTTTTCATATGTGCCTGTTTCTGGAGCTGCCTTCTCCCTGGCTGCACGCAGGAGGTGCTCAATAGATGCATGCTGATGCTACATACCTTTTCACAGTAGTCTGATTTATGTCACTAGGATCCCCTTTTGCTTCCAGATTTCACCCAGAGCTCCTGGAGTCTGTGATCCCAGCTGGGGCCGGGCCCACAGCAGGCCCACCCTAGGTCTGCATCTTCCAAGCAGGACTCTCACAGTGCCCTGGCTAAGGAGATGGCATGGTTTGGCTGAAGGGACTCAGAAAAGACCTTCCATTCACCCTGGAAGAAGACCCCACCACAACTTTCCCCAGCCTTATGCACTGACCTTGGAGGCCAGAGGGCATGGGGTGGTCCATCCCTACTCCACCTTGGGACAGAGCCTTACAGGACTTAAAACACCTCTGTGTCCTCAGGATGGAGAATCCTAAGTGAAGAAACTGAGACTCCAAGAGGGATGTGCTCCAGTCACCCAGGGCCCAGGCTCAAGCTCTGTTGTTCTGCCCCTTTCCACTACCCCAGGCCATCCCTCTCCATCCAAATCCCCTGCGAGGGAATTACAATAAACCCTCATCACAGGGGACCACCAGTTTCAGATCCTCCTCTGGGCCTGAGGAGGAGACAGCCAGTTCCAACCAGGTGTACATCGGAGGGATCCTCTCACAATAGAGCTGCCCAGGAACAGGTGCAAGTGCTTGGGAAGATCTCCCCCAAATCTTCCCACATGACGTCTGGGGGTGGAGTGATGATGAGGGTAGGAATGGAAGCAGCCCATCTAGTTTCAGGACAGGCACTCCTTTCCACTCCCTGCAGGTGGTGGACAGAAAAATTCACAGTTGCTGAGCAACATTCTCAGGGCAAAAGGGAGAGTGTTTATGAGGAAGTCAGCCACTTCCACCATACATGCTGTGTTCCTGGGATCCCAGGCTGGGAGGCTCTACTGTTTATCCTCCCTGCAGGTTGAGAAATGGTGCAATGTCCAAGCAATGAGATTTTCCTGAGCAACAGTTGCCACTTCTAAAAACTTCCCAGGCCCAGGTCCTGTGGATCAGAGCTGGGCCTCTGACTGCTTACAGTCAGGTAGACCAGTCAAAAGCAGACTCTAATGCCAGGGAGCAATCTGGGTCTTTGGGAAGCCAGCAAGAGAACCTGTGGCCCCAGGGACCAGCACTGCTGCCGTGGTTCTCAAGCCACCGGTTGGTACACGCCAGGCCGGTACCGAGCACTGAAGATCCAGATGTAAATAAGATGTGGGTCCCATTTCCACAGACCTCAGGCTGGTGAGGGAGGATGGTGGGGTGAACAGCCTCAAGTCCGCATACTGAGGCTGTCAGTGGGTAAGAGATGCAGATCATTGAGCTTGTCCGCTCCCTCTGCTGCCTGGGCCACCATGATGTGGGCCATGTGACTCCACCAGCCCAGTCCCAGGTGATAAGACCAGGTGGACAATGGCCCAAGAGTGGCCAGTCTATGAGTTGGCTAGTGAAAATATGAAGAGGGCCACGATGAGTCTGGCTTTGGAGAACTGGAGTTTCAAAAGCAAGTGAGTTACACTGGGAAGGGCCACATGGCAGGGTTGGGGGCCAGAGAGGCCTTAACAACCACCCACAAGATGAGGCAGCAGAAACTCTGCAAAGGCTGGGCTTAGAGACACGGCAGGCCAGACAGTGCCAACTCTTGATCAGAGGGGCTAGAGTGGGCAAGGAAGGCTGCCCAGAAGGCTGTTTCAACCTCAGCACATGTGAGACCAGACTGGGAACTTAAAGCATCTTTAGGACACAGGATCGGGGCTCAAATCTCACTCAGTCCATCCAAGAAACATTTACCGACCCACTTCCAGGCCCCATGCCAGGATGACAGTGACTTGGTCTGTACCCCTAGGGAGCCCACAGCATGACAGCAGCACAGGAGAAGCCCTGCTGTGAGAGAAGGAATCTCAGGAGGCTGCAGGAGCTTGTGTCAGACACGTGACCAAGCCTGTTTTCCAAAGGGAAATTCATCTCCAAATCCAAAGCTACCAAGACAATGGAGCAATTCTACATGGGTAATAAATGGCTCTGCCTGCACGGGAAAGCCCAGGGATGCACTCACATGACTGGTCTGTTCCAGGCCCAAGCAACCACAAAAGGCTGATTGTCCCCTTGTCGTGCCCATTCCCGGGGCAGTAGGTTTAGAGCAAAAAAAAACTCTGCCACCCATTCATGTGGCAGAAGCCAGGGAAGCTCCTCCAACCAGCCCAGCTCCAGCCCCCACCCTGATGGCAGGCACAGGGGTCAGCGAGCATTCAGAAAAACCAATCAGACCATCTGCACAGCGCCTATGGGAGAGGAAACTGATCGGTACTCTTGGGCCTTGAATTATTAATCTGCAAGGAAAAACAACCTGCTCCATGAGCTTGGTCTAAGGATTAAATGAGAGCACGCAGGTAGAGCTCAGTTCAGGGTCAAACGCCCAGGAAGTGCCCTACTGCATTAGAGGGCTGGGCTGGCAGCACAGTCCTCCAGACCAGGAGCTGTGTCCCCTTCTATTTTGTATCTTCACCCCCAAAGGTCTGTGGAGCTCATGCATCAGTGAAGCACTTTTACTCCCCTACTAAGATATTCCTGTTTGTTTATTTCCTGCCTTGTTCTAAAAACAATTAGTTGAAACCAATACCTCTTAGGATCAGGCAATTACCTGTCTTTGTGTTTGGTTCCTTTTATTGCTGTTGTTGCTTCAGTTGACATGGAATTACCATTAATTGAGCAATTTGATTGACAAACTAGATAATTTACAGACAATATCTCATTTGATTCCAGGATACAGTGGAAAGAAAATATGTTACTTCAAAACATATGGCAGTATATCTTTTAGGAAGAGAACTGTGTTGGCCAAATGACTTAACCTCCCTAAGTCTCATTTCCTCAGCTTCCTCAGCACAAAAGGGATCATAATCATACTTATCCCATGTGGCTGTTGTGAGGCATTAAGATAATGCATGGGATCCATGAAGCACAGTGTGGAGGGAAAGCTACTTTTCTAATGCCTAGAAAGTACCAAACATAAACTACAAACCCAACATATATTTGTGGACTGGTTGATTGATTGAGTTGTACGTAGTAAGCACTTAGTAATAATTGTAATTTTTATCATTTGTTTAGGAATACTCACAAATGGGCATGTTTGATAATGAAGATGAGACTCTCTGGACATGGTTTCTGTGTTTGTAATGAGACAAAAACAATAGTTGAGGCAACCACAGAAAATTCTCCTGAGGTTAAAATGATTAAGGGACTTTCAAGAATAAAGGTGTCTAAAATTTCCCTTTAAGGGCTTCCCTGGGGGCGTAGTGGTTGAGAGTCCACCTGCCAATGCAGGAGACAGGGGTTCGTGCCCTGGTCCGGGAAGATCCCACATGCCACGGAGCAGCTGGGCCTGTGAGCCATGGCCACTGGGCCTGGGCATCCCGAGCCTGTGCTCCACAATGGGAGGAGCCACAACAGTGAGAGGCCCGCATACGGATAAAAAAAAAAAAAATTCCCTTTAAGCCGTTTGTTCTGCTTCCTCAAGATATAATTCTCCTCCACTGCCTAAATCTTTTTTTTTTTAACATCTTTATTGGGGTATAATTGCTTTACAATGGTGTGTTAGTTTCTGCTTTATAACAAAGTAAATCAGTTATACATATACATATGTTCCCATATCTCTTCCCTCTTGCATCTTCCTCCCTACCACCCTCCCTATCCCACCCCTCCAGGCGGTCACAAAGCACCGAGCTGATATCCCTGTGCTATGCTGCTGCCTAAATCTTTTAACAAAATCTGCCACACAGACAGCCTTGGATGGGTAGTGCTGTAGTGGGTGAAATGCCTGGAGCAGTGTCCATCATATTGACATGAGGAAGAAAAGACACACACACAGTAAGCAAAACACAGAGCACTCTGCTGCAGCAAGCACTAGGGGCCAGAGAAATGCACACTACACATTATAATCTACAGGATAACCATTAAAGGAACAGGGGGGAAATGGCATAATTAAATAAATCCAAAAGAGGAAGACAAGAGAAAAACAAAAAGAAAGAAAGAAAGAAAAGAGAAATCTCATGTGGGACAAACAGAAACCATATAGTAAAATGGTAGATTTAAATACATTGAATATATAAGGACTAAATGCTCCAATTAAAAGACTCCAACTAAAAGATTATAAGAAGCATTTTTTTAAAACTTAAACATATCTGTTTAAAAAGAGACACATAGACGTGGAGGGATAAATCAGGAGTTTAGAATTAACATATACACACTACTATATATAAAACAGATAACCAACAAGGATGTACTGTCTAGCAAAGGGAACTATACTCAATATTTTGTAGTAACCTATAAGTGAAAAGAATCTGAAAAAAATACATATATATGTATGTATAACTGAATCATTTTGCCGTATACCTGAAACTAACACAACATTGTAAATGAACTATACTTCAATTTAAAAAGAGTAAAAAGAGAAACATATAAAAACAGGAGTATATAGAAAGGAGCTATTGTCTGAATATCTATGTACCCCTAAGATTCATATGTTGACAAATGATGGTATTAGGAGGTGGGGCCTTTGGGAAGTGATTGGGTCGTGGGGACTCTGCTTTTATAAAAATTAATGCCCTTAAAAAAAAGCCTCCAGAGATAGCCTCATCCACCAGAGGGCAGACAGCAGAAGCAAGAAGAACTACAATCCTGCAGCCTGTGGAACAGAAACCACATTCACAGAAAGATAGACAAGATGAAAAGGCAGAGGGCTATGTACCAGATGAAGGAACAAGATAAAACCCCAGAAAAACAACTAAATGAAGTGGAGATAGGCAACCTCCCAGAAAAAGAATTCGGAATACTGATAGAGAAGATGATCCAAGACCTTGGAAAAAGAATGGAGGCAAAGATCGAGAGGACACAAGAAATGTTTAACAAAGACCTAGAAGAATTAAAGAACAAACAAACAGAGATGAACAATACAATAACTGAATTGAAAACTACACTAGAAAGAATCAATAGCAGAAAAACTGAGGCAAAAGAATAGATAAGTGACCTGGAAGACAGAATGGTAGAATACATTGCTGCAGAACAGAATAAAGAAAAAAGAATGAAAAGAAATCAAGACAGCCTAAGACACCACTGGGACAGCATTAAACACAACAACATTCGCATTATAGGGGTCCCAGAGGGAGAAGACAGAGAGAAAGGACCAGAGAAAACATTTGAAGAGATTATAGTAGAATATTTCCCTAACATGGGAAAGGAAATAGCCACCTAAGTCCAGGAAGTGCAGAGAGTCCCATACAGGATAAACCCAAGCAGAAACACACCAAGACAGAGTAATCAAATTGGCAAAAATTAAAGACAAAGAAACATTATTAAATGCAGCAAGGGAAAAATGACAAATAACATAAAAGGGAACTCTCATAAGGTTAACATCTGATTTCTCAGCAGAAACTCTACAAGCCAGAAGGGAGTGGCTTAACATATTTAAAGTGATGAAAGGGAAGAACCTACAACCAAGATTACTCTACCCAGCAAGGATCTCATTCAGATTCGAGGGAGAAATCAAAAGCTTTACAGACAAGCAAAAGCTAAGAGAATTCAGCACCACCAAACCAGCTCTACAACAAATGCTAAAGGAACTTCTCTAAGTGGGAAACACAAGAGAAGAAAAGGACTTACAAAAACAAACTCAAAACAATTAAGAAAATGGTCATAGGAACATACATATTGAATATCACCTTAAACGTGAATGGATTAAATGCTCCAACCAAAAGACACAGGCTTGCTGACTGGATACAAAAACAAGACCAATAAATATGCTGTCTACAAGAGACCCACTTCAGACCTAGGGGCACATACAGACTGAAAGTGAGGGGATGGAAAAAGATATTCCATGCAAATGGAAATGAAAAGAAAGCTGGAGTAGCAACACTCATATCAGATAAAATAGACTTTAAAATAAAGAAGGTTACAAGACACAAAGAAGGACACTACATAATGATCAAGGGATCAATCCAAGACTATATAACAATTATAAACATATATGCTCCCAACATAGGAGCACCTCAATACATAAGGCAACTGCTAACAGGTATAAAAGAGGAAACTGACAGTAACACAATACTAGTGGAGGACTTTACACCAATGGACAGATAATCCAAACAGAAAATAAATAAGGAAACACAAGCTTTAAATGACACAATAGACCAGATTGATATTGATATTTATAGGACATTCCATCCAAAAACAGCAGATTACACTTTCTTCTCAAGTGCGCACAGAACATTCTCCAAGATAGATCACATCTTGGGTCACAAACCAAGCCTCAGTAAATTTAAGAAAATTGAAATCATATCAAGCATGTTTTCAGACCACAACGCTATGAAATTAGAAATAAATTACAGGGGGAAAAAACGTAAAAAACACAAATACATGGAAGCTAAACAATACGTTACTAAATAACCAAGAGATCACTGAAGAAATGAAAGAGGAAATCAAAAAATACCTACAAACAATTTACAATGAAAACACGACAATCCAAAACCTATGGGATGCAGCAAAAGCAGTTTGAAGAGGGAAGTTTATAGCTATACAACCCTACCTCAAGAAACAAGAAAAATCTCAAATAAACAAACTAACCTTACACCTAAAGGAACTAGAGAAAGAAGAACAAACAAAACCCAAAGTTAGTAGAAGGAAAGACAACATAAAGATCAGAGCAGAAATAAATGAAATAGAAACAAAGAAAACAATAGCAAAGATCAACAAAACTGAAAGCTGGTTCTTTGAGAAGATAAATAAAATTGATAAACCATTAGCCAGACTCATCCAGAGAAAGAGGGAGAGGACTCAAAACAATAAAATTAGAAATGATAAAGGAGAAGTTACAACAGAAACCACAGAAATACAAAGCATCCTAAGAGACTACTACAAGCAACTCAATGTCAATAAAATGGACAGCCTGGAAGAAATGGACAAATTCTTAGAAAGGTTTAACCTTCCAAGGCCGAACCAGGAAGAAAAAGAAAATATGAAAAAACCAACACAAGTAATGAAATTGAAACTGATTAAAAATCTTCCAACAAAAAAAGCCCAGGACCAGATGGCTTCACAGGTGAATTCTATCAAACATTTACAGAAGAGCTAACACCCATCCTTCTCAAACTCTTCCAAAAATTGGAGAGGAAGGAAGACAACCAAACTCATTCTATGAGGCCATCATCACCCTGGTACCAAAACCAAACAAAGACACTACAAAAAAAGAAAATTACAGGCCCATATCACTAATGAATATCGATGCAAAAATCCTCAACAAAATAGTAGCAAACAGGATCCAACAACACATTAAAAGGATCATACACCATGATCAAGTAGGATTTATCCCAGAGATGCAAGGATTCTTCAGTATACGCCAATCAATCAATGTGATACACCGTATTAACAAATTGAAGAATGCAAACCATATGATCATCTCAATAGATGCAGAAAAAGCTTTTCACAAAATTCAACACCAATTTATGATAAAAACTCTACAGAAAGTGGGGACAGAGGGAACCTACCTCAACATAATAAAGGCCATATATGACAAACCCACAGCAAACATCATTCTCAATGCTGAAAAACTGAAAGCATTTCCTCTAAGATCAAGAACAAGACAAGGATGTCCACTCTCACCACTATTATTCAACATAGTTTTGGAAGTCCTAGCCATGGTAGTCAGAGAAGAAAAAGAAATAAAAGGAATACAAATTGGAAAAGAAGAAGTAAAACTGTCACTGTTTGCAGATGACATGATACCATACATAGAGAATCCTAAATATCCCACCAGAAAACTACTAGAGCTAATCAATGAATTTGATAAATTTGCAGGATACAAAATTAATGCACAGAAATCTCTTGCATTCCTATACACTTATGATGAAAAATCTGAAAGAGAAATTAAGGAAACACTCCCATTTACCATTGCAACAAAAAGAATAAAATACCTAGGAATAAACCTACCTAGGGAGACAAAAGACCTGTATGCAGAAAATTATAAGACACTGATGAAAGAAATTAAAGATGATACAAACAGGTGGAGAGATATACCATGTTCTTAGATTGGAAGAATCAATATTGTGAAAATGACTATATTACCCAGAGCAATCTACAGATTCAATGCCATCCCTATCAAATTACCAATGGCATTTTTTTACAGAGCTAGAACAAAAAATCTTAAAATTGTATGGAGACACAAAAGACCCCGAATAGCTAAAGCAGTCTTGAGGGATAAAAACGGAGCTGGAGGAATCACACTCCCTGACTTCAGACTATACTACAAAGCTACAGTAATCAAGACAATATGGTACTGGCACAAAAGCAGAGATATAGATAAATGGAACAGGATAGAAAGCCCAGAGATAAACCCACGCACCCATGGTCAACTAATCTATGAGAAAGGAGGCAAGGATATACAATGGAGAAGAGACAGTCTCTTCAATAAGTGGGGCTGGAAAAACTGGACAGCTACATGTAAAAGAATGAAATTAGAACACTCCCTAACACCACACACAAAAATAAACTCCAAATGGATTAGAGACCTAAATGTAAAACCAGACACAAAAAAACTCTTAGAGGAAAACAGGAAGAACACTCTTTGACATAAATCACTGCAAGATCTTTTTTGATCCACCTCCTAGAGTAACGGAAATAAAAACAAAAATATACCAATGAGACCTACTGAAACTTAAAAACTTTTGCACAGCAAAGGAAACTACAAACAAGACAACCCTCAGAATGGGGAAAATATTTGCAAACGAATCAATGGACAAAGGATTATTCTCCAAAATATATAAACAGCTCAGGCAGCTCAATATTAAAAAAAAAAACAAAAACCCAATCCAAAAATGGGCAGAAGACCTAAGGAGACATTTCTCCAAAGAAGACATACAGATGGCCAAGAAGCACATGAAAAGCTGCTCAACATCACTAATTATTAGAGAAATGCAAATCAAAATTACAATGAGGTATCACCTCACACCAGTTAGAATGGGCATCATCAGAAAATCTACAAATAACAAACGCTGGAGAGGGTGTGGAGAAAAGGGAACCCTCTTGCACGGTTGGTGGGAATGTAAATTGATACAGCCACTATGGAGAACAATATGGAGGTTCCTTAAAAAACTAAAAATAGAACTACCATATGACCCAGCAATCCCACTACTGGGCATATACCCAGAGAAAACCATAATTCAAAAAGACACATGCACCCCAACGTTCATTGCAGCACTATTTACAATAGCCAAGTCATGGAAGCAACCTAAATGCTCATCGACAGATGAATGGATAAAGAATATGTGGTACACATATGCAGTAGAATATTACTCAGCCATAAAAAGGAACAAAATTGGGTCATTTGTAGAGACGTGGATGAATCTAGAGACTGTCATACAGGGTGAAGTAAGTCAGAAAGAGGAAAACAAATATCATATATTAACACATATATGTGGAACCTAGAGAAATGGTACAGATGAACCAGTTTGCAGGGCAGAAATTGAGACACAGATGCAGATAACAAACATATGGACACCAAGGGGGGAAAGTGGTGGGGGTGGTGGTGGTGCTGTGATGATTGGGAAACTGGGATTGATATATATACACTAATATGTATTAAATGGATGACTAATAAGAACCTGCTGTATAAAAAAATAATTTTTTTATAAAGGCCCCACATACATATATGTATAGCTGATTCACTTTGTTATAAAGCAGAAACTAACACACCATTGTCAAGGAATCATACTCCAATAAAGATGTTAAAAAAAAAGGCCCCACAGATATTGCTCGCCCCTTCTACCATGTGAGGATACAATAAGAAGATAACCATCTATGAGGAAGCAGGCCCTCACCAAACATCAAATCTGTCGGTGCCATGATCTTGGACTTCCCAGCTTCCAGAACTGTGAGAAATAAATTTCTGCTGTTTATAAGCCAGCCAGTCTATGATAGTTTCTTATAGCAGCCCAAGTGAACTAAGAAAGTTTATAAGTAAAAGTATAGAAAAAGATATATCATACAATCAATAACCTAAAGAAGCAGTGTGTCTACATTGTTATTAGTCAGTGAAAACTATAAGACAAAAAGCATTACTAGATAATAACAAAAAGCATTACTAGATAATAACAGAGCCAGCTCATGACGACAAAAGGTTCAGTTCATCAGGAAGATAAAATAATTCTAAATTTGTACACACTTAACAATATGCCCTCAAAAATACAAAACAAATATGGACAAATCTACAAGAGAAAGAGACAAATTCTCAAAATGAGAGATTTAATAATTGGAAGCTGTTAAAAGAAGCAGATTTTAAAAATCAGTAAGGATAAAGAGTATGTTGGCAGAAGACCTAAATAGACATTTCTCCAAAGAAGATATACAGATTGCCAACAAACACATGAAAGGATCCTCCACATCATTAATCTCTAGAGAAATGCAAATCAAAACTACAATGAGGTATCACCTCACACTGGTCAGAATGGCCATCATCAAAAAATCTGCAAACAATAAATGCTGGAGATGGTGTGGAGAAAAGAGAATCCTCTTGCACTGTTGGTGGGAATGTAAACTGATACAGCCACTATGGAGAACAGTATGCAGGTTCCTTGAAAAACTTAAAATAAAACTACCATACGACACAGCAATCCCACTACTGGGCATAACCCTGAGAAA
Source organism: Phocoena phocoena (assembly GCF_963924675.1). Classification (NCBI taxonomy): domain Eukaryota; kingdom Metazoa; phylum Chordata; class Mammalia; order Artiodactyla; family Phocoenidae; genus Phocoena; species Phocoena phocoena. The sequence goes on along the minus strand of NC_089222.1, from coordinate 21,773,105 downwards.
ACCATAATTCAAAAAGAGTCATGTACCACAATGTTCATTGCAGCTCTATTTACAATAGCCAGGACATGGAAGCAACCTAAGTGTCCATCGACAGATGAATGGATAAAGAAGATGTGGCACATTTATACAATGGAATATTACTCAGCCATAAAAAGAAACTAAATTGAATTATTTGTAGTGAGGTGGATGGACATAGAGTCTGTCATACAGACTTCACTATACAGAGTGAAGTAAGTCAGAAAAAGAAAAACAAATACTGTATGCTAACACATATATGGAATCTAAAAAAAAAAAGGTTCTGAAGAACCTAGGGGCAGGACAGAAATAAAGATGCAGATGTAGAGAATGGACTTGAGGACATGGGGAGGAGGAAGGGTAAGCTGGGACGAAGTGAGAGAGTGGCATGGACATATATACACTACCAAATGTAAAACAGATAGCTAGTGGGAAGCAGCCATATAGCACAGGGAGATCAGTTCAGTGCTTTGTGACCACCTAGAGGGGTGGGATAGGGAGGGTGGGAGGGAGGCACAAGAGGGAGGAGATATGGGGATATATGTATATGTATAGCTGGTTCACTTTGTTATAAAGCAGAAACTAACACACTATTGTAAGGGAATTATACTCTAATAGAGATGTTTTAAAAAATCAGAAATAGGTAAATAAATATTTATTCCATGGAGCAAATCTTGTAAAATAATAGCCAGACTATCCTTCCATTAAACACTGCTCATGTCTATGTATCATCCCAGAACCCTAGGACCCCAAGACCCCATGGACCATATCACTTCTTTCTCTGAACCATTCTTATTGATAACACTGCTGGCTTCAATAACACTGATATTCAGATGTCCTCTTTTCAAGTGGAAATAGAGAATTTTTTCCATTCAAGCTTCCAGTATCTTGATTTGTCACTTTCAGGAAATCACTATCCTCCTGTCTCCTTTTTAACATATGTAAAACAAAATTCATAAATTTGGCCAAAGTCTAAGGACTCTGACAAGAATTGATAACAAAAATCTCTGCAGAACATTTCCCCATATAAATTAGTATATAAATTCTTGAAAGTATAAGTTTATGTAAATAAATCCGTGGAAACGAGATTTGGGGAAAAAAAGAATATCTTAACAACATTTAACTAATGGACAATTATAGAACACGGCACCCAACATCTGCAGAATAAAAATCATTTTCAAGTACACACAAAACAATGACAAAATTAACACACTGGACCATGAAATAAGTCTCAACAAATTGAAAAGTACTGAAATCGTAACAGTATGTTCTCTAACTATATGTAATTAAGTTATAATCAGTAAGAACAAAAATAAACCCTAAAAACTATTTATATGTTTGGAAATTAAAGAATGTATTTTGAAATAACCAGTAGATTTAAAAAATCCCAAGAGAAAATAAACAATATTTTGAACTGAATGATAACAAAAATACTATGCATCAAAATTTGTCAAATACAGCTAAAGCAGTGCTTAGAGGAAAACTTATAGCCACAAACACCTATGCTTGTAATGAAAATTAATGAACTATAAACATTGTCCCCAAAAGTTAGTAAAACAGATTTGGGGAAGATGGCAGCAGTGGTAAGAGCATCGTTTTTTAATCTTCCCCTTCCATATAAAATAGGAAGCGTTTAGTTAGCAAAACCAAAAACCTATATATAATACTTAAAACAAAAATAGATAAGACCCAAATAAATGAAGAGATATCCCATGTTCATGGATCAGAATTCTCAATCTTGTTAAGATGGCAAATGTCCCCATATTGGTTTATAGATTCAAAAGAATCTCAATCAAAACCAAAGATTTGAAAAAATAATTTGCCAAGCTGATTCTAAAATTTATATGGAAATGCAGAATGACCTAGAATAGTCAAACAACTCTTAAAAAGAAGAACAAAGTTGGAAGACATACACTCCCTGACTTCAAGACTCACTAGGAAACTACAGTAATCAAGGCAGAATGGCATTGGAATATAGACATATAGATCGAAAACAGAATAGGAAGTTCAGAGATAGATGCACATATACATGGCCAGTTGGCTTTTGACAAAGATGCCAAGGTAATTGGATAGAGAAAGAAAATCTTTTCAGTAAATGGTGCTGGAGAGGTCATAAAGCAAGGAAGAGACAGAGTGGGGATCAGAATTTGCACCTGTCCAGCACCAGATCCCAAATTCTAGACACTGTCAAACAAGAAAGAAAACTAGAGAAGAGGGTACAGAAAAGCAAAGGTAGAGATCAGGCCCTGTAGGTTACCTTGTCCCTCACCAAAGGGAATGGAGGCCAGCATCACAGAGCAGGCACGAAAACCAAAGGCTGGAAAAAGAAACTTTCCAGGAAGGTAGAGAGATGCCCTGGATGTCAGCTCCAGGAGAGAACCCCTGACCTGACCATCTGCAAGTCCACAGTTACGATGGCACCATGGGCCAGAGGAGTGTGAGGCCAAGATGGGAGCATGGTTAATGTTCTCCTGCTCTCAAATGGAGCTACTAGTTGTCAGAGAGAGCAGAATTTGGGTAGCTAAAAGAGACAGGCTTCTACATAAATGGGTATGACACCTACCTCACTAGATTGTTGCAAGGATTAAATGCTGTACTATACAGAAAGCAGCTAGCACCTTACCAGGAATACATTAGATGTTCTTAATTCCCTCTTTCCATTCCCCCACCTCCCAAGGAGAAAGACTGGGGACATATGCTGTATGTTCCCTCTCCCTGCATCCTCTATGTCTACCCTGAACTGTGATATCTGGGTGGGAAACAGCTTCAGGCTGCAGATGCTATGACAGCGTTGCTTAAATTGAATTACACAGAAACCAGAGAAGCCTTCAGCTCTCCCAGGGAGTTCAGAAGTGTTCACCCTGAGAGTAACTGTACACTGCACAGGAAAAGGCATTCAAGTTGATAAGAAGTCATTCGGATCACCATCTAAGTCAGCTTTAGCCTTTGAAATAAACTCATTCCTTATTAGCACACACTTGGGATTTCCAGGACTGAATATTATTTTCATTACACAAAGCCCATTTTGAAGACATTTTTTCATGCTGCCAGGGTCCTATGTAATTTCATCTCTCCACAATGTTACTCTCTTTCACATATATAGAGCCACAGGCCCTGATGAAAAAGGAAAAGAGAGAAAATGAACAAGAGTCATGATCCAACTAGAGCTAGAAGCAGGGCGGCCATGCATAGGACAGGCAAGTCCACATCACTGAGCGCTTTCTAGCCATGAAACAGTTTTTGGACTTTTCCTGAAAGCAATGGGAAGCCATTGAAAGCCAAGTCAGCTTTTAAAATAGAAAGCGACTGGGCTTCCCTGGTGGCGCAGTGGTTGAGAGTCCGCCTGCCGATGCAGAGGACGCGGGTTCATGCCCTGGTCCGGGAAGATCCTACATGCCGCGTAGCGGCTGGGCCCGTGAGCCATGGCCACTGAGCCTGCGCGTCCGGAGCCTGTGCTCCGCAACGGGAGAGGCCCACGTACTGAAAAAAAAAAAAATAGGAAGTGACTGATGAATTTTCCTTTTAGAATGCTCACTCTGGTTATAATGAAAAAGATAGATGTGGAGGAGGGGGATAGGGAAGAGTAGTTAAGAAGCTACTTAACAGTAGATAACAATATTGTACTGTAAGTTCGTAATGTGATAAATGTTACAATGACAACCCTATTACGATATATAAATGGATCAGAGTAACATGCTGTACACCTTAAATTTACACAGCGTTACATGTCAAATTTATCCCAAAAAGTTTGGAAAGAAAAACTCTTTTTAATTTAAATTTAAAAACAAAGAGCTTGTGTAAATGAAGTGTTTCAGATTGTGTTTTCAAAATATTTTCTAATATTTTATAATAAATGTTTAAACATAAAAAGAAACTTTTCAAATGTTTGCTCAATTTAGATAAACACCCAAAAAATACAAGTGATAAAAGAAAAAATAGGGAAATAAACTTCATCAAAATTAAAAGCTTTTGTGCTTCAAAGGACAGCATGATACAGCAGAAACTAACACAACACTGTAAAGCAATTATACTCCAATAAAGATGTTTAAAAAAAAGGACAACATAAAGAAAATAAAAAGACAACCCACAGAATGGAAGAAAATATTTGCTAATAATATATCTGATAAGAGAATTTCTTTAAGAATATACAAAGAACTCTTACAACTCAACAACAAAATGGCAAATAACCCAATTAAAAACTGGGCAAAGGATTTAGGTAGTCATTTCTCTAAAGAAGATATACAAATGATCAATAAGCACATGAAAAGACGTTGAACATCATTAGTCATTAGGGAAATGCAAATCAAAACCACTATAAGATTCCACTTCACACCACTAAGATGGCTATATTCAAAAAGATAGACAATAACAAGTGTTGGTGAGGATACATACGGAGTAATTAGTACCCTCATATATTACAGGTAGGAATGTTAAATGGTGCAGCCACTTTGAAAAACAGTTTGGCAGGTCCTCAAAAAGTTAAACATAGAGTTACCATATAATCCAGTAATTCCACTCCATTCCACCCAAGAGAACTGAAAGCATATTTTCATAAAAAACCTATACACAAATGTTCACAGCAGCATTATTCATAATAGCTCCAAAGTGGAAATAATTCAAATGTATATCAACTGATGAATGGTAAACAATATGCGGCATATTCATATAATAGAATACTATTCCATTATTTTAAAAAGGATGAAATATTGATACATGCTACACCATGTATGAATGTTGAAAACATAATGCTAAGTGGAAGAAGCCAATCACAAAAGAACACATATTGTATGATCTCATTTATATGAATGTCCAGAATAGGCAAACCCATAGAGACAGAAAGCAGATTAGTGGTTGCCGGGGGCTTGGGGAAGAGGGAATATGGAATGATTACTAATGGGGATGGGGTCTTTTGCTGGGGGATAAAAATGTTCTGGAGTTAGATAGTGGTAGTTGATTCATGGCCTTGTGAATATAAGGAAAACAATCATATACCCTAAAAGGGTGGATAAACTATATGGTATGTGAATTATATCTCAATGAAGCTGTTATTTAAAAATAAAATACATTCTTTCAACAAATAAGTCTCCAAGCACTGTTCTAGGCAGCACGGAAACAGTGAACAGAACTGACACAATTCCTGCTCTCATGGAGCTGACATTCCAATGGAACAATCCTTGTGAGAGATCATGAGGATCTTAATAAATTAATGGCACTATAGGGAGGAGTGGATGAATTTAAGAGAGGCTCTGAAGCAACCATCAATATGGTTAGCTGGCGAATTGGAACAGGAGGGATGTCAGATCATTTTCTCCCAGGGTCCCACGATAATTCTTACTGTCACCCCCTCTGACCTCCAGGGTTACTGCTACCAACCATAAAAGCACTGCTAAATTGTACAAAGTGCTCTTTATAAACTAAAAATTTCAGAAATATCTGAAAGATGAAAGACAGGATTTGGTTTGAAAGAGAAAATCACAGCCAAAACTCAAGCTCAAAAGGACTTGGTGCATAAAAGCAGGTAGGACCCCAAGATTACTCAAACTTCAGAAGTAGTAGATTCCAAGAGCAGGAGAATGTTGAAAGAGAATTCCCCAAGGGTTTCCCATGTTTCTGCATGGCTTATAAACAGAGGTACTGGAAGCTTTCGTTCCAGACTATCCTTTCAAGGATATTCAAATAGAGAATAGCCTTAGAAGACAAGCTATAAGAGTAGCCTTGGAAGACAGGCTATCTCCAGGAGCACAGAGCAAGTTTGGTTGCTGTCCAGCGCAATAAAAATAATGTCTCCCTCAGGGACAAAGGATGAAAAAATTTACTCACAGCCCATTATAAAACATTGTGGTTTCCTAAGCACAGGGTCCTTTAGCTTTGATACCAACCTCTTGCAAGGGCAGCATCCCCCTGAGCCAGCTATGCCATCCCCATGGCACTTGGAGAGGAAAGGCAAGGGGGACTGACATGACAATGAAGTTTACACAGCTTACTGAGCCCCAAGTAATAAAGTCATTTGTCTCTGATCCAGGAGTCTCACGTCTTCTGCCAGCTTCCATGAGATGGTGGCAGGCTCACTTGTGAGCTTGAGGGTCAGGCAGAACCTCAGAACTTCCCAGTTCTTGACAGAGAGGCCTTGAGGCAATCAACTGGGTAAATGGTCAGGGAGACCACAGGAAGAGTAGCTGGATGGGTCATCCTCTCCTTCATCCCTTACCTGCTAGTACCAGGCAGTGATACCTGGCCCAGGCAGAGTCAGTGAGGGAGACCACAGAGGGAGGGCAGCACAGAGGTTCTGGAGACTCCAAGAAAGAACAAGGAGCTCCAATAGCCAGAGACTAATGAGTGACACATCTCCTGAACAGCTCCCTCCCCTTGCACAACCGCAGAGTGCAGTTACAAAACTGCATCCACAGGTTAACTTAGCCTCAGAAAAGGGAAAGAGAAAAGGAAAGGAAGAAAATGCAAAGGGTAGCTTTCCTTTACACCAACAACAAGCGATTTTTAGAATGTAACAGAAAAAGGAAACATCCTATTCATGGGAGCAAAAAAACAATATTGTTTTAATTCATCCACAAGAATGAATCTAGGAAGAAGCTCACAAGACCTATATGGAGAAAGCATTAATACTTCTATGTTAAAAAATTCTGAATAAATTGTTAGATGTACTGTTCTCAGACAGGAAGATATGAGATTATAAAGATATCAGTACCCTCAAATAAATCTGTAACTCAATTCAATCCAACCCAAAATCATAATAGGCTTTAAAAGGAAGTTAATTAACTGAGAATAAATTCGTCTGGAAAAAAAACATGTGCAGAATAGCCAAGACAATTTTGAAAGAGAAGACTAATGAGCAAACTTGCCTACTAGAAATCAAAAAGTTAGTAATAAAAATAGTTTGGTAATTAGGAGAAAAGTATATCACAGATTAATGAACATAACAAAAAGTCTAGAAATAGACCAACAAATGTGGGGAAAGTTTTGTGTAAAATAAAGATGGCAATTCAAATAAATAGATAAATATTTAACTATTCAACAATGGTGCAGAGACAATTGGCTATTTATTGAAAAAATAAAAACAAAATCTTCATGCAGAATATTAATTTTTAAGAATTTCTAGCAAATCAAAGACCTAAAGGTAAGGGGAGGAGGGGATTTACTAAGTCATTAGAAGAAAATAATTAAATGTATATTTATAAAGTTGGTATGGAAAAAGTCTTATCAAGTGAAGTGAGATCAAAATATAAAAACTCTGCATGACAAAAGATACATTAATTAAGGAAAACAACAGATTTGAGAAAATATTAGCAAGGATTAATATCATTAATAAATAAAAGCTCTACAAATCACTGGAAGAAAGTTCATATAATAGAAAGGTAGGCAAAGGATAGAACTGTGGCTGGTAAGGTACTGATGAGTGTAGGACATCTTGGAATGTCAGAAAGTAAGAAAATGCTCAAAAGAAAATGATGGAAATATATCAAAAAGACAGAAGAGTCAACTTGAAGAAGCTCTCACTGGACAAATCTGCATAAATTTTAGCATCAAAATAAAAAGAATAGTAATAAATTATAACCTAATGGATGGACATATGGATGGATGGAGTGATAGAGAAACTGCGTCCTCACAGTACAGTGCCAAGTAGAAAAGTTACCATTTTACAATAGTAAAATTGTATCAGTCAGGAAACATCAATGAATACTAAATATGGGAGGAGAGGTTTGATGAGTAACAGAACATTTATATATTCAAATTTACTTAACTACAACAGAAAAAAAAAAATAGTAACAGTACAGTGAAGAAACAATTTGTTTAAATACAACACCTTAACCAAACAATCAAAACTAGTATCACCAGCAGACCTCTGGCTATGGCTGAGTGAAATTGACAAACTCTGTCCTCAAGAATTTGGGAACTTTCCCTGGTGGCACAGTGATTAAGAATCTGCCTGCCACCAACACTCACCAGCCCGAGAGGCTTCTCTGCTCACCCGCCGGGGCTGGCGGGGCTGGGAGCTGAGGCTCAGGCTTCGGTCAGAGCGCAGGGAGAGGACTGGGGTTGGCTACGTGAACACAGCCTGCAGGGGTTAGAGCACCATGGCTAGCTGGGAGGGAGGCCGGGAAAAAGTCTGCACCTGCCGAAGAGGCAAGAAACTTTTTCTTTCCTCTGTTTCCTGGTGCACAAGGAGAGGGGATTAAGAGCGCTGCTTAAAGGAGCTCCAGAGATGGGCGCAAGCCGCGGCTAAAACAGCGGACCCCAGAGACTGGCATGAGATGCTAAGGCTGCTGCTGCCGCCACCAAGAAGCCTGTGTGTGAGCACAGGTCACTCTCCACACCTCCCTTCCGGGGAACCTGTGCAGCCCGCCACTGCCAGGGTCCCGGGATCCAGGGACAACTCCCCCGGGGAGAACGCACAGCACGCCTCGGGCTGGTGCAACGTCACGCCACCCTCTGCCGCTGCAGCCTCGCCCCCCACTCCGTACCCCTCCCTCCCCCCGGCCTCAGTGAGCCAGAGCCCCCGAATCAGCAGCTCCTTTAACCGCGTCCTGTCTGAACGAAAAACAGACGCCCTCCGGCGACCTACACGCAGAGGCGGGGCCAAATCCAAAGCTGAACGCCAGGAGCTGCGCGAACAAGTAAGAGAAAGGAAAATCTCGCCCAGTAGCCTCAGGAACAGCGGATTAAATCTCCAAAATCAACATGATGTACCCTGCATCTGTGGAATACCTGAATAGACAACGAATCATCCCAAATTGAGGAGGTGGACTTCGAGAGCAAGATTTATTATTTTTTCCCCTTTTCCTCTTTTGATGAGTCTATATGTGTATGCTTCTGTGTGAGATTTTTCTCTGTATAGCTTTGTTTTCACCATTTGTCCTAGGGTTCTATCTGTCTGGTTTTTTTGTTTGTCTGTTTTGTTACATTTTTTTAAAAAAATTTTTCTTAATAATTATTTTTTTATTTTAAAAACTTTATTTTATTTTACGTTACTTTATTTTCTTTTCTTTTATCCTCTTTCTTTCTACTTTTTCTCCCTTTTATTCTGAGCCATGTGGATGAAAGGCGTTTGGTGCTGCAGCCAGGAGTCAGTGTTGTCCCTATGAGGTGGGAGAGCCAACTTCAGGACACTGGTCCACAAGACGCCTCCCATCTCCACATAATATCAAATGGGGAAAATCTCCCAGAGATCTCTATCTCAACACCAACATCCAGCTTCACTCAATGACCAGCAAGGCACAGTGCTGGACACCCTATGCCAAACAACTAGCAAAACAGGAACACAACCCCACCCATTGGCAGAGAGGCTGCCTAAAATCATAATAAGTCCACATACACCCCAAAACACACCACCAGATGTGGACCTGCCCACCAGAAAGACAAGATCCAGCCTCATCCAGCACAACACAGGCACTAGTCCCCTCCACCAGGAAGCCTACACAACCCACTGAACCAACCTTAGCCACTGGGGACAGACACCAAAAACAACGGGAACTACGAACCTGCAGCGTGCAAAAAGGAGACACCAAACACAGTAAGATAAGCAAAATGAGAAGACAGAAAAACACACAGCAGATGAAGAGCAAGATAAAAACCCACCAGACCTCACAAATGAAGAGGAAATAGGCAGTCTACCTGAAAAAGAATTCAGAATAATGATAGTAAAGATGATCCAAAATCTTGGAAATAGAATAGACAAAATGCAAGAAACATTTAACAAGGACCTAGAAGAACAAAAGATGTAAAAAGCAACGATGAACAACACAATAAATGAAATTAAAAATACTCTAGAAGGGATCAATAGCAGAATAACTGAGGCAGAAGAATGGATAAGTAACCTGGAAGATAAAATAGTGGAAATAACTACTGCAGAGCAGAATAAAGAAAAAAGAATGAAAAGAACTGAGGACAGTTTCAGAGACCTCTGGGACAACATTAAACGCACCAACATTCGAATTATAGGGGTTCCAGAAGAAGAATAGAAAAAGAAAGGGACTGAGAAAATATTTGAAGAGATTATAGTTGAGAACTTCCCTAATATGGGAAAGCAAATAGTTAATCAAGTACAGGAAGCACAGAGAGTTCCATACAGGATAAATTCAAATAGAAAAACACCAAGACACATATTAATCACACTATCAAAAATTAAATACAAAGAAAACACATTAAAAGAAGCAAAGGACAACAACAAATAACACACAAGGGAATCCCCATAAGGTTAACAGCTGATCTTTCAGCAGAAACTCTGCAAGCCAGAAGGGACTGGCAGGACATATTTAAAGTGATGAAGGAGAAAAACCTGCAACCAAGATTATTCTACCCAGCAAGGATATCATTCAGATTTGATGGAGAAATTAAAACCTTTACAGACAAGCAAAAGCTGAGAGAGTTCAGCACCACCAAACCAGCTTTACAACATATGCTAAAGGAACTTCTCTAGGCAAGAAACACAAAAGAAGGAAAAGACCTACAATAACGAACCCAAAACAATTAAGAAAATGGGAATAGGAACATACATATCGATAATTACCTTAAATGTAAATGGACTAAATGCTCCCACCAAAAGACACAGATTGGCTGAACAGATACAGAACCAAGTCCCATATATACGCAGTCTACAAGAGACCCACTTCAGACCTAGAGACACATACAGACTGAAAGTAAGGGTATGGAGAAAGATTTTCCATGCAAATGGAAACCAAAAGAAAGCTGGAATAGCAATTCTCATATCAGACAAAATAGACTTTAAAATAAAGACTATTAAAGAGACAAGGACACTACATAATGATCAAGGGATCCATCCAAGAAAAAGATATGACAGTTGTAAATATTTATGCACCCAACATAGGAGCACCTCAATACATAAGGCAAACTAACAGCCATGAAAGGGGAAATCGACAGTAACACATTCATAGTAGGGGAATTTAACACCCCACTTTCACCAATGGAGAGATCATCCAAAATGAAAATAAATAAGGAAACACAAGCTTTAAATGATACATTAAACAAGATGGACTTAATTAATATTTATAGGACATTCCATCCAAAAAACAACAGAATACACATTCTTCTCAAGTGCTCATGGAACATTCTCCAGGACAGATCATATCTCGTGTCACAAATCAATCCTTGATAAATTTAAGAAAATTGAAATTGTATCAAGTATCTTTTCTGACCACAACGCTATGAGACTCTAGTCAATTACAGGGAAATATTACAGGAAAATATTTGTACAAAAATACAAACACATGGAGGCTAAAGAATACACTACTTAATAACGAAGTGATCACTAAAGAAATCAAAGGGGAAATCAAAAAATACCTGGAAACAAATGACAATGGAGACACAATGACCCAAAACCTAAGGGATGCAGCAAAAGCAGTTATAAGAGGGAAGTTTATAGCAATACAAACCTACCTTAAGGAACAGGAAACATCTTGAATAAACAACCTAACCTTGCACCTAAAGCAATTAGAGAAAGAAGAAAACAAAACCCCAAAGTTAGCAGAAGGAAAGAAATCATAAAAATCAGACCAGAAATGAATGAAAAAGAAATGAAGGAAATGGCAGCAAAGATCAATAGAACTAAAAGCTGGTTGTTGGAGAAGATAAACAAAATTGATAAAGCATTAGCCAGACTCATCAAGAAAAAAAGGGAGAAGACTCAAATCAATAGAAATAGAAATGATAAAGGAGAAGTAACAACTGACATTGCAGAAATAAAAAAGATCATGAGAGATTACTACAAGCAACTTTATGCCAATTAAATGGACAAATTCTTAGAAATGCACAACCCTCCAAGACTGAATCAGGAAGAAATAGAAAATATGAACAGACCAATCACAAGCACTGAAATTGAAACTGTGATTAAAAATCTTCCAACAAACAAAAGCCCAGGACCAGATGGCTTCACAGGTGAATTCTACCAAACGTTTAGAGAAGAGCTAACACCTATCCTTCTCAAACTCTTCCAAAATATAGCAGAGGGAGGAAAACTCCCAAATTCCTTCTACGAGGCCACCATCACCTTGATACCAAAACCAGACAAGGATGTCACAAAGAAAGAAAACTACAGGCCAATATCTGTGATGAACATAGATGCAAAAATCCTCAACAAAATACTAGCAAACAGAATCCAAAAGCACATTAAAAGGATCATACACCATGATCAAGTGGGGTTTATTCCAGGAATGCAAGGATTCTTCAATATACGCAAATCTTTCAATGTGATACACCATATTAACAAATTGAAGGAGAAAAACCATATGATCATCTCAATTGATGCACAGAAAGCTTTTGACAAAATTCAACACACATTTATGATAAAAACCCTGCAGAAAGTAGGCATAGAGGGAACTTTCCTCAACATAATAAAGGCCATATATGACAAGCACACAGCCAACATCATCCTCAATGGTGAAAAACTGAAAGCATTTCCACTAAGATCAGGAACAAGACAAGGTTGCCCACTCTCACCACTCTTATTCAACATAGTTTTGGAAGTTTTAGCCACAGCAGTCAGAGAAGAAAAGGAAATAAAAGGAATCCAAATCGGAAAAGAAGAAGTAAAGCTGTCACTGTTTGCAGATGACATGATACTATACATAGAGAATCCTAAAAATTCCACCAGAAAACTACTAGAGCTAATCAATGGATTTGGTAAAGTAGCAGGATACAAAATTAATGCACAGAAATCTCTGGCATTCCTATATACTAATGATGAAAAATCTGAAAGTGAACTCAAGAAACCACTCCCATTTACCACTGCAACAAAAAGAATAAAATACCTAGGAATAAACCTACCTAAGGAGACAAAAGACCTGTATGCAGAAAATTATAAGACACTGATGAAAGAAATTAAAGATGATACAAATAGATGGAGAGATATACCATGTCCTTGGATTGGAAGAATCAACATTGTGAAAATGACTCTACTACCCAAAGCAATCTATAGATTCAATGCAATCCCTATCAAACCACCACTGGCATTCTTCACAGAACTAGAACAAAAAATTTCGCAATTTGTATGGAAACACAAAAGACCCCAATTAGCCAAAGCAATCTTGAGAAGGAAAAACGGAGCTGGAGGAATCAGGCTCCCAGACTATACTACAAAGCAACAGTAATCAAGACAGCATGGTACTGGCACAAAAACAGAAAGATAGATTAATGGAACAGGACAGAAAGCCCAGAGATAAACCCACGCACAAATGGTCACCTTATCTTTGATAAAGTAGGCAGAAATGTACAGTGGAGAAAGGACAGCCTCTTCAATAAATGGTGCTGGGAAAACTGGACAGGTACATGGAAAAGTATGAGATTAGATCACTCCCTAACACCATACACAAAAATAAGCTCAAAATGGATTAAAGACCTAAATGTAAGGCCAGAAACTATCAAACTCTTAGAGGAAAACATAGGCAGAACACTCTATGACATAAATCACAGCAAGATCCTTTTCGACCCACCTCCTAGAAAAATGGAAATAAAAACAAAAATAAACAAATGGTACCTAATGAAACTTCAAAGCTTTTGCACAGCAATGGAAACCATAAACAAGACCAAAAGACAACCCTCAGAATGGGAGAAAATATTTGCAAATGAAGCAACTGACAAAGGGTTAACCTCCAAAATTTATAAGCAGCTCATGCAGCTCAATAACAAAAAAACAAACAACCCAATCCAAAAGTGGGCAGAAGACCTAAATAGACACTTCTCCAAAGAAGATATACAGACTGCCGACAAACACATGAAAGAATGCTCAACATCATTAATCATTAGAGAAATGCAAATCAAAACTACAATGAGATATCATCTCACACCAGTCAGAATGGCAATTATCAAAAAATCTAGAAACAATAAATGCTGGACAGGGTGTGGAGAAAAGGGAACACTCTTGCACTGCTGGTGGGAATGTGAATTGGTACAGCCACTGTGGAGAACAGTATGGAGGTTCCTTAAGAAACTACAAATAGAACTACCATATGACCCAGCAATCCCACTACTGGTCATATACCCTGAGAAAACCATAATTCAAACAGAGTCATGTACCAAAAATGTTCATTGCAGCTCTATTTACAATAGCCAGGAGATGGAAACAACCTAAGTGTCCATCATCGGATGAATGGATAAAGAAGATGTGGCACATATACACAATGGAATATTACTCAGCCTTAAAAAGAAATGAAATTGAGCTATTTGTAATGAGGTGGATAAACCTAGAGTCTGTCATACAGAGTGAAGTAAGTCAGAAAGAGAAAGACAAATACCGTATGCTAACACATATATATGGAACTTAAGGAAAAAATGTCATGAAGAACCTAGGGGTAAGACAGGAATAAAGACACAGACCTACTAGAGAATGGACTTGAGGATATGGGGAGGGGGAAGGGTAAGCTGTGAAAAAGCGAGAGAGAGGCATGGACATATATACACTACCAAATATAACGTAGATAGCTAGTGGGAAGCAGCCGCATAGCACAGGGAGATCAACTCGGTGCTTTGTGACCGTCTGGAGTGGTGGGATATGGAGGATGGGAGGGAGGGAGACGCATGAGGGAAGAGATATGGGAACATATGTATATGTATAACTGATTCACTTTGTTATAAAGCAGAAACTAACACACCATTGTAAAGCAATTATAGTCTAATAAAGAGGTAAAAAAATATATATATATAAAATGTAAAGCAACTGAAATATTAAAAAAATAACCTATCATAAATGACATAACTGCTTTTTAAAAATTGGTTAAAATGAACATGCAGAGCTATGCTATATAAAAATTTTAAAAGGAATATAATTTATGCATTTAAGCAGATTAGAAACAGCTGAAGAGTTAGAGAAGCTACCTATAATTTATCATAGAAGGGCATAGACACAAAAATAATAAAGAGGTAAGAGTTATCAGAGGAAAGGAAGTTCTAACATGACTAGTGATGTTTCAGAGGGTAGAAGTAGAGAAAATGAAATGGAAGGCAATATTTGAAGAGATTCATAATAAATGAGAATACTAATAATTGATGAAGGAAAAATCATTCATTTATTCAATATATATCTTTGAGTGTCCACTACATAGCTGAGAGTGTTCCAAAACTGGGAATATATCAAAAGGCAAATCAGTTAAAAATCACTGCCATCTTGAACTTATACTCTGGTGAAGAGAATACAAAGGGTAAGCAAGATAAATAAAGAAAATGAAAACCATGTTAAACACTCAAAAGTGCTAAAGATTAAGAGGAGGTGGAGAGTCAGAGATTACCATTTCAGATGGTGTGCTCAGGGAAAGCCTCAGAGATGGTACCTTTTGAGTCATGGTCTGAAAGAAGTGAAGAACCATGCAGATAGATGGGTAGAAGAACAATTTCGTAAAATCTGTATGTCTGTCAATTTCTAGGAAATGCACAGAGACCAGACAGCTGTAACAGAAGGAGCAAGGGGGAGAGTAATAGGAGGTGCAGTCTTATGTAATGGAGGTGGATGTCCAGATTATAAAGAGCCCTGTAGGCCCATATAAAAACATGGGCTTTGACCCTGAGTGAAACTGGACATGTTTGAGCAGATGAGTGACATGATCTGACTTATGGTTTAACAGAACCACTCTAGCTATTACGTAGAGACTAGCATGAAAAGAGACAAAGAAGAGAGGGCAGGAGACCACTTAGGAGGTTTCTATGGTAATTTACTAAAGGGATGAAAATGGCAGCAGGGTGGAAGCAGGAGGGATGATAAGAAGTGCTATGGTCCAGGATACCTAGGTGGAATGGATGTGAAAGAAAGACTTTCAAGGACAATTCCAAGTTTTTGGCTTGAGCAACAAGAAGAAGCTGCCAATTACTGTGATGGGGAACACTTTGAAAAGATTGGGTTTAGGGAAATATGAGGAGTTCGAATGTGGACCTGAACTTTGTACTGCCTATTACTAGACTGACTTATATAAAGTTGATAATAGTCAACCATTCTGACCTACAAAAATGAAAACTCTGTATAGTTCAACTTAACAGATATCCAGGAGAAAATGCTGACAAAGCTTTTGGGTGCTCATGGGAAAGGTACAGAAGGTTGATAGAAAATAATAATGTACACAATAGTGTCCTGGGATATTCCAATCTTCAGAATGAGGAGCAAACAACCAAGGAAACTGTGAAGGAGAAGCCAGAGACAGACAGGGAGAGCGTGAGATCTTGGATGCCAAGGAGGAAAATGTTTAAAGGAGAGAGAGACTGACTGTGTCATATGATGTCCATGAAGACTGAGAATTAATCCCTGGATTTCATAATGTGGAGATCATTGGTGACCTAATAAGAGTGCTTATAGATGACTAGCATAGACAAAAGTCGGGTTGGAGTGGTTTCAAGAGACAGTGGGAGGAGGGAAATTAGAGAGTGCTGGTATAGTTGACTAATACAACAGTTTTGGTGTATAAGAAAGTAGGAAATTGATGTATAAATTGGAGGAGAAGGTCATGTCAAGAAAGTATTTGTTTAAGATGGAAGAGTTTATGTCTCAATTATATACTGAAGATACTGATTCAGCAGAGGTAGCTAAAATGTGACAATGCTGGACAGAGATGGGAAAATTTCTAGAGAGATGTTCTTGAAGGGGCAAAATGAGATGAGATCACTTGCACAAATGGAGGGAGTGGCCTTTGCTAGGTTTCCATATGATCCAGCAATCCCATTCCTGGGCATATAGCCAGACAAAACTATAATTCAAAAAGATGCATGCACCCCTATGTTCATAGCAGCACTATTCACAGTAGCCAAGACACAGAAACAACCTAAATGTCCATCAGCAGCTGAATGGATAAAGAAGACGTGGTACATATATACAGTGGAATACTACTCAGCCATAAAAAAGAATGAAATAATGCCATTGGCAGCAACATGGATGCAACTAGACATTATTATACCAAGTGAAGTCAGAAAGAGAAATACCATATGATATCACTTATATGTGGATTCTAAAATATGACACAAATGAACTTATCTATGAAACAGAAAAAGAATTGTGGACATAGAGAACAGACTGGTGGTTGCCAAGAAGGAGGGGGTTGGGGAGGTTGGGGTTAGCATATGTAAGCTTTTATATATAGAATGGATAAAAAACAAGGTCCTACTGTATAGCACAGAGAACTATATTCAATATCCTATGATACACCTGAATGGAAAGGAATATTTTTTAAAAGAATGTATATATATATATATATATATATATATATATATATATAACTGAGTCACTTTTCTGTACAGCAGTAATTAACATAACATTGTAAATCAACTCTCCTTCAATAAAATTTTAAAAAAAATTTTTTTAAATAAAGGTCTAAGCTAGGAAGGTAGGAAGTGATCCTCTGAAAATTAATGTTTGAAATTGTGATTATGGGAGAAGTCATAATTTGGAGTAAATTGTTACCAAACCAAGTTTTCCCAATGTGCAGCAAGCCAAATGCTGAGACGCCGAGATCTGCAGCAGAGAAGGGGGTTATTCACGAGGCAGCCGAGGTAATGGGAGAACAAATCTCAAATCCGCTTCCCTGAAGGTGAGGGGCTCAGGATATTTATGGGATAAAGGAGTAGGGTGACCTGAAGCATGGGGAGCATGGGGAAAGGTGATTGAAAATAAGAAAAAGGTGAGGTAACTATCATTCTGTGTAGACACAACTCACTACCTTCCTCTTCACCGCATGCATGTTCAGAAAATGGTGGTGTAAGCATGCCCTGAGGGTGGAATTTTTGGCCCTCTGAAATCAAAAGGTCACTGACTGAACACTCATGCATGCCCAGCTTGAGGGCCAGCAGTCCCAATCAGCCTTAAAATGCTCAAGTTTGAACTAGACAATAACTGACTCCAAGTTTCTGAAAAACAACCTGAGCAAACACATTTACACTCCTATGTCAGAGATATTATCTATAGGTGTGGTGAAGGGGTCCTGTAACATTGTTTAGACCACGTAACACTTGGAGGATATGCAAGTTTTTGTTTTAAAAAAAGTGAGCTTGATCAGTGAAGGTAGGTTACAATTTATTATTTAGTAAGCAAAGTTTAGTTTAACGGATGTAACTGATAACTATCATCAGTTTCATGACAAGGTCTAGTGTATGAGTCGGTGAGGTAGGAGGAAGGACAAAACTGTTGAAGGGGAAGAGAACCAAGAGTCTGAGATTTGGGGGCGGTGGCAGGGAATCCACAAGAATATTAAAATCACCACCAATTACAACAGAGGTGTAATGAGTGAGAATAACAGGGAATCAAGTGCTAAAGTCTTCAAAGGCTGTGGCAGAGACATTTGCTACATGTACATTTCATAAAGGACTGGTACACAGTATGTCTGAACCTCATTTTTTTATTGAAGTATAGTTGACTTACAATATTGTATTAGTTTCAGGTGTACAGCAAAGTGATCCACGATTTGGTCAGATTATACTTCATTATAGGTTATTACAAGATATTGAATATAATTCCCTTTTCTATTCAGTATATCCTTGTTTCTTATCTATTTCATGTCTAGTAGCTTGTGTCTGTTAATCCCATACTCCTAATTTGTCCCTCCTCTTCCCTCTCCCCTTTGGTAACCACAGTTTGTTTTCTATGTCTGTGAGTCTGTCTCTGTTTTGTATATAGATTCATTTGTATTCTTTTTAGATTCCATATAAGTGATATCATATAGTATCTGCCTTTCTCTGACTTACTTCACTAAATATAATATTCTCTAGGTCCATCCACGTTGCTGCAAATGGAAATATCTCATTCGTTTGTTTTTCAGGCTGAGTAATGTTCCATTGTATACACACACCACTTCTTCTTAAGCCAATTGTCTGTTGATGGACACTTAGGTTGTTTCCATGTCTTGGCTATTGTAAATAGTGCTGCTATGAACATTGAGGTGTGTGTATCATTTTGAATTAGAGTTTTAATTTTTTCTGGATATATACCCAGGAATGGAATTTCTGGATCACATAGTAGTTCTATTTTTAGTTTTTTAAGGAAGCTCCAGGCTGTTTTCTTTGGCTGCCCAATTTACATTCCCACCAACAGTGTAGGAGGATTCCCTTTTCCCCACACCCTCTCCAGCATTTGATATTTGTAGAATTTTTAATGATGATCATTCTGACTGGTGTCAAGTGATGCCTCGTGTTTTTGATTTGCATTTTTCTAATAATTAGTGATGTTCAGCATCTTTTCATGTGCCCATTGGCCATCTGTATTTCTTCTTTAGAAAAATGTCTATTTAGATCTTCTGCCCAGTTTTTGATAGGTTTGTCTTTTCAATATTGTGTTGTATGAGCTGTTTGTATATTTTGGATATTAACACCTTGTTGGTCACATCATTTGCAAATATTCTCTCCCATTCCATAGGTTGTCTTTTCATTTTGTTGATGGTTTCTTTTGTTGTGCAAAAACTTTTAAGTTTGATTAGGTCCCATTTGTTTATTTTTGCTTTTATTTCTTTTGACTAGAGAGATGAAACTAAGAAAATATTGCTACGATTTATGTCAGAGCATGTTTTGCCTATATACTCTTCTAGGAGTTTTACAGTGTCATGTCTTATATTTAGGTCTTTAAACTATTTTTAGTTTATTTTTGTATATGGTGTGACCGAGTGTTCTAATTTCATTGATTTACATGTAGTTGCCCAGCTTTCCTAACACCACTTGTTGAAGAGACTATCTTTTCTTCATTGCATATTCTTGCCTCCTTTGCAAGAGGAGGAAAGAATAGATTGACAGTAGGTGCATAGATTTATTTCTGTGCTCTCTATTCTGTTCCATTGATCTATTTGTCTATTTTTGTGCCAATACCATGCTGTTTTGAATACTGCAGCTTTGTAGTATTGTCTGAAGACTGGAAGGGTTATGTCTCCACGTTTGTTCTTTTTCCTCAGGATTCCTTTGGCAATTCTTGGCCTTTTGTGGTTCCATATAAATTTTAGGGTTATTTGTTCTAGTTCTGTGAAAAATGTCATGGGTATTTTGATAGGGCTTGTCTTAAATCTGTAGTTTGCTTTGGGTAGGATGGCCATTTTAACAATATTAATCATTCCAATCCAAGAGCATGGACTATCTTTCCATTTGTTTGAATCATGTTCAATTGCTTTTATCAATGTTTTGTAGTTTTCAGCATATAGGTCTTCCACCTCCATGGTTAAGTTTGTTTCTAGTTATTTTTGTTGACATGATTTTAAATGGGATATTTTTTCACTCTCTGATATTTCATTATTTGTGTAAAGAAATGTAACAGATTTCTGTATATTAATCTTGTATCCTGCTGCCTTGCTGACTGCATTTATTAGTTTTGATAGTTTCTGTGTGGAATCTTTAGAGTTCTCTACGTACAGTATCATGTCATCCGCAAATAGTGACAGTTTTACCTCTTCCCTTCCAGTTTGGATATCTTTTATTTCTTTCTCTTGTCTGATTAGTGTGGATAGGACTTCCAATAGTAAGTTGAATAGAAGTGGTGAAAGAGAGCATCCTTGGCATGTTCCTGGATTTAGGGGGATGGCTTTCAGTTTTTAACCATTGAGTATTATGTTGGCTGTGAGTTTGTTGTAAATTGCTTTTTTTTTTTTTTTTGCCGTACGCGGGCCTCTCACTGTTGTGGCCTCTCCCGTTGCCGAGCACAGGCTCCGGACGCGCAGGCTCAGCGGCCATGGCTCACGGGCGCAGCCGCTCCGCGGCACGTGGGATCTTCCCAGACCGGGGCACGAACCTGTGTCCCCTGCATCGGCAGGCAGACTCTCAACCACTGCGCCACCAGGGAAGCCCGTAAATTGCTTTTATTGTTGAGATGTGTTCCCTCTGTACCCACTTTGGTGAGAGTTTTTATCAAGAATGAATGTTGAATTTTGTCCAATGCTTTTTCTGCATCTGTTAAGATGATCATGTGGATTTTTGTCTTTCCATTTGTTAAAGTGGTGTATCACACTGATTGATTTGTGTGTGTTGAATCATCCTTTCAACCCTAGAATTAATCTACCTTGATCATGGTGTATGATCCTTTTTATGTATTGTTTGATTCAGTTTGCTAATATTTTGTTGAGGATTTCTGCATCTATATTCATCAAAGGTAATGACTTGTAATTTTCTTTTTTTTGGTATTGTCTTTGGTTTTCATATCAGGGTGACGTTCGCTGCACAGAATGAATCTGGGAGTGTTCCATTCTCTTCAGTTTTTTTGGAATAGTTTGAGAAGGATAGGTATAAGTTCTTCTTTGTATGCTTGGTAGAATTCTCCAGTGAAGCCATCCAGTCCTGGACTTTTGTCTGAAGGGAGTTTCTAAATTACAGATTCTACTTTACTTCTAGTGATCAGTCTGTTCAAATTATCTGTTTCTTCTTGTATCAGTTTTGGCAGGTTGTATGTTTCTAGAGACTTGTCCATTTCTTCTAGGTTGTTCAATTTTTT
This sequence comes from Phocoena phocoena, assembly GCF_963924675.1. Lineage (NCBI taxonomy): Eukaryota > Metazoa > Chordata > Mammalia > Artiodactyla > Phocoenidae > Phocoena > Phocoena phocoena. The sequence continues at coordinate 21,751,693 of NC_089222.1, read as the reverse complement.
GTCATATAACTGCTGATTGTGTTCTCTTATGACTTTTTGTACTTCTGTGGTATCAGTTGTTATTTCTCCTGTATCATTTCTTATTTTATTTGGTTCCTCTTGGTGAGTTTGTCTAGGTTTGTCAATTTTTTTTCCAAAAAAAACAGCTCTTGCTTTTATTGATTTCTTCTATTGTATTTTTTAATCTCTATTTTATTTATTTTCTCTCTGACCTTTATTTTTTCCTTCCTTTTGCTGACTTTGGGTTTTGTTTGTTCTTCTTTTTCTAATTATTTTACATGGTAGGTTACAATGTTTATTTGATGGTTTTCTTTTTTATTGAGGAAGGCCTGTATTGCTATGAACCTCTCTCTTAGAACAGCTTTTACTGGATGCCACAAATTTTGTAACGTTGTGTTTTCATTTTTGTCTCGAGGTATTTTCTGATTTCATTGTTGACCCATTGATTTTTTAGTAGCATATTGTTTAGTCTCCATGTGTTCGTTTCTTTTCCCATTTTTCTTTATGTGGTTGATTTCTAGTTTCATACTGTTGTGATCAGAAAAGATGCTTGAAATAATTTCTATCTTCTTAACTTTGTTGAGGCTTGATTTGTGACCTCATATGTGGTCTATCCTAGAGAACATGCCATGCGCTCTTGAAAAGAATGTGTATTCTGTTTTGGTGGGGTTTATTTTTGGCATGTTTTATATTATACCATAGATTTCATATGTTGCTTTTTTTTTTCATTTGTCTGATTGGGTGATTTCCATTATTCTACCTTCCAGATCACTTATTTGTTCTTCTGTGGCATTTAGTCTGCTATTCATCAATTCTAGATAGGTTTTTATCCCGGCAATTGAATTGTCTAGTTTTTAGGTTCCTCTTTATAGTTTCTAGTTCCATGTTACAGTGATCTGTATTTATATTGATAATCTTTCTTCATTCATTTAGGTTTTTTAACACCTTTATTGGAGTATAATTGCTTTACAATGGTGTGTTAGTTTCTGCTGTATAACAAAGTGAATCAGCTATACATATACATATATCCCCATATCCCCTCCCTCTTGCATCTCCCTCCCACCCTCCCTATCCCACCCCTCTAGGTGGTCACAAAGCACTGAGCTGATCTCCCTGCACTATGCAGCTGCTTCCCACTAGCTATCTATTTTACATTTGGTAGTGTATATATGTCAGTGCTACTCTCTCACTTCGTCCCAGCTTACCCTTCCCCCTCCCCATGTCCTCAAGTCTTACACTATAAAACTCTTAGAGGAAAACATAGGAAGAACACTCTTTGACATAAATCACAGCAAGATCCTTTTTGACCCACCTCCTAGAGAAATGGAAATTTTAAAATTTAGTATTTTTTTATTACCTTCTTTTTGAACTTGGGGTCTAGGAGACTGGTGAGGTCTGTTTCATTATTGTTCTTTCAGGAGATTTCTCTTGTTCTTTCAATTAGGAGTATTTCCTCTGCCTTTTCATTTTAATTAACTTTATCTCTATGAATTTAGGAGAAACAGTTACCTACTGTGGTCTTGAAGGGGTGTTTTTATGTGGGAGTGTCCCTGTAGAGACTGTGTGTGTCCAGTGGTTTTGGTGCAAGGGCTACTTTTGTTATAGATACCAGCCATGTATCTCCTCAGGGTGTGCTGAACCTTATCCCCTTGATAGGGTATGTGGTTGGTGTTGTAGTATCTAGAGCCTATGATGGATATGAGGCAGGGTTTCGTCTCTGTTTCCTGGCTGTCACTGCCCTGTCATGGGCATGGTCTGATCCCCAGTTGGAGTAGAAGCCCTGAGGGCTGGGTTTTATCAGGCTCTGTTGCTCTTGAGTGTATGCCCTGCCCCAAAGGAGGTGACTGCTGAAGAAAGTGAGGGCTGTGTGGTCACAGAGGACCTATGTGACACCTGTATAGGCTTCCACAGTCCTACGCAGAAGCAGCCTAAACTTGTGTCCCTTTCTCTGTTGCTTGTCACAGATCTAGTGCCAGGCTATGGTGTGGAATAGGCTGGGATTGGCGGTCGGGGATTTGTGGCTGCAGGAATTGAGGTGGCTGCACTGCTTTCTGAGTTCTGGGCTGCCTCTGTGGCCAACTTCTCCCAGGACCTGTCTGCCCCAAATCTAGCGCTAAGCTGCAGTGTAGAGTAAGTGGAGCCAGGGTGCTCTCACTGGGATACATACTGCATACTCCTGTGTACTGACAATCAAGTTGCTGCCCCACACATACCAGACCCCAGCCACCTCTGGGCTGTCTCTGCCTTGCTAGATGAGTCCTTTGCCAGGGGCTGTCTGGTGAGATTCAGCACTTACTTGCTGCCGCTCCTGTGGCACCCTGTGCTCAAGCTGACAACACCTGCTGCAGCTACAGCCACACCCCTGTGCATGCCTTGACAATGGTCTCCAAGGTTCCACTCAGGTCACACACCAAGTGCCCAGATCTGTCTCTGCACAGCTAGACCAACTCTCTGCCCAGATCTCACATGTGATGTGGAGAGAGTAGGGCCAGGGTGTTCGCCCCTTCGGATTGGGAAGTGGGTTGAAGCAGCAGCAACCAGTGAAAAGCTCTCTCTGCCCTGTCAGCAAGCCAGCATGTGTACACTCTTTGAGAAGAGAGCCTAGGCTTCTCCAGCCCTTCTATGTGTCTGAGCAGATTTCCCAGCAGGCAAGGGGACCCATCTCCCCCACACAGGATCCCAGGACAGGGATGCCCAGATTGTGGTTTGACGCACTCACTCCCCAGGGTGAGGGTCAGCCTGTGTAGACCTTTTCCTCCTTACTGATCCCCACAGTGTGCAGGTCCCGACCTACCCAGTTATGTGGAGATCTTTCTTACACCTTTGGTTGTGAAGGAGTACTTCTGCCAGCTTCCAGTTAGTTTTCCATGAGAATTATTCCACCTGTGATTTTTTTTAATTTATTTATTTTTGGCTGCATTGGGTCTTTGTTGCTGCAGGCGGGCTTTCTCTAGTTGTGAAGAGAGGGGGCTACTCTTGGTTGTGGTACGTGGACTTCTTATTGCAGTGGCCTCTCTTGCTGTGGGGCATGGGCTCTAGGTGCGTGGGCTCAGTAGTTGTGGCTCGTGGGCTCCAGAGCATAGGCTCAGTAGTTGTGGCACATGGGCTTAGTTGCTCTGTGGTATGTGGAATCTTCCCAGACCAGGGCTTGAACCCATGTCCCCGACACTGGCAGGCAGATTCTTAACCACTGAACCACCAGGGAAGCCCTGTGTGATGTATTTTTGATGTTTTTGTGGAGGCAGGTGAGCTCCATGTCCTCCTACTTTGACATCTTGATCCACCTCTGAACCCCAACTTTTTAAAGCAACATTTTGTTTATTTACAGATTGGGATTATACTATAAAGTCCACAAAAAGAGTGATGAAATAGAAATAAGTAGAGAAAGTCATTTCAAATAAAGTGGTCAGCAATAGGCTTTTCTAGAAGGTGCTATCTGAGTTGGTCTTTGAAGAAGGTACCAGCACTGCATAAAATTGGAGGAAGAGTTGAAACCCAATTTTTAAAGTAAGAAAATAGAAGACAGGAACATTTCAAAGAAGATATAAGAATAACTAATAAGCATATGAAAAAATGATATACCTTGATTGGCAATCAGGAAAGCAAAATGAAAACACAATGAGATACAATTTTACCACACCAGGTTGGAAAAGAATAAAGAATTTATCAGTAAGAAATGTCTGCAGGATGGTCGGCGGGAAGATGGCGGAAGAGTAAGACGTGGAGATCGCCTTCCTCCTCACGGATACACCAGAAATACATCTACACGTGGAACAACTCCTACAGAACACCTACTGAAGGCTGGCAGAAGACCTCAGAGCTCCCAAAAGGCAAGAAACTCCCCACGTACCTGGGTAGGGCAAAAGAAAAAAGAAAAAACAGAGACAAAAGAATAAGGACGGCACCTGCATCAGTGGGAGGGAGCTGTGAAGGAGGAAAAGTTTCCACACACTAGGAAGCCCCTCCGCGGGCGGAGACTGCGGGAGGCGGAGGGGGGAGCTTCGGGACCGCGGAGTGGTGCACAGCGACGGGTGTGGAGGGCAAAGCGGGGAGATTCCTGCACAGACGATCGGTGCCGACCGGCACTCACCAACCTGAGAGGCTTGTCTGCTCACCCGCCAGGGCGGGCGGGGCTGCGAGCTGAGGCTCGGGTTTCGGTTTTGGACGGAGCGCAGGGAGAGGACTGGAGTTGGCGGCTTGAGCATAGCCTGAAGGGGTTGGTGCGCCACGACTAGCCGGGAGGGAGTTCGGGGAAAAGCCTGCACCGGCCGAAGAGGCAAGAGACTTTTTCTTCCCTCTTTGTTTCCTGGTGCGCGAGGAGAGGGGTTTAAGAGCGCTGCTTAAAGGAACTCCAGAGACGGGCGCGAGCCGCGGCTAAAAGCGCGAACCCCAGAGACGGGCGTGAGCCGCGGCTGAGGGCGCGAGCCCCCGAGACGGGCGCGAGCCCCCGAGACGGGCGCGAGCCCCCGAGACGGGCGCGAGCCCCCGAGACGGGCGCGAGCCCCCGAGACGGGCGCGAGCCGCGGCGGGAAGCGCGAGCCCCAGAGACGGGCGCGAGCCGCGGCTGAAACCGCGGAGCCCAGAGACGGGCGGGAGACGCTGGGGCTGCTGCTGCCGCCACCAGGGGGGCTGTGTGCGAGCACAGGTCACTCTCCGCGCCCCTCTTCCGCGGAGCCTGTGCAGGCCGCCACTGCCAGGTTCCCGGGATCCAGGGACAACTTCCCCGGGAGTACGCACGGCGGGTCTCAGGCTGGTGCAGCGTCACGCCGGCCTCTGCCGCAGCGTCACGCCGCCTCTGCCGCCGCAGGCCCGCCCCGCACGCAGTGCCCCGCCTTCCCCCATCCCCCAACCCCCGGCCTGAGTGAGCCGGAGCTCCCGAATCAGCGGCTCCTTTAACCCCGTCCTGTCTGAGCAAAAAAACAGACGCCCTCCAGCGATCTGCGCGCAGGGGCAGGGCCGGGTACAAAGCTGAGCTCCTGTGAGCTGTGAGAGCAGGGAGGAGAGGGGGAGGTCTCTCCCGGCAGCCGCGGAGGCGGCGGATTGAAGCTCCACAATCAACTTGATGTGCCCTGCATTGTGGAATACCTGAATAGACAGGGAGTGATCCCAAATTGAAGAGGGGGAATTTAGGAGCGAGATCTGTGATTTTTTTTCCCTTTTCCTCTTTTGGTGAATGTGTGCGTGTATGCTTCTGTGTGAGATCTTGTCTGTATACTCTTGCTTCCACCATTTGTCCTAGGGCTCTATCCGTCCATGGTTTTTTTTTTTAATAATTAATTTTAATTGTAATAACTTTATTGAACTTTACCTTCGTTCTTTCTTTCTTTCTTTCCTTCCCTCCTTCCCTCCTTTAGACAGCGAATCACCCCAGGTTGAGGGGGTGGTCTCTGGGAGCAGGATTTATGATTTTTCCCCCTTTGCCTCTCTTTGTGAACGTGTATGTGTATGCTTCTGTGTAAGATTTTCTCTGTATAGCTTTGCTTCCAACATTTGTCCTAGGGCTCTATCCGTCCAGGGTTTTTTAAAAAAAAAAAATTTTTTTTTCTTAATAATTAATTTTAATTGTAATAACTTTATTGTACTTTACCTTCGTTCTTTCTTTCTTTCTTTCCTTCCTTCCTTCCCTCCTTTAGACAGCGAATCACCCCAGGTTGAGGAGGTGGTCTCTGGGAGCAGGATTTATGATTTTTCCTCCTTTGCCTCTCTTTGTGAACGTGTATGTGTATGCTTCTGTGTAAGATTTTCTCTGTATAGCTTTGCTTCCAACATTTGTCCTAGGGCTCTATCCGTCCATGGTTTTTTTTTTAAAAAAAATTTTTTTTTCTTAATAATTAATTTTAATTGTAATAACTTTATTGTACTTTACCTTCGTTCTTTCTTTCTTTCCTTCCTTCCTTCCCTCCTTTAGACAGCGAATCACCCCAGGTTGAGGAGGTGGTCTCTGGGAGCAGGATTTATGATTTTTCCCCCTTTGCCTCTCTTTGTGAACACGTATGTGTATGCTTCTGTGTAAGATTTTCTCTGTATAGCTTTGTTTCCAACATTTGTCCTAGGGTTCTATCTGTTCTTTTTTTTTTTTTTCTTTCTAAATATTTTTTAGTACAATAACTATATTATACTTTATTTTATTTTTACTGTATCTTCTTTCTTTCTGTCTTTTTTCCTTCTTTCCCTCCTTCCTTCCTCCCTTCCTCCCTCCCTCCCTCCCTCCTTTCTTTCCTTCTTTGCTTCTTTCTTCCTTCCTTCCTTTCCTCCTGTCCTCCTTTCCTTCTTTCTTTCCTCAAACTTCTACTAATTCTCTCTACATTTTCTCCTTCTTTCCCTCCTTCCTTCCTTCCTTCCCCCTCCCTCCCTTTCTTTCCTTCTTTGCTTCTTTCTTCCTTCCTTCCTTTCCTCCTTTCCTTCTTTCTTTCCTCATACTTCTACTAATTCTCTCTACATTTTCTCCTTCTTTCCCTCCTACCTTCCTTCCTTCCTCCCTCCCTCCCTCCTTTCTTTCCTTCTTTGCTTCTTTCTTCCTTCCTTCCTTTCCTCCTTTCCTTCTCTCTTTACTCAAACTTCTAATTCTCTCTACATTTTCTCCTTCTTTCCCTCCTTCTTTCCTTCCTTCCTCCCTTCCTCCCTCCCTCCCTCCTTTCTTTCCTTCTTTGCTTCTTTCTTCCTTTCTTCCTTTCCTCCTTTCCTTCTTTCTTTCCTCATACTTCTAATAATTCTCTCTACTTTTCCTCCCTTTTATTCTGAGCCGTGTGGATGAAAGGCTCTTGGTGCTCCAGCCCAGGAGGCAGGGCTCTGCCTCTGAGGTAGGAGAGCCAACTTCAGGACACTGATCAACAAGAGACCTCCCAGCTCCACATAATATTAAATGGTGGAAATCTCCCAGAGATCTCCATCTTAACACCAGCACCCAGCTTCACTCAACGACCAGCAAGGCACAGTGCTGGACAACCTATGCCAAACAACTAGCAAAACAGGAACACAACCCCACCCATTAGCAGAGAGGCTGCCGAAAATCATAACAAGGCCACAGACACCCCAAAACACACCACCAGACGTGAACCTGCCCACTAGAGAGACAAGATCCAGCCTCATCCAGCACAACACAGGCACTAGTCCCCTCCACCAGGAAGCCTACACAACCCGCTGAAACAACCTTAGCCACTGGAGACAGACATCAAAAACAAAGGGAACTACGAACGTGCAGCCTGCAAAAAGGAGACCCCAAACACAGTAAGATAAGCAAAATGAGAAGACAGAAAAACACACAGCAGATGAAGGAGCAAGATAAAAACCCACCAGACCTAACTAATGAAGAGGAAATAGGCAATCTACCTGAGAAAGAATTCAGAATAATGATAGTAAGGATGATCCGAAATCTTGGAAGTAGAATGGACAAAATGCAAGAAACAGTTAACAAGGACCTACAAGAACTAAAGATGAAACAAGCAATGATGAACAACGCAATAAATGAAATTAAAAGTACTCTAGATAGGATCAATAGCAGAATAACTGAGGCAGAAGAACGGATAAGTGACCTGGAAGATAAAGTAGTGGAAATAACTACTGCAGAGCAGAATAAAGAAAAAAGAATGAAAAGAACTGAGGACAGTCTCAGAGAGCTCTGGGACAACATTAAACGCACCAACATTCGAATTATAGGGGTTCCAGAAGAAGAAGAAAAAAAAAAAAGGGACTGAGAAAATATCTGAAGAGATTATAGTTGAAAACTTCCCTAATATGGGAAAGGAAATAGTTAATCAAGTCCAGGAAGCACAGAGAGTCCCATACAGGATAAATACAAGGAGAAATACGCAAAGACACATATTAATCAAACTATCAAAAATTAAATACAAAGAAAGCATATTAAAAGCAGCAAGGGAAAAACAACAAATAACACACAAGGGAATCCCCATAAGGTTAACAGCTGATCTCTCAGCAGAAACCCTACAAGCCAGAAGGGAGTGGCAGGACATACTGAAAGTGATGAAGGAGAAAAACCTGCAACCAAGACTACTCTACCCAGCAAGGATCTCATTCAGATTTGATGGAGAAATTAAAACCTTTACAGACAAGCAAAAGCTGAGAGAGTTCAGCACCACCAAACCAGCTTTACAACAAATGCTAAAGGAACTTCTCTAGATAAGAAATGCAAAAGAAGGAAACGACCTATAATAACGAACCCAAAACAATATAGAAAATGGGAATAGGAACATACATATCGATAATTACCTTAAATGTAAATGGACTAAATGCTCCCACCAAAAGACACAGATTGGCTGAATGGATACAAAAACAAGACCCTTATATATGCTGTCTACAAGAGACCCACCTCAGACCTAGAGACACATACAGACTGAAAGTAAGGGGATGGAAAAAGATATTCCATGCAAATGGAAACCAAAAGAAAGCTGGAGTAGCAATTCTCATATCAGACAAAATAGACTTTAAAATAAGGACTATTAAAAGGGATAAAGAAGGACACTACATAATGATCAAGGGATCGATCCAAGAAGAAGATATAACAATTGTAAATATTTATGCACCCAACATAGGAGCACCTCAATACGTAAGGCAAATACTAACAGCCATAAAAGGGGAAATTGACAGTAACACATTCATAGTAGGGGACTTTAACACCCCACTTTCACCCATGGACAGATCATCCAAAATGAAAATAAATAAGGAAACACAAGCTTTAAATGATACATTAAACAAGATGGACTTAATTGATATTTATAGGACACTCCATCCAAAAACAACAGAATACACATTTTTCTCAAGTGCTCATGGAACATTCTCCAGGATAGATCATATCTTGGGTCACAAATTAAGCCTTGATAAATTTAAGAAAATTGAAATTGTATCAAGTATCTTTTCTGACCACAACGCCATGAGACTAGATATCAATTACAGGAAAAGATCTGTAAAATATACAAACACATGGAGGCTAAACAATACACTACTTAATAATGAAGTGATCACTGAAGAAATCAAAGAGGAAATAAAAAAATACCTAGAAACAAATGACAATGGAGACACAACGACCCAAAACCTATGGGATGCAGCAAAAGCAGTTCTAAGGGGGAAGTTTATAGCAATACAAGCTCACCTTAAGAAGCAGGAAACATCTCGAATAAACAACCTAACCTTGCACCTCAAGCAATTAGAGAAAGAAGAACAAAAAAGCCCCAAAGCTAGCAGAAGGAAAGAAATCATAAAAATCAGATCAGAAATAAATGAAAAAGAAATGAAGGAAACGATAGCAAAGATCAATAAAACTAAAAGCTGGTTCTTTGAGAAGATAAACAAAATAGATTAACCACTAGCCAGACTCATCAAGAAAAAAAGGGAGAAGACTCAAATCAATAGAATTAGAAATGAGAAAGGAGAAATAACAACTGACACTGCAGAAATAAAAAAAATCATGAGAGATTACTACAAGCAACTCTATGCCAATAAAATGGACAATCTGGTAGAAATGGACAAATTCTTAGAAATGCACAACCTGCCAAGACTGAATCAGGAAGAAATAGAAAATATGAACAGACCAATCACAAGCACTGAAATTGAAACTGTGATTAAAAATCTTCCAACAAACAAAAGCCCAGGACCAGATGGCTTCACAGGTGAATTCTACCAAACGTTTAGAGAAGAGCTAACACCTATCCTTCTCGAACTCTTCCAAAATATAGCAGAGGGAGGAACACTCCCAAATTCCTTCTACGAGGCCACCATCACCTTGATACCAAAACCAGACAAGGATGTCACAAAGAAAGAAAACTACAGGCCAATATCACTGATGAACATAGATGCAAAAATCCTCAACAAAATACTAGCAAAGAGAATCCAACAGCACATTAAAAGGATCATACACCATGATCAAGTGGGGTTTATTCCAGGAATGCAAGGATTCTTCAATATACGCAAATCTATCAATGTGATAAACCATATTAACAAAGTGAAGGAGAAAAACCATATGATCATCTCAATAGATGCAGAGAAAGCTTTCGACAAAATTCAACACCCATTTATGATAAAAACCCTCCAGAAAGTAGGCATAGAGGGAACTTTCCTCAACATAATAAAGGCCATATATGACAAGCCCACAGCAAACATCATCCTCAATGGTGAAAAACTGAAAGCATTTCCACTAAGATCAGGAACAAGACAAGGTTGCCCACTCTCACCACTCTTATTCAACATAGTTTTGGAAGTTTTAGCCACAGCAGTCAGAGAAGAAAAGGAAATAAAAGGAATCCAAATCGGAAAAGAAGAAGTAAAGCTGTCACTGTTTGCAGATGACATGATACTATACACAGAGAATCCTAAAGATGCTACCAGAAAACTACTAGAGCTAATCAATGAATTTGGTAAAGTAGCAGGATACAAAATTAATGCACAGAAATCTCTGGCATTCCTATATACTAATGATGAAAAATCTGAAAGTGAAATCAAGAAAACACTCCCATTTACCATTGCAACAAAAAGAATAAAATATCTAGGAATAAACCTACCTAAGGATACGGAAGACCTGTATGCAGAAAATTATAAGACACTGATGAAAGAAATTAAAGATGATACAAATAGATGGAGAGATATACCATGTTCTTGGATGGGAAGAATCAACATTGTGAAAATGACTCTACTACCCAAAGCAATCTACAGATTCAATGCAATCCCTATCAAACTACCACTGGCATTTTTCACAGAACTAGAACAAAAAATTTCGCAATTTGTATGGAAACACAAAAGACCCCGAATAGCCAAAGCAATCTTGAGAACGAAAAAAGGAGCTGGAGGAATCAGGCTCCCTGACTTCAGACTATACTACAAAGCAACAGTAATCAAGACAGTATGGTACTGGCACAAAAACAGAAAGATAGATCAGTGGAACAGGATAGAAAGCCCAGAGATAAACCCACGCACATATGGACACCTTATCTTTGATAAAGGAGGCAGGAATGTACAGTGGAGAAAGGACAGCCTCTTCAATAAATGGTGCTGGGAAAACTGGACAGGTACATGTAAAAGTATGAGATTAGATCACTCCCTAACACCATACACAAAAATAAGCTCAAAATGGATTAAAGACCTAAATGTAAGGCCAGAAACTATCAAACTCTTAGAGGAAAACATAGGAAGAACACTCTATGACATAAATCACAGCAAGATCCTTTCTGACCCACCTCCTAGAGTAATGGAAATAAAAACAAAAATAAACAAATGGGACCTAATGAAACTTCAAAGCTTTTGCACAGCAAAGGAAACCATAATCAAGACCAAAAGACAACCCTCAGAATGGGAGAAAACATTTGCAAATGAAGCAACTGACAAAGGATTAATCTCCAAAATTTACAAGCAGCTCATGCAGCTCAATAACAAAAAAACAAACAACCCCATCCAAAAATGGGCACAAGACTTAAACAGACATTTCTCCAAAGAAGATATACAGAATGCCAACAAACACATGAAAGAATGCTCAACATCATTAATCATTAGAGAAATGCAAATCAAAACTACAATGAGATATCATCTCACACCAGTCAGAATGGCCATCATCAAAAAATCTAGAAACAATAAATGCTGGAGAGGGTGTGGAGAAAAGGCGACACTCTTGCACTGCTGGTGGGAATGTGAATTGGTTCAGCCACTATGGAGAACAGTATGGAGGTTCCTTAAAAAACTACAAATAGAATTACCATATGACCCAGCAATCCCACTACTGGGCATATACCCTGAGAAAACCAAAATTCAAAAAGAGTCATGTACCAAAATGTTCATTGCAGCTCTATTTACAATAGCCCGGAGATGGAAAGAACCTAAGCGCCCATCATCGGACGAATGGATAAAGAAGATGTGGCACATATACACAATGGAATATTACTCAGCCTTAAAAAGAAATGAAATTGAGTTATTTGTAATGAGATGGATAGACCTAGAGTCTGTCATACAGAGTGAAGTAAGCCAGAAAGACAAAGACAAATACCGTATGCTAACACATATATATGGAATTTAAGGGGAAAAAATGTCATGAAGAACCTAGGGATAAGACAGGAATAGAGGCGCAGACCTACTGGAGAACGGACTTGAGGATATGGGGAGGGGGAAGGGTGAGTTTTGACAGGGCGAGAAAGAGTCATGGACATATACACACTAACAAACGTAGTAAGGTAGATAGCTAGGGGGAAGCAGCCGCAAGGCACAGGGATATTAGCTCGGGGCTTTGGGACAGCCTGGAGGGGTGGGAGGGGAAGAGTGGGAGGGAGGGAGACGCAAGAGGGAAGACACATGGGAGCACATGTATATGTATGGCTGATTCACTTTGTTATAGGTCAGAAACTAACACACTATTGTAAAGCATTTATACCCCAATAAAGATGTTAAAAAAAAAAAAAAAAAAGCACCATATGCCCAAAAAAAAAAAAAAAAAAATGAAATGTCTGCAGTAATGTAGTGAAATGCAACTCTGCTCACAGGAGTGTAAACTGTGAAAACATTTTGAAAAAAGAGAGGAAGGTGTTACCTATTAATTTAAAAAGGAACACACAGGACCAATTAGCAATCCAGTCCTAGGTGTGTACAATAAATATATGAGTCAAGAGCCCACGACTTTTTTAAAGATATTTTTGATGTGGACCATTTTTAAAGACTTCACTGAATTTGTTACAATATTGCTTCTGTTTTATGCTTTGGTATTTTGGCTGCGAGGCATGCAGGATCCCAGCTCCCCAACAAGGGATTGAACCTGCACCCCCTGCATTGGAAGGTGAAGTCTCAACCACTGGACCACCAGGGAAGTCCCGAGAGCCCATGATTTAAAACCAGATAAATCCACATTTGAGTCCTACATCTAATAGAAACTAGGAACATATTTAATTTTTGATAACTTCCTTGACCACTCTGAGCTTCAGGTGATGTGAAGACTAAAAAAGATAATTTTTTTCATGACGAAACTTTTTCAGGTCATAGATATGTTTATGGCATTGATTATGGTGATGGTTTCATGATTGTATAGTTATCTGCAAACTCAAGTTGTATACATTAACTATGTACAGCTTTTTGTATGTCAGGCATACCTCAACAAAGTGTTGGGCTTTTTTTTTAAGAAAAAGATCATTTTTTAAAAAGATGCTCAGTTGAATGCTGGACATATAATAAATGCTCAGTAGAACAATTTAATTATACTAAGATTGTTTTAATTTTATGACAGCCTAAACTTTCAGGAAGGAACTGTTTTACTTTAGTGTTAAAACAAAAGTTATACTAAAGGGAAATCAGTATTTTTCCATTTACTCCTGAAATGAAAGGCCAAACATTAAAAGAATTTCAGGGAGCATTATGGTGGCCCTGTTTTACGGTGGGGAAGAGGTGGTCTTTTCTCTAGAATGCCTGAAATCAAAAGAAAACATTAGTCTTAAAGGTGAGTAATACTTGAACTGCTATTATCACTGCTCTTTTTTTCTCTAAGAATGAAGTACACAAGTATTCTGCCCCATGAGGCTTATAAAAGTATTTCCCTACAGTGACCTATCAACTACAGCCATGGCTATTGGGCAGCTGCAGATACCGCAATTTCTACCAAGTGGAGCCTCAGAGGGGGCACAGCAAGCATGACATTTTATGACTCTGGTGTCACCTGCAACATCATGGGCCATCTGGTGAGCAGAAGAGTCCTCAAGAGGAGGTGAAGACTCAAATGCGCAAGTCCCAGCCCAGCGCCAGATACAGATCTGGTAGAATACTGGACTGCAGGACTTGAATGAGGCACCGCCAGAGCTCCAAGGACTTAACCCACATTGCTTGGTCCTGCACCCCACTGGCCCTGGCCACCTCACCTGTCATCCAAATCTGTCACTGATGCAGGACCCAGCCTCTCCTCATCTTCTGCCAGGCCCTCGCACTGCAATCTGCATCTCTGTTGTGGTGATGGGCAGCTGTACTTTCAGCCCCAGAGCCTACCCCTGCATCCTAGTGGGGACCCCAGCCCAGAGCTATTATACCCCTAAAACTAATATAATATTGTAAATCAACAATACTTCTATTTTGAGGAGAGCAATCAAGGTGGTGAGGAGTAGGATGTGGAGCTCACCTCCTCCCACAAATATATCAGAAATACATCTACATACAGAACGATTCTCACAGAACATATACTGAACTCTGGGAGAAGATCTCAGACTTCTGAAAAAACAAGAAAATCTCCACGTAACCAGGTAGGACAAAAGAAAAAAAAAAGAGTGAAAGGAATCAGGATGGAACCTGCGCCCCTGGGAAGGAGCTGTGAGAGAGGAAATGTTCTTGCACCCTGGGAAGTCCCCTCACTAGCAGGGAGATCTCCCAGGTAGGAGGGGGAGCTTCAGAGCCTTAGAGGAGAATGCAGCAACTGGTTTGCAGAATGCAAAATGGAGAGAGACCTGCACAGATGGTCAGTACGGCTACCCTATGCTGCCCACCACAAGACTCTCATCCGCTGGTGGTGGTGGACAGGGCCTGGGTGCTGAAGCTCGGGCTTCGGAGGTCAGATGTGGGGAGAGGACTGGGGTTGGCTGCAGGGAGACAGCCTGAAGGGGCTGCAGTGTAGTGCGGCTGCAACCAAGGGTGTACTTGGAGGAAGGCTTGGGCCCACCAGCGAAGCAAGATTCCATTGTTGGGGGTATGGAAGGGGAGAGGCGGGGGCCACCATAAGTGCTTCCTTCCCTGCACACATGCTCTCAAGCAACAGGACACTACCTACACAAGCTCCAGGGTTGTGTGAGAGCCACTGCTGCAATCTTGGGCAGGGCCACCACTGTCACTGAGAGACCCATGAGCAGGCACCAATCGCTGCCCCCACCATCCCAGGGCCCATGAAGTACATTCGGGCTGCTGCATCTGCACACACCCCCATCAAGGGGATAACAGCCAGCACACACTGAGGAAAGAGGTAGAAGGCAACCATACTAAAAGCAGCCCTCACACCAAGAATATTAAGCTCATGCAAGCTATGCAGGGATACTCCTGTATATAAATAGCCTTCCAAGACTACATTACATACTTGTTTCTCCTAAACTCACAGAGTAAGAGAAATATAAGTAAAAGAAAGAAGCAAAGGAACCACTCCCAGTTAAAAGACCAAGTGAATTCCGCTTAAAGATAAAACAATGAAATAGATTTCTTCAGTCTAATATACACTGAGTTCAAAAAGGAGGTTATGAAAATACTGAAGAAATTAAGAAAGACTATGGACAGAAATTCAGATTACTGCAAAAAGGAACTAGAAACTACAAGGAGCCAAGAAAACTTAGAAAATTTATTTGCAGAGATGAAAGCTGAGCTAAAGGCAATAAATAGCAGAATGAATAATGCAGAAGAACGAATGAGTGATCTGGAAGACAGAATAATGGAAATCACTCAATCAGAACAGCAGACAGAATGCCAAATTGAAAACAAACATGAAATCAATTAAAAAAAAACTATGGAATAATATAAAGTGTGCCAATCTACACATAACAGGGATTCCAGAAGGAGAAGAAAGAGAAAAGGGTATTGAAAATGTATTTGAAGAAATTATGGCTGAAAACTTCCCAAATTTAAAGAAGGAAACAAATATTCAGATACAGGAAGCACAGAGAGTCCCAAACAAGATAAACCCAAAAAGATCTACACCAAGACATACTATCATCAAAACAGAAAAAGTTAAAGAGAGAATTCTAAAGGCAGCAAAACAAAAACAAAGAGTTAATTACAAGGGAACCCCCAAAAAGCTATCAGCTGATTTCTCTACAGAAACACCGCAGGCCAGAAGGGAGTGGCAAAATATATTCACAGTCTTAAAAGGGTAAAAACTGCAACCTAGAATACTCTACCCAGCAAGATTATGTAGATTGGAAGAGGCACTTCCCTGGTGGTTCAGTGGTTAAGACTTTGCCTTCCAATGCAGGGAGTTTGAGTTTGATCCCTGGTCAGGGAGCTAAGATCCCACATGCCTTGAGGCCAAAACACCAAAGCACAAAACAGAGCAATATTGTAACAAATTCAATAAAAGACTTTGAAAATAGTCCACATCAAAATAAAAAATCTTAAAAAAAAAGAATAGAAGGAGAAATAAAGAATTTCTCAGACAAGCGATAACTAAAAGAATACAGCAATACTAAACTTATCATAAAATAAATATTGAAAGGTCTCCTCTAAATAGAAAAGAAGCAAGAAGATATAGGAAAGAGGAAATCACAATTAGAAAGTAAATCACTTAAATAAGCCAGCATAGAGATAAAAAAAAATCTATTTGTGAAAGTGAGGATAAACACAAGGAACAGCAAAAGGGTAAAAATTAAGATGTAAAAGAGGACATCAAAATTATAAAATGTGGGGGAGAAGAGTGAGAAAATATAGATTCTTTTCCCAGAATGTGTTTGAGCCTATATGACTATCAGTCAAAAGCAAGCAGATACAGGAAGGGGTTAACATACTTCAAAACCAAGGTAACAAAAAATCAAAAGCATACAATAGATTGACAAAAACCAAAAAGAAGAGAACACAGCATAAAATAAAGGAAATCATAAAACCACAGAAAGAAAAAGAACCAAAGAAGAAATACAGAATCAACTGGAAAACAAGGTTTAAAATGGCAATAAATGCATATTTATCAATAATTACCTTAAATGGCAATGGACTAAATGCTCCAATCAAAAGACACAGAGTGGAAAACTGCATAAAAAAACAAGAGCCTACAACATGCTTCCTACAAGAGATTCACTTTAAGGCAAAGGCCACACATAGATTGAAACTGAGGGGATGTTAAAAGGTATTTCATGCAAATGGAAATGACAACAAAGTGGCGATCACAATACTCATGAGAAAAAGTAGACTTTAAAACAAAGGCTATATGGAAAGATAAAGAAGGACAGTATATAATGATAAAAGGATCAATACAAGGAGAGGATATTACACTCGTCAACATATGCACCCAGTATGGGAGCACCTAAATATATAAAACAAATCCAGACATAAAGGGAGAAACTGACAGGAATACAATAATAGTAGGAGACCTGAACACCCCACTCACATCAATGGACAGATCTTCTAGACAGAAAATCAATAAGGCAACAGAGATCCTAAATGATACAATAGAGCAGTTAGACTTAATTGATATCTTCAGGACAGTTTATTCAAAAAAAACAGAATACACATTCTTTTCAAGTGCACATGGAAGATTCTCTAGAATTGAGACACATACTAGGGCACAAAACAAACCTCAACAAATTTAAGAGTATAGAAATTATTTCAAGCATCTTCTCTGACCACAACAGTATGAAACTAGAAATCAAGTACAGAAAAAGAAAAAAAAATTACATGGAGACTAAACAACATGCTACTAAAAATAGTGGGTCAATGAGGAAATCAAAAAGAAAATTTTAAAATACCTTGAGACAAATGACAATGAAAACACCATACAAAATCTACAGGATGCAGCAAAAGTAGTTCTAAGAGGGAAGATCATAGTAATACAGGCGTTCCTCAAGAAGACAAGAAAAATCTCAAATAAACAACCTAACTCATGACCTAAAAGAATTAGAAAATGAAAAACAAACAAAACCTAAAGTCAGCAGAAGGAAGGAAGTAATAAAGATCAGAGAGGAAGCAAAGAGAGATTAAAAAAACAATAGAAAAAAATCAATAAAACCAAGAGCTGATTCTTTGAAAAGATAAACAAAATTGACAAACATTTGGCCAGGTTCACCAAGAAGAAAAGAGAGAGAACCCAAATAAAGAAAATCAAAAAAGAAAATTAGAAATATCAACCAATACTGCAGAAATACAAAAAACCATAAGAGAATACTGTGACCAATTATATGCCAACAAATTCAACAACTTAGAAGAAACAAACAACTTTCTAGAAACATACAGTCCCCAAAATTGAATCAAGAACAAATAGATAATTTGACCAGACGGATCACTAAAAGTGAAATAGAATCTGTAAAAAAAAAAAAGAGAGAGAGAGAGAGATGATTCAAAGAAATGGAAAGATATCCCATGCTCTTGGATTGGAAGAATTAATATTGTTAAAATGGCCACACTACAGAAAGCAAACTACACACTTAATGTGATCCCTATCAAACTACCCATGACATTTTTCACAGAGCTAAAACAAATAATTCTAAAATTTATGTGGAAATATAAAAGACCCAGAATTGTCAAAGCAATCCTGAAGAAAAGGAACAAAGCAGGAGGCATAACCTTCCCAGATTTCAGACAATACTACAAACCTACAGTAATCAAAACAGTGTGGTATTGGCACAAAAACAAACATATGGATCAATGGAACAGAATAGGGAGCCCAGAAATAAACCCACATATGTACGGACAATTTAGCTTCAACAAAGGAGGCAAGAATATACAATGGGCAAAAGACAGTCTCTTCAGTAAGTGGTGCTGGGTAAGTTGGACAGCTGCATGTAAATCAATGAAATTAGAACACACCCTCACACCATGCACAAAAATAAACTCAAAATGGCCTACAGACTTAAAACGAAGACATGACACCATAAAGCTCCTAGAAGAGATCATAGGCAAAACATTCTCTGATACAAATTTTACCAGTGTTTTCTTAGGTTAGTCTCCCAAGACAATAGAAATAAAAACAAAAATAAATAAATGGGACCTAATCAAACTTACAAGCTTTTGCACAGCCAAGAAAACCATAAACAAAACAAAAAGATAACCTACAGAATGGGAGAAAATATTTGCTAATGATGCGACTGACATGGGCTTAATTTCCAAAATATATAAACAGCTCATACAACTCAACAACAACAAAAAATTCAAGCAACCCAATCAAAAAATGGGCAGAAGACCTAAATAGACGTTTCTCCAAAGAAGACATACAGATGACTAGAAGGCACATGAAAAGATGCTCAACATCGCTAATTATTAGAGAAATGCAAACCAAAACTACAGTGAGGTACCACCTCACACCAGTCATCATTAAAAACTCTACAAATAACAAATGCTGGAGAGGGTATGGAGAAAAGGGAAACCTCCTACACTGTTGGTGGGAATGTAAATTGGTGCAACCACTATGGAAAACAGTATGGAGGTTCCTCAAATAACTAAAAATAGAATTACTATATAATCCAGCAATCCCACTCCTGGGCATATATCCAGCCAAAACTGTAACTCAAAAATATACATGTACCCATATGTTCACAGTAGCACTATTCACAGTAGGCAAGACATGAAAACAACCTACATGTCCATCAAAAGATAAACGGATAAAGAACATGTAGGATATATATACAATGGAATTCTACTCGGTCATAAAAAAGAATGAAATAATGCCACTTGCAGACGCATGGAGGCAACTAGAGATTATCATACTAAGTGAAGTAAGTCAGAAAGAGAAAGACAAATACCATATGATATCATTTACATGTGGAATCTAAAATAAGACACAAATGAACCTATCTATGAAACAGAAACAGACTCACATAGAGAACAGACCTGCAGTTGGAAAAGGGGAGGGGCAGTGGGAAGGCATGGACTGGGAGTTTGGGGTTAGTAGATGCAAAATATTATATATAAAATGGATAAACAAAAAAGCCCTGCTGTATAGCACAGGGAACTATATTCAATATCCTGAGATAAAGCAAATGGAAAAGAATGTATATATAGGTATAACTGAATCACTTTGCAGTACCGCAGAAATTAACACAACATTGTAAATAAACTATACTTCAATAAAAATATATATATTTCTACTTTTAAAATTTTGATTCACAATACCACCAAAAAGAATAAAATACTTCAGAAGAAATTTAACAAAATAAGTGTAAGGCTTATAAATTGACAATAATAAAACACTGAGGAGATTACTAAAGATGATCTAAATATACAGGGAGACATTTCTGATTCATGATTGAAGTCATGTTCATGATTGAAAGACTGAATATTGTCAAAATAGCAATAATTCCCAAATTGAGCTATACAAGAATCCAGCAGGCATTCACAGAAATTGACAAACTGATACTAAAATTCATGGGGAAATGCAAAGGACCTAGAATTGTATTGACAGCTTTTAAAAACAACAAAGTTGAACACTACTCCGTTTCAAATCTTACTCAAAAGATACAATAACCAAGACAGTGTGCTATTGGCACATGAATAGTCATACAAGAGGTCAATGGAACACAATTATGAGTCAAAACTATTTACACTTATGGTCAAATTATTATATTTACACTTATGGTCAAATTATTTCTGACAAAAGTGCCAAGACAATTAAATGTAAAAGGCATAGTCTTCTTAACAATTGAATATTCACATTCAAAAAGAAACTTAAACTATTAGTTCACACTATACCCGCACACAAAAACACAAATTGGATCAAAGGCCTGGATGTAAAAATTAAACTATCCATTTCTTCAAAACAAGGTGGCGGGGGCAGGGAATCATTAAGACCTTGGTTGGGCAGAAGGTTCTTAGATACAACACCAAATTTACAATCCATTTTTTTAAACTTGGCATTTTGAAAGTCATCAAAAATTTAAACACATGCACATCAAAAGTCAGCAATAAAAATTTTTGAAATACACCTAAAACTAATATAATGTTATATGTCAATTATATCTCAGTGAAACAATGGAGGAAAGTCCATACAATGGGAGAAAATATGTGCAATCACATATCAGGTAAAGGACTTGTATCCAGAATATATAAAGAACTTTTACAACTCAAAAATAAGGCAAATGATAGAATTTTTAAATGAACAAAACATTTGAATAGATATTTAAACATAAAAACTACACAACATAGGCTTAGCTAATACACTAATGAGAAGATATTCAATAGCATTAGTCATTAGAGAAATGCAAGTTAAAGCCACGATGACACACCAAAACACACTCGCGAAAATGGCTATAATCAAAAAAGACAGATGATACCAAGTGCTAGTGAGAATGAGGAAAGAGTGAAACCCACATGCATTGCTTGTGAGAACGTCAAACTGTAGAGCCATTTTGGAAAACCATTCCATGGGTTTACTTTTAAATGGAACATAAACTTGCCGTTTGACCCAAAAATTCCATTCCTTGGAATCTATGCAAGAGACCTGAAAACATATTTCCCCACACAGACATGTATAGGAGTGTTCATAGCAGCATTACTCATAATAGCCCCCAAATGGAATAATCCAAATGTCCAAATACTCATGAATGTACAAATAAACGTGGTATTTCCATACAATAGACACTACTCCTCAAGTAAAATGAAAGAACACCATTTATGATAAAAACCCTCCAGAAAGTAGGCATAGAGGGAACTTTTCTCAACATAATAAAGGCCATATATGACAAACCCACAGCCAACATACATCGTCCTCAATGGTGAAAAACTGAAACCATTTCCACTAAGATCAGGAACAAGACAAGGTTGCCCACTCTCACCACTATTATTCAACATAGTTTTGGAAGTTCTAGCCACAGCAATCAGAGAAGAAAAACAAATAAAAGGAATCCAAATTGGAGAAGAAGAAGTAAAGCTGTCACTGTTTAAAGATGGCATGATACTATACATAGAGAATCCTAAAGGTGCTACCAGAAAACTACCAGAGCTAATCAATGAATTTGGTAAAGTAGCAGGATACAAAATTAATGCACAGAAATCTCTGGCATACCGATACACTAATGATGAAAAATCTGAAAGTGAAATTAAGAAAAAAATCCCATTTACCATTTCAACAAAAAGAATAAAATATCTAGGAATAAACCTACCTAAGGAGACAAAAGACCTGTATGCAGAAAATTATAAGACACTGATGAAAGAATTTAAAGATGATACGAATAGATGGAGAGATATACCATGTTCTTGAATTGGGAGAATCAACATTGTGAAAATGATTATACTACCCAAAGCAATCTACAGACTCAATGAAATCCCTATGAAACTACCAAAGGCATTTTTTACAGAACTGGAAGAAAAAATTTCACAATTTGTATGGAAACACAAAAGGCCCCGAATAGCCAAAGCAATCTTGTGAAAGAAAAACGGAGCTAGAGCAATCAGGCTCCCAGATTTCAGACTAAACTACAAAGCTACAGTAATTGAGACAGTATGGTACAGGCACAAAAAGAAATATAGATCAATGGAACAGGATAGAAAGCCCAGAGATAAACCCACACACATATGGTCACCTTATCGTTGATAAAGGAGGCAAGAATATAGAGTGGAGAAAAGACAGACTCTTCAATGAGTGGTGCTGGGAAAACTGGACAGGTACATGTAAAAATATCAAATTAGAACACTGCCTAACACCATACACAAAAATAAACTCAAAATGGATTAAAGACCTAAATGTAAGGCCAGACACCATCAAACTCTTAGAGGAAAACATAGGCAGAACATTCTATGACATAAATCACAGCAAGATCCTTTTTGACCCACCTCCTAGAGAAATGGAAATAAAAACAAAAATAAACAAATGGGACCTAATGAAACTTCAAAGCTTTTGCACAGCCAAGGAAACCATAAACAAGATGAAAAGACAACCTTCAGAATGGGAGAAAATATTTACAAATGAAGCAACTGACAAAGGATTAATCTTCAAAACATACAAGGAACTCATGTAGCTCAATATGTAAAAAACAAACAACCCAATCCAAAAATGGGCAGAAGACCTAAATAGACATTTCTCCAAAGAAGATATACAGATCGCCAACAAACATGAAAGAATGCTCAACATCATTAATCATCTGAGAAATGCAAATCAAAACTACAACGAGATATCACTTCACACCATTCAGAATGGCCATCATCAAAAAATCTACAAACAATAAATGCTAGAGAGGGTGTGGAGAAAAGGTAACCCCCTTGCACTGTTGGTGGGAATGTAAATTGATACCGCCACTATGGAGAACAGTATGAAGGTTCCTTAAAAAAACTACAAATAGAACTACCATATGACACAGCAATCCCACTACTGGTCATATACCCTGAGAAAACCATAATTCAATAAGAGTCATGTACCAAAATGTTCATTGCAGCTCTATTTACAATAGTCAGGACATGGAAGCAACCTAATTGTCCATCAACAGATGAATGGATAAAGAAGATGTGGCACATATGTACAATGGAATATTACTCAGCCATAAAACGGAACAAAACTCAGTTATTTGTAGTGAGGTGGATGGACTTAGAGACTGTCATACAGAGTGAAGTAAGTCAGAAATGAAAAATAAATACCGTATGCTAACACATATATATGGAATCGAAGGAAAAAAAAAGGTCATGAAGTACCTAGGGGTAAGACGGGAATAAAGACACAAACCTACTAGAGCATGGACTTGAGGATATGGGGAGGGGGAAGGGTAAGCTGTGACAAAGTGAGAGAGTGTCATGGACATATATACACTACCAAACGTAAAATAGATAGCTAGTGGGAAGCAGCTGCATAGCACAGGGAGATCAGCTCAGTGGTTTGTGACCACCTAGAGGGGTGGGATAGGGAGGGTGAGAGGGAGGGATATGCAAGAGGGAAGAGATATGAGAACATATGTACATGTATAACTGATTCACTTTGTTATACAGCACAAACTAACACACCATTGTAAAGCAATTATACTCCAATAAAGAGGTTAAAAAAAAAGAAATAAAACTTTCAGATGGTAAGCCACTGGGAAAAAAAATGGTCAGAAGAACATAGGGGCAAGACGGGAATAAAGATGCAGACCTACTAGAGAATGGACTAGAGGATACAGGGAGGGGGAAGGGTAAGCTGGGACAAAGTGAGAGAGTGGCATGGACATATATACACTACCAAACTTAAAATAGCTAGCTAGTGGGAAGCAGCTGCGTAGCACAGGGAGATCAGCTCGGTGCTTTGTGACCACCTAGAGGGGTGGGATAGGGAGGGTGGGAGGGAGGGAGATGCAAGAGGGAAGAGATATGGGGACTTATGTATAACTGATTCACTCTGTTATAAAGCAGAAGCTAACACACCATTTTAAAGCAATTGTACTCTAATAAAGAGGTTAAAAAATTTTTAAATTAAAATAAAAATGAAAGAGCAATGTATACAACATGATACAACATGGATAAAACATGGATAATAGCTACTACAACAGGAATAAACTACCAAAACACTATATTAACTGAAACAAGCCAGATGCAAAAGACTACACACTGGATGATTCATTTCTATGAAATATTCAGTAAAAAAGCTAATTTATAGACACAGAGGCAATCAGCGATTATCTTGATGTGGGGTTTTGAGAAAGGATTTAATGCAAACAGGCATAAGCGAACATTCTGAGGTAATGAAGATGTTCTAAAACTGGCTGTGGTGATGATTACCCAACTCCATAACTTTATTAATAAGCATTAAATTGAAGAAATAAAAATTTACATCACCTGTAAGGAACAAATGGATATGATGTGTCTCCAGAGAAAGACACAGGATCACTTATTAGTATTCAAGGCAAAAATATTTATATAATTTTATTCTTATCATGAGGAAACATCAGAGAATCTCAAATTGAGGAACACTAAGAAATAACTACCTATAATTTTCAAAAATATTAATGGCTTGAAAAACAACAGAAGGCTAAGGAACTATTCCAGATAAAAGTAAACTAAGGAGACACGACACCTGAAAGAAATGCATGATCCTGACCTGCATCTTACAGGCAAATAAAAAAAAAGAAAAAAAGGCTGGTGGTTAATTGGATGAAAGTACACCAAAGGTACAAACTTCCACTTATAAGATAAATAAGTACTAGGATTTAATGTATAGCACAGTAACTATAATTAATACTGATGTGTGTTATACATTAGAGTTGTGAGACTAAATCTAAAGAGTTCTAATCACAAGAAAAAAAATTTTTTCTATTTCTTTAATTTTGTACCCATACGAGATGAGGGACTTTAACTAAACTTATTGTGGTAAACATTTCATGATGTATGTAAGTCAAATCATTATGCTGTACACCTTAAACAACCAGTGCTGTATGTCAGTTATATCTCAATAAAGCTGGAAGGAAAAATAATACTAAATTAAAATTTTTTAAATAGATACAGAGATATATAATGAAAGGTATTGTTAGTAAAATTGACAAAATTGGAAAATGGACTATGGACTAAGTTATACAACTTAATCTCTAATGATTCAAGGAACAAATACTTATGTATGTGTATTTTTATCTATCTATCTATATATATATATACATAAACATACATATCCTGTGGTGTTTCTGAGAGACAGGAATAAAGAATGACAAAGCAAATGTGGCAAAGTGTTAAAAGTTAATAGAGGATAAATAAGAATTCTTTATATTGTTTTTGCACTGTTTCTGTAAGTTCAGAAATATTTCAAAAAAGCACATTAAATATTCAATAAAACAGCAGGACATTGATAATTCTTTGACATGACATTTATTTCTGAGCAATATGCTTAATAGGCAAACAGTAGCAGGAGTCCCACCAAAGCCTAGAACAAGAAAGATGTCGCTCTTCCAATAATATTTGACATTGTACTGGCGATACTAGCCAACAAAATCAGACAAGAGAAAGAAATTAGATGTTTAAAATCTTAAAGGGAAGAAAAATAAGACCATTTGCAAACCATATGATTGTAAAACTAAAAAAATAACTGAAAAAACATAGAATTCCATAATAAAGCTGAATTCACAATTAAGATACAGAAATCACTGTCTGTCACTTGTAACACAGAAGCTAAAGTCCTTGGTTAAAAATACAAAAAAAAACCAAACTGCATTTGGCTTCAGCCTCAGCCTTTAAAAGGCCAAATAACTACTTCAATGACAGTTTTGTCATTCTTAAAATAGTAAATGTTTCATAATCGTGGGACAACACAGGCCATGATCGTATCAAATCATTGGGATAGCATCACTAATTCAATGCAATTCACCTCTCAGTAACACATTCAGGAAATAAAGAAAGCACAACATAATATACCAGAATTACCAGTATTACTGTGAGGTAAGCAGAGAGTGAGTGGGCCAGTACCTCATTCTGCTTCAGGCAAAGACAAAGGTGTTGCTGTACAAGAGATGTTTGAAGCTGTCTTTTCTTATACAACATTTTCATGTAAAAGCCTGTATTGCATGTTGGAAAAGGTCTCTCCAATTAAAGACAGAGGGATAATGTACTTTGTGGATGACAATACCAAACAGCAATAAGATCCAACATATTGCAGAAAAAGACCCACAATACTTTGCCATTCGGGAAGAAAACAAGTCCCCTGTGTTATGTTTGTAAGTCCATAGAAAAGAATCTTGTCACATCAATACTGGATTGGGAGTTTGTGGGGAGTTGAAGGGAGCTCCAGCTTTAACTATGCTGTTTAGATATTCTAAAATATGTATTCACGTATTATTCCTAAAGTGAATAAAAATAAATGGGAATTTTAAAAAAGCTAGTTATGCATTCTAGGGGAAGAGCAGAATAGCCCTCACCAAACGGAGGATCGGCAGCCATCTTGTAACCTACCCAGAACCGGGATTTATTTGCTAATTCCGCCCCCACAGTGGTTCAAGCAGTTCATGTTGATTGGATAGTCAGGTTGGAATGACACCAAGAAAGGCCAATTAGTGGGCCTGATAATCCATCCTGACAGTCTTTGGACATCTTAGAGTAAACAAAAATAAGGCAGAAGGAAAGATACCTGATCTGGTGCTCGGCAAGCCATTCCTCAATTATATAGATGTTATGCCCTGAAAACACCTGGACCAGTACTTTCTAGCAGATCAGACCCCTTTTTAGGATGATGATGATGATGATGATGATATTGTTTACCATTCACTGGATGTTGGCCACATGCCAGGCACTGTTCAAGATGATGAGAACAGGGCTGACAATGTCAAGTGGGAAAGACAGATTATAAACATCATAAACAGTAAATAGTTACTATTTACTAAGCACTTACTGTGTTCCAAGAACATTTTACATACATTATCTCACAACCCCCTGCAGAGTAGATGGCATTCTCCCGTTTCACATGTAAGGAACTTGAGGTTAGCGAAGGTGAAATGACTTGCCCGTGCCTGACCATGGGCATTCCCTGGTGGTCCAGTGGTTAGAACTCCAAGCGTTCACTGCAGCGGGGACGGGTTCAATCCCTGGTCGGGGAACTAAGATCCCAGCAGGCCTCGCCACATGGCCAATTAAAAGAAAAAAGACAAGAAAGAAAGGAAATAAGGAAAAAAAAGAAGGAAGGAAGGAAGGAATGAATGAAGGAAAGAAAGAAAGAAAGAAAGAAAGAAAGAAAAAGAAAGAAAGAAAGAAAGAAAAGAAAGAAAAGAAAGAAAGAAGGGCTGACCAGAGGAGGAAATCCGGTGCGACTATGCCAAGCTTCTCTCAGGACAGGACCACATTCCCTTGGGAGGGGAGCTCACAGTGAGGATTCACAGGGCCCAGGACAATGATGAGCCCAGATATGAGACTACTGAGGTCAGGAGAGCCATGGACAAGAGATGGCACCAGGCTGGGACAGGAGCCACCACGTTCAGGGCCCCATCCCTGGGCAGGCCAACAGCCCCGAGCCCCACCCTGTGTTCTGGCCAAGTTTGGGTTCCTCCTTCTGGCCCCTAAAACAGAGCATGTTCACACTCACTCTCCTGAATGGAGCCCCCACTGAACATTCCCCGACCATGGGATATTCAAGCTTCGCCAACAGAATTCTCCAGGACAAAAGTAGTTGTTTCCTGCAAGCTCCCCAACATCTCCCCACCCCGCCCTCTGTCCAAACAACAGGCGCACAGCAACGGCTCCCATCACCCGGGAACATAGAGGAAGGTGCCAGTGGCATCCACATTCACCGCATGAGAACTCAGGTTCCTGGCAGGGCCCGCTATGCCAGTGTACAGCCCCTGTAAGTTCCCCCAGCCAGCATCCTGACCTAAGCAGGGGAATTTCTTGGCCCGTGGCTGAAACACCGGAAGTGCAGCCAGGAGAGCGGATGCAGGCCAGGAGTGTAGGGGAAACCCCTCAAGGCAGGCCCAGGAAGTTTGAGTTCCCTTCATGACTGTCACTAACAGGCTGGGATGTGACCTCAACCATAAACCGCCCTATTCCTGAACCCCTCAAATGCTGAATGAAAACAAATGCAGTGATCTTAAACTTCCTCACAAAACAGAATCTTTGTGGAGGTGCTTAAGGAGAATTCCTACGCCCATGACTCCAGGCGTTCTGAGCAGTGGTTCTGGGATGCAGCAAAGAATCTGCATTTTACACCAATTGGCTAGAGAAGGCCAGTGTCTGCCAATTCACAAATCAATAGCTTGAACACCCATCGAGAGAAGCCTGATTTAAATGGAATTCAGTACAAAGGAATGCTATGTGGCCCTCAAAATGAGAACATATAAGCTATTTTGTAAAAAGGGCCAAAGTGAGCAATCACGTGGTTAAAGGACAGGGAGGGAGATGTTTCACCTTCCTCTGAAACCATATGAAAGTATTACCTATTCCAGAATCATTACTGGATGTTTTCTCCTATTAACACTGGTTAGGCAGTCGAGCCACACTTTCTCTTGGCAGCCACCTTCAGGGATCTGACAGTCATTGACATCACAGGCAAGGAGAGGCTTAAGGATGTCATCCAAAAATTCACCTCACGTGGACAGACCTAGAGTCTGTCATACAGAGTGAAGTAAGTCGGAAAGAAAAAGACAAATACCGTATACTAACACATATATATGGAATTTAAGAAAAAAAATGTCATGAAGAACCTAGGGGTAAGACAGGAATAAAGACACAGACCCACTGGAGAACGGACTTGAGGATATGGGGAGGGGGAAGGGTGAGCTGTGACAGGGCAAGAGAGTTGCACGGACATATACACAATAACAAACGTAAGGTAGATAGCTAGTGGGAAGTGGCCGCATGGCACAGGGATATTGGCTCGGTGCTTTGTGACCGCCTGGAGGGGTGGGATAGGGAGGGTGGGAGGGAGGGAGACGCAAGAGGGAAGAGATATGGGAACATATGTATATGTATAACTGATTCACTTTGTTATAAAGCAGAAACTAACACACCATTGTAAAGCAATTATACCCCAATAAAGATGTTAAAAAAAAATTCACCTCACTATTGGACCAAAAGAAGTTGAAAGTTCACTTCCAGGGCGAGGTCTCAGGGGACGAGAGAACTACATCTCACTGTCCTGGTGCAGCGTCCACTGGTGGGACTTGAACTTGAATCAGTTTTCCGGTTCAGATTTTCCATATCTGAGGTCAACGCAAGGAAAGCCAGGAACTCGACCCAGGAAGCCTAGTCCTAGAGCGGCACGATTGCTCCGCCCCCTTGAGGCCTATGGAAGTATTTCTCTAGAGTAAACTACCCACAACAGCCGGGGCTACTGGGCAACACAGAGGCCTCCACTTCTAGGGGCGGAGCCTAGGAAGGGGCGGAGCTTAGCGTGAGGATGCTTTGCGACTCAGGTTCCGCTGGCGTCGCTCCCAACATCCTCGGCCCACTCCTGCGCAAACCAGTCCACGTGAGGGCCTGAAGATTCACACAAGCAAAGCCGAGCCCAGCAGCTCCCCTAGAAGCCAGGACTGAGGGATCCCGAGAGGCGCCCCCAGAGCTCCGAAGGCTCCTCCCTCGTCCCGCAGTCCTGCGCCCCACCGCCCTGCTTCGGCCTCACCTGTCAAACCGATCTGTCACTGCCTGCAGGACCCAGCCCTTCCTCGCCTTCTGCCAGGCCCCCAGGCCCGCGGCCACATTGAGAAGATGGGCAGCCGGCCCCGCAACCCCAGCGCCTCCCCTGCGGACCGGTGGGGACCGCATCCCGGAGGACCGGGCCCTGCCAAGCGCCGGCGAATGGAGGAGCCCGCGGGCCCCGAGTCCAAGTCCAGGGCGGCGCCCAGCCTGGACAACCTGACCTGGCCCCCGACCGTGGACACCCTCATCTTCGTGATGGTCCTGCCCGCCGGCTGTGCCCTGCACGTGCCCCTGGACGACGTCGACCTGCTGCTGGAGCCCGAGCCCACGTCCGTGCTGCAAGTGTCTCTCGGAGATCACATCCTCATGCTGGTCCCTGAGGCCCTCCTGGGCTCGGGTGTGACAGGCCCTGTCCCCAGGCCCGTGGGGACAGGGCCTGGGACGGGGCGCTTTCCGGAGCCCTCCCGGGGAGTACATGGCCCCGGAGCCGGGATTCTTGTGCGCAGCTGTCCCAGAGATCTCCTGCCAAGAAGAGGTCAACGAGGAGGACGCGGATGCTGACGCCGACTTCCTGCCGGCTGGGACAGATGCTGCTGCAGTCTCAGTCGCTGGGCTCCGCCCCTCGGCTGGATGTATGTCTGGCTTCCACCTGTTGGGCCAAGCCTCAGAGACGTCCCCTCGGGCCCCCAACACTAGTCCAGAGAGACGCGCTCCTCACCACGACGACATCCTGGACTTGCACCTTCCAGAGCCCTTCCCTGACTCACCACTCCAAACTCTACCTCCCTCTCCAAGTCCAGGTCCTCACCAGCGTCCCCAGCGCCCTCATGGTCCTCCACGCAAGATCCGGAAATGCCTGTTCCCTTAATCAACTGCCTCCCACAATTCCTGGCCAACTCAACGGGGACCAGGAGAGAGTCTTCTGATACTGGCTGTGTGTACCTTGCACACACTGTAAGAATCATATGAACAGATGCTTTATGGATGCAGGCTGCACTGCAGAATTCTGATCAGTGACTGACTAAAACACCTGAAAGGAAGCTCACCCGGGCAAAGAAAAGCCGCTTGAAATACAGTCTGCTTTCCGACAGCCAGACTGCTCCTTAGATTTTCTCTAGGGAGGGCACCCTTAAGCAGCTCTACCCCCCTCCCATTCACTTCAAACCTAAGCGCCAGCACTTTTCTCTAAAAAGCCCTCCTTTTCCGGGCACCCTACCACTGCCCATACCCCTGTTCCCCCCAACCCCCTTAATAGAGTAATTGCTAAATTTGTTTTGTTTACAGGGTTTTGGACCTAGTGTCCATACTAGTTTACAACAACCCTCTACCCAGTTTGACCGTTTCTGGATGGCAGCTCGAGCCCCTTTGGGGGAATCTAGCCAGTAGTTGTATGTGGACAGATCTTTGTTGGATACAGAACACAGGATGGGGAACAATGATCAGGTGCCCTCCTCTTTTTGAATGAGCAGGTTGGCAAATGGTTTGACTTTATTGCTGGGTTTGGGGTGATATTTTCCCAAAAGACCCAACTGTTTTCCATTCTTCTTATATGCTTTTAATGTATTTCTCTTGTCCTGGAAAAGTTTGTAATTCTAAAGATTCTGTGTTTTATACCTCTAAGATCCCAAATAGGTTTTGTACATTACTACTAGCATATAGAAATAATTTGCTCTTATATTGGTCTGATATCCAGCAAAATTACTTAATTTCTGTAACCACTTCTCTGTAGATTCTCTTGCTTGACTGATAAAGATCTCTCGAAATAATGAGAGTATGTCTCTTTTTTTTTTGCACAAGCCTCTTACATCTTATTTTTCCTTAATCTTTTTAAAAAATAAATTTATTTATTTATTTTTGGCTGCGTTGGGTCTTCGTTGCTGTGTGCGGGCTTTCTCTAGTTGTGAAGAGCGGGGACTGCTCTTCATTGTGGTGCGCGGGCTTCTCATTGCGGTGGCTTCTCTTGTTGGGGAGCATGGGCTCTTGGCGTGTGGGCTTCAGTAGTTGTGGCACGCAGGCTTCAGTAGTTGTGGCTCGCGGGCTCCAGAGCACAGGCTCAGTAGTTGTGGTGCACGGGCTTAGTTGCTCCGTGGCTTGTGGGATCTTCCCAGGCCAGGGCTCGAACCCGTGTCCCCTGCATTGGCAGACGGATTCTTAACCATTGCACCACCAGGGAAGTCCCTCCTTAATCTTTTTTATTGGATATTACTTCAAGTAATATATCCAGGTTGACTGGTATAGTCAATAGGGTCATCCCTTTCTTTTTCTTTTGTGTTTTTTTGAAGTATAGTTGATTTACAATATTAGTTTTTGGCGCACAACAAAATAATTCAATATTTTTATAGATTATATTCCAGTTAATGTTATTACAAAAAATGGGTATATTTTCCTCTGCTGTACAATATGTCCTTGTTCCTTACTTACTGTATACACAGTAGTTTTAATCTCTCAGTCCTCTACCCTATCTTGCTCCTCTCTCCCCTCTGTCTGGTGACAACCACTACTTTGTTCTCATTATATGTGAGTCTGTTTCTGTTGTATTCTATGCATTTGTTTGTTTTAGTTTTTAGCTTCCACATATGAGTGATGGCATAGAGTATATGTCTTTCTCTGTCTGACTGATTTCATTAGGCAGAATACACTCTAGGTCCATCCACGTTGTTGCAAATGGCAGAACTCCGTTCTCATCAGACTGGCATCCATTTGCACACACTTTGCAGTGGGTATTCAATAAAACCAAATGAGCTTTTCTTCTCCTGATTTTCTTTTGCCCTGATAGTTTGGCTTTAATCCAGAAAGAGTGTTCTCTTTGGTGTCAGGGGGTGGAGGCTCTGGAGTCTGCATTCAGAGAAGTCATGTTGGGGCCTAAGTCATGAGATGTACAAGCACCTCATTTACCCACCATTGCCAGCTCTTATGGGGTAGTTTAAATGTAGAGCTTCTACTCTTCCAGGAAAGATGCCTGCTTCTTACATGTCATCTCATTCAACTCCTCATAGCTTCACTAAGGAGGATTTGGCTTGAACAAAATTGTGCATTTGAGAGGCTCCTTCGATAAGAAGGGGAGAAGATTTCTCAGTTTCAATGGGCAGCATATTTTGATTTGGTATAAGGAGGCTTCCAAACAAAACTCTGAATCAAAGGCTGCTTCATTAAAACATTCTCTGGGGCTTCCCTGGTGGCACAGTGGTTGAGAGTCCGCCTGCCGATGCAGGGGACACGGGTTCATGCCCTGGTCCGGGAGGATCCTACATGCCGCAAAGCAGCTGGGCCCGTGAGCCATGGCCGCTGAGCCTGCACGTCCGGAGCCTGTACTCCACAACAGGTGAGGCCACAGCAGTGAGAGGCCCACATACCGCAAAAAAAAAAAATATTATCTGGCCAAAGCTAATGACCAATTTGAAAAACAACTAGACTTACTTCTCTATTAAGTCCTCCAGTTGCCTTTCCCAGATCGCCCTCTGCCTCTTCTCCTGACATTCTCTCTCCTTCTGAAATTCCACTGACTCGTCTTTTAATTCCCCTTTGCCAGGTCCCCCGCCTTTGCCCAACAAACCTCCCAAGAACCCAAAATGCTAGCTGCCTCTGAAGATCCACCCCCATGCACCAGGTATTCAGACAACTTCAGAGTTTAAACCTTGGACCTGAGCTGAATTAAGAGCTATTTGTAAAAATGTCTCTAAATTCAGACAAGACCAGCAAATATTCAGAGAAGAATTTAGCATTCTGTTGGGTGCATAAGCCCCAGACTTGTCTTGACACAAATCACTCATACATATATTGGTCAGAACTGCCCGATGCTCATTTCTGGATGGCAAAGCAGACTGACCCAGGAAAGGACCTGCAGGATCTCTCTTACCACAATAACCCTAAGGGTTCAATAACAAGCCTGAAAAGTTGGGCAAAGTCTCCTAAAAATCATACCTGAAACGTTTCCAATAAAAATCAATGCAACTGCTACTCTTTCTATAACAAGCCCTGCCACCTTTGCTCGGCCTCCTCCTTGCCATAAACGTCCCACGCACGTAATCAGTATTTCAAATAATGCACAGATTTTCCCTGTCTCTCAGCCTTTATATGTAACCCTTGAGCCCTCTGACTGGAAACATTCCTTCTTGCTCTGTGACAACACACTTGCCAATCTAAGTAGAACTTAACTTTACACATAGAACTGTTTATTAGAAGCACACCAGAGGGACTATTTCTTGAGTTTTCAGAGGAGCTCTCTATTCATAATCAGTTGTATCTGGTGTGAATATACCTTTACATTCCGCATTATATTTGATAGATACTCCAGATAAATGTCTTGACACAACATCTGACCTTTATGAGTTAGAAATTTCACTGATGTAGTAAAGATAATGGGAGCAGAACTTATTAAAGTTCAGATACATTCTACAAAACCATTACCCAAACTTCCCACAATATCCCTTGATGCCAAAAGAAGAGTTCAAACGTATAGTTGAATGCCTTCTACAAAGGTCTTCCCATGCACTGCCTTTGTAACACTCTCATCCAGCAAGAAATGAAGCCAAACAGACAAGGATTTTGATTTGTTCAAGACCTTAAGGCCATCAATAAAATAGGTATACCTCACTACCTGACAAAAATTTACCCAAAAACCATTTTATCATCAATTCCATATGAAGCCACTTGCTTCACTCTAATGAATCTCTCCTCTGCCTCTTTCAATGTGTTTCTAGACCAAGACAGTCAATACCTTTTCGCCTTCACCTGAGGAGGACAATAATATACCTGGACTGTCATGCCCCTGGAGTACATTGGAGCCCCCTTCTATTTTTTCCCTGGTTCTGGATCATCACTTAAAAGGTCTAAATTTCCCTTCTGATTCAGTTCTTAATACAATGTGTAAGATAATTTACTTTGTTCAAAGAACAAGGAAGCCTGTAAAAGGATTCCATTGACTTACCCCAGCCTTATCAAAAAGGAGGCATAAAATTTCAAATATAAGTTATAATTTTGCCAAAATACAGTCCATTATTTAGAGTACACCCATTTCAGGAGAGGAAAAACTTCTTTTCTGATAAAAGACAATTCAAACATATCCTAGACCCCTCACAAAAGACAATTGAGAGTATTTCTGGATTTAACTGAATATTTGCAGACAATGGGTGCAAGTTTTATTAGACAGAAACACCTCTTTATGAATTGACACTCCCCTCAGTAAGAGACCCTATCCTGGGGAACTCAAATGTGAAAAGGTCTTCTGTAACCTGAAGAAGACTGTTCAACTTCCTCTTTCTCTATTCAAGTCTAACTACTAAGAAATCTTGTGTCTATTTGTGAATAAGCTATCTGACAAGTGTTTGAGATTTTAACTCAGCTTGATGAGAACTATCAAAAACCCATTGCTCCTAAACTGGAAACAACTAAGATGTCTTTCAATAGGTGGAGAAATATCTGTGATTATACATAATCTATATATCTATATATATTATATAATACATATATATTGTATATATATAATATATGGAATATTATTCAGGTTAAGAAAAAAAGGAAATGAGCTACCAAGCCAAGCAATAAATAGAATAATCCTAAGGGCATATTGCTAAGTTACAGAAGTCAGTCTGAAAAGACCATATACTGTGTGAATCCAGCTATATACATTCTGAAAAAGGCAAAACTATAGAGACAATAAAAGGTTAGTGGTTGCCATGGGTTCAGAGGAGCTGGGTAAATAGGTAGAGCGCATGTGATTTGTAGGGTAGGTATCTACTCTCCATGACATTATATGGAGAGGTTCATATGGAAATTCTACCAAATATTTAAGGAAAAGTTATACCTATTCTTCACAAACTACTCCAAACAGTTGATGTGGGGAGAACACTTTGAAACTAATTCTACAAGGCCAGCATTACCCCAATACCAGAACCAGAAAAAGACACTAAAATAAAGAAAATTACAGGCCAATATCATTGATAAACTACATGCAAAAATCCTCCACACAATATTAGCAAACTGAATTCACCAATACATAAAGAGGATCTTACACCACAATCTAGTGAGATTTATTCCATGGATTAAAGGATGAATTCATATGCACAAATCAAGTGATGTGATACAACACATTAACAAAACAAAGGATAAAAATTACATGGTCATCTCATGTATGCATAAAAAGCATTTGACAAAATTCAACATACATTCATGATAAAAACTCTCAACAAAGTGGGTATAGAGGGAACATACCTCAACATAATAAAGGCCATACATGACTAAGCCACACTCACATCATACTCATTGGCCAAAAAAACTGAAATCTTTTCCTCCAAGATCAGAAACAAGACAAGGATGCCCACTGTTGCCATTCCTATTTAACATAGTATCGGAAGTCCTAGTGACAGCAATCAGACAAGAAAAAGAAAAGGTATCCAAATTGGAAGGGAAGAAATAAATCTGTCACTATTTACAGATTACATGATACTATATACAAAAAAACCCTAAAGACGTCACAAAAAAACCTGTTAGAACTAATAAATGAATTCAGTAAAGTTGCAGGATACAAAATTAATATTTAGAAGTCTGCTGCCTTTCTATATACTGATAATAAACTATCAGAAATATAAATCAAGAAAACAATCCCGTGCTTTGTGACAGCCTGGAAGGGTGGGATGGGGAGAGTGGGAGGGAGGGAGACGCAAGAGGGAAGACATATGGGAACGTATGTATATGTATAGCTGATTCACTTTGTTGTAAAGCAGAAACTAACACACCATTGTAAAGCAATTCTACCCCAATAAAGATGTTAAAAAAAATAAAAATAAAATAAAA
The DNA here is from genome assembly GCF_963924675.1 of Phocoena phocoena. NCBI lineage: Eukaryota > Metazoa > Chordata > Mammalia > Artiodactyla > Phocoenidae > Phocoena > Phocoena phocoena. Next base: position 21,715,258 of record NC_089222.1, on the reverse strand, counting down.
AAAAAAAAGAAAACAATCCCATTTACAATTGCATCAAAAGGAATAAAACACCTAAGAGTAAGTTTAGCCAAAGAGATGAAAGACCTATACTCTGAAAATTATAACACATTGATGAAGGCAATAGAAGTCAATATAAATAAATGGAAAGATAACCCATGTTTATGGATTGGAAGAATTAATATTGTTAAAATGTCCCAACTACTCAAAACAATCTATAAATTTATTGCAATTCCTATCAATAAACACACATTTTTCACATAACTAGAAAAATAATTCTAAAATTTATATGAAATCACAAAAGACCTCAAATAGTTAATCTTGAGAAAAAGAACAAAGCTGGAGGTATCATGCTCCCTGGCTTCAGGCTACACTAGAAAGCTAGAGTAATCCAAACAGTATGGTACTGGCACAAAAATAGATAAGTAGGTCAATGGAACAGAATAGAAATCCCAGAAATAAACTCATGCACACGTGTCAATTAACCTACAATGAAGGGGGCAAGAATATATAATGAGGAAAAGCCAGTCTCTGCAACAAAGGGTGTTGGGATACTTGGAAAGCTATATGTAAAAGAACAAAATTAGAACATTTTCTCACACCATGTAGAAAAATAAACTCAAAATGGATTAAAGAACTAAATGTAAGAACCTGAAGCTGTAAAACTCTTCAAAGAAAATATAGGCAGTATGCTTTTTGACATAGTTTTTAGTGGTATTTTTTTTAAATCTGTCTCCTTAGGAAAGGAAAACAAACAAAAAATGGACTACATCTAGCTAAAAAGCTTCTGTAAAGTGAAAGAAACCATCAACAAAATGAAAAGCCCATCTACTGAATAAAGAAGATAGTCACAAACGATATATCCAACACAGGATTAATACTGAAAAATATATAAAGAACTCATACAACTCAATATAAAAAGATAAAAACTACCTGATTATGAAACATGAAGACAATCCAAATAGACGTTTTTCCAGAGAAGACATACAGATGGCCAATAGGCACATGAAAAAATGCTCAACACCTCTAATCATGAGGCATATGCAAATCAAAACCACAATGAGATACCACTTCACATCTGTCAGAATGACTATCATCAAAAAGACAAGAAATAATAAGTGTTGGCAAGGACGTGGAGAAAAGGTACACTAGTACACTGTTGGTGGGAATGTGAATTGGTGCAGCCACTATGGAAAACAGTACAAAGGTTCCTCAAAAAATTAAAAATAGAACAACCATATGATCCAGCAATTACACTCCTAGGTATATATCCAAAGAAAATGAAAACACTAATTTAAAAAGATATATGTACCCCAATGTTCACAGCAGAATGCCAAGACATGGAAGCAACATAAGTATCTATCAACAGATGAATGGATAAAGAAGTTGTGGTATATATAAATATATATATACATATATGTAATGGAATATTACTCAGACATAAAATACATATAATGGAATATTACTCAGCCATAAAAAAGAATAAAATTTTGCCATTTGTGACAACATGGATGGACCTAGAGTGTATTATGCTTAGTGAAATAAGTCGAACAAATACTTCATGTTTTCACTTATATGTGGAATCTAAAAAATAATACAAATAAACACATATTACAATTCAGAAATAGACTCACAGATGTAGAGAACAAACTGTTTGTTACCAGAGGAGAGAGGGTTGTGTGGGGAGAGACAATATAGGTAAAGGGAATTAGAAGGTACAAACTACTAGATATAAAATAAATAAGTGACAAAGATGTAATGTACAGTACAGGTAATATGACCAATATTATATAATAACTTTACATGAAGTACAATCTATAGAAATATTGAATCACTATGTTGTATAGTTGAAACTAATATTGTAAGCCCACTATAGTTCAATATAAAATAGGCATAATTAATTCATTAATTAAAATGATGGGTAAAAATGCCAACAGTTTTTTTGCATACATAGAAAAACCCACCCTAAATTCATATGGAATCTCAAAGAGCCCCAAATAGCCAAAACAATCTTGAAAAAGAATAAAGTTAGAGCTCTCACATTTCCTGATTTCAAAATTTATTACATAGCTACATACAGTAATCAAATCAGTGTGGTGCTGGCATAAAAACAGACCAATTGATTAGAATACATGGCCCAGAAACAAACTCTTGCATATATTGTATAATGAAATTCAGCAAGGGTGCCAAGTCTACTCAATGGGGAAAGGATAACCTTTTCAAACAATTTGGTTGGGGTGGCGGGAGTTTTGAAATAAGTAAAGGGGATTAAGAGGTACAAACCTCCAGTTATAAAATAAACAAGCCATGGGGATATAATATACAGCATAAGGGATTTGGTCAATACTATTGTAATAATGTTGTATGGGAACAGATGATTACTAGACTTATCGTGGTGATTATTTCATAATGTGTGCAAATGTAAAATCACTATTTAGTGCATCTGAAACCAACATAATATTGTTCTTCAATTATATTTCAATAAAAATTTTTTTGTTGTTGGGAAAAACTAGATATCCACATGCAAATAATAAATGAAGTTGAACCCTTACCTTACACTGTATACAAAAATTAACTCAAAATGGGTCAAATACCTAAACATAAAACTTAAAACTATAAAACTCTTATATGAAAATATAAGGGGAAAGCTTCATTATATTGAACTTGATTTCTTGGATATGACACCAAAAGACAGACAACAAAAGTAAAATAGATAAATTGGACTACATCAAAATTTAAAACTTTTGTGTATAAAAGGACACTATTAATAGAGAGGAAAGGCAACCTATAGAATAGGAAAATATTTGCATATCTGCTATGTGATTAATATCCAGAATACATTAAGAACTACAACTCAACAGGAAAAAATACCTGACATTTAAATGGGAAAAAGACTTGATAGTCATTTCTCCAAAGAAAATATACAAATATATATAAGCATACAGGAAGCATATGAAAAGATGTTCAACATCACTAATCATTAGGGAAATGCAAACTACCATGAGATGCCACCTCACACCTATTAGGGGGGTTGCTATTAAAAGAAAAAGAAAAAAGAAAAAAACCAAGTGTTGGCAAGGATGTGGAAATTTTGAGACCATTGTACACTGTTGGTCAGAATGAAAATGGTGTAGCCTTTATGGGAAATAGTATGTCAGTTCTTCAAAGAATTAAAAATAGAAGTACTGGGATTCCCTGGTGGCGCAGTGGTTGAGAGTCCGCCTGCTGGTGCAGGGGACGCAGGTTCGTGCCCTGGTCCAGGAGGATCCCACATGCCGCGGAGCAGCTGGACCCATGAGCCATGGCCGCTGAGCCTGCACGTCCAGAGCCTGTGCTCCGCTACGGGAGAGGCCACAGCAGTGAGAGGCCCACGTACCGCAAAAAAAAAAAGAAAAGAAAAAATAGAACTACTGTATAATCCAGGAATTTTGACTATATATCCAAAAGAATTGAAAACAGGATCTCAAAGAGATATTTGTACACTCCTATTGATAGCAACATTACTCACAATAACCAAAGGTGGAAACAGCCTGAATGTTCATAAAAGGATGAAATCGATAAACAAAATGTAGATGCATACAATGGAATATTATTCAGCCTTAAAAAGGAGGGAAATTCTGACACACATTACAACATGGGTGAATACTGAGGACATTATGCTAAGTGAAATAAACCAGTTACAAAAGATAAACACTGCATGATTTTACTTACATGAGGTATCTAGAGTAGTCAAACTCATAGAAACAAAAGTAGAATGGTGGTTTCCAGAGGCTGGAGAGAGGGGGCAATGAGGAGTTGTTTAAAAAGTAGACTGTTGGGCTTCCCTGGTGGCGCAGTGGTTGAGAGTCCGCCTGCCGGTGCAGGGGACACGGGTTCGTGCCCCGGTCTGGCAAGATCCCACATGTCCCAGAGCGGCTGGGCCCGTGAGCCATGGCCGCTGGGCCTGTGCGTCGGAGCCTGTGCTCCGCAACGGGAGAGGCCACAACAGTGAGAGGCCTGCGTACCGCAAAAAAAAAAAAGAGTACAGACTTAGTTTTGCAAGATAAAAAGTTATGGAGACTGGTTACACAACAGTGCAAATATACTTAATACTACTAAACTGTACACTTAAATGGGTATTTTATGTTATGTGTGTTACCACAATTTTGTTTAAAACACATCTGAGGTTATTTCCAGGTCATATGTCATCTGTCAAAAACATGATCCTGGAAAAACTGTAAAAATGGGACATAGCCAAGAAAAATGTTTCAAAGGCCCTTTGAACACCTTCAGATAGGTTTTTTCCCCCAGCTTCCACTCTTCATGAGATTTGAACAGGTTTAAATCTATTTTCAGGATGGGTTAAATCATTTCCAGGTTGAATATCTACAGTCCTTACAGTTGCTAAAAAGCTGCTTGCTATTGTGTTTCCTACCTGGATCATACCAGTGACCAAGGCACATACTTTACAGGAACCATCATAAAAGAATTCTCTAAGGCATTGCCCCTTACTCATAAACTATACTGTCCTTACCAGCCTCAATCTCCTAGAGAGGTTAACAGCACCAACGACATCCTTAAGTTAAAATTAGCAACATTTTAAGAAACCCTTGTGCTCCCTTGGCCAATTGTACTCCTGCTAGATTTCATGGAGCCATACTTTCCACTTCCTTGGGGACATATTGATTATCCCCCTATGAATTAGTAAAGCCCATGAATTTAGGGATTTCATCTCCAATTCTAGATTATACTCTATTGTATATAGACATGGCAAAATATTTCAGAAGACTCATACACGTACTCAGTCCTATCACCAGCAGGTTAAGTCCACCTCTCAACCAAGTCTTCCTAAAATGCCTCTTTATGATCTTCAGCCAGGAATTTCATCTACTAGAAGAGATATAAAAAAAACCCTGCTCTTGAACTTCACTGGAAGAAACTTTATCAGTTACTATTAACAATAAACACATCCGGGAAACTCCAGGAAGTTAATACTTTCACATTCACAACTAAAGAAACAATTCAGAGTTCCATAAAATTTAAAATGTATTCCACTAGGGGATATCAAATTGAGGCTTCTCAGAGTACTCTAGAAAAAGCCAATCTTTAGAACCATAAAGCTAAAGAATGACATCGACCAGAAAGCAGAATAGGAAACCCCCAGCACACTTCCCCCAGACAGAAACAATGATTTGACTGCCATCCATGGGTAAAAGTTCCTTTGTAGGAGCCTTGGGACTAGGTAGGAGATTATGAAATCCCAGTGGAACCCAAGACCAAGGAGGGTGCTTGGACAAGGAAGGCCCTAGTGGCAGGCCCACTGACTGATGTGGTACCAGCTGTAGTTTCAAAAGCTGCCACATTCCTCTGTGGACTTGGCTCCATCCCCACTTGTCTGAGATCCTCCCACCAGCCCCATCCACCAAGGAACAAAGGAGGAGCCACTCCATCTGCACCCTTAGTAACAGGCCACCGACCATGAACCCAACTGCAGACCCTAAAAGCAACCCTGTAATCCAGCTCCAGTCCTGTTTGACCACAGTCCCAGAGACAGTCCCATCATTCTGGAAATCCAGGAGGAGAAGCTTTACTAGGCAAAACCAGTTCCTTAAAGATTTTAAGAGGTGTCTGCTCCTTCAGATGCACAGACATCAATGCAAAGCTACAAGGATCATGAAGAGTTAGGCAAACATGACACCACCAAAATGAAAATAATAAAGCTCTGTAACCAACCCTAAGGAACTGAAAATCTGTGAACTACTGGACAAAGTATTTAAAATAATCATCGTAAAGAAATTCAATAAGCCACCAGAGAACATAGGTGGACAGCTAAATAAAATCAGGAAAACAATATGTAAACAAAATGAGAAGTTTTAATAAAGAAATAGCATAAAAAAAGAACCAAACATATATCTTGGAGCTAAAGAATATGAAGACTGAACTGAAAAATTCAGGGTAGAACATAATGAAAGATTCAATCATGTAGAAGAAATAATCAGAAAACTCAATAAGAGGTCATTTGAAATTATCCAGCTAGAGGGACAAAAAGAAAAAACAATTTAAAAGAGTGAAAAAAGTATATGAGACTTATGTGAAGCCATCAAATGAAATAAGATACACATAATGAGAGTCCAGAAGGGTAAGAAAGGGGCAAAAAGCTTATTTAAAGAAATAATGGCTGGAGAGAACTTCAAGATGCTGGAGGAGTAAGACATGGAGATCAACTTCCTCCCCACAAATACATCAGAAATACATCTACATGTGGAACAACCCCTACAGAAAACCTACTGAATGCTGGCAGAAGACCTCAGACTTACCACAAGATATATATTTATTTTCTTTTTCTCTTTTTGTGAGTGTGTATGTGTATGATTCTTTGTGTGATTTTATCTGTATACTTTTGCTTTTACCTTTTGTGATACGGTTCTGTCTGTCCGTTTTGGGGGGTTCTTTTTAGTATAGTTTTTAGCACTTGTTACCATTCGTGGATTTGTTTATTGGTTTAGATGCTCTCTTCTTTCTTTCTTTTTTTTATGACGTTTTAATTTTTTATTTTTAATAATACTTTTATTCTAATAATCTTATTTTATTGTTTATTTGTTTGTTTCTTTCTTCTTCTCCCTTTTCTTCTGAGCCGTGTGGCTGAAAGGGTCTTGGTGCTCCAGCTGGGTGTCAGGCCTGTGCCTCTGAGGTGGGAGAGCCAAGTTCAGGACATTGGTCCACCAGAGACCTCCCACCTGCATGTAATATCAAATGGCGAAAACTTTTCCAGAGATCTCCATCTCAACGCTAAGACCCAGCTCCACTCAACGACCAGAAAGCTACAGTGCTGGACACCCAATGCCAAACAACTAGCAACACAGGAACACAACACAACCCATTAGCAGAGAGGCTGCCTAAAATCATAATAAGGTCAAAGACACCCCAGAACACACCACCGGACATGGTCCTACCCAAAAGAAAGACAAGATCCAGCCTCATCCACCAGAACAAAGGCACAAGTCCCCTCCAATTGGAAGGCTACACAACCCACTGAACCAAACTAAGCCACTGGGGGCAGACAACAAAAACAACAGGAACTACAAACCTGCAGCCTGTGAAAATGATACCCAAACACATAAAGTTAAGCAAAATGAGAAGACAGAAACACACAGCAGATGAAGGAGCAAGGTAAAAACTCACCATACCAAACAAATTAAGAGGAAATAGGGGGCTTCCCTGGTGGTGCAGTGGTTGAGAGTCCGCCTGCTGATGCAGGGGACACGGGTTCACGCCCCGGTCTGGGAGGATCCCACATGCCGCAGAGCGGCTGGGCCCGTGAGCCATGGCCGCTGAGCCTGCGCATCTGGAGCCTGTGCTCCACAATGGGAGAGGCCACAAGAGTGAGAGGCCCGCGTACTGCAAAAAAAAAAAAAAAAGAGGAAATAGGTAGTCTACCTGAAAAAGAATTCAGAGTAATGATAGTAAAGATGATCCAAAATCTTGGAAATAGAATGGAGAAAATACAAGAAACGTTTAACAGAGACCTAGAGAACTAAAGAACAAACAACACAATAAATGGAATTTAAAATTCTCTAAAAGGAATCAATTGCGGAATAACTGAGGCAGAAGAACGATAAGTGACCTGGAAGATAAAATAGTGGGAATAACTACCACAGAGAGGAATAAAGAAAAAAACAATGAAAAGAATTGAGGACAGTCTCAGAGACTTCTGGGACAAGATTAAACACACCAACATTCAAATTATAGGGGTCCCAGAAGAAAAAGAGAAAAAGAAAGGGACTGAGAAAATATTTGAAGAGATTATAGTTGAAAACTTTGCTAATATGGGAAAGGAAAGAGTCAATCAACTCCAGGAAACACAGAGAGTCCCATACAGGATAAATCCAAGGAGAAACAGGCCAAGACACATATTAACCAAACTATCAAAAATTAAATACAAAGTAAAAATATCAAAAGCAGCAAGGGAAAAAAAACAAATATATACAAGGGAATCCCCATAAGGTTAACAGCTGATCTTTCAGCAGAAACTCTGCAAGCCAGAAGGGAGTGGCAGGACATATTTAAAGTCATGAAAGAGAAAAACATAAAACCAAGATTACTCTACCAAGCAAGGATCTCATTCAGATTCAACAGAGACATTAAAACCTATACAGAGAAGCAAAAGCTAAAAGAATTCATCACCACCAAACCAGCTTTACAACAAACGCTAAAGGAACTTCTCAAGTCAGAAAACACAAGAGAAGGAAACAACCTACAATAACAAACCCAAATCAATTAATTGACTGTAGTAATAGAAATAGAATATTTCTATTACAATAGAAATTGTAATAGAAACATACATATCGATAGCTACCTTAAATGTGAATGGATGAAATGCTCCAACCAAAAGACATAGACTGGCTGAATGGGTACAAAAACAAGGCCCATATATATGCTGTCTACAAGAGACCCACTACAGCCCTAGGGACACATACAGATTGAAAGTGAGGGGATGGAAAAAGATATTCCATGCAAATGGAAATCAAAAGAAAGCCAGAGTAGCACTTCTCATATCAAACAAATTAGACTTTAAAATAAAGACTATTACAAGAGACAAAGAAGGACACTACATAATGATCAAGGGATCGATCCAAGAAGAAGATATAACAATTGTAAATATTTAGGCACCCAACATAGGAGCACCTCAAGACATAAGGCAAAGGCTAACAGCGCTAAAAGGCGAAATCAACAGTAAGACAATCATATTAGGGGACTTTAACACCTGACTTTCACCAATTGACAGATCATCCAAAAAGAAAATAAATAAGGAAACACAAGCTTTAAATAATACATTAAACAAGATGGACTTAATTGATATTTATAGAACATTCCATCCAAAAACAACAGAATACACTTTCTTCTCAAGTGTCCATAGAACATTCTCCAGGATAGATCATATCTTGGGTCACAAATCAAGCCTTGGTAAATTTAAGAAAACTGAAATCATATCAAGTATCTTTTCCAGCCACAATGCTATGAGACTAGATATCAATTACAGGAAAAAAATCTGTAAAAGATACAAACAAATGGAGGTTAAACAATACACTACTAAATAACCAAGAGATCACCAAAGAAATCAGCAAGGAAATCAAAAAATACCTAGAAACAAATGACAATGAAATACAACGACCCAAAACCTATGCGATGCAGCAAAAGCAGTTCTAAGAGGGAAGTTTATAGCAATACAATCCTACCTAAAGAAAGAAGAAACATCTCAAATAAAAAACCTAACCTTACACCTAAAGCAATTAGAGAAAGAAGAACAAAAAAAACCCAAAGTGAGCAGAAGGAAAGAAATCATAAAGATCAGATCAGAAATAAATGAAAAAGAAATGAAGAAAATGATAGCAAAGATCAATAAAACTAAAACCTTATTCTTTGAGAAGATAAACAAAATTGATAAACCATTAGCCAGACTCATCAAGAAAACAAGGGAGAAGACTCAAATCAATAGAATTAGAAATGAAAAAGGAGAACTAACAACTGACACTTCAGATATCCAAAGATCATGAGAGATTACTACAAGCAACGATATGCCAATAAAATGGACAACCTGGAAGAAATAGACAAATTCTTAGAAAAGCACAACCTTCTGAGACAGAACCAGGAGGAAATAGAAAATATAAACAGACCAATCATAAGCACTGAAATTGAGACTGTGATTAAAGATCTTCCAACAAACAAAAGCCCAGGACCAGATGGCTTCACAGGCGAATTCTATCAAACATTCAGAGAAGATCTAACTCCTATCGTTCTCAAACTCTTCCAAAATATAGCAGAGGGAGGAACACTCCCAAACTTATTCTATGGAGTCACCATCACCCTGATACCAAAACCAGACAAAGATGTCACAAAAAGAGAAAACTACAGGCCAATATCACTGATGAACATAGATGCAAAAACCTCAACAAAATACTAGCTAACCGAATCCAACAGCACATTAAAAGGATCATACACCATGATCAAGTGGGGTTCATGCCAGGAATGCAAGGATTCTTCAATATATGCAAATTAATCAATGTGATACACCATACTAACAAATTGAAGGATAAAAACCATATGTTCATCTCAATAGATGCAGGAAAAGCTTTCAACAAAATTCAACACCCATTTATGATAAAAAACCCTCTAGAAAGTAGGCATAGAGGGAACATAACTCAACATAATAAAGGCCATATATGACAAACCCACAGCCAACATCATTCTCAGTGGTGAAAAACTGAAACCATTTCCTCTAAGATCAGGAAAAAGACAAGGTTGTCCACTCTTACCACTATTATTCAACATAGTTTTGGAAGTTTTAGCCACAGCAATCAGAGAATAAAAAGAAATAAAAGGAATCCAAATAGGAAAAGAAGAATTAAAGCTGTTACTGTTTGCAAATGACATGATACTATACATAGAGAATCCTAAAGTTGCTACCAGAAAAATACTAGAGTTAATCAATGAATTTGGTAAAGTAGCAGGATACAAAATTAATGCACACAAATCTCTTGCATTCCTATACACTTATGATGAAAAACCTGAAAGAGAAATTAAGGAAACACTCCCATTTACCACTGCAATAAAAAGAATCAAATACCTAGGAATAAATCTACCTAAGGAGACAAAAGACCTGTATGCAGAAAACTATAAGAGACTGATGAAACAAATTAAAGGTGATACAAACAGATGGAGAGATATACCATGTTCTTGGATTGGAAGAGTCAACATTGTGAAAATGACTCTACTACCCAAAGCAATCTACCGATTCAATGCAATCCCTATCAAAATACCAATCGCATTTTTCACAGAGCTAGAACAAAAAAATTTCACAATTTGTATGGAAACACAAAAGACCCCAAATAGCCAAAGCAATCTTGAGAAAGAAAAACAGAGCTGGAGGAATCAGGGTCCCAGACTTCAGGCTATACTACAAAGCTACAGTAATCAAGACAGTATGGCGCTGGCACATAAACAGTAATATAGATCAATGGAACAGGATGCAAAGCCCAGAGATAAACCCTTGCACATATGGTCACCTTATCTTTGTCAAAGGAGGCGAGAATATACAATGGAGAAAAGACAACCTCTTCAATAAGCGTTGCTGGGAAAACTGGACAGCTACATGTAAAAGAATGAAATTAGAACACTCCCTTGCACCATACATAAAAATAAACTCAAAATGGATTAAAGACCGAAATGTAAGACCAGAGACTATAAAAGTCTTACAGGAAAACATAGGCAGAACACTCTATGACATAAATCACAGCAAGATCCTTTTTGACCCACCTCCTAGAGAAATGGAAATAAAAATAAACAAATGGGACCTAATGAAACTTAAAAGCTTTTGCACAGCAAAGGAAAACATAAACAAGACGAAAATACAAACCTCAGAATGTGAGAAAATATTTGCAAATGAAGCAACTGACAAAGGATTAATCTGAAAAATTTACAAGCAGCTCATGCAGCTCAATATCAAAAGAACAAACAACCCAATCCAAAAATGGGCAGAAGACCTAAATAGACATTTCTCCAAACACTATATACAGATTGCCAGCAAACACATGAAAGGATGTTCAACATCACTAATCATTAGAGAAATGCAAATCAAAACTACAATGAGGTATCACCTCACACCGGTCAGAATGGCCATCATCAAAAAAATCTACAAACAATAAATGCTGGAGAGGGTGTGGAGAAAAGGGAACCCTCTTGCACTGTTGGTGGGAATGTGAATCGATACAGCCATTATGGAGAACAGTACGGAGGTTCCTTAAAAAACTAAAAATAGAACTACCATACGACGCAGCAATCCCACTACTGGGCATATACCCTGAGAAAACCATAATGCACATTATTTCAAGCTGAAAACAATCAAGGCCCAAAAAACTCAGGAAAAAAAAATGTGACCTTCCCCTTAACTGCCTAAAAGAATGTAGATAGAGAACCTGTTCCAGGAAGGGAACTATCACGATAGATAACTGTAGTATGAACTAGGTGTGTAGATACGGTGGAACCTGGCAAAGTCTGTTCCTTTCTGTGCCCCATGGTCTCTGCCTGGCCCAGAAAACATTTGTTTACCACTCATTTGCTTTTTCACATCCATGTGTATTGTCTTCCTTCCACTTGAAATCCCAAACCACTACCTCCAATATCCTCTTTTCTCTTTAGCTGAAGATGGTACTTAAAATGAGTATTTTGGCCATTTTGGCAAGGTACTCAGTTTTCCTGGGTCTCTCCCATGTATATATGTTATTAAAATTTTGTTTAATTTTCTCCTGTTCATGTGTCTCATGTCAACATAATTCTTAGACCAGCCAGAAGAATGTAGGAGGGTAGAGGAAAATCTCTTCCTCCCCGACAGGTTTATATATCTCATTTTCTTAGTAACTTCTCAATTATTTCCTGCATAGAATGGCAATAATTTAGTTGGTTAAAGGAAGGCAAATTAAAACTCTCATAACCTGGAACAGTGCTGTCCAAGAGAGTTTTCTTCAGTGATGGAAACTCTTAATAACTGCTCTGTCCATTGTGATAGTCACTAACCATGTGCAGCTATTGAGTGCTTGATATATGGCTAGTGTGACTGAGGGAGAACGTTTTATTTTATTTTAATTTATTTAACTATAAATTTAACTAGCCACAATGGCTAGCATCTACTGTGTTGCACTGTTATATCGGGAGTAATATATGTATCTTCAAAGTCTTCTTTGTCATTTCAAAATAGATTGCACAGAGCCTTCAAAACTAGAGAGAGGAGAGAGAGTGTGGAGGGGGAAGCTTTTTCTGCTATGGTCAGTTAAAAAAAATAATTCCATACAATGCATGCCCTAATGAAGTGTAGGTATAAAGTAGAAATGGAGAACAGTGGTATATAAGATTAGGTGACTATAGCTTATAGAAATGTTTTGTCTTCACAGTGATTTATTTTAAAGACTTTGCATAGCTTTTTTGGGGGGGAGGACTGTGTTTGGCATTTGTTCTCCACTCTGCCCTTTCTCTCCCCATTTCCTGCCCTGGATAGATTCCCATGTTTATAATCGCAGATCTGGCCTCTATTACGATCTCTTCTAATTGAGCTTACCCTCCGTTAAAGAAAGGTTTTTTTTTTTTTTAAAGGTATATTTACTTGAATTTAATATGAATAAAAATGACTTTTTTTTAAAAAGGCAAAGAGAGAATTTTGAAAGCAACTTGTAATGCACAAGGAAACCCATCAGGAAGTTTTCTCAGCAGAAACTTTGCAGGCCAGGAAACAGTGTAGTGATACATTCAAAGTAGTTAAAGAAAAAACCTGCCAGCCAATTTTTACCTAGAAAAACTGTCCTTTAAGAATGAAGGATAGGTAAAGACTTTCCCAATCAAAAAGTGAGGGAATTCATCACCACTAGACCTGCTTTACAAGAAGTGTTAAAAAAATTTCTTCAAGTAGAAATGAAAAAAATGCTAAACAACACAAAAGCTATGAAAGTATAAATCTCACTGCTAAAGGTAAAGACAAACAGAATATTGTCACAGAATAATGGTAGCACATAAATCACTTTTAATAATAGTATACAAATTAGAAGACAAAAATTGTAAGAATAACTATAACCACAGAAACTTGTAATGGAAAAACATAGGAAAAAAGTAAAATCTGCCATCAATTACATAAAGTGAAAGGGTGGGTAAATATAAAGTTTCTGCAAGTGATTGAAGGTAAGTTGTTTTCAGCTTAAATAAACTGCTAAAACTATGAAATGTTCAGTGCAAACTCCATGGTAACCATACGCCAAAATGTATCTATAAATATTAGGAGACTTCAATATCTCACTCTATAATGGATAGAACATCCAGTCAGAAAATTAATAAGAAAATACCATAAAGGAACAACACTATATACCAAATGGACCTAACAGACATATAAAGAACTTTCCACCCAATAGCAGAAGAATACATATCCTTCTCAAGCACACATGGAACATTCTCTGGGATAGATCACAGTTTAAGTTGCAAAACAAGTCTTAACAAACTTAAGACTAAAATCATTCCAAGTTTCTCTTCAACCACAATGGATTGAAACTAGAAATCAATAAGAAAAAATGGGAAAATTTACAAACACATCAAAACAAAATTTAACCATCTTAAATAACCGTTGATTCAAAGAGGAAATCAAAAAGTAAGTTTTAACTTATCTCAGGACCAATAAAAACAAAAACACAGCATACCAAATCATGAAATGCACCAAGAGTGGTACTGAGAGAAGTTTATAGCAACAAACGCCTGCATCAAAAAGATAAAAGATCTCAAAGAAATCATCCTAACTTTACACCTAACGAACTAGAAAAAAGAACAAAGCCCAATGTTAGAAGAAGGAAGGAAATAATAAAGGTTAGAGCAAAAATAAATCAAATTGAGAATAGAAAAACAAACAAAAAATCAACAATACTCAGTTGTTTTCTCAAAAGATAAAATCAACAAACCCTGGGCTTGACTAAGAAAAAAGAGAGAAGACTCAGATAAATAAAATCATAAATGAAAGAGGAGATATTACAATAGATGCCTTAGAAACAAAAAAGAATCTTAGGGGTCTATTATGAACTATTATACACCAACAACTTGCATAACCTAGAAAAAATTAATAAATTCCTAGAAACATGCAGCACAACAAAACTGAATCGAGAAGAAATCGAAGGCCTGAACAGACCAATAACAAATAAGGAGAATGAATCAGTAATCAAAACCTCCGAACAAAGAAAAGCCCAGGTGTAGATGGCTTCACATGTGAATTCTACTGAACAGTCAAAGAATTATCACCAATCCTTCTTAGACTCTTTCAAAAAACAGAAGATGAGGGAACACTTTCAAACTAACCTATGAGACTAGCATCACCCTGATACCAAGGCCAGACAAAGACACCACAAGAAAAGAAAATAACATGCCAATATCCCTGATGGACATAGATGCAAAGATCCTCAATAAAATACTAGCAAGCCAACTTCAACAACACATTCAAAGGATTATATACCATGACTAGTGCGATTTATTCCTGGGATGCAAAGATAGTTCAACATATCCAAATCAATCAGTGTGATACATCATGTTAACAGAATGAAAGTTAAAAACTATAGAACCATCTCAATAAATGCAGAAAAGCATTTGAAAAAGTTAAACATCCATTCATGATTTTAAAAATCTCAACATAATGCATATAGAAGAAACTTACTTCATTGCAATAAAGACTATATATGAAAAGCCCACAGCTAACATCATAGACAATGGAGGAAAACTGAAAGCTTTTCTTCAAAGATCCCATACAAACAAGAATGACCATCTTCACCACTTCTATTCAACATAGTACTGGAAGTTCTAGCCAGAGCAATCAAACTAGAAAAAGAAGTAAAGTTTATCCAAATCGGAAAGGAGTAAAATGATCTCTACCTGTATATGACCATACGGGCAGAAAACCCTAAAGACTCAACAACAACAAAACTGATAGCACCAATAAACAAATTCATTAAAGTTGCAGGATGCAAAATCAACATACAAAAACCAGTGGTATTTCTATATACAAATTACAAAGTATCTGAAAGGAAATTAAGAAAACAATCCCATTTACAATAGAAACAAAAAATAAAATACTTAGGAGTAAACTTAACCAAAGAGGTGAAAGACTTGTCCACTGAAAATTATAAAACATTGATGAAGGACATTAAAGAAAACAGATAAATGGAAAGGTATCCTATGTTCATGGATGGAAAGAATTAATATTGTTAAAATATCCATATGGCCCAAAGTGATCTACAGATTCAATGCCAGCCTTATCAATATCTCAATGACATTCTTTATAGAAATAGAAAAAGCAATTCTAAAAGTCCTATGAAGCCACAAAAGACCCCAAATAACCAAAGCAATCTTGAGCAAACACAAAGCTGGAGGCATTACAATTTTCTGATTTCAAAATATATTAAAAATATACAGTCATCAAAACAGTATGGTACTGGCATAAAAACAGGTATATAGATGAAAGGAAGAGAATAGATAGTTCAGCAATAAACCCATACATTTACACTCAATTGATCTTCAGCAAGGGTGCCAAGAATACATAATAGTCTGTTGCCTCCTTGATAAAGTTTATTCCTAAATATTTTATTCTTTTTGATGCTGTTTTAATGAGTTGGGTTTTTAAAAATGGTTTCCCCACTAATGCTGATTTAAGATAGTAACCCATTTGTCTATATCATTATGAGTAGTTTCTTGCAGAAATTAGTTATATGCATTTGAAATCACTTGGTTCTAGCTAGTATTTCTCTTGAGAGCACCACAGATTATCTGAGTGAAAGGTACAACCAGATTTTTTTCCATTTTGCCTTTTCAGGGGCCAATCGTTAATATGATATAATGGCTGCTTTTGACCAACAAGGGATTAATCTCCAAAATTTACAAACAACCCACGCAGCTTAATATCATCAAAACAAAAAACCCAATCAAAAAATGGGCAGAAAACCTAAATAGACATTTCTCCAAAGAAGACATACAGATGGCCAAGAGGCTCATGAAAAGATGTTCAACATCACTAATTATTAGAGAAATACAAATCAAAACTACAATGAGATATCATCTCACACCAGTCAAAATGGCTATCATCAAAAAATCCACAAACAATAAATGCTGGAGAGGGTGTGGAGAGAAGGGAACCCTACTATACTGTTGGTAGGAATGTAAATTGGTACCACTATGGAGAACAGGAGGGAGGTTCCTTAAAAAACTAAAAATAGAGCTACCCTATGATCCAGCAATCCCACTCCTGGGCATATATCTGGAGAAAAACATGGTTCAAAAGGACACATGCACCCCAATGTTCATCGCAGCACTGTTTACAATAGCCAGGACATAGAAGCAACCTAAATGTCCATCGACAGAGGAATGGATAAAGAAGAGGTGGCACATATATACAATAGAATATTACCCAGCCATTAAAAAGCATAAAATAATGCCATTTGCAGCAACATGGACAGACATATTGTCATACTGAGTGAAATAAGTCAGACAGAGAAAGAGAAATATCATATGATATCACTTATAAGCGGAATCTTAAAAAAATTGATACAAATGAACTTACAAAACAGAAACAGACTCACAGACTTAGAGAACAAACTTACGGTTACTGGGGGAAGGGATAGTTAGGGAGTCTGGGATTGACATGTACACAGTGCTATATTTAAAATGGATAACCAATAAGGACCTACTGTATAGCACAGGGAACTCTACTCGATATTACATAACAACCAAAATGGGAAAATGATTTGAAAAAGAATAGATACATGTATATGTATAAATGAATCAATTTTCTGTACACCTGAAACTATCAGAACATTGTTAATCAACTATACTCCAATATAAAATTAAAAGATTAAAAAAAATAATGGCTGCTTTGGATCCCTTCAGAGATTTATAGAAACTTAACTTTGGGTAAGGTTACTTGTTTGACATAATGACCTGCTAGAGCATCTTCTGTTAGATTCCAAATTGTTTCTTTCTACATGGGGTTCAACCTTTCCTGTAGCCACCTCAAGGAAGTGGAACTGCATCAAAAAGTTCCTTAATTTGTCCACTTTTGAGGGGATACCAGCAGAGGCAAGAAAGTCGCTTTGTTGCCAATGCAGCCCAAAGTCATGTACTACACCAAAAGCACACCTGCTATATGCTTAATTCCTGGTCTGACTGGTTGACAGGCTATAGTAAGTGCAATACGTTCTGCTATTTGGGCTGATTTTACCTCAGGTAGAAGACTGTATACTAAAGGAAAGTTTAGATTACTGACAGAATATCCTGCTTGATAACCTCCAGTTTCAGTTTTGGGGTATGATCCATCAACAGATAATATTAGGTCAGAGTCTCAGGAGGGGTCTCTAGTAAACCTGAGTGAGGTCAGAGAGTTTCCTAACTGAAGTAAGACAATCAGAGGCTCCCCTTCTTTTGGTGGAGCAGCGAGAGTGGCTGGGTTAAGAGTGTTACAGTAAAGAACAGTGATGTGACAGGGAGAGGGTAATAGTATCTCAGAAGATATTAATTGGCTAGTTGAACAGTGTCAGTTTAGTCATTAGTAATGTCTGTACTGAATGAGGAACCCTGAAATCAAGCGAGGAGGCTAGAACCTGTTCAGCAGAAGCATCAACAAGTTTTGCAGTAATAGCTATTGCTCTATGACAAGGGGGATAAACCTTTCCAACAGGGTCAAGGGTGAGAGTATACTAAGCAATGTTTTTGGTTGGTTTTTGATTTTAGAGATTGGGGAAGTCGGTAAACACTAAACTGGCCATTTTAGTGATGTATGCAATTTGCCTCTGACAGACTTCTCCGAACAAAATCCTCATTTTTTTACATCAATCAGGTACTTCTTTCCTTTAGATCTTGAGGATATCAAACTTTTAAAAATGTATATTCATTTAAATTTCTTACCCTCAAAGTTAACTTCTCAAATGGATTGTTTTTCTTCCTTACCTTCTAAAAGTAATATATTTACTTTTAGGATAATTTTATGTTACTGAAAATAGAGCAAATAGCACACAGTTCAATATATCACACCTCTCCCACACACAGTTCCCCTATTATTAACATCTTGCATTACTGTGGTACACTTCTTACAACTGATAAACCAATATTGATAATGTTATAATTAACTAAAGTTCATAGTTTACATTAAGGTTCATCCTTTGTGTTGTATAGTTCTATGGGTTTTGTCAAATGGATGATGTCATGCATACATATGTATCACAAAGGGTAGTTTCCTCACCCTACGAATCCCTTGTGCTCCACCTATTCACTCTCCTCCCTCTGAGCCCCTGGCAAACACTGATCTTTTTACGGTCTCTATAGTTTTGCCTTTTTCAGAAATGTTACATACTTGGATTCACACAGTATGTAGTTTTTCAAACTGGTTTCTTTCACTTAGCTATATGCATTTAAGGTTCCTCCATATCTTTTCATGGCTTTGTAGCTCATTTTTTTAAATCACTAAAAAATGTTTCATCATATGTATAGACCACAGATTTTTTCCCTTTGTCTATAAAGATTTCTTAGTTCCTTACAGTTTTTGGAGCAATGGATTTTTTCTTATTTATATTTATTTTTGAACAACAGTTGATTTAAAATATTATGTTATTTTTAAGTGTACAACATACTGATCCAATGTTTTATTGATTATCCTCTATTTGAAGTTATTATAAAATATTGTCTATATTCCCTGTACTGTAGAGTATATCCTTGTAGTATTTATTCTATACACAGTAGTTTGTATCTCTTACTACCCTACTCCTATCTTCCCCCTCCCCACTGATAACCATTAGTTTCTTCTCTGTATCAGTAGTATGTTCCTCTTTTGTTATTTTCAATTCTTTGCTTCACTTTTTAAATTACACATATAAGTGATAACATACAGTATTTGTCTTTCTATTTCTGCCTTATTTCACTAAGCACAATGCCCTACAGGTCCATCCATATTGTTGAAAGGGGCAAAATTTCATTCTTTTTTATGTCTGAGTAAAATTCTGGAACAAAGAGTTTTGGCTAGTTCTTATCAACTTGAGTTAAAATCCCAAGGGCTTGTCAGATTGCTTACGCAAAAATAGACACAAGAGTTTTAGTAGTTAGACATGACTAGAGAAAGGCTGTTGAACAGCCTTCTTCAGGATACAGAAGTCCTCTTCACATTTGGGTTCCACAGCAGAGGGTTTGGGTTCCACAGGAGAGGGTCTCTGACTGAGAGAGGGTTTGGGTTCCACAGGAGAGGGTCTCTGACTGAGAACTTAGTCAATTCATAAAGAGGTGTTTCAATCTCACAAAAACTTAGTACCCATTGTCTGCAATATCCAGTTAAAACCAGAAACACTCTCAATTGTCTTTTGTTAAGGATGTAGGATATGTCTGGATCGTCTTTAGTCTATCAGGAAAGATTGTTTTCCCCTTCCGAAATGAGTCATGCTCTGAATGACGGACTGTATTTCGGAAAAATAATAATTATATTTGAAATTTTATGTCTCCTCTTTGCTAAGGCTGGGGCAAGTCAATGGAAACCTTTTACAGGCTTCCTTGTTCTATGAACAAAGTAGATTATCTACACATTGTGTTAGGACTAAATCACAAGGGAAATTTAGATCTTTTAACTCTTGATCGACAACCAGGGAAAAATACAAGGGAGCTCCAGTGTACTCCAGGGGCATGACTGTCCAGGTATGTTGTTGTCCTCTGCAGGTAAAAGCAAAATCATATTGACTGTCTTGGTCTAGAGGCACACGAATAAAAGGCAAAGCAAAGATTCATTAGAGTGAAGCAAGTGGCTTCATGTGGAATTGATGACAGGATGGTATTTGGGTTAATTTCTGTCAGGTAGTGAGGTATACTTATTTTGTTGAACAAATCAAAATCCTTGTCTGTTTGGCTTCATTTCTTGCTGGATGAGAGTGTTACAAAGGCAGTGCATGGGAAGACCTTTGTAGAAGACATTCAACTATACGTTTCAGCTCGTCTTTTGGCATCAAGGGATATTGTGGGAAGTTTGGGTAATGGTTTTGTAGAATGTATCTGAACTTTAATAAGTTCTGCTCCCATTATCTCTACTACATCAGTGAAATTTCTAACTCATAAAGGTCAGATGTTGTGTCAAGACATTTATCTGGAGTATCTATCAAACATAATGTGGAATGTAAAGGTATATTCACACCAGATACAACTGATTATGAATAGAGAGCTCCTCTGAAAACTCAAGAAATAGTCCCTCTGGTGTGCTTCTAATAAACAGTTCTATGTGTAAAGTTAAGTTCTACCCTGTTAGATTGGCAGGTGTGTTGTCACGGAGCAGGAAGGAATGTTTCCAGTCAGAGGGCTCAAGGGTTATATATAAAGGCTGGGAGACAGGGAAAATCTGTGCATTATTTGAAATACTGATCACGTGTGTGGGACGTTTATGCCAAGGAAGAGGCTGAGCAAAGGTGGCAGGGCTTGTTATAGAAAGAGTAGCAGTTGCATTGATTTTTATTGGAAACGTTTCAGGTATGATTTTTAGGAAACTTTGCCCAACTTTTCAGGCTTGTTATTGAACCCTTAGGGTTATTGTGGTAAGAGAGATCCTGCAGGTCCTTTCCTGGGTCAGTCCAGTCTGCTTTGCCATCCAGAAATGAGCATCGGGCAGTTCTGACCAATATGTGTATGAGTGATTTGTGTCAAGACAAGTCTGGGGCTTATGCACCCAACAGAACACTAAATTCTTCTCTGAATATTTGCTGGTCTTGTCTGAATTTAGAGACATTTTTACAAATAGCTCTTAATTCAGCTCAGGTCCAAGGTTTAAACTCTGAAGTTGTCTGAATACCTGGTGCATGGGGGTGGATCTTCAGAGGCAGCTAGCATTTTGGGTTCTTGAGTGCTTTGTTGGGGAAAGGCAGGGGACCTGGACAAGGGTAATTAAAGGAGGAGTCTGGAATTCAGAAGGAGAGAGAATGGCAGGAGAAGAGGCAGAGGGATATTTGGGAAAGGCAACTGCAGGACTTAATAGAGAAATAAGTCTAGTTGTTTTTCAAATTGGTCATTAGCTTTGGCCAGAAAATGTTTTAATGAAGCAGCTTTTGATTCAGAGTTTTGTTTGGAAGCCTCCTTATACCAAATCAAAATATGCTGCCCATTGAAACTGAGAAATCTTCTCCCCTTCTTATCGAAGGAGCCTCTCAAATGCACAATTTTGTTCAAGCCAAATCCTCCTTAGTGAAGCTATGAGGAGTTGAATGAGATGACATGTAAGAAGCAGGCATCTTTCCTGGAAGAGTAGAAGCTCTACATTTAAACTACCCCATAAGAGCTGGCAATGGTGGGTAAATGAGGTGCTTGTACATCTCATGACTTAGGCCCCAACATGACTTCTCTGAATGCAGACTCCAGAGCCTCCACCCCCTGACACCAAAGAGAACACTCTTTCTGGATTAAAGCCAAACTATCAGGGCAAAAGAAAATCAGGAGAAGAAAAGCTCATTTGGTTTTATTGAATACCCACTGCAAAGTGTGTGCAAATGGATGCCAGTCTGATGAGAACGGAGTTCTGCCATTTGCAACAACGTGGATGGACCTAGAGTGTATTCTGCCTAATGAAATCAGTCAGACAGAGAAAGACATATACTCTATGCCATCACTCATATGTGGAAGCTAAAAACTAAAACAAACAAATGCATAGAATACAACAGAAACAGACTCACATATAATGAGAACAAAGTAGTGGTTGTCACCAGACAGAGGGGAGAGAGGAGCAAGATAGGGTAGAGGACTGAGAGATTAAAACTACTGTGTATACAGTAAGTAAGGAACAAGGACATATTGTACAGCAGAGGAAAATATACCCATTTTTTGTAATAACATTAACTGGAATATAATCTATAAAAATATTGAATTATTTTGTTGTGCGCCAAAAACTAATATTGTAAATCAACTATACTTCAAAAAAACACAAAAGAAAAAGAAAGGGATGACCCTATTGACTATACCAGTCAACCTGGATATATTACTTGAAGTAATATCCAATAAAAAAGATTAAGGAGGGACTTCCCTGGTGGTGCAATGGTTAAGAATCCGTCTGCCAATGCAGGGGACACGGGTTCGAGCCCTGGCCTGGGAAGATCCCACAAGCCACGGAGCAACTAAGCCCGTGCACCACAACTACTGAGCCTGTGCTCTGGAGCCCGCGAGCCACAACTACTGAAGCCTGCGTGCCACAACTACTGAAGCCCACACGCCAAGAGCCCATGCTCCCCAACAAGAGAAGCCACCGCAATGAGAAGCCCGTGCACCACAATGAAGAGCAGTCCCCGCTCTTCACAACTAGAGAAAGCCCGCACACAGCAACGAAGACCCAACGCAGCCAAAAATAAATAAATAAATTTATTTTTTAAAAAGATTAAGGAAAAATAAGATGTAAGAGGCTTGTGCAAAAAAAAAAGAGACATACTCTCATTATTTCGAGAGATCTTTATCAGTCAAGCAAGAGAATCTACAGAGAAGTGGTTACAGAAATTAAGTAATTTTGCTGGATATCAGACCAATATAAGAGCAAATTATTTCTATATGCTAGTAGTAATGTACAAAACCTATTTGGGATCTTAGAGGTATAAAACACAGAATCTTTAGAATTACAAACTTTTCCAGGACAAGAGAAATACATTAAAAGCATATAAGAAGAATGGAAAACAGTTGGGTCTTTTGGGAAAATATCACCCCAAACCCAGCAATAAAGTCAAACCATTTGCCAACCTGCTCATTCAAAAAGAGGAGGGCACCTGATCATTGTTCCCCATCCTGTGTTCTGTATCCAACAAAGATGTGTCCACATACAACTACTGGCTAGATTCCCCCAAAGGGGCTCGAGCTGCCATCCAGAAACGGTCAAACTGGGTAGAGGGTTGTTGTAAACTAGTATGGACACTAGGTCCAAAACCCTGTAAACAAAACAAATTTAGCAATTACTCTATTAAGGGGGTTGGGGGGAACAGGGGTATGGGCAGTGGTAGGGTGCCCGGAAAAGGAGGGCTTTTTAGAGAAAAGTGCTGGCGCTTAGGTTTGAAGTGAATGGGAGGGGGGTAGAGCTGCTTAAGGGTGCCCTCCCTAGAGAAAATCTAAGGAGCAGTCTGGCTGTCGGAAAGCAGACTGTATTTCAAGCGGCTTTTCTTTGCCCGGGTGAGCTTCCTTTCAGGTGTTTTAGTCAGTCACTGATCAGAATTCTGCAGTGCAGCCTGCATCCATAAAGCATCTGTTCATATGATTCTTACAGTGTGTGCAAGGTACACACAGCCAGTATCAGAAGACTCTCTCCTGGTCCCCGTTGAGTTGGCCAGGAATTGTGGGAGGCAGTTGATTAAGGGAACAGGCATTTCCGGATCTTGCGTGGAGGACCATGAAGGCGCTGGGGACGCTGGTGAGGACCTGGACTTGGAGAGGGAGGTAGAGTTTGGAGTGGTGAGTCAGGGAAGGGCTCTGGAAGGTGCAAGTCCAGGATGTCGTCGTGGTGAGGAGCGCGTCTCTCTGGACTAGTGTTGGGGGCCCGAGGGGACGGCTCTGAGGCTTGGCCCAACAGGTGGAAGCCAGACATACATCCAGCCGAGGGGCGGAGCCCAGCGACTGAGACTGCAGCAGCATCTGTCCCAGCCAGCAGGAAGTCGGCGTCAGCATCCGCGTCCTCCTCGTTGACCTCTTCTTGGCAGGAGATCTCTGGGACAGCTGCGCACAAGAAACCCGGCTCCGGGGCCATGTACTCCCCGGGAGGGCTCCGGAAAGCGCCCCGTCCCAGGCCCTGTCCCCACGGGCCTTCCACACCCGAGCCCAGGAGGGCCTCAGGGACCAGCATGAGGATGTGATCTCCGAGAGACACGTGCAGCACGGACGTGGGCTCGGGCTCCAGCAGCAGGTCGACGTCGTCCAGGGGCACGTGCAGGGCACAGCCGGCGGGCAGGACCACCACGAAGATGAGGGTGTCCACGGTCGGGGGCCAGGTCAGGTTGTCCAGGCTGGACGCCGCCCTGGACTTGGACTCGGGGCCCGTGGGCTCCTCCGTTCGCCGGCGCTTGGCAGGGCCCGGTCCTCCGGGATGCGGTCCCCACCGGTCCGCAGGGGAGGCGCTGGGGTTGCGGGGCCGGCTGCCCATCTTCTCAATGTGGCCGCGGGCCTGGGGGCCTGGCAGAAGGCGAGGAAGGGCTGGGTCCTGCAGGCAGTGACAGATCGGTTTGACAGGTGAGGCCGAAGCAGGGCGGTGGGGCGCAGGACTGCGGGACGAGGGAGGAGCCTTCGGAGCTCTGGGGGCGCCTCTCGGGATCCCTCAGTCCTGGCTTCTAGGGGAGCTGCTGGGCTCGGCTTTGCTTGTGTGAATCTTCAGGCCCTCACGTGGACTGGTTTGCGCAGGAGTGGGCCGAGGATGTTGGGAGCGACGCCAGCGGAACCTGAGTCGCAAAGCATCCTCACGCTAAGCTCCGCCCCTTCCTAGGCTCCGCCCCTAGAAGTGGAGGCCTCTGTGTTGCCCAGTAGCCCCGGCTGTTGTGGGTAGTTTACTCTAGAGAAATACTTCCATAGGCCTCAAGGGGGCGGAGCAATCGTGCCGCTCTAGGACTAGGCTTCCTGGGTCGAGTTCCTGGCTTTCCTTGCGTTGGCCTCAGATACGGAAAACCTGAACCGGAAAACTGATTCAAGTTCAAGTCCCACCAGTGGAGCGCTGCACCAGGACAGTGAGATGTAGTTCTCTCGTCCCCTGAGACCTCGCCCTGGAAGTGAACTTTTAACTTCTTTTGGTCCAATAGTGAGGTGAATTTTTTTTTAACATCTTTATTGGGGTATAATTGCTTTACAATGGTGTGTTAGTTTCTGCTTTATAACAAAGTGAATCAGTTATACATATACATATGTTCCCATATCTCTTCCCTCTTGCGTCTCCCTCCCTCCCACCCTCCCTATCCCACCCCTCCAGGCGGTCACAAAGCACTGAGCCAATATCCCTGTGCCATGCGGCTGCTTCCCACTAGCTATCTACCTTACGTTTGTTAGTGTGTATATGTCCGTGCCACTCTCTCGCCCTGTCACAGCTCACCCTTCCCCCTCCCCATATCCTCAAGTCCGTTCTCCAGTAGGTCTGTGTCTTTATTCCTGTCTTACCCCTAGGTTCTTCATGACATTTTTTTTCTTAAATTCCATATATATGTGTTAGTATACGGTATTTGTCTTTTTCTTTCCGACTTACTTCACTCTGTATGACAGACTCTAGGTCTGTCCACGTGAGGTGAATTTTTGGATGACATCCTTAAGCCTCTCCTTGCCTGTGATGTCAATGACTGTCAGATCCCTGAAGGTGGCTGCCAAGAGAAGGTGTGGCTCGGCTGCCTAACCAGTGTTAATAGGAGAAAACATCCAGTAATGATTCTGGAATAGGTAATACTTTCATATGGTTTCAGAGGAAGGTGAAACATCTCCCTCCCTGTCCTTTAACCACGTGATTGCTCACTTTGGCCCTTTTTACAAAATAGCTTATATGTTCTCATTTTGAGGGCCACATAGCATTCCTTTGTACTGAATTCCATTTAAATCAGGCTTCTCTCGATGGGTGTTCAAGCTATTGATTTGTGAATTGGCAGACACTGGCCTTCTCTAGCCAATTGGTGTAAAATGCAGATTCTTTGCTGCATCCCAGAACCACTGCTCAGAACGCCTGGAGTCATGGGCGTAGGAATTCTCCTTAAGCACCTCCACAAAGATTCTGTTTTGTGAGGAAGTTTAAGATCACTGCATTTGTTTTCATTCAGCATTTGAGGGGTTCAGGAATAGGGCGGTTTATGGTTGAGTCACATCCCAGCCTGTTAGTGACAGTCATGAAGGGAACTCAAACTTCCTGGGCCTGCCTTGAGGGGTTTCCCCTACACTCCTGGCCTGCATCCGCTCTCCTGGCTGCACTTCCGGTGTTTCAGCCACGGGCCAAGAAATTCCCCTGCTTAGGTCAGGATGCTGGCTGGGGGAACTTACAGGGGCTGTACACTGGCATAGCGGGCCCTGCCAGGAACCTGAGTTCTCATACGGTGAATGTGGATGCCACTGGCACCTTCCTCTATGTTCCCAGGTGATGGGAGCCGTTGCTGTGCGCCTGTTGTTTGGACAGAGGGCGGGGTGGGGAGATGTTGGGGAGCTTGCAGGAAACAACTACTTTTGTCCTGGAGAATTCTGTTGGCGAAGCTTGAATATCCCATGGTCGGGGAATGTTCAGTGGGGGCTCCATTCAGGAGAGTGAGTGTGAACATGCTCTGTTTTAGGGGCCAGAAGGAGGAACCCAAACTTGGCCAGAACACAGGGTGGGGCTCGGGGCTGTTGGCCTGCCCAGGGATGGGGCCCTGAACGTGGTGGCTCCTGTCCCAGCCTGGTGCCATCTCTTGTCCATGGCTCTCCTGACCTCAGTAGTCTCATATCTGGGCTCATCATTGTCCTGGGCCCTGTGAATCCTCACTGTGAGCTCCCCTCCCAAGGGAATGTGGTCCTGTCCTGAGAGAAGCTTGGCATAGTCGCACCGGATTTCCTCCTCTGGTCAGCCCTTCTTTCTTTCTTTTCTTTCTTTTCTTTCTTTCTTTCTTTCTTTTTCTTTCTTTCTTTCTTTCTTTCTTTCCTTCATTCATTCCTTCCTTCCTTCCTTCCTTCTTTTTTTTCCTTATTTCCTTTCTTTCTTGTCTTTTTTCTTTTAATTGGCCATGTGGCGAGGCCTGCTGGGATCTTAGTTCCCCGACCAGGGATTGAACCCGTCCCCGCTGCAGTGAATGCTTGGAGTTCTAACCACTGGACCACCAGGGAATGCCCATGGTCAGGCACAGGCAAGTCATTTCACCTTCGCTAACCTCAAGTTCCTTACATGTGAAACGGGGAGAATGCCATCTACTCTGCAGGGGGTTGTGAGATAATGTATGTAAAATGTTCTTGGAACACAGTAAGTGCTTAGTAAATAGTAACTATTTACTGTTTATGATGTTTATAATCTGTCTTTCCCACTTGACATTGTCAGCCCTGTTCTCATCATCTTGAACAGTGCCTGGCATGTGGCCAACATCCAGTGAATGGTAAACAATATCATCATCATCATCATCATCCTAAAAAGGGGTCTGATCTGCTAGAAAGTACTGGTCCAGCTGTTTTCAGGGCATAACATCTATATAATTGAGGGATGACTTGCCCAGCACCAGATCAGATATCTTTCCTTCTGCCTTATTTTTGTTTACTCTAAGATGTCCAAAGACTGTCAGGATGGATAATCAGGCCCACTCATCGGCCTTTCTTGGTGTCATTCCAACCTGACTATCCAATCAACATGAACTGCTTGAACCACTGTGGGGGCGGAATTAGCAAATAAATCCCGGTTCTGGGTAGGTTACAAGATGGCTGCCGATCGTCCGTCTGATGAGGGCTATTCTGCTCTCCCCCTAGAATGCATAACTAGCTTTTTTAAAATTCCTATTTATTTTTATTCACTTTAGGAATAATACATGAATACATATTTTAGAATATCTAAACAGCATAGTTAAAGCTGGAGCTCCCTTCAACTCCCCACAAACTCCCAATCCAGTATTGATGTGACAAGATTCTTTTCTATGGACTTACAAACATAACACAGGGGACTTGTTTTCTTCCCGAATGGCAAAGTATTGTGGGTCTTTTTCTGCAATATGTTGGATCTTATTGCTGTTTGGTATTGTCATCCACAAAGTACATTACCCCTTCTGTCTTTAATTGGAGAGACCTTTTCCAACATGCAATACAGGCTTCTACATGAAAATGTTGTATAAGAAACGGCAGCTTCAAACATCTCTTGTACAGCAACACCTTTGTCTTTGCCTGAAGCAGAATGAGGTACTGGCCCACTCACTCTCTGCTTACCTCACAGTAATACTGGTAATTCTGGTATATTATGTTGTGCTTTCTTTACTTCCTGAATGTGTTACTGAGCGGTGAATTGCATTGAATTAGTGATGCTATCCCAATGATTTCATACGATGATGGCCTGTGTTGTCACACGATTATTAATCCTTTACTATTTTAAGAATGACAACCTGTCATTGAAGTAGTTATTTGGCCTTTTAAAGGCTGAGGCTGAAGCCAAATGCAGTTTGGTTTTTTTGTTTTTTTTAACCAAGGACTTCAGCTTCTGTGTTATAAGTGACAGACAGTGATTTCTGTATCTTAATTTTGAATTCAGCTTTCTTATGGAATTCTCTTTTTCTTTCAGCTATTTTTTTAGGTTTACAATCATATGGTTTGCAAATGGTCTTATTTTTCTTCCCTTTAAGATTTTAAACATCTAATTTCTTTCTCTTGTCTGATTTTGTTGGCTAGTATCGCCAGTATAATGTCAAATATTATTGGAAGAGTGACATCTTTCTTGTTCTAGACTTTGGTGGGACTCCTGCTACTGTTTGCCTATTAAGCATATTGCTCAGAAATACATGTCATGTCAATGAATCTCCTCCTGTTTTATTGAATATTTAATGCATTCTTTTGAAATATTTCCAAACTTACAGAAACAGGGCAAAAACAATATAAAGAATTCTCATTTATCCTCTATTAACTTTTAACACTTTGCCACATTTGCTTTGTCATTCTTTATTCCTGTCTCTCAGAAAGACCACAGGATATGTATGTTTATGTATATATATAGATAGATAGATAGATAAAAATACACATACATAAGTATTTGTTCCTTGAATCATTAGAGAGTAAGTTGTATATATTCAGACCCTTTCTCCAGAATTACTCAGTGTATATTTCCTAACATGAATATACTCTCATATATATTTTAGAACAGTTATCAAATTTTTTAAAATTTAATATTGCTGCCATGCTTTAATCCATAGTCCATTTTCCAATTTTGTCAATTATATTAACAATATCCTTTATTATATATCTCTATCTCTGTATCTATTTAAAAATTTTAAATTTGCTATTATTTTTCCTTCCAACGTTGAGATATAATTGACACACAGCACTGTTTGTTTAAGGTGTACAGGATAATGATTTGACTTATATACATCATGAAATGATTACCACAATAAATTTAATTAAAGTCCCTCATCTCGTATAGGTACAGAATTAAAGAAATAGAAAAAAAATGTTTTCTTGTGATAAGAACTCTTTAGATTTATTCTCTTAACCTTAATGTATAACATACAGCAGTGCTAATTATAGTTAGTGTGCTATACATTACATCCCTTGTATTTATTTATCCTATAAGTGGAAGTTTGTACCTTTGGTGTACTTTCATCCAATTAACCACCCCCCTTTTTTTCTTTTTGCCTATAAGATGCAGGTCAGGATCATGCATTTCTTTCAGGTGTCGTGTCTCCTTAGTTAACTTTTTTCTGGAATAGTTCCTTAGCCTTGTGTTGTTTTTCAAGCCATTAATATTTTTGAAAATTATAGGTAGTTATTTCTTAGTGTTCCTCAATTTGAGATTCTCTGATGTTTCCTCGTGATAAGAGTAAAATTATACAAATATTTTTGCCTTGAATACTAATCAGTGATCCTATGTCTTTCTCTGGAGACACATCATATCCATTTGTTCCTTACAGGTGACATTAATTTTTCTTTTTTCAATTTAATGCTTATTAGTAAAGTTATGGAGTTGGGTAATCATCACCACAGTTTTAGAACATCTTCATTACCTCAGAAAGTTCCCTTATGCCTATTTGCATTAAATCCTTTCTCAAAACCCCAGACCAAGGTAATCGCTGATTGCCTCTCTATATATACATTTGCCTTTTTACTGAACATTTCATAGAAATGAATCATTCAATGTGTAGTTGTTTGCATCTGGCTTGTTTCAGCTAATATACTGTTTTGGTAGTTTATTCCTGTTGTAGCACCTGTTATCCATGGTTTATCCATGCTGTAGCATGTTGTATATGTTGTTCTTTCATTTTACTTGAGGAGTAGTATCTCTTGTATGGAAATACCACACTTGCATTTCTATACATTCATGAGTATTTGGACATTTGGATTATTTCTATTTGGGGGCTATGATAAGTAATGCTGCTATGAACACTCCTATACATGTCTTTGTGGGGACATATGTTTTCAGGTCTCTTGCACAGATTCCAAGGAATGGAATTCTTGGGTCAAATGGCAAGTTTATGTTCCACTTAAAAGTAAACCCATGGAATGGTTTTCCAAAATGGCTGTACAGTTTGACGTTCTCATGAGCAATGCATGTGGGTTTCACTCTTTCCTTATTCTCACTAGCACTTGGTATCGTCTGTCTTTTGTGATTATAGCCATTCTCGTGAGTGTGTTTTGGTATGTCATCATGGCTTTAACTTGCATTTCTCTAATGACTAATGACATTGAATATCTTCTCATGAGTGTATTAGCTAAGCCTATGTTGTGTATCTTTTATGGTTAAATATCTATTCAAATCTTTTTTCCATTTAAAAATTCTCTCATTTGCCTTATTTTTGAGCTGTAAAAGTTCTTTATATATTCTGGATACAAGTCCTTTATCTGATACGTGATTGCACATATTTTCTCCCATTGTATGGACTTTCCTCCATTGTTTCATTGAGATATAATTGACATATAACATTATATTAGTTTTAGGTGTATTTAAAATTTTTTTATTTTTTAATGACTTTTGATGTGCATGTGTTTAAAATTTTGTTGACTCTCAAAATACCAAGTTTAAAAAATGGATTGTAGGGGCTTCCCTGGTGGCACAGTGGTTGAGAGTCCACCTGCCGATGCAGGGGACATGGGTTCATGCCTCGGTCTGGGAGGATCCCACATGCTGTGGAGTGGCTGCGTCCGTGAGCCATGGCCACTGAGTCTGCGCGTCCGGAGCCTGTGCTCCACAACGGGAGAGGCCACAACAGTGAGAGGCCCGCGTACCGCAAAAAAAAAAAAGTATTGTACATTTGGTGTTGTATCTAAGAACCTTCTGCCCAACCAAGGTCATAAAGCTTTCCCCTCCCCTTTTTTTGAAGAAATTAATAGTTTTAGTTTTTACATCTAGGTCTTTGATCCAATTTGTGGTTTTGTGTGTGGGTATGGTGTGAACTAACAGTTTAAGGTTTTTTTTTGAATGTGATGATTCAGTTGTTAAAAAGACTATGCCTTTTACATTTAATTGTCTTGGCACTTTTGTCAGAACTAAGTTGACCATCAATGTAAAGATTTGTTTCTGACTCATAATTCTATTCCATTGACCTGTTGTATGACTATTCATGTGCCAATAGCACACTGTCTTGACTATTGTATCTTTTGAGTAAGATTTGAAACTTAGTAGTGTAAGCCCTTCAATACAACTGCTACTATTTCTGTAATAAACCCTGCCACCTTTGCTCAGCCTCTTCCTTGGCATAAACGTCCCACACACGTGATCAGTTTTTCAAGTAATGCACAGATTTTCCCTGTTTCCCAGCCTTTATATGTAACCCTTGAACCCTTTGACTGGAAACATTCCTTCCTGCTCTGTGACAACACACCTGCCAATCTAACAGGGTAGAACTTGACTTTACACAGAGACGTGTTGTATTAGAAGCTCACCAGAGGGAATATTTCTTGAGTTTTCAGAGGACCTCTCTGTTCATAGCCAATTGAGTCTGTTCTGAGTATATCTTTGCATTCCCACTCTGTTTGATAAATACCCCAGATTTTGACACCATATCTGACCCTCTATTGGCTAGATATTCCCCTGATACAGAAAAAAAAATGGGAAAAAAGAAAAACAGGTAAAATAATGGGAGCAGAACTTATTAAAGTTCAGATACATTCTACCAAGTTGTTACACAAACTTCCCACAATATCCTTTGATGCCCAAAGAAGAGCTCAAACGTATAGTTTAATGCCTTCTACAAAGGTCTTCCCATGCACTGCCTTTGTAACACTCTCATCCAGCAAGAAATGAAGCCAAACAGACAAGGATTTTGATTTGTTCAACAAAATATGTATACCTCACTACCTGACAGAAATTAACCCAAATACCATCCTGTCATCAATTCCACATGAAGCCACTTGCTTCACTCTAATGAATCTTTGCTTTGCCTTTTATTCGTGTGCCTCTAGACCAAGACAGTCAATATGATTTTGCTTTTACCTGCAGAGGACAACAACATACCTGGACAGTCATGCCCCTGGAGTACACTGGAGCCTCCTTGTATTTTTCCCTGGTTGTCGATCAAGAGTTAAAAGATCTAAATTTCCCTTGTGATTTAGTCCTAACACAATGTGTAGATGATCTACTTTGTTCAAAGAACAAGGAAGCCTGTAAAAGGTTTCCATTGACTTGCCCCAGCCTTAGCAAAAAGGAGACATAAAATTTCAAATATAATTATTATTTTTCCAAAATACAGTCCATTATTCAGAGCATGACTCATCTCAGGAGGGAAAAACATCCAGAAAAGTTCACAATGGGCAGAGGGTAGTCAAACTATCACGGACACTAGGGACAAAACCATGTAGACAAAAGAAATTTAGCAATTACTCTATCGAACAGAAAAGGAGTGGAACGGGCAGTGGTAGAGTGCCTGGGAAAGGATGACTTTTCAGAGAAAAGTGCTGTCGCTTAAGTTTGAAGCAAACTGGGAGGTGGAGGTGGGTAGAGCTGCTTAAGAGTGACCTCCCTAGAGAAAACCTAAGGAGCAGTCTGGCTGTCGGAAAGCAGACTGTATTTCAAGCGGCTTTTCTTTGCCCGGGTGAGCTTCCTTTCAGGTGTTTTAGTCAGTCACTGATCAGAATTCTGCCTGCATCCATAAAGCATCTGTTCATATGATTCTTACGGTGTGTGCAAGGTACACACAGCCAATATCAGAAGACTCTCTCCTGGTCCCCGTTGAGTTGGCCAGGAATTGTGGGAGGCAGTTGATTCAGGGAACAGGCATTTCCGGATCTTGCGGGCAGGACCATGAGGGCGTTGGGGACGCTGGTGAGGACCTGGACTTGGAGAGGGAGGTAGAGGTTGGAGCAGTGAGTCGGTGAAGGGCTCCAGAAGGTGCAAGTCCAGGTTGTCGTCGTGGTGAGAGCGTCTCTCTAGACTGGGGTTGGGGGTCCAAGGGGACGGCTCTGAGACTAGGCCCAACAGGTCGAAGCCAGGCACACTTCCAGTGGAAGGGCGGAGCCCAGCAACGGAGCCGGCTGTGGCATCCATCCCAGGTGGCAGGAACTCAGCATCCGTGTCCACATCCTCCTCTTTGGCCTCTTCTTGGCAGGAGATCTCTGGGACAGCGGCGCAGAAGAATCACTGCTCCAGGGCAAGGTACTCCCCAGGAGCGCTCAGTTAAGCACCCTGTTCCAGGCCCTGTCCCAAGGGGTGTTGGATGCCCAAGCCCACCAGGGCCTTAGGGACCAGCATGAGGATGCGATCTCCGAGAGACACTTGCCTCACGGACGCTGCCTCGGGCGCCAGTACTACGTCGACATCGTCCAGGGGCACGTGCAGGGCACAGCCGGCGGGCAGGACCACCACGAGGATGAGCGTGTCCACGGTCCGGGGCCAGGTCAGGTTGTCCAGGCTGGACGCCGCCTTGTACTTGGACTCGGGCCCCGCGGTATCCTCCGTTCGCGGCGCTTGGCAGGGCCCGGTCCTCCAGGATGCGGTCCCCACCGGTCCGCAGGGGAGGCGCTGGGGCTGCGGGGCCGGCTGCCCATCATCTCAATGGCGGCGCGGGCGGCGCTCCCTGGGCCAGGCGAAGAGCGAGGTGGAGTCGGTCCTGCAGGCAGTGACTCCTGGTTGACAGCTGAGGCAGGCCAGGTCTCTGTGGCGCAAGACTAGGCAACGCGGTTCGAAACTCCGGAGCTCAGGGGGCCCCCCTCGGTCCTGGCTTCTAGGGGAGCTGCTGGGCTTGGCTTTGCGTGTGTGAATCTTCGGGTCCTCACGTGGAGTGGTTTGCGCAAGAGTGGGCTAAGGATGTTGTGAGTGACGCCGGCAGAACCTGAGTCGCAAAGCATCCTCACGCTAAGCCCCGCCCCTTCCTAGGCTCCGCCCCTAGAAGTGGAGGCCTCTGTGTTGCCAAATAGCCCTGGCAGTGGTGGGCGGTTTACTCTAGAGAAATACTTTTATAGGCCTCAGGGGGGCGGAGCAATCATGCCGCTCTAGGACTTGGCTTCCTGTGTCGAATTCTTGGCTTTCCTCGTGTTGACATCAGATGTAGAAATCCTTAGCCAGAAAACCGATTAAATTTCAAGTCCCACCAGTGGACGCTGCACCAGGACAGTGAGATGCAGTTCCCTCGTCCCCTGAGACCTCGCCCTGGAAGTGACCTTTTATCTTCTTTTGGTCCAAAAGTGGAGTGTGTTGGGGATGGCATCCCTAAGCTTCTGTTTACCTGGGTTGTTAATGACTGTCAGATCCTCCCAGCGGTGTCGAAAGGGAAAGAGATGTTAGGATTGAGGGTCTTAATTGCAGTCACTGCAGGATCAACTTATATATCTATCAGTTTAGCATGATGGTCATTGTTATACTTCCATTAACTAAACCAACAGTTCACATTCTCTAAATTGACCTACACTACACTTGAGAGGTGTATGTGTTGTTGTCCAATTGACAAACGATGAAAAGGTCATGCCAAAGGAAGAAGCAATTGGCTAGAGCCCGGAACTAGCAGATCTGGGTCTGACGCATCGGGCTCCCCTCAAGATGATGCAGGAGGCAGCACCTTTGATCTGGGTGTCACTTTAAAGGTAAGTCTACCGGCAGATGGTACTGGTAAAGGGAAGGTGTGTCCCAACAGCTTATCCAGAGTTAATAAGAGAAAACACTCTATAATTTCTTTGGAATGGGTAATACTTTCATGTGGTTTCAGAGTAATGTCAAACATTTCCTTCCCTGTCTTTCAACCATGTGATTGCTCACTTTGTCCCTTTTTATAAAATAGCTTGTATGTTCTCATTTTTAGGGCCACATAGCATTCCTTTGTACAGAATTCTGTTAAAATCAGGCTTCCCTTGATGGGCATTTAAGCTAGTGATCTGTGAATTGGCAGACATGGGCCTTCTCTGGCCAATTAGCGTAAAATGCAGATTCTTTGCCACATCCCAGACGCAATGATCAGAATTCCGGGAGCCACGGGCATAAAAATTCCTTGTACGCACCTGCACAAAGATTCTGTTTGGGGAGAAAGTTTAAGGTCACTGAACTTGTTTTCATTCAGCATTTTAGAGGTTCAGGAACAGAGAGATTTATGGTTGACGTCATGTCCCTGCTTGTTGGTGACAATGTCATGAAGAGAACTCAAACTTCCTGGGCCTGCCTTGAGGGGTTTCCCCTATGCTACTGCCTGTATTCACTCATGGCTGCATGTCCCATGTTTCTGGCTGCTGGCCAAGAAATTCCCCTGCTTAGGTCAAGACTCTGGCTGAGGGGAACATTCAGGGGCCATACCCTGGCTTGGCGGGCCCTGCCAGGAACCTGAGTTCTCGTGGGGTGAATGTGATGTCGCTGACACCTATCTCTATGTTCCCAGGTGATGGGAGCAGCTGCTGTGCTCCTATTGTTTGGACAGAGGGTGGGGTGGGGAGGTGGGGGGAGATGTTAGGGAGCTTTCAGGAAACAACTAATTTGGTCCTGGAGAATTCTGTGGGCAACACTTGAACATACCATGGTCAGGGAATAATAGGGGCTCCATTCAGGAGAGTGAGTGTGAACATGCTCTGTTTTAGGGGCCAGAAGGAGGAACCCAAACTTGGCCAGGACACAGGGTGGGGCTCGGGGCTGTTGGCCTGGCCAGGGATGGGGCCCTGAATGTGGTGGCTCCTGTCCCAGCCTGCTGCCACCTCTTGTACACGGCTCTCCTGACCTCAATAGTCTCACATCTGGGCACATCATCGTCTTGGGCCCTGTGAATCCTCACTGTGAGCTCCCCTCCCAAGGGAATGTGGTCCTGTCCTGAGACAAAGGCAATTACTGGGGGCCTGGCATAGACACTCCCAATTTCCTCTTCGGGTCAGCCCCTTTATAACTGGGTGATCACAGGAAGTCCTTTCATCTTCTCTAACCTTAGTTTCCTACGTGTGAAGTGGGGAGAATGCCATCTAGTGTGCAGGGGGGTTGTGAGATAATGTATGTACAATGTTCTTGGAACACGGTAAATGCTTAGTAAATAGTAGCTCTTCACTGCTTATTATGTTTATAATCTGCCTTTCCAACTTCACAGTGTAAAGCCCTGTTCTCAGAATCCTGAACAGTGCCTGGCATGTAACCAACATCCAATGAATAGTAACCAATATCATCATCATCATCCTAAAAAGGGGTCTGATCTGTTAGAAAGTACTGGTCCAGGTGTTTTCATGGCACAACCTCTATGTAATTCGGAAATGGCTTGCTGTGCACCAGATCAGATACCTTTCCTTCTGCCTTATTTTTGTTTACTCTAGACGCCCAAATAACGTCAGGGTGGTTTATCAGGCCCACTCATTGGGCTTTCTTGGTGTCAATCAATACTGACTATCCCAACAGTATGAACTGCTTGAACCACTGTGGGACACAATTAGCAAATAAATCCTGGTCCTGGGTAGGGTACAAGATGGCTCTCTACAGTCCCACTGGGAGAGGAAAAGTGAGAGAATTTGGGCACAGGAAGCCAGGCACAAGACGGATATCACCGAGTGAGACTCAGGACTTTTTGCAACATTGGTCATCTGGGCACAGTGAATGCTTTGTACCACCATTTGAGACGCTAAGGCACAGGTCCAGGGCACCAGCCTGACAGTACTCTTGACGTTGGCTCTAATGAGGGCCATTCTGCTATTCCCCAAGAATGCATAACTAGCTTTTTCAAACTCCTATTTATTTTTATTCACCTTAGGAATAATACCTGGATGCATATTTTAGAAAATCTAAACAGCATAGTTAAAGCTGTAGCTCCCTTCAACTCCCCACAAACTACTAATCCACTATTGATGTGAGAAAATGCTTTTCTATGTATCAATATTTACAAACTTAACACAGGGAATTCGTTTTCTTCCTGGAATGGCAAAGTATGGTGGGTCTTCTTCTGCAATATGTTAGAGCTTATTGCAATTTGGTATTGTCATCAGGAAAGTACACTGTCTCTTCTACCTTTTATTGGAGAGACTTTTTCTAACACACAATACAGGCTTTTATATGAAAATGTTATATAACAAAGGGCAGCTTCAAACATTTCTTGTACAGCAACCCTGCTGTATTTGCCTGAAGCAGAATAACGGTAGTGCCCCTCTTGCAGTTTCTATTAATAAGAGTACTGGCATTATTGATACTATGTATAAAATAGATAACTAATGAGAACATTCTGTATAGCAAAGGGAACTCTACTCATTGCTCTGCAGTGACTTAATGGGAAGAAGATCCAAAAATGAGGGGATATATG
This sequence comes from Phocoena phocoena, assembly GCF_963924675.1. Lineage (NCBI taxonomy): Eukaryota > Metazoa > Chordata > Mammalia > Artiodactyla > Phocoenidae > Phocoena > Phocoena phocoena. Next base: position 21,677,396 of record NC_089222.1, on the reverse strand, counting down.
TATATGTATGTCTAAATCACTTTGCTGTACAGGAGAAACTCACACAACATTGTAAAGCAAATATACTCCAATAAAAATTAATTTTTAAAATGGGAAAAAAAAGAGTATTGGAAGTCCTAGCCACAGAAATGGGGTAAAACCATGAAATAAAGGGAATACATATTTGATATGAAGAAGGAGAACTGTCATTATTTTCAGATGACATAATACTTTGGAAATAGAAAAACACTAAATTCACCATGCCAAAAGTATCAGCACTAAAAAGACTTCCACAAACTCACAGCGTACAAGATGAATACACAAAAACATACTGCTTTTCCGTAAAAAATGAAGGAACTCCCTGAAAGAAAAAGAGAAAATATGAGAAGAAGAATGCCTTCTCAAATCGCACCTAAAAGAATTCAACACCTCAGGATACACTTAACCAATGAGGTGAAAGACCTATATTCTGAAAACTATAAAACACTGACGAACCCAATAAAAGATGATACATAGAAATGGAAAGACAGCCCACGCTCTGGGATTGCAAGGATTAAGACTGTTCAAATGGCCATACTACCTGAAGCAATCTACAGACTGAAAGCAATACCTAGCAAAATACCCATGACGTCTTTCTTAGAGCTAGTACAAATATTCCTAAAATTTGTAGGGAGGCACACAAGACCCAGCATAGACCCAGCATGGTCAAAGCAAAGAAGACGGCTGGAGCTACCACGCTCCCAGGCTTCAGACCAAACTACAAAGCTACAGATATCAAAACAGCCTTGTACTGGCACAGAAACAGACACAGAGCTCAATGGTAAAGGACAGAGAGCCCAGAAATGGGCCCAGAAGTAAACCCAGGCAGCTACGGTCAATGAGTTGATGACATAGGAGGCACGAGTACACAACTGACAACAGACAGTCTCTTCCACAAGTGGTACAGGCAAAACTGGACACCTACATGGAAAACAATGAGACTAGAACATTTCTACACACTTTCCACAAACCTGAACTCAAAATGGGTGAAAGACCTAAAGGTGAGACCTGAATCCCTAAAACTCCTCGATGAGACACTGGCAGAACACTCTTGGACATAAATCGTAGCACTCTCTTTGCCAAGGGATCTGTCTCCTCAGGCAAAAGTCATCTAAGCAACCCTAAACACACGGGACCTAGTTGAACTTCAAAGCTTTCGCACAGCAAAGGAGACCACCGACAAAACGAAAAGGCAACCTAAAAATGGGACACAATATCTGCAGGTGAAATGACTGACAAGGGGTGAATCCAAACGTATAAACAGCTCATACAGCTCCATAGGAGAAAAACCAACCAACCAACCAACCAACAACCCAATCGAAACATAGACAGAATATCGGAATACACTTCTTTTTCCAAAGATGACAGGAAGATGGCTATCAGTCACCTGAAAAGATGCTCCACATCACTAATCGTTAGAGAAATGCAAGTCCAAACAGCCATGACATATCACCTCACACCTGTCACAGTGGCTAGCATCCAACAGGCTCCAAATAAGAAATCTTCGCAAGGAGGTGGAGAATAGGGAAGCTCCGTACACTGTTGGTAAGAATGGCAATTGGGGCTGCCACTATGCAAACAGCATAAAGCTTCCTCAAAACATACAAACTGAAACACCACGTCATCCAGCTTTTCCACTCCTAAACATATATATCCTGAAAACACTCACGGGAAAAGATACATGTACCCGTATGTTATAGCATCATCAATGACAATAGTCAAAGCATGGAAGAAACCCTAGTGCCCATCCACAGACTGATAGGTAAAAAGAATTGAGATACACACACACACACACACAGACACACACACACACACACCCTCAATGGAATAATACTCAGCCCTAACTAAAGCTCAAACTCTGCCATTTGCAGCAATGTAGATGGACCTAGGCAATATTATGCTTTGTGGTAGCAGTGAGACAGCAAAGACAAACAATGAATGTTATCAGTTACATGGGGAATGTAAAAAGTAATGCAAACTAATACATATGCAACACTGAAACAGACCTACAGCCCTAAAAACAAACTTGTAGTTACCAAATGCGACAAGAGGAGAGACAGGACAAATTAGGTATGAGATTAACAGATAAAAACTATTATACATAAAAAATAACCAAAAAGCATTTACTGTATATCACAGGGAATTATACCTACTATCTTGTAATAACCCATAATGTAATATAGTGGAAAAAGAATTCACTATGTTGTTCTCCTGAAACTCACTCAATATTGGAAATCAACTATGCTTCAATTAAAATGTTTTTGAAAAAAACAAGGAACCAGGGGTCAAGATGGCAGATTAGTAGGAGGACGTGGAGTTCATCTCCCCCCAAAAATGCATCAAGCATACATCTACAGGGACTTCCCTGGCAGTCCAGTGGTTAAGAGTCCGTGCTTCCACTGCAGGGGCCACAGGTTCTATCCTTGATCGGGAAACTAAGATCCTGCATGCAGTGCAGCCAAAACAAACAGACAAAAAGAACAAAAGAATACATCTACAAATGGAACAGTTCTCACAGAGCACAAGCTGAACACTAGCAGAGGACCCTGGATGCCTAAAAGGACAAGAAGAAGCCCTGTAATACCAGTTAGGATGAAAGAAAGAAGAAGGTGAAAGAAAGAGGAGAGGAAGCGGGATGGGAGCTGCACCTCTGGCATGGGAGCTGAAGGAGAGGAGAGGTTCCTGCAGTCAGTGAAGCCCCCTCACCAGCGGGGAGATCAGTTGGGACAGAAGGGGTGCTTCGGGGGCTGTCGGAGGACAGCAGAGCAACCGATCTGTGTCAGGCAAGACAGAAAGAGACCTACACAGATGGTCCATGCCAGAGCCCTTCGTGCCCCATCCTGAGATGTGTGTCCAATGCTGCAGACGGAGCTGGGTACTGGAACATGGAGTTTGGAAAGCAAACCTGGGGAGAGGACTGCTGTTGGCTGGGAGGAGACAGCCTGAGGAAAGGAGAGTGAGGAAATCCACAACCTGGAATGCTTGAGGAGGAAACCCCAACTGTCATGGAAGTGAAGTGCCATTGTTGAGTGCCACGCAAGGGGACGGACCGCCATTGCAGCCTTCTTCCTATGCTCCAGCCCCTGCCTTCCTTGGCACTAAAAAGAGCCCCTGCTGGGGTCAGCTCTCTCACACCCACAGCCACGAGCTAACCTGCATGCCCCGTCCCCACCAGGGCTGCTGCGACCCCAGCCACCACCACCTCCACGCCCCCTCCTTGCTAGAGCAGACTTGTGTGCTCCAGGGCAGCCTCGGGAGCAGACCTCTGTGGGTGACCCACACACAGAGGTGGGGCTGAAACCACAGCTGAGCCCCAGGGACCATGCAACTAAGGATGAAAAGCTGAATTCTCTCCTTGCAGCTGCGCAAACTGTGAATTGACACCCCCATGACCGGCTTTGTAAACTCAGCACATAGAAAACATCTGAATGGACAACAAGTGCTCCCGCAGCCAAGATGGGTCTAGCTTTAGCAGCTGTAGACTTTGTGGGCACATCCATGTGGGGTTGGGCCAGGCCAGCATATGAGCTGCCACCGTAGTGCCCACAGCAGGTCCAGATCCATGATTACTACAACCCTAGGTCCTGACTTCAGTGGATCTACCCTGGTGGCATGGTGAAAACAATGTCTGAGACTCCAGGGCCAATTGGCATACCCACAGTTAAGGTGGGGCCGAGAGCAGTGCCAACAATAGTGTAATCTGAGAGCTTGCACAATGCATGAATGGTGACACAATAGAGCACACCCACTGGTGAACAGCTCCAGAGGAGGAATACTCAGTGGCTTCCCTCACAGTGGGCATGCTCCACTCCCACCTACCTCACACCACAGATCAGAAACACAGCTAAGAAACAGATTCGCAGGCCTCTACTCCAACAACTAGTGAGCAGACCCCACCTCTGACATGGCAGTGACAAACACAGAGCAAAGGGGAGGCCCTGCTCAATATCCAGTTCAGGCTCTGGTCACCAGGACATTAGTCACACCTCCTATAAAGGGGATAATGGCCAGCATACACTGAGGAAACAGGTGGCAGACATCTATACTAAAAACAACCCACACACCAAAAAACATTAAAATCACAGCCTGGGCTGCCCTGGTGACGCAGTGGTTGAGAGTCTGCCTGCCGATGCAGGGGACACGGGTTCATGCCCTGGTCTGGGAAGATCCCACATGCCATGGAGTGGCTGGGCCCATGAGCCATGGCCGCTGAGCCTGCGCATCCAGAGCCTGTGCTCCGCAACGGGAGAGGCCACAACAGTGAGAGGCCCGCGTACCGCCAAAAAAAAAAAAAAACATCACACAGCCTATACAGGGATGTTTCCACATAAAATAGCCCTCCAAGACAGTCTGAGGGTCTGGCATTGGACAGAAGAACCCCAGAGCACTTAGCCTTGAAGGCCAGCAGTGTGTGAGTGCAGGAACTCCACAGGGCTGAGGGAAACAGAGACTCCACTCTTGGAGGGTGCACACAAGGTCTCACGTGCACTGGGACCCAGCACAAAGGAGTACCTCCATAGGAACCTGGGCTACACCTACCTACAACTGTTGGAGGGTCTCCTGGGGAGGCAAAGTTCCACTATAGCTCACTGTAGGGGCAAGGACACTGGTAGCGGAAGCCCCAGGGAATACTGATCGGAATGAGCTCTCCCAGAGGTCCATATTTCAGTACCTAGACCAGGCCCCACCCAACAACCTGTAGGTTCCAGTGCTGCAAAGCCTCAGACCAAACCACCACTAAGACAGGAACACAGCCCCACCCAACAGAAGACAGGCTGCCTAAAGTTGTACTAAGCTTATAGCCACCTCAAAACACACCCCTTGACATGGCCCTGCCCATCAGAGGAACAAGACCCAGCTCCACCCACCAGAGAGCAGGCTCCAGTCCATCCCAAGAGAAAGCCTGCAGAAGCCCCTGGACCAACCTCACCCATCAGGGGGCAGACACCAGAAGCAAGAGGAACTACAATACTGCAGCTTGTGGAAAGGAGACCACAAACACAAAAAGTCAAAATGAGACAACAGAGAAGTATGCTGAAAATGAAGGAACAAGATAAAAACCCACAAGAACAACTGAAGAGATAGGCAATCCACCTGAAAGATAATTCAGAGTAATGATAGTAAAGATGATCCAAAATCATCAAAAGAATGGAGGCACAGATGTAGAAGATAAAGAAATGTTTAACAAGGAGAGAGAAGACTTAAAGAACAAACAATCAAAGATGAATACAATAACTGAAGTAAAAAATACACTAGAAGGAATCAATAGCAGAATAACTGAGGTAGAAGTACAAATAAGTGACCTAGAAGACAGAGTGGTGGAAATCACTGCCACAGAACAGAATAAAGAAAAAAGAATGAAAAGAAATGAGGACAGTCACAGAGACCTCTGGAACAATATTAAATGCACCAACATTCACATTATAGGGGTCCCAGAAAGAGAAGAGAAAGAGAAAGGACCTGAGAAAATATTTGAACATATTATAACCAAAAGTTTCCCTAACAGGAGAAAGAAAACACTCACTCAAGTCCAGGAAGTGAAGAGAATCCCATACAGGATGAACCCAAGGAGGAACGTGGTGAGACATGTATTAATCAAACAGACAAAAATTAAATACAATGAAACAATATCCAAAGCAACAAGGGAAAGCAACAAATAACATATAAGGGAATCCCCATAAGGTTACTGGCTGATTTTTCAGCAGAAACTCTGCAGGCCAGAAGGGAATGAATGGTACGAAATATTTCAAGTGATGAAAGGGAAAAACCTACAACCAAGAATACTCTACCCAGCAAGGTTCTCATTCAAATTCAACAGAGAAATCAAAAGCTTTACACACAAGCAGAAGCTAAAAGAATTCAGCACCACCAAACGAGCTTTACAACAAATGCTAAAGGAACTTCTCCAGACAAGAGACCAGCAACTTAAAACAACCTTGTACATATATTGACTACTATAACAAAACCTCATGGGAACAGCAAACCAAAAAACTATAGTAGATACACACACAAAAAAGAAAAAGTGGACTTCCTTGTGGCACAGTGGTTAAGAATCTGCCTGCCAATGCAGGGGACACGGGTTCGAGACCTGGTCCGGGAAGAACCCACATGCCGTGGAGCAACTAAGCCCATGCACCACAACTACTGAGCCTGCACTCTAGACCCCACGAGCCACAACTACTGAAGCCCACATGCCTAGAGCCTGTGTTCCCCAACGAGAGAAGCCACCACAATGAGAAGCTGGTGCACCGCAATGAAGAGTAGCCTGTGCTCACCACAACTAGAGAAAGCCCACGCTCAGCAATGAACACAAAACACAGCAAAAAATAAATTTATTTATTTTTAAAAAAGAAAAAGCAACCCAAACACAACACTAAAGATGGTCATCCAACCACAAGAGAGGAGAAAAAAAGAGGAAGGGAAGGAAAAAGACCTCCAAAAACAAACCTGAACAATTAAGAAAATGGCAATAGGAACATACATAGTGGTAATTACCTTAAATGTAACTGGATTAAATGCTCCAACCAAAAGGTATAGACTAGCTGAATGGATACAAAAACAAGACCTGTATACATGCTGCCTACAAGAAGACCCAATTCATACCTAGGGATGCATACAGACTGAAAGTGATGGGATGGAAAAAGGTATTCCATGCAAATGGAAATCAAAATAAAGCTGGAGTAGCATACTCATATCAGACAAAATAGACTTTAAACACTGTTACAAGAAAGAAGAAAGGACAATACATAATAATCAAGGAATCAATCCAAGCAGAAGATATAATAATTGTAAATATATAAGGACCCAACATAGGAGCACCTCAATATATACGGCAAATGCTACCAGCCATAAAAGGGGAAATTGATGGTAACACAATAATAGTGGAAGATTTTAACACCCCCACTTACCCCAATGGACAGATCATCAAGACAGAAAATTAATAAGGAAACACAAGCTATAAATGACACATCAGAACAGATAGACTTAATTGATATCTATAGGACATTCCATCCAAAAGCAGCAGAATACACTTTCTTCACCAGTGTACATGGAACATTCTCCAGGATAGATGACATCTTGGGCCACAAATCAAGCCTTAGTAAATTTAAGAAAATTGAAATCATATCAAGTATCTTTTCTGACCATAACACTATGAGATTAGATATCAATTACAGGAGAAAAAAACTGGAAAAAACAAAACACACGGAATTCCCTGGTGGTGCAGTGGTTAAGAATCTGCCTGCTAATGCAGGGGACATGGGTTTGAGCCTTGGTCCAGGAAGATCCCACATGCAGCAGAGCAACTAAGCCTGTGTGCCACAACTACTGAGCCTGTGCTCTAGAGCCCGCAAGCCACAACTACTGAGCCCACATGCCACAACTACTGAAGCCTGTGTGCCTAGAGCCCATACTCCACAACAAGAGAAGCCACCGCAATGGCAACGTAAATGCCCATCGACAGACGAATGGATAAAGAAGATGTGGTACATATATACAATGGAATATTACTCAGCCAGAAAAAGGAACAAAATTGGGTCATTAGTAGAGATGTGGATGGATCTAGAGACTGTCATACAGAGTGAAGTAGGTCAGAAAGATAAAAACAAATATCATATATTAACACACATATGTGGAAGCTAGAAAATGATACAGATGAACCAGTTTGCCGAGCAGAAATTGAGACACAGAAGTAGACAAAAAATTTCCGGACACCAAGCAGGGAAAGGAGCGGGGAGTGGGGGTTGTGGTGAGATGAATTGGGAGATTGGGATTGACGTGTATTCACTGATGTGTATAAAATGGATGACTAATAAGAAAAAAAATATTTGATAATGGAATGGACTTGGAATCTTTGATCACCTAAGACAGTTCCTTGAACTTTGTAGATGTCTAAAATAATATTTAATAATTCTTTGCCAACCATTGATCTTAATGAACTAAATAAGGTTTTTGTCTTAGCTTTCTTAATAAGTTGTAACACAGAGAAAAGTGCATAAGTCATAAGTTTAACTATAAACATATGACATATGAGTTATCTGAACTCCCACTAGTATAACCACTACTCAGATCAAGAAACAGAACTTTCCCAGCACCTCGGAAGCCTTCCTTATACCATTTCCTGGTCATGACCCCTGCTTTCTGCCCCTAAAGTAACCATTATCTTCACCATAAATTTGTTTTCCCCAGTTCTGAATTTTTTAAAAAGAAACCATACAATGTATATCATTTTATGTCTGCCTGGTTTTGCTGAATATTGCTCATGAGTTTTATTTCTGTTGTTGCTTGCAGCAATGCTCACTTATTTTTATTGTCTTCTATATTTTATTATATAAATGCAAAATACATTCCAATGTTAAAAAAATTAAGAGAAGCCCACACACTGCAACCAAGAGTAGCGCCCACTCGCCGCAACTAGAGAAAGCCCGCATGCAGCTACGAAGACCCAAAATAGCCAAAAATAAATAAATAAATAAATTTATTTTAAAAACAAAACAAAACACATGGAGGCTAAACAATATATTACTAAACAACCAATGGATCACTGAAGAAATCAAAGAGGAAACACAAAAATTCCTACAGACAAATGACAATGAAAACATGACAATCCAAAATCTATGGGACCAGTAAAAGCAGTTCTAAGAGGGAAGTTTATAGCAATACAATCTTACCTCAGGAAACAAGAAAAATCTCGAATAAAAAACCTAACCTTACATCTGAAGCAACGATAGAAAGAAAAAACAAAGAAAACCTAAAGTTAGTTGAAGGAAAGAAATCATAAAGATCAGATCAGAAATAAATGAAAAAGAAATGAAGAAAATGATAGCAAAGATCAATAAAACGAAAAGCTGGTTCTTTGAGAAGATAAACAAAATTGATAAAGCATTAGCCAGACTCATGAAGAAAAAAAGAGAGAAGACTCAAATCAACAGAATTAGAAAAGAAAAAGCAGAAGTAACAACTGACACTGCAGAAATACAAAGAATCATAAGAGATTACTACAAGCAGCTATATGCCAATAAAATGGACAACCTGGAAGAAATGGACAAATTCTTAGCAAAGTACAACCTTCCGAGACTGAACCAGGAAGAAATAGAAAATATAAAAAGACCAATGGCAAGCACTGAAATTGAAACTGTGATTCAAAATCTTCCAACAAACAAAAGCCCAGGACTAGATGGCTTCACAGGCAAATTCTATCAAACATTCAGAGAAGAGCTAACAGATATCCTTCTCAAACTCTTCCAAAATACAGCAGAGGGAGGAACACTCCCAAACTCATTCTACGAGGCCATCATCACCCTGATACCAAAACCAGACAAAGATGTCACAAAGAAAGAAAACTACAGGCCAATATCACTGATGAACATAGATGCAAATATCCTCAACAAAATTCTAGCAAACTGAATCCAACAGTACATTAAAAGGATCATACACCATGCTCAAGTGGGGTTTATCCCAGGAATGCAAGGATACTTCAACATACGCAAATCAATCAATGTGATACACAATATTAACAAATTGAAGGATAAAAACAACATGATCATCTCAATAGACGCAGAAAAAGCTTTTGACAAAATTCAACACCCATTGATGATAAAAACTCTCCAGAAACTAGGCATAAAGGGGACTTACCTCAACATAATAAAGGCCATATATGACAAACCCACAGCCAACATCATTCTCAACGGTGAAAAACTGAAACCATTTCCACTAAGAACAGGAACAAGACAAGGTTGCCCACTCTCACCACTATTATTCAACGTAGTTTTGGAAGTTTTAGCCACAGCAATCAGAGAATAAAAAGAAATAAAAGGAATCCAAATAGGAAAAAAAGAAGCAAAACTGTCACTGTTTGCAGTTGACATCATACTATACATAGAGAATCCTAAAGATGTTACCAGAAAACTACTAGGGCTAATCAATGAATTTGGCAAAATAGCAGGATACAAAATTAATGCACAGAAATATCCTGCATTCCTTTACACTAATGATGAAAAATCTGAAAGAGAAATTAAGGACACAATCCCACTTAGCATTGCAACAAAAAGAATAAATATCTAGGAATAAACCTACCTAAGGAGACAAAAGACCTGTATGCAGAAAACTATAAGACACTGATGAAAGAAATTAAAGATGATACAAACAGATGGAGAGATATACCATGTTCTTGTAGTGTAAGAATCAACACTGTGAAAATGACTCTACTACCCAAAGCAATCTACAGATTCAGTGCAATCCCTATCAAAGTACCAGCAGCATTTTTCACAGAACTAGAACAAAAAATTGCACAATTCGTATGGAAACACAAAAGACCCCGAATAGCCAAAGCAATCTTGAGAAAGAAAAACGGAGCTGGAGGAATCAGGCTCCCTGACTTCAGACTATACTACAAAGCTACAGTAATCAAGACAGTATGGTACTGGCACAAAAACAGATATATAGCTCAATGGAACAGGATGGAAAGCCCAGAGGTAAACCCATGCACATATGGTCACCTTATCTTTGTTAAAGGAGGCAAGAATATACAATGGAAAAAAGAAAGCCTCTTCAATAAGCGTTGCTGGGAAAACTGGACAGCTACATGTAAAAGAATGAAATTAGAACACTCCCTAACACCATACACAAAAATAAACTCAAAATGGATTAAAGACCTAAATGTAAGGCCAGACACTATAAAACTCTTAGAGGAAAACACAGGCAGAACACTCTATGACATAAATCACAGCAAGATCCCTTTTGACCCACCTCCTAGAGAAATGGAAATAAAAAGAAAAATAAACAAATGGGACCTAATGACACTTAAAAGCTTTTGCACAGCAAAGGAAACCATAAACAAGACAAAAAGATAACCCTCAGAGAAAATATTTGCAAACGATGCAACTGACAAAGGATTAATCTCTAAAATACACAAGCAGCTCATGCAGCTCAATAAGAAAATAACAAAGAACCCCATCCAAAAACGGGCAGAAGACCTTAATAGACATTTCTCCAAGGAAGATATACAGATGACCAACAAACACATGAAAGGATGCTCAGCATCCGCTAATCATTAGAGAAATGCAAATCAAAACCACAATGAGATATCACCTCACACTTATCAGGATGGCTATTATCAAAAAGACAACAAATAGAGTTTGGCCAAAATGGAAGAATAGAAATACCCTGAGTTCACCTCCTCTCTCGGGCACACAAATATTACAAGTTACAGAACACCTGTGGATAAAAAAGATTAGAACCTACTGGAAAAAGTCTTCTGTGACTAAAGATATAAAGAAGAAACAACAGTGAGATGAGTAGGACAGGCTGAGTATTGTATAGTCAAGACACATATCCCTGGGTGGGTGACCCACAAACAGGAGAATAATTACAATTGCAGAGGTTCCCCCCAAACAGTAAGGGGTCTGAACCCCACATCAGGCTACCAAGCCTGGGCATCTTGTGCCAGGGAGACAAGCTCCTAAAACATCTGTCTTTAAAGGCCAGCAAGACTTAAATTCACTAGACACAGAGGGCTGTGGGAAAAAGACACTCCACTCTTAAAGGGTGTACACAAAACCTCACATGCTCAGGGACCCAGAACAGAAGCAGTCATTTGAAAGGAGTCTGGATCAGTCCTACCTGCTGATCTTGGACAGTCTCACAGAGAGGCAAGAGGCAATTGGTGCTCACCCTCAGGGACGGAGACACTGGTGGCAGCCATTATGGGGAGCTCGTTCTACCATATAGAGTCTGATGCTGGCAAGCACCATTTTGGAATCCTACATCTAGCTTATTAGCCTCAGGACCCAGCCCTGCCCACACCCACCAGTCCCTAGGCAATGATACTGGCATGCCTCAGTCCAGACAACTCACTGGTCAGGGACATAGCCCTACCCACCAGGACACAGACTGCCTTAATAACCTCTGAACCCACAGTCGCCCCTGGACATGGCCCTGCACAGCAGAGAGCCCAGGACCAGGCCCCACACACCACTGCACAGGCACTAGGTCTAAGACCCCCCAAGGTCCTACAACCAGAGACCTCGGGATGCAGCTCCACAAACAGTGGGCAGAACCTGCCCCAGAATCCCCAGCCTTGCCCACCAGTGAGCCTGCTCTAGACTCAGGACAAGTCTCATCCACCAGTGGGCTGCAACCAGCCCCAGGAAACTCCATAGCCTGAAGACACAGCCCACCCACCAGTAAGCCAGCACCAGCCCTGGGACTGGCTGGGCCCCACCAGTGAGCCTGCTTTAGCCTTGGGACCAGCCTCACACACCATCAAAAGGACACCAGCCCCAGGAAAACTGCAGCCATGCAGCCTGCAGACCCACCCCACCCACCAGCAGGCCAACATAATATTTGGGACACCCCAGGCCCTGCATCCAGTTGTGTCAGGAACCAGCTACACCACTAGTGGCTGGACACCAGCTCTGGGACCCCTGGACTCTGCAACCAGACCCGAGGATCCAGCTCTGCCCACCAATAAGCCAGAACTAGCCCCAGGACCAGGCTTCAGCCACCAGTGAGCAGGCACAAGCCCCAGCATCTCTTGGACCCAGACTCTGTCCAAGAGTCAGCCAGCATTAGCCTCGGGCCCCCCCGCAGTGTTCTGAAGCCTGCTGCTCGTGACCCAGTCCCACCAAGCAGCAGCTGGCAGTCTCTGCACGAGGCAGGGCCTGACAACCAAGTAGACCAGGGCAAGCCAAGCCTACCAATCTACCCTCAGTAACCAGCCCACCACAACAGAAAGGCCTAAGCATCCCACATAGAGAACATATAAATCTAGTCACCAGATGAGAGTGTGTTGTTACATCTCCTACAAAAGGCCACTCCTTCAAGGTCAGGAAATGTAACCAACCTACCAGATACATAGAAATAAAAACAGCAAGTTAGACAAAATAAGGCAACAAGGTAACATGTTTCAAAAGAAGAAACAAGAAAAATAACCCAGAAGAAGAGCTAAGTAGAGTGGAAATAGCCAATCTACCTGAGAAAGGGTTCAAGGTATTGATAATAAAGATGATCAGCGAAGTCAGGAGAAGAATGGACAAACAGAGGCAGAAGTTAGAATCTGTTTCTAAAAAAGAGTTAGAAAATATAAAGAACAATCCAATAGAGATGAAGAATATAATAACTGAAATAAAAAATACACTAGAAGGAATCAACAGTAGACCAAATGAAACAGAGGAACAGATCAGTGAGCTGGAAGACAAAGTAGTTGAAATCACTGAAGATGAAAAGAAAGAAGAAAAAAAGAATGAAAAGAAATGAGGGCAGTTTAAGAGAATTCTGGGACAACATCAAGTATACTAACATTCACATTATAGGGGTCCTAGAGGAGAAGGGAGTGAGAAAAGGACTGAGAACATATTTATAGACATAATAGCTGAAAATTTCCTTAACCTGGGAAAGGAAACAGACATCCAAGTTCAGGAAGCACAGAAGTTCCAAATAGGATCAACCCAAAGAAGACCACACCAAGATACATTGCAATTAAAGTGGCAAAAATTAAAGACGAAGAGAGCATCAAAGGAAAAGCAACTATGGGCTTCCCTGGTGGCATAGTGGTTGAGAGTCCGCCTGCCAACGCAGGGGACATGGGTTCGTGCCTCGGTCTGGGAAGATCCCACATGTCGCGGAGCGGCTGGGCCCGTGAGCCATGGCCGCTGAGCCTGCACGTCCAGAGCCTGTGATCTGCAACAGGAGAGGCCACAGCAGTGAGAGGCTTGTGTACCGCAAAAAAAAAAAAAAAAAAAAAAAGGAAAATCAACTAGCCACATAGAAGGTAACTCCCATGATGTTATCAGCTGACTTTATAGTCCAAACTTTGGGGCCAGAAGGGAGTGGCACGATATATTTAAGATGAGGAAAGGGGAAAACCTATAAACAAGAATACTCTACCCAGGGAGACTCTCATTCAGATTTGATGGAGAGATCAAAAGTTTTATAGACAAGCAAAAGCTAACAGGGTTCAGCACACCAAACCAGCTTTGTGAGAAATGTTAAAGAGACTTCTGTAAGCAAAGAAGAAAAGGCCACAACTAGAAAAATGAAAATTATGAGGGGAAAAAGCTCATCAGTAAAGGTAAAAATACAGTAAAGGTAGTAAATCAACCATGTACAAAGCTAGGAGGAAGGTTGAAAGACAAAAGTAGTAAATTCATCTATATCCACAATAAGCAGTTGAGGGATACACAAAACAATTAGATTTAAAATATGACATCAGAATAAGTAATCATGGGGGAGGAGAGTAAAAATACAAGGTTGTTAAAATGCGTTTGAAATTAAGAGATCCGTAACTTAAAATAACCATACTTATATAGATAGATAGATGAGAGATAGATAGATAGATACATAGATATAGATATAGATATATAGATTGCTATATATAAACCCCATGGTAACCACAAACCAAAAATCTATAACAGATACACACACAAAAGACACAAAGAAATCCAAACATAACACTGGAGATAGTTATGAAATGACAAAAGAAGAAGAAATAAACAAAAAAGAACTACAAAAACAATTAACAAAATGGCAATAAGCTCACAGATGTAGAAAACAAACTAGTGGTTAGAAGCAAGGATAAAATAGGGGGTAGGGGATTAAGAGGTGTAAACTACCATGTATAAGATAAATAAGCTACAGGGATATACTGTACAGCAGAGGGAATATAGCCAATATTTCATAATCACTCTAAATGTAGTATAAACTTTAAAAACTGTGAATCACTACATTGTACACCTGAACTTATATAATACAGTAGATCAACTATACCTCAATTAAAAAAGAAAAAATGGGGGTTCCCCTGGTGGCGCAGTTGTTGAGAGTCCACCTGCCGATGCAAGGGACACAGGTTCATGCCCCAGTCCGGGAAAATCCCACATGCCGCAGAGCGGCTAGGCCCATGAGCCATGGCTGCTGAGCCTGCGTGTCCGGAGCCTGTGCTCCGCAATGGGAGAGGCCACGACAGTGAGAGGCCCGCATACCTCAAAAAAAAAAAAAGAAAAAATGGAAATAAGTACAAACATACCAATAATGACTTTAAATGTAAATATACTAACTGCTCCAATCAAAAGACAGAGAGCAGCTGAATGGATACAAAAACAAGACCAGGGACTTCCCTGGTGATGCAGTGGTTAAGAATCCGCTTGCCAATGCAGGGGACACAGGTTCAAGCCCTGGTCCAGGAAGATCCCACATGCCGCAGAGCAACTAAGCCCGTGTGCCACAACTACTGAGCCTGTGCTATAGAGCCTGTGAGCCACAACTACTGAGCCTGCGTGCCACAACTACTGAAGCCCGCATGCCTAGAGCTCGTGCCCCACAATGAGAAGCCACTACAGTGAGAAGCAAGCACACTGCAACGAAGAGTAGCCCCCACTCGCCACAACTAGAGAAAGCCCGCGTGCAGCAACGAAGACCCAACACAGCCAAAAATAAATAAATAAATTTATTTTTAAAAAAAAAACAAGACCAGTTTATATGCTGCCTACAGGAGACTCACTTCAGATGTAAAGACACAGACTGAAAGTATGGGTATGGAAAAAGGTACTCCATGCATATGGAAATCAAAAGAAAGCTAGTATAGCAATACTTACATCAGACAAAATCAACTTTAAAACAGACTGTTACTAGAGACAAAGAAGGACATTACATGTTGATCAAGGGATCAATCCAAGAAAAAGATATAACGCTTGTAAATATATATACCCCCAACATAGGAACACCTAAATACGTAAAGAAAATATTAACAGACATAAAGGAAGAAATTGACAGTAACACAATAATAGTAGGGGATTTCAACACCTTACTTACAGCAATAGATAATTCAGAAGAAAATCAATAAGGAAACACTGGCCTTAAATGACACTATACCAGGGAGACTTAGTAGATATATATAGAATATTTAATCCAACAGCAGAATACACATTCTTTTCAAATGCACATGGAACATTCTCCAGGATAGATCACATGGCAGGCCACAAAACAAGCCTCAGCAAAGTTAAGAAAACTGAAATCATATCAATTATCTTTTCTGAACACAATACTATGAGACTAGAAATCAGCTACAAGGAAAAAAACTGAAAAAAACCACAAACACACGGAGTCTAAACAACATGCTGCTGAACAATGAATGGGTCACTGAAGAAATTTTAAAATACCTGGAAACAAATAAAAATGGAAACACAATAATTGTAACAAATCTATGGTACACTGAAAAAGCAGTTCTAAGAGGGAAGTTTGTAGAGATACAAGCTTACCTACGGAAACAAGAAAAATCTCAAACAACCTAATCTTACACCTAAAGGAACTAGGAAAAGAAGAACAAATAAAACCCAAAGTTAGAAGAAGGAAAGACATCATAAATCAGAGGAGAAAAAAAAACAGACTAAAATAATAGAAAAGGTCAATACAACTAAGGGCTGACTCTTTAAAAAGATAAACAAAATTTACAAAACTTTAGCCAGATTCACCAAGAAACAATAGAGAGGGCCCAAATAAATAAAATCAGAAATAAAAAAGGGGAAGTTACAATCAACACCACAGAAATACAAAGGATCGTAAGGATCAGACCATGAACAATTACATGCCATTAAAATGGACAACCTAGAAAATGGACAAATTCTTGGAAATGTACAATCTCCCAAGACTGAGGAGTAAGAAATAGAAAATATGAACAAATTACCAGTAATGAGATTAAGTCAGTAACTTTTTAAAAACTCTCATTTGACAGAGACTTATAGGCAGACAAAGAAGTGAGAAAACTTTGTAGTGGAAGAAGGGAGGGCTTCAGGTATGTATCACTGGTGGTTGCTGGCACAGAGAAGCTGGAGGCACGGTAACTAGAGGCAGACAATCCTATTCATTTGGGTTGGGTTGGTTTGTGTACTTTATGTCTTAGGCATAGCATATTTGACTTGCTTTAGTTGGAAATGGGGGTGAAAATTGGGGAAGCTGGCAGTTGTTGACCAAGTCCTCATCAACTGGGGCCAGTTACTGCAGAGGTTATGGTTTTACTTCTGGGATGGTTGCTACAAAGGATGTGGGTCAGAATTCTATTGTCATATGTGATCTGGCCACTGTTCACTTGTATATTATATCTTTCAGATCCTATTATCCCTGTGGCTACCAAGGAAGCCAGCCATCGCCTGCCATCACTGGCCAACCCTGGCCTGCTGAACTCAATCATATTAGTGCCTGGAGGCATTCCTTTTTGCTTTGTTATACAACACCTCTCAAGGCCCTCCCCACACTTCATAGTAGGTGATATATTATTCAGCCTTAAGTGGTATATCCACTGTATCATATCCACTGTGCTGAACTTTTTTATATTTATTCTACTGTATTGTGCTTAACTGTAGTTACTGGCCCCTTTTCCCAACAACTCTCCCAAGAACCCCAAATGCCAGCTGCCTCAGAAGAGATGCCCCCATGCATCAGGTAGAGTTTCAACATTGGACATGAGCTGAATTAAGAGCTATTAGTTACACACTACTATATATAAAGTAGATAAACGACAAGGACCTACTGTATAGCTTAGGGAACTAAACTCAATATCTTGTAATAACCTATAATGGAAAAGAATCTGAAAGAAGTGTGTGTGTGTATAGCATCACCTTGCTGTACACCTGAAACTAACACATTTTAAATCACCTATACTTTAATTTTTTTAAGAGCTATTACTAAATATTATTCTAAATTCAGACAAGACCAGCAAATATTCATAGAAGAATTTAGAACTATTTTGGGTGCATAAGACTCAGAGTTACCAATACCTGCCACATATCATTCATATACATATTGGTCAGAACAGCAGATGTTAATTCCTGGATGGGAAAGATTGGATTGATCTAGGAAAGGACTTACAGGATCTCTCTTACCAAAAGAGAGGGTCCAAAAACAAACCTGAAAAGTTGGGCAAAGTCTCCTAAAAACCACACCTGAAATATTTCCAATAAAATCGATACAAGTGTTACTGTTTCTATATTAAGCCCTGCCACCATTGCTCAGCCTCTTCCTTCAAGCAAACATACCACACAGGTTGATCAATATTTTTAAAACTCACAGATTTTCCCTGTCTCCCAGGCTTTAACTGTAACCCTTGAGCCCTTTGACTGGAAACATACCTTCCTGCTATGTGATAACACACCTACAAATTTTCCCATATAATGCTGTAAGTAAAGAAGCCAGTCTGAAAGGACTACATACTATGTAGACCCAACTATGTAATATTCTGAAAGAGGCAAAACTACAGAAAGAGTAAAGTGATCAGTGGTTGCCAAGGTTTCAGAGGGATGGAGGTGAACAGGTGGAGCACAAGGGATATGTAGGGTGGGGAAACTACCCTGTATGATCCTGTATGGATGAATGACATTATGCATTTGTCAAAAGTATAAGCTATACAACACAAAAGGGTGAATCTTAATGTAAACTATGAATTTTAGTTAATCATAATATATTAATATCAGTTTGTCAATTGTAAGAAGTGTACCATAGTAATACGAGATATGAATAATAGGGGAAATTGTGTGGGGGAGAGGGGAGGTATATCTGTGCTAACAAAAACACTAATTTGAAAAGATACATGCACCCCAATGTTCACTGTAGCATTATTTACAATTGCCAATGTATGGAACAACCTAAGTGTTCATCAACAGATGAATGGATAAAGAAGATGTGGTGTATATACACAATGAAATATTACTCAGCCATAAAAAAGAATGAAATTTTGCCATTTGTGGCAATATGGATGGACCTGGAGGGGATTATTATACTCAGTAAAATAAGTCAAACAGAGAAAGACAAATAATGTATGTTTTCATTTATATGCGGAAGCTAAAAATTAAACAAATGAACAAATGTAACAAAACAGAAACAAACTCACAGATACAGAGAACTACTGGTTACCAGGGGAGAGAAGTGTGGGGAGAGAAGTTACAAAGATGTAATGTACAGCACAGGGAATACAGACAATATTATATAATAACTATATACAGTGTACAGTCTATAAAAATATTGAATCAGTATGTTGTACACTTAAAACTAATAAAATATCGTAAGTCAACTATACTTCAATGCTAAATAAATAGATAAAATGGGAAAATCGAAAAATGCCAACAATTTTTATTGCCTAAATAGAAAAATTCATCCCAAAATTCATAGGGAATGTCAAGGGATCCCGAATAGCCGAAACAATATTGAAAAAGAAAAATAAAGTTAATGTTCTTGTATCTTTGAATTTCAAAACTTATTATAAAGCTACAGTAATAAAAACAATGTTCTACTGACGTAATGACAGACACAGAGACCAATACAGTAGAATAGAGAGCCCAGAAATAAACTCTTGCATGTATGCTACAGTGATTTTTAGCAAGGGTGCCAAGACCATACAATGCAGGAAGGACAATCTTTTGAAAAAACTTTCTGTGTTAGAGATGGTAGGCAGTGAAATAGGTGAAGTGATTAAGAAGTAAAAGCTCCCAGTTACAAAATAAGACATGGGGATGTTAATATATGGCATAAGGAATATGGTCAAGAATATTGTAATATTCAATACATATATTGTAATAACTTTATAGGCAGACACATGGTTACTAGACTAATCATTGTGATCATTTTAATGTATGCAAATGTCAAATCACTATGTAGTACTCCTGAAATGAACATAAGATTGTATGTCAACCATATTTCAACAATTTTGGGGGGGAAACTGGGTATCCACATGCAAAACAATAAATGAAGTTGAACCCTTACCTTAAACCACATACAAAAATAAACTCAAAATGGATCAAAGACCTAAAATAATAAAACTCTTAGATGAAAACATAAGGGAAAAGCTTCATAACATTGAATCTGGCAATGATTTCTTGGATATTACACCAAATACATAGGCAACAAAGGTAAAATATGTAAACTGGGATACATCAAAATTTAAAACTCCTGTGCATCAAAGGACACAATATATAGTGAAATGGCAACCTATGGAATGGGAAAAATATTTGCAAAATATCTGACATGTGGTTAATATCCAGAATATATAAAGAACTACAACTCAGTGGCAAAAAATAAATAAACTGATGTTTAAAAGGGTAAAGAACTTGAATAGACATTTCTGCAAAGAAAATATACAAATGGCAGTCAAGCATATGAAAAGATGTGCAACCTCACTAATAATTAGAGAAATGCAAACCAAACTGCAATGAGATGTCACTTCATACCTATTAGAGTAGTTGCTATAAAAAACAAAAAAAGGACTTCCCTGGCAGTCCAATGGTTAGGACTCCGTGCTCCCAGTGCAGGGGCACATGTTTGATCCCTGTTCAGGGAACTAATATCCCGCATGCTGCAATGAGTGGCCAAAACAAAACAAAACAAACAAAACAAAAAAAAACAAGTGTTGGCAAAGATGTGGAAAAATTGAAACCATTGTGCACTGTTGGTCAGAATGTAAAATGGTGCAGCCATTATGGAAAATAAAATGACAATTCATCAAAAATTGAAAATAGAACTACTATATAATGCGTTGATTCCACTTCCAGTATATATCAAAAAGAATTGAAAACAGGATCTCAAAGAGATATTTGTACAGTCACATTGATAGCAACATTATTCACAATAGCCAAAAGGTAGAAGCAAACCAAATGTCCATAAAGGAATGAACAGATAAACAAAATTTGGTAGATGCATACAATGGAATATTATTCCGCCTTAAAAAGGAAGGAAAATCTGATAAATCCCACAACATGGAATAATACGGAGAACATTATGTTAAGTGAAATAAGCCAGCCACAAAAGATAAATACTGTATGATTTTACTTATATCAGGTATCTAGTGTAGTCAAACTGACAGAGACAGAAAATAGAATGGTGGTTTCCAGTGGTTGGAGAGAGGAGGCAATGTGGAGTCATTGCTTAAAGGTTTGCTGAAAAGTAGTTGTTGCTAAGAGTCTATAGACTTTTAGTTTTGCAAGATGAAAAAGTTAGGGAGATTGGTTACACAACAATGCAAATATACTTAACACTACTGAACTGTACACTTTAGTGTGATAAATTTTAAGGTGTCTTTTATGTTATGTGTATTGAAAACAATTTTGTTTAAAAGACAACTAAGGAAAGGACTTCCCTTGTGGTGCAGTGGTTAAGAATCCACCTGCCAATGCAGGGGACACGGGTTAGAGCCCTGGTCCAGGAAGATCCCACAGGCTGTGGAGCAACTAAGCCCATGCACCACAACTACTGAGCCTGCACTCTAGACCCCACAAACCACAACTACTGAGCCCACGTGCCACAACTACTGAAGCCCATGTGCCTAGAGCATGCTCTGCAACAAGAGAAGCCACCACAATGAGAAGCCCATGCAACAAAATGAAGAGTAGCCCCTGCTCACCACAACTAGAGAAAGCCCGCGTACAGCAACAAAAACCGAATGCGGACAAAAAAATAAATTAAAAAAAAAGACAACTGGGGAATTAGGGCCAGAGCAACTCCCCAGCACCTGCAGCTGTGGGGTAAGGCGCCCCTACACTGCGACTCTGATTAGGGCAATGAAAAGTCCATGAGCTCCAGGCATTAAAGGACAGGCAGTGTGAGTGAAACCCCTTAGGATGAGCCTGGAAGAAGGGGCCTTCACACCAGGGCACCCACCTGTTTCTCACCACAGGACTCCCCTGCCGGGCACCAGCATCTCCTGAGATCCTGTGAGATCTGTCATCCCAGGAAGTGTAGTCTTGGCCATAGCGCCTGAGGTGATTCTGCCTTTCTCTGAGGGGTCCCTGGTACTCTGAGCATCCCAGCCAATCCTCTCTCAGCCCATCACTGGCAACTTTTAAAAGAGCTGTTTTGGTGGTGATGTGAGCAAAAGCTGACTGAAGTAGATTGAGAGGTGAGTGGAGTTGAGAAAGCAGGAAGAGACAAAACTTGTACTAACTCCAGACTCCGTGAATGAAGTCCGAGAGGCATTTTGACTTGAACTGAGTTACACCATTGGCTTTACTGGTTCTCCAGCTTGCAGATGGCAGACTATGGGACTTCTCTGACTCCATAACCAGGGGGCAGACAGCAGAAGCAAGAGGAACTATGACCCAGCAGCCTGCAGAAAGAAGACCACAAACAGTAAGTTAGACAAAATGAGATGACACAGAAATATGTCGCCGATGAAGGAGCAAGGTAAAAATCCACAAGACCAAATAAATGAAGAGGAACTAGGAAATGTACATGAAAAAGAATTCAGAGTAATGATCGTAAACATGATCCAAGATCTTGAAAATAAAATGGAGGCATGGATCGAGAAGATACAAAAAATGTTTAACAAGGACCAGAAGAACTAAAGAACAAATGAACAGTGACGAACAACACAATAACTGACATGAAAAATACACCGGAAGGAATCGATAGCAGAAAAACTGAAGCAGAAGAACATAAGTGAGCTGCAAGATAGAATGGTGGATATAACTGCCACAGAGCAGAATAAAGACAAAAGAATGAAAAGAAATGAGGACAGGCTCAGAGACCTCTGGGACAACATTAAACACACCAGCATTCAAATTATAGGGGTCCCAGAAGAAGAAAAGGCAAAGGGCCAGAGAAAATATTTGAAGAGATTATAGTCAAAAACTTCCCTAACATGGGAAAGGAAATAATCACCCAAGTCCAGGAAGCACAAAGCGTCCCACACAGGATAAACTCAAGGAGAAACATAGAGACACATATTAATCAAACTAACAAAAATTAAATGCAAAGAAAAATATTAAAAGCAGCAAGGGAAAATCAACAAATAACATACAAGGGAATCCCCACAAGGTTATCAACTGATTTTTTAGCAGAAACTCTGCAGGTCAGAAGGGAATGGGATGATATATTTAAAGTGGTGAAAGGCAATAAGCTACAACCAAAATTACTCTACCCAGAAAAGATCTCATTCAGGTTCGACAGCAAAATCAAAAGCTTTAAAGACAAGCAAAAGCTAAGAGAATGCAGCACCACAAAAACAGCTTTACAACAAATGCTAAAGGAACTTCCCTAGGTGGGAACACAACAGAAGAAAAAGACCCACAAAAACAAACACAGAACAATTTAAAAGATGGTAATAAGAACATACATATTGATAGTGACCTTAAATGTAAATGTATTAAGTGCTCCAACCAAAAGACATAGACTGGCTGAACGGATACAAAAATAAGACCAGTATATATCCTGTATAAAGATACCCACTTCAGGGACTTCCCTGGTGACACAGTGGTTTAGAATACACCTGCCAGTGCAGGGGACATGGGTTCAATCCCTGGTCCGGGAAGATCCCACATGCCGTGGAACAACTAAGACCATGTGCCACAATTACTGAGCCTGCACTCCTCAGCCCATGAGCCACAACTACTGAGCCTGCGTGCCACAACTACTGAAGCCTGCGCACCTAGAGTCCATGCTCCACAACAAGAGAATCCACTGCAATGAGAACCCCCCACACCACAACGAAAAGTAGCCCCCACTCACTATAACTAGAGAAAGCCCACCCATGCACAGCAATGAAGACCCAATGAAGCCAAAAATATATAAATAAATAATTTTTTAAAAAAATAAAGAGATCCATTTCAGACCTAGAGACACATACAGACTGAAAGTGAGGAAATGGAAAAAGATACTCCATGCAAATGGAAATAAAAAGAAAGCGGAGTAGCAATACTCATCAGAGAAGATAGACTTTAAAATAAAGACTATTACAAGAGAAAAGGAAGGACACTATATAATGATCAAGGGATCAATCCAAGAAGAAGATATAACAATTGTAAATATTTATGCACCCAACATAGGAGCACCTCAATACATAAAGCAAATGCTAACAGCCATAAAAGGGGAAATGAACAGTAACACAATAAGAGTGGGGTTCATTAATACTCCACTTACATCAATAGACAGATCATCAACATGGAAAATTAATAAGGAAACACAAGCCATAAATGACACATTATAACAGACAGACTTATTTGATATTTATAGGACATTCCATCTGAAGGCAGCAGAATACACTTTCTTCTCAAGTGCACAAGGAACTTTCTCCAGGATAGATCACATCTTGGGCCACAAATCAAGCCACGGTAAATTTTAGAAAATTGAAATCGTATCAAGCATCTTTTCAACCACAATGCTATGAGATTAGAAATCAATTACAGGAAAAACTGTAAAAAACACAAACACATGGAGGCCAAACAATATGTCATTACATGACCAATGGATCACTGAGGAAGTCAAAGAGTAAATGAAAAAACACCTAGAAACAAATGACAAGGAAAGCACAGTGACCCAAAATCTATGGGATACAGCTAAAGCAGTTCTAAGAGGGAAGTTTATAGCAATACAATCCCACCTCAGGAAACAAGAAAAATCTCAAGTAAACAACTTAAACTTAAGTTTAAAAAACTAAAGAAAGGAAAACAAACAAACCCCAAAGTTAATAGAAGGAAAGAAATCATAAAGATCAGAGCAGAAATAAATGAACTAGAAATGAAGAAAACAATAGCAAAGATCAATGAAACTAAAAGGTGGTACTTTGACAAGATAAACAAAATGGATAAACCTTTAGCCAGACTCATCAAGAAAAAAGGGGTGAGGATTCAAATCAATAAAATTAGAAATGAAAAAGGAGACGTAACAACTGACACTGCAGAAATACAAAGGATCATGACAGATTACTGAAAGAAACTATATGGCCCCAAAATGGATAAGCCGGAAGAAATGGACAAATTCTTCGAAAGGTACAACCTTCCAAGACTAACCAGGAGGAAATGTAAAACATGAAAAGACCAATCACAAGGAATGAAATTGAAACTGTGATCAAAAATCTTCCCACAAATGAAAGTCCAGGATCAGGTGGCTTCACAGGCGAATTCTATCAAACATTTAGAGAAGAGCTAACACCTATCCTTCTCAAACTCACCCAAAAAACTTCAGAGGGAGGAATACTCCCAAGCTCATTCTACGAGGCCTCCATCACCCTGATACCAAAACCAGACAAAGATGTCACACACAAAAAAAGAAAATTACAGGCCAATATCACTGACGAACATAGGTGTAAAAATCCTCAACAAAAGACTAGCAAACAGAATCCAACAACACATTACAAGGATCATACACCAGGATCAAGTGGGATTTATCCCACGGATGCAAGAATTCTTCAAGATACACAAATCAAACAATGTGACACACCATATTAACCAACTGAAGAATAAAAACCATATGATCATCTCAATAGACAAAATCTGACAAAATTCAACACCCATTTATGATAAAAACTCTCCAGAAAGTGGGCATAGAGGGAACCTACCTCAACATAATAAAGACTATATAAGACAAACACACAGAAAACATTATTGTCAATGGTGGAAAACTGAAAGCACTTCCTCTAAGATCAGGAACAAGGCAAGGATGTCCACTCTCACCACTTTTATTCAACATAGTTTTGGAAGTCCTAGCCACAGCAATCAGAGAAGAAATAAAAGGAATCCAAATTGGAAAAGAAGTAAAACTGCCACTGCTTGCAGATGACATGACACTGTACATAGAAAATCCTAAAGATGCCACCAGAATACTACTAGAGAACTTCCCTGGTGACACAGTGGTTAAGAATCCTTCTGCCAACACAGGGGACATGGGTTTGAGCCTTGGTCCGGGAAGATGCCGCAGAGCAACTAAGCCTGTGTGCCACAACTACTGAGCCTGCGCTCTAGAGCCCGCAAGCCACAATTACTGAAGCCCACGCATCACAACTACTGAAGCCTATGCTCCTAGAGCCTGTGCTCCACAACAAGAGAAGCCACCATGATGAGAAGCCTGCACACTGCAACGAAGAGTAGCCCCTGCTCTCCACAACTAGAGAAAGCCCGCACGCAGCAACGAAGACCCAACACAGCCACAAATAAAATAAATAAAATAAATAAATTTTTTTTAAAAAAAGAATACTACTAGAGCTAATTAATGAATTTGGTAAAGTTTCAGGATACAAACTTAATACACAGAAATCTCTTGCATTCCTATACACTAACAATGAAAGATCCGAAAGATATCCCATTTACCATTGCAACAAAAAGAATAAATTCCTAGGAATAAACGTACCTAAGAAGGCAAAAACCTGTACTCAGAAAACTATAAGATACTGCTTAAAGAAATCAAAGATGACACAAACAGATGGAGAGATATACCATGTTCTTAGATTGGAAGAATCAATATTGTGAAAATGACTATACTTATACTACCCAAAGCAATCTACAGATTCAAGGCAATCTCTATCAAATTACCAATGGCATTTTTCACAAAACTAGAACAAAAGATTTTACAATTTGTATGGAAAAACCAAAGGCCATGAATAGCCAAAGCAATCTTGAGAAAGAAAAACGGAGTTGGAGGAATCAGGCTTCCTGACTTCACACTATACTACAAAGCTACAGTAATCAAGACAGTATGAGCAACCAAGACCGTGCACCACACTACTGAGCCGGTGCTCTAGAAACCACAAGCCACAACTATTGAGCCTGGGTGCCACAACTACTGAAGTCCAGGCACCTAGAGCCCATGCTCTGTAACAAGAGAAGTCTCCACAGTGAGAAGCCTAAGCACTGCAATGAAGAGTAGCCCCTGCTAGCTGCAACTAGAGGAAGCCCAAGTGCAGCAACAAAGACCCAACGCAGCCAAAAATAAATATTTTTTTAAAAAAAACAGTATGGTACTGGCACAAAGACAGAAATACCAATCAATGGAACAGGATAGAAAGCACAGAGATAAGCCCACACAGCTCTGGTCACCTCATCTACGACAAAGGAGGCAAGACTATAAAATGGAGAAAAGACAGTCTCCTTAATAAGTGGTGCTGTGAAAACTCGACAGCTACATGTAAAAGAATGAAATTAGAACACTCTCTAACACCATACACAAAAATAAACTCAAAATCGATTAAAGACCTAAATGTAAGGCCGGACACTGTAAAACTCTTAGAGGAAAACATAGGCAGAAAACTCTTTCACATAAATTGCAGCAAGATCTTTTTTGACCCACCTCCTAGAGTAATGAAAATAGAAACAAAAATAAACAAATGGGACCTAATTAAATTTAAAAGCTTTTGCACAGCAAAGGAAACCATAAGCAAGACAAAAAGACAACCCTCAGAATGGGACAAAATACTTGCAAATGAAGCAACTGACAAAGGATTAATCTCCAAAATATACAAGCAGCTCATGCAGCTCAATATCAAAAAAACAAACAACCCAATCAAAAAATGGGCAGAAGACCTAAATAGTTATTTCTCCAAAGAAGAAATAAATATAGCCAAAAAGCACATGAAAAGATGTTCAACATCGCTAATTATTAGAGAAATGCAAATGAAAACTTCAATTAGGTATCACCTCACACCAGTCAGAATGGCCATCATCAAAAAATCTACAAACAATAAATGCTGGAGAGGGTGTGGAGAAAAGGGAACCTTCTTACACTGTTGGTGAGCACGTAAATTTATACAGCCACTATGGAAAACAGTACGGAGGTTCCTTAAAAAACTAAAAATAAAATTACCATACGACCCAACAATCCCACTCCCAGGCATATACCCGGGGAAAACCATAATTCAGAAAGATACATGCACACCAGTGTTCATTGCAGCAATATTTACAATAGCCAGGACATGGAAGCAACCTAAATGACCATCACAGAGGAACGGAAAAGATGTGGTACATATATACAATGGAATATTACTCAGCTCTAAAAAGGAATGAAATTTTGCCATTTGCAGAGATATGAACAGACCTAGAGACTGTCATACAGAGTGACGTAAGTCAGAAAGAGAAAAACAAGTATATAATATCTCTTATATGTGGAATCTAGAAAAATGATACAGATGAACTTATTTGCAAAGCAGAAATAGCAACAGACATAGAGAACAAATGAAGGGATACCAAGGGGGGAAGGAGGGTGGGATGAAATGAGAGATTGGGATTGACATACATACACTACTATGTACAGAACAGATAACTAATGAGAACCTACTGTATAGCACAGGGAACTCTCCTCAATGCTCTGTGGTAACCTAAATGGGAAGGGAATCCAAAAAAGAGAGGATATATGTATACATATAGCTGATTCACTTTGTGGTACAGCAGAAACTAACACAACATTGTACAGCAACTATACTCCAATAAAAATTAATTTTAAAAAAAGACAACAGAGGCTATTTCCATGTCACTTGTCACCTGTCAACACATAATCCTTGAAAAATTGTGAAAATGAGACAGAGCCAGGAATCAAAGTTTCAAGGGCACTTTGAACATCTTCAGATAGGTTTTTTCCAGCTTCCACATTTCATGAGATTTGAATATGCTTTGAGTTTTGTACATCTTTTTTCAGCATGGTTTCCATCATTTCCAGGCTGAAAAACTACAGTCCTTCTAGTTGCTAAAAAGCTGCTTAATGTTGTATATCCAACCTGGAACATACCAGTGGCCAAGACACATACTTTATGGGAACCATTTATAAAAGGACTCTCTAAGGCATTTCCCCTTACTCAAAAACTACACTGCCCATACCACCCTCAATTTCCTAGAGAGGTTAATAGCACCAATAGCATCCTTAAATTAAAATTAGTAAAACTTTCAGAAACCCTTGTGCTCCCTTGGCCAACTGTACTCCTGCTGGATTTTATGAGGCCACACTTTCCACTCTCTTGGGGACACATTTCTTAGCCCTCTATGAATTGGTAACTGGAAAGCCCATGAATTTAGGGATTTCATCTCCAATTCTAGATTCTGTCCTATTGTATGCATACATGGCAAAATATCGCTAGAGACTCACATACATACCCAGTCCGATCACCAACAGGTTAAGTCCATTTTCCAATCACATCTTCCTAGAAAGCCACTTTATGATCCTTAGTCGGGAGATTTCACCTACTAGACGAGATATCAGGGAAAAAACTGCTCTTAAACTTCATTGCAAGAGACCTTATCAGGTACTACTAACAATAAATAGAGCCATGAAACTACAGGAAGTTAATCCTTATGTTAACATTTCACAAGTAAAGAAACAATTCAGAATTCCATAAAATTTTAAGTCCATCCTAACAGGGGACATCAATTAAGGATTCTCAGTTTTAGAAGCAGCCAATCTTTTTTTTTTTTGGAGTATAGCTGCTTTACACTGCTGTGTCAGTTTCTGCTGTACAGCAAAGTGAATCATCCATACGTCTACATATATCCCCTCTTTTTTGCATTTCCTTCCCATTTAGGTCACCACAGAGCATTGAGGAGAGTTCCCTGTGCTATACAATAGGTTCTCATTAGTTATCTAGTATTTTATACATAGTAGTGTATATATGTCAGTTCCAATCTCCCATTTCATCCCACCCCTGCCTTTCCCCCTTGGTATCCATACATTTGTTCTCCACGTCTATGACTCTATTTCTGCTTTGCAAATAAAATCATCCATACCATTTTTCTAGATTCCACATATATGCGTTAATATATGATATTTGTTTTTCACTCCCTGACTTACGTCACTCTGTATGACAGTCTCTAGGTCCATCTACATCTCTGCAAATGACACAATTTCATTCCCTTTTATGGCTGAGTAATATTCCATTGTATATATGTACCACATCTTCTTTATCCATTCCTCTGTAGATGAACATTTAGGTTGCTTCCATGTCCTGGCTATTGTAAATATTGCTGCAATGAACATTGGGTGCATGTTATTTTTTTTTTATTTAATTTTATTTTTTTATATAGCAGGTTCTTACTAGTTATCTATTTTATACATATTAGTGTATATATGTCAATCCCAATCTCCCAATTCATCACACTACCAACAACAATTCCCACCCCCTGCTTTCCCCCCTTGGTGTCCATATGCTTGTTGTCTACATCTGTGTCTGTTTCTGCCTTGCAAACCAGTTCATCTGTACCATTTTTCTAGAGTCCACATATATGCGTTAATATAAGATATTGGTTTTTCTCTTTCTGCTTACTTCACTCTGTATGACAGTCTCTAGGTCCATCCATGTCTCTACAAATGACTCAATTTTGTTCCTTTTATGGCTGAGTAATATTCCACTGTATATATGTACCACATCTTCTTTATCCATTCCTCTGCTGATGAACATTTAGGTTGCTTCCATGTCCTGGCTATTGTAAATACTGCTGCAATGAACCTTGGGATGCATGTAACTTTTTGAATTATGGCTTTCTCTGAGTATATCCCCAGGAGTGGGATTTTGGGTCATATGGTAGTTCTTTCTTCAGTTTTTTAAGGAGCCTCCATATTGTTCTCCATAGCAGCTGTATCAATTTACATTCCCATCAACAGTGTAGGAGGGTTCCCTTTTCTCCACACCTTCTTCAGCATTTAATGTTTGCAGGTTTTTTTGATGATGGCCACTCTAAACAGTGTGAGGTGATACCTCATTATAGTTTTGAATTGCATTTCTCTAAGAATTAGTGATGTTGAGCATCTTTTCATGTGTTTGCTGGCCATCTGTATGTCTTCTTTGGAGAAATGTCTATTTAGGTCTTCCAGCCATTTTTTTGATTGGGTTGTTTGGGTTTGGGGTATTTTTTGTTTTTCGTTTGTTTGTTTGTCTTTTTGATATTTAGCTGCATGAGCTGTTTATATATTTTGGAGATTAATCCCTTGTCAGCTGCTTCTTTTGCAAATATTTTCTCCCATTCTTGGGGTTTTCTTTTTGTCTTGTTTATGGTTTCCTTTGCTGTGCAAAAGATTTTAAGTTTAATTAGTCCCATTGGAAGCAATCTTTAAAACCAGATAGTTAAGGAGTGATGTCAGCAAGAGAGTATAATAGAAAGTCCTCAGCACACTTCCCTCACTGAAACAATGATGTGACTCCCATGCATAGACAAAAGATCCTCTGTGGGAGCCTTAGGAACAGGTAGGAGGTTGTGAAACCCCAATAGAGCCCAATATCAAGGAAGGATGCTTTTACAAGGCAGGCCTCAGTGGCAGGCCCACTGACAGTGGTGTGGTACCAGCTGTAGATGCAACAGCTGCCCCATCCCCCTACGGACATGGCTCCAGCCCCACTTGTCAGCAGCCCTGCTACTAACCCTATCGATCAATGGATATAGAAGGAGCCACTCCATCAGTGCCCCCAGTAACAGGCCCACCAACTATGGACCCAAATGCAGACCCTAAAAGCAGCCCTATAATCCAGTTCTAGTCCTGCTTGTCCACAGTCCCAGAGCAGTCCCATCATTCTGGGAACCCAATAAGAGAAAGTCTTTACCTGACAAAACCAGTTTGTAAACACTGTAAGAGGCTTCTGCCTCTTCAAATACACAGATGTCAATGCAGTTATAAGGATTATAAAAAAACAGGAAAACACTGTGTCAGCAAAGGGAAATCAATACAACGACAGTAACTGACCCAAAGAAAAGGTGACCCATGAACTACCTGACAAGAATTCAAAGTAATAAGCTAAATGAAACTTAATAAGCTACCAGAGAACATAGGTAAACAACTAACTGAGATCAAGAAAAATACATAAACAAAATGAGAAGTTTTAATAAAGAAATAGAAGCCATGAAAAAGAACCAAAGAGAAATCCTGGAGCTAAAGCATATGATAACTGGATTGAAATTTTCAATCTAGAGCTTAACAGAAGACTCAAACATGTAGAAGAAATAATCAGAAAACTCAGAAAGAAGTCGTTTGAAATTATCCAGTTAGAGTGACTAAGAGAAAAAAGAATTAAAAAGAATGAAGAAAGTATATGAGACTTATGTGAAATCATCAAATGAAAGAAGTTACACATCATGAGAGTTCCAGAAAAAGAAGGGAGAAAGGGGCAGAAAGCTTATATAAAGAAATAATATCTGATAATTCCCAAACCTAAAAAGGGAAATGGGCATCTTGATTCATGAAGCCCAGAAGTCCCCAAAGAGACACATTTTAATTAAATTATCAAAAAGCAAAGAGAGAATTTCGAAAGCAAATTATCATGTACAAGGAAGCCTATCAGATTTTATCAGCAGAAACTTTAAAGGCCAGGAAACAGTGTGATGATATATTCAAAATTCTTAAAGAATAAAACTTACAACCAAGAATATTTTTCCTGGAAAAACTGCCCTTTAAGAATGACGGACAGGGGGACTTCCCCGGTGGTGCAGTGGTTAAGAATCTGCCTGCCAATGCAGGGGACATGGGTTCGATCCCTGGTCTGGGAAGATCCCACATGCCAGGGAGAAACTAAGCCCGTGCACCACAACTACTGAGCCTGCACTCTAGAGCCCATGAGCCACAACTACTGAGCCTGTGCACCACAACTACTGAATCCCACGTGCCTAGAGCCCGTGCTCCACAACAAAAGAAGCCACCACAATGAGAAGCCCACGCACTACAACAAAGAGTAGCCCCCGCTCGCCACAACTAGTGAAAGCCCATGTGCAGCAACAAAGAGCCAACACAGCCCAAACTTTACTTATTTATTTTTTTAAAGAAATGAAGGACAGGAACTTCACTGGCTGTCCAGTGGTTAACACTTTGCCTTCCAATGCAGGGGGTGTGGATTCAATCCCTGGTCAGGGAGCTAAGATCCCACATGCTTCATGGCCAAAAGAAAAAAGAAGCAATATTGTAACAAATTCAATAACGACTTTAAAAATGGTCCACATCAAAAATAAATAAAGAACAGATAAATACTTTCATAAACAAAAACTGAGGGAGTTCATCACCACTAGACCTGTCTTACAAGAAATTCTAAAGGAAGTTCTTTGAGTTGAGATGAAAAATACTGAACAGCAACACAAAAGCACATGAAGTATAAATCTCACAGCTAAAGTAAATATAAAGACAAACAGAAAATTGCAATACTGTAATGATGGCACATAAATCACTTTTAACACCAGTATATAAATTAGAAGGCAATAACAGTAAGAATATATATAGCCACAGAAATTTGTTACTGGAAACACAATATAGAAAAAAGTAATATCTGAAAACAATTACATAAAGTGAAGGGGGGGTAAAGTATATAGTGTTTGCAATGATTGTAGTTAACTTGTTATCAGCTTAAAACAGACTACTATAACTATAAAATGTTCAGTGGAAACCCCATGGTAACCTCACACACAAAAAACGTACTGTAGATACATGAAAGATAAAGAGAAAATAATTAAAGCACACTGCTACAAAAAACCTCAAAGAAAGATAACAAGAAGGCAAAAAGAGAAGAACAAGAGAACTACAAAACACAATTAACAAAATGTCAACAGTAAGTTCTTACCTATCAATAATTATATAAATATAAATGCACTAAACTCCCCAGTTTAAAAAAAAACAAAGTGGCTGAATAAATGAACAAAACCCAATTATATGCTGTCTACAAGAGACTTGGGTAGATTTAAGAAAACACAAAGGTTGAAAGTGAAGAGGTAAGAAAGATATTCCATGTAAGTGATAACCAAAAGACAGCTGGGGTAGCTATACCTATGTCAGAAAAAAATAGACTTTAAGTCAAAAATTGTCATAAAAGACAAAGAAGGTCACTATAGAATGATAAAAAGGTCAACTGAACAGGAAGATATAACAATTACAAATATATATGTACCCAACATCAAAGCACCTAAATACATAATACAGACAATGACAGATCTGAGGGGATAAATATGTAGTACTACAATAATAGTAAAAGACTTAAATACATCACTCTATAATGGGTAGATCATACAGTCTGAAAATTAATAAGGAAACAGGAGAAATGAAGAACACTATAGACCAAATGGACCTAACAGACATATATAGAACTTGCCACTCAACAAGAGAAGAATACATATCCTTCTCAAGCACACATGGAAGATTCTCCAGGATAATCATATGTTAGGTCACAAACAAGTCTTAAAAAGTTTAAGAAGACTAAATGGAAGCCACAATGGAATGAAAGTAGAAATCAGTAATAATAATAAAAAGGGAAATTTCACAAATGCATGGAAACAAAAGTAAATACTCAAACAATCATTGGGTCAAAAGGAAATCAAAGTGGAATTTTTAAAATATCTCAAGACAAATGAAAACAAAGACACAACATAACATAACTTATGGAATGCAGCAAAAGCAGTACTAACAGGGGACTTTACAGCAATAAACACTGACATCAAAAAAGATCTCAGTAAATCAACCTAACTTTACACTAAAAGAACTAGAAAAGAAGAACAAAGTCCTAAGTTAGAAGAAGGAAGAAAATAATAAAAATTAGAACAAAAGTAAGTTAGAGAATAGAAAAGCAAAAGAAAAGTAAACAAAACTGAGATTTTTTTAAAATAAACAAAATCAACAAACCCTGAGCTTGACTAAGAAAAGAAGAGAGAAGATTCAAATAAATAAAATCACAAATGAAAGAGGAGGCATTACAATAGATACCTTAGAAATAAAAAAGAACCTTAAGGGACGATTATGAACAATTATACACCAACAAATTGCATAACCTAGAAGAAATGAACAAATTCCTAAAAACATACAACCTACCAAAACTGAATCAAGAAGAAATAGAATGCCTGAGCAAAGCAATAACAAATAAGGAGATTGAATCAAAACCCTCCTAATTGAGAAGAGCCCAGGACTAGATGGCTCCACTTGTGAATTCTACCAAACACTCAAAGAAGAATTAATACTAAACCTTCTTAAACTCTTCCAAAAAATAAAAGATGCAGGAACACTTTCAAGCTCATTTTATGAGGACAGCATCACTCTGATACCAAAGCCAGACAAAGACCCCACAAGAAAAGAAAACTGCATTCCAATATCCTTGATGAACACAGATGCAAAGATGCTCAATACAGTACCAACAAACCAAATTAAACAGCACGTTCAAAGGATTATATTCCATGACCAAGTGGAATTTATCCTTGGGATGCAAAGGCAGTTCAACACTTCGAAATCAATCAGTGTGATACACATTAACAGAATGAAAGATAAAAACCACATGACCATCTCAATACATGCAGAAAAGCAATTGAAAAAAATTCAAAGTCCATTCATGATAAAATCTCTCAACTATATATGTGTGTGTGTGTATATAACACTTTCTGATTTCAAAGTATATTATAAATCTATAGTTTGTAAACAATGTAGTACCAGCATAAAAACAGGCTAATGCAATAGAACAGAGAGCCCAGAATAAATCCACACGTTTTCAGTCAACTGATGTTCAACAAGGGTGGCAAGAATATAAAATAGGCAAATGATAGTCTCTTCAACAAATGGTGTTGGAAAACTGCATATCCACAAGTAGAACAATGAGGTTGGACTCTTATCTGATACCATATACAAATATCAACTCAAATGGATTGATTTAACAATAAGAACTGAAACATTAAAACTACTACAGGGAAGCATAGAGAAAAAGATTCTTGACATTGGTCTGGGCATTGATTTGCTGGATATGATATCAAAAGCACAGGCATTAAAGCAAAAATTGTCAAGTGAGTTTCCATCAAACTAAAAAGCTTTTGCACAGAAAAGGAAACAACAGAAAGAAAAGGTAGCACACGGAATTAGAGAAGATATTTGCAAACCATACGTCTGACATGTGATTAATATTCAAAATATATAAGAGACTCAAGCGATAATAAAAAAAAAATTTAAGCCCATTTAAAAATGAGCAAAAGTTCTGAGTATGCATTTTTTTTAACAATGGTGTGTTAGTTTCTGCTTTATAACAAAGTGAATCAGTTATACATATACATATGTTCCCATATCTCTTCCCTCTTGCGTCTCCCTCCCTCCCACCCTCCCTATCCCACCCCTCCAGGCGGTCACAATGCACTGAGCTGATCTCCCTGTGCTATGCGGCTGCTTCCCACTAGCTGTCTACCTTACGTTTGGTAGTGTATATATGTCCATGCCTCTCTCTCGCTTTGTCACAGCTTACCCTTCTCCCTCCCCATATCCTCAAGTCCATTCTCTAGTAGGTCTGTGTCTTTATTCCTGCCTTACCCCTGTGGAAAAAGCCATTTTTTAAAAGAAGACATATAAAAGGCCAACAGATACATGAAAAACTACTCAACAACATTAATATCAAGGAAATGCAAATCAAAACCACAATGAGGGACTTCCTTGGTGGTCCAGTGGGTAAGACTCCGTGCTCCCAGTGCAGAGGGCCTGGGTTTGATCCCTGATTGGGGAACTAGATCGCGCACGAATGCAGTAACTAAGAGTTCACACGCCACAACTAAGAAGTCGCATGCCACAACTAAAAAGATCCCGCATGCCACAACTAAGACCCGGCGCAGTCTAAATAAATAAATATTTAAATACTTTTTAAAAGAAAATACATATTTAACCCAGGCTAATGTAAGGCCTTTGTTCTGACCTTGTGCTGTGAACAACTCCTTTTTTCTTAGCTTACTATGTGACCCCACTGGATATTACTCCTGTGTGACCAGGATGCCTGATCCTGTTTGTCTCAAGCTAATCATCACATGCTTTAGGAACATATTCTGACACTTGTCTGTACACTGAGCCCCCAATTCTATAAACCACTATGGCTGGAAATTGCGACGCAGATGTAAGCTCCAAAATGAGCCCACTCTTGATTATGAGACATTCAACTTGGAAGAATTACTGACTCATAGTTTATGCAAACAATTCGAGCAGTGTTCTCACCGGTGAGAAACAGACAAATAGAAAATCCTACGAGAAACTTATCACTAATGCTGGCAAAATTATTAATGATATCTCCTCTATTGTAGATGGAATACAGATCAATTTCAACTTATTGGCACAGCTAGTGATGAAAAATTCATTACTGTAGATTTCTTATTAGTTGGTCATTAAGGCATTTGTACCATTGCTAATATTTTTGCTGGACTTGGATCAATGCAAGAGACAAGTTGGAACAGACTATACGTCACCCCAAAGAAAAAGCTAGTTGGCTCTATAAGGCTGATCCTTATGGCCTATGGGGTTTGTTTTCTTGGATTGAGTAGGGAAGTTGGGGTCCCTGGTTCTAAAACAACTAAAAAAAGGACTGTTAGTTGTTCTTGTTTCTTTCACAGTGGTCATAACGCTGGTCTGTTGAGTTCTATCCAGTCTTCAATGCTTCTGCACAGCCATTCCCTCATCAGATGATAGCCAGGATGGTATAAAAAGATCAAGAAGATCTTGCAATACTATTGGCCATGGAGATGAAGGAACAATCCCTAAGCAGTGAAGATCAAGATCTCTACCCTTTAAGCTGGGACAAAGTGAGAGAGTGACACGGACATATATACACTACCAAACGTAAACTAGATAGCTAGTGGGAAGCAGCCGCATAGCACAAGGAGATCAGCTCGGTGCTTTGTGACCACCTAGAGGGGTGGGATAGGGAGGGTGGGAGGGAGGGAGACACAAGAGGGAAGAGATATAGGGACATATGTATATGTATAACTGATTCACTTTGTTATAAATCAGAAACTAACACACCATTGTAAAGCAATTATACTCCAATAAAGATGTGAAAAACAAAACAACAACAAAAAGATCTCTACCCTTCCCTGAAGTGATCCACCTCTTGCAAGCATGAGAATGATCAAAAGGAGGGGGGAGGCTGAGAAACTGAATACACAAACAAACAATGACCAGATCATCTATGACAATACAACACTGACCCACAGCTTCTGTAGCAACCTGGCCTGGAAGCCAAACCACAACCTCTACAGCAGCCAGCTCCAAAGGGTCAGTACTTGGTCAATGACTGACAGTCAGAGGGGCAGAATTTCAGCCCTCTCAAAGGAGCTGAAATCCCAGCTGCCACCACATGTTTTGAGATTCAGTTCCTCCAGTGAACTCCAGTGTCACCTGTGCATCTGCACTTCCACTGCATTTGGACCTTGTAAAGTTTTTTAGTTATTTTGAGAGCTGACATCTATGTTTAATATTATTCCTGTCAATATTAACCGTCTTCAGAAGAG
Source organism: Phocoena phocoena (assembly GCF_963924675.1). Classification (NCBI taxonomy): domain Eukaryota; kingdom Metazoa; phylum Chordata; class Mammalia; order Artiodactyla; family Phocoenidae; genus Phocoena; species Phocoena phocoena. Next base: position 21,639,456 of record NC_089222.1, on the reverse strand, counting down.
AGAATACTCCCTCCCCATAATGATTAACAGCTTGACCAGAATTCACACTCCAACACACACACACACATACACACACACACTCACACTATACCATGTTCCCGCCCATATGGCTCAGAATAAAGAATCAGCAATTGATTAGTCTCAAGTCCCAACCTATGATAATGATTCTATTTCTGCAAACAGTGACTTTCATTTCTCCAGAGCATCACACTCTATCCCTAATTAAATAATTGAAGACTTGCATTTTGGACTAGAACTGCCAAAGAAAAGCCTCATGAACAAAACATGTAGACACATTTTTAAAATATTCTTTAAAATCACCAAATTTCTACCAAATAAAGCAATACTGAGAGACCAAAATGACTAGAAGTCCATGGTGGCCTAGAACTTTGGTTTTATGAACCAAACATGGGGATCAGGAAGCAAACCTAAGTATATACACAAGATGGGAACACTCTTGCATTGGAGAACTTCTGAATAGATTTCAGACCCCCCAAATATGACTCTACCAGTAGGTGAAGTAAAAGAACTCAATCTTCAAAGGGAAATTCTAGGAAATTTTGCCTATCCCAACCTCATCTCTGAAGGAAGGGGGAAATTAAGGTTCCTCTGCGAATTTCACAGTGAGGGCAGGGAAGTATACGTTTGGTACCCAAATAATCCATTGTTTACCAGGAGCTCATTCCCCTCAAGAATGAGGGTCTTGGTCACTTGACCAGGTAAGCCACTTAGACCAACAGAGGTGCAAACCAAGGTTGGCCCTCATAGGACATTGGTCTAGAACTCAGTCTGTCTGTATGAAAAAAGAAACAAGGGACTAAAAGAGGAAGGAGAAAGGGAAGAAGGAAAAGTGACAGGAAGGAAAGGAAGGCAATAGTCGGGAGGGACAAAAGAGAGAGACAGACTAAGAACTGAGTGCAAAGGCTTCCCTCCTTGATGCTTCTGGGAACTTCCCAAAGCAACCCAAGTCCTCTCTGAGAGAATACACCTTATCCCTAGGCCTCAAAGTTCTCTCAAAAAAATAAAGTTCCAGCGAGCATAACCTCACAATCCAAAGCAGGGACTTAGGTAACAAGTCAACGTAAATGAGAGACAGCTTAAAGAAGAAATAGTAAAATCAGCTCCTCAAACAATGAAGATATTCGCCAGATCCATACTATTTTAAAGGTATATATAATTTTTTTCAGCAAAATAAAAGGACAAAATGAGGCTAAGAAACTATCAAAAATTACATAACTGGTTTTTTTAATTGGTTAAAATGAACTTCCAGAGCTATGCTATACAAACATTTAAATAGGAATAAAATTTATGCATTTAAACGCTTAGAAACACCAGAAGAGTTATGGAAACTACCTATAATTTATCATAAAAGGGCACAGACACAAAAATAATGAAAAGAGAATAAGTGTTATCAGAGGAAAGTAAGTTCTAACATATGACTGGTGAAGTTTCAGAGTAGAAGTACAGAAAATGAAATAAAGGGCAATATTTGAAGAGATTCATGATGAATGAGAATGGTTGTTACTGATAAAAGAAAAAAAAGCATTCATTTATTTAATATATGTTTTTGTGTGTCCAGCATATAGCTGAGTGTTCCAAAACTGGAAATACAGCAAAGAGAAAAACAGTTAAAAATCACTGCGATCGTGAGCTTATACTCTGTTAAAGAGAATACAGAGGATAAACAAGACATAATGAAAATGCACAGCATGTTAAACACTCAAAAGTGCTAAAAATTAAGAGGAGGTAGAGGGTCAGAGACTATCAGGGAAAGCCTTAGATGGGGCTTTTTGAGTAACAGCCTGAAAGGAGTGAGGAACCATGCAGATAGATGGATATAAGAGGAACAATTGCAAAATCTCTAAGTATGTCTGTCAATTTCTAGCAAAAGCACAGAGGCCAGGCAGCTGTAACAGAAGGAGCAAGGCAGGAGAGTGATAGGAGGTGCAGTCTGATGTAATGAAGGTGGGATGTCCAGATCATATATAGCCCTGTAGGCCCATATAAAAACATGGGTTTGGGGCTTCCCTGGTGGCACAGTAGTTAAGAACCTGCCTGCCAACACAGGGGACATGGGTTCGAGCCCTGATCCGGAAAGATCCCACATGCTGCGGAGCAACTAAGCCCATGTGCCACAACTATTGAGCCTGCGCTCTACAGCCTGCAGCCACAACTACTGAAGCCCACATGCCTAGAGTTGTGCTCCACAACAAGAGAAGCCACTGCAAGAGAAGTCCATGTACTGCAACGAAGAGTAGCCCCTGCTCGCCGCAACTAGAGAAAGCCTGCATGCAGCAATGAAGACCCGATGCAGCCAAAAATAAATTTATTTTTAAAATAAATAAATTTATTTTTTAAATAAATAAATAAATAAAATACAAACATGGGCTTTGACCCTGAGTGAAACTGGACATGTTTGAGCAGAGGAGTGACATGATCTGACTTATGGTTTAACAGAACAACTCTAGCTATTACGTGGAGACTAGCATGAAAAGAGACAAAGAAGAGAGGGGAGGAGACCACTTCAGAGGTTTCTATGGTAATTCACTAAAGGGATGAAAATGGCAGCAGGGTGGAAGCAGGAGGGATGGTAAGAAGTAGTCCAGGATATCTAGATGGAATGTATGTGAAAGAAAGACTTTCAAGGACAATTCCAAGTTTCTGGCTTGAGCAAGAGGAAGAAAGTACTGTGATGGGAAACACTTTGAAAATATCAGGTTTGGGGAAATATGAGTTCAAATTTGGACCTGAAGTTTGGGTTGCCTATTATTAGATTTTTAAATTAATTGTATTGGAGCAAAATGATTCATCTATACATATACATATACCCCTCTTTTTTGGATCTCCTTCCCACTTAGGTCACCACAGGGTATTAAGTAGAGTTCCCTATGCTATACAGTATGTTCTCATTAGTTATCTATTTTATACATAGTGTCAATACTGTATATGTGCCAATCCCAGTCTCCCAATTCCTCCCACCCCCCTTTCCCCCTCGGTATCTATACATTTGTTCTCTATAGCTGTGTCTCTATTTCTGCTTTGCAAATAAAAGCATCTATACCATTTTTCTAGATTCCACATATATGCGTTAATATACAATATCTGTTTTTCTGTTTCTGACTTACTTCACCCTATATGACAGTACATCCACATCCATCCACGTCTCTGCAAATGATACAGTTTTGTTCCTTTTTATGGCTAAGTAATATTCCATTGTATATATGTACCACATCTTCTTTATCCACTCCTCTGTTGATGGACACTTAGGTTGCTTCCACGTGCTGGCTATTGTAAATATTGCTGCAGTGAACATTGGGGTGCATGTGTCTTTTTGAATTATTGTTTTCTCTGGGTATATGCCCAGTAGTGGGATTGCTGGGTCATATGGTAGTTCTATTTGTAGTTTTTTAAGAAACCTCCATACTGTTCTCCATAGTGGCTGTATCAATTTACATTCCCACCAACAATGCAAGAGGGTTCCCTTTTCTCCACACCCACTCCAGCATTTGTTTGTAGATTTTTTGATGATGGCCATTCGGACTGGTGTGAGGTAATACCTAATTGAAGTTTTCATTTGCATTTCTCTAATAATTAGCGATGATGAGCATCTTTTCATGTGCTTTTTGGCCATATTTATTTCTTCTTTGGAGAAATGACTACTTAGGTCTTCTGCCCATTTTTTGATTGGGTTGTTTGTTTTTTTGATATTGAGCTGCTTGTATATTTTGGAGATTAATCCTTTGTCAGTTGCTTCATTTACAAGTATTTTCTCCCATTCTGAGGGTTGTCTTTTTGTCTTATTTATGGTTTCCTTTGCTGTGCGAAAGCTTTTAACTTTAACTGGGCCCCATTTGTTTATTTTTTGGTTTTGTTTTCATTACACTAAGAGGTGGGCCAAAAAAGATCTTGCTGCGATTTATGTCAAAGAATGTTCTGCCTATGTTTTCTTCTAACATTTTTATAGTGTCTGGCCTTCCATTTAGGTATTTAATCCATTTTGAGTTTATTTTTGTGTACGGTGTTAGGGGGTGTTCTAATTTCATTCTTTTACATGTAGCTGTCCAGTTTTCACAGCACCACTTATTGAAGAGTCTGTTTTTCTCCATTGTATATTTTTGTCTCCTTTTTCATAGATTAGGTGACCAGAGCTGTGTGGGTTTATTTCTGTGCTTTCTATCCTGTTCCATAGATCTATATTTCTGTTTTTGTACCAGTACCATACTGTCTTGATTACTGTAGCTTTGTAGTATAGTATGAAGCCAGGGAGACTGATTTCTCCAGCTCCGTTTTTCTTTCTGAAGATTGCTTTGGCTATTTGTGGTCTTTTGTGTTTCCATACAAACTGTAAAATTTTGTTCTATTTCTGTGAAAAATGCCATTGGTAATTTGATAGGGATTGCATTGAATTTGTAGATTGCTTTGGGTAGTACAGTCATTTTCACAATATTGATTCTTCCAATCCAAGAACATGGTATATATCTCTCTCTGTTTGTGTCATCTTTGATTTCTTTAATCAGTGTCTTATAGTTTTCTGAGTACAGGTCTTTTGCCTCCTTAGGTAGGTTTATTCCTAGGTATTTTGTTGTTGTTGCTGCAATGGTAAATGGGATTGTTTCCTTAATTTCTCTTTCTGATCTTTCATTGTTAGTGTATAGGAATGCAAGAGATTTCTGTGTATTAAATTTGTATTCTGTGACTTTATTAAATTGATTTATTAGCTCTGGTAGTTTTCTGGTGGCATCTTTAGGATTTTCTATGAATAGTATCATGTCATCTGCAAACAGTGACAGTTTTACTTTTTCTTTTCCAATTTGGATTCCTTTTATTTCTTTTTCTTCTCTGATTGCCATGGCTAGGACTTCCAAAACTATGTTGAATAAAAGTGATGAGAGTGGACACCCTTGTCTTGTTCCTGAACTTAGTGGAAATGCTTTCAGTTTTTCACCACTGAGAATAATGTTTGTTGTGGATCTCTCATATATGGGTTGTATTATATTGAGGTAAGTTCCCTCTATGCCCACTTTCTGGAGAGTTTTTTTTATCATAAATGGGTGCTGAATTTTGTCAAAAGCATTTTCTGCATCTATTGATATGATCATATGGCTTTTATTCTTCAGTTTGTTAATATGGCGTATCACATTGATTGATTTGCATATATTGAAGAATCCTTGTATCCCTGGGATAAATCCCACTTGATCATGGTGTATGATCCTTTTAATGCGTTGTTGGATTTGGTTTGCTAGTATCTTGTTGAGGGTTTTTGCATCTATGTTCATCAGTGATACTGGCCTGTAATTTTCTTCTTTTGTGATACCTTTGTGTGATTTTGGTATCAGGGTGATGGTGGCCTCGTAGAATGAGTTTGGGAATGTTCCTCCCTCTGAAATTTTTGGAATAGTTTGAAAAGGATAGGTGTTAGCTCCTCTCTAAATGTTTGATAGAATACGCCTGTGAAGCCATCTGGTCCTGGACTTTTCTTTGTTGGAAGATTTTAAATCACAGTTTCAATTTCAGTGCTTGTGATTGGTCTGCTCGTATCTTCTGTTTCTTCCTAGTTCAGTCTTGGAAGGTTGTACTTTTCTAAGAATTTGTCCATTTCTTCCAGGTTGTCCATTCTATTGGCATAAAGTTGCTTGAGTGGTCTTTTATGATCCTTTGTATTTCTTCAGCATCAGTTGTAATTGCTCCTTTTTCATTTCTAATTTTATTGATTTGTGTCCTCTCCCTTTTTTTCTTGATGAGTCTGGCTAAAGGCTTAACAATTTGTTTATCTTCTCAAGGTACCAGCTTTTAGTTTTATTGTTCTTTACTATTGTTTTCTTTGTTTCTATTTCATTTATTTCTGATCTGATCTTTATGATTTCTTTCCTTCTACTAACTTAGGGTTTTGTTTGTTCTTCTTTCTCTACATGCTTTAGGTGTAAGGTTAAGTTGTTTGTTTGAGATTTTTCTTGTTTCTTGAGGTAGGATTGTATCGCTATAAACTTCCCTCTTAGAACTGCTTTTGTTGCATCCCATAGGTTTTGGATCATTGTGTTTTTATTGTCATTTGTCTCTAGGTATTTTTTGATGTCCTCTTTGATTTCTTCAGTGATCTCTTGGTTATCTAGTAGTGTATTGTTTAGCCTATATGCGTTTGTATTTTTTACATTTTTTTCCTATAATTGATTTCTAATCTCACAGTGTTGTGGTCAGAAAACATGCCTGATAAAATTTCAATTTTCTAAAATTTACCAAGGCTTGATTTGTGACCCAAGATGTGATCTATCCTGTAGAATGTTCCATGTGCACTTGGGAAGAAAGTGTATTCTCCTGCTTTCGGATGGAATGTCCTATAAATATCAATTAAGTCAATTTGGTCTATTTTGTCATTTAAAGCTTGTTTCCTTATTTATTTTCTGTCTGGATGATCTGTCCATTGGGGTAAATGGGGTGTTAACGTCCTCCACTATTATTGTGTTACTGTCAATTTCCCCTTTTATGGCTGTTAGCATTTGGCTTATGTATTGAGGTGTTCCTATGTTGGGTGCATAAATATTTACAATTATTATATCTTCTTCCTGGATTGACCCCTTGATCATTATATAGTGCCCTTCCTTGTCTCTTGTAATAAGTCTTTATTTTAAAATCTATCTTGTCTGATATGAGTACTGCTACTCCAGCTTTCTTTTGATTCACATTTGCATGGAATGCCTTTTTCCATACCCTTTCAGTCTGTATGTGTCCCTAGGTCTGTAGTGGGTCTCTTTAGACAGCATGTATACAGGTCCTGTTTTTTATCCATTCAGCTAGTCTGTGTCTTTTTGTTGGAGCATTTAATCTATTTACATTTAAGGTAATTATCGATATGTACGTTCTTATTACCATTTTCTTAACTGTTTTGGGTTTGTTCTTGTAGGTCTCTTTCTTCTCTTGTGCTTCCCACCTAGAGAAGTTCCTTTAGCATTTGCTGTAAAGCTTGTTTGGTGGTGCTGAATTCTCTTAGCTCTTGCTTGTCTTTAAAGCTTTTGATTTCTCTGCCGAATCTGAATGAGATTCGTGCTGGGTAGAGTAATCTTGGTTGTAGGTTTTTCCCTTTTATCACTTTAAATATGTCCTGCCACTCCCTTCTGGCCTGCAGTTTCTTCTGAACAATCAGTTCATAACCTCATAGGTAATTCCTTGTAGGTTATTTGTTGATTTTCTCTTGCTGCTTTTAATATTTTTTCTTATATTTAATTTTTGTCAGTTTGATTAGTATGTTTCTCGGAACATTTCTCCTTGGGTTTATCCTGTATGGGACCCTCTGTGCTTCCTGGACTTGATTGACTATTTCCTTTCCCATATTAGGGAAGTTTTCAACTATAATCTCTTCAAATATTTTCTCTGGCCCTTTCCCTTTTCTTCTGGGACCCCTATAATTCGAATGCTGGTGTGTTTAATGTTGTCCCAGAGGTCTCTGAGACTGTCCTCATTTTTTTTCATTCTTTTTTTCTTTATTCTGCTCTGTGGCAGTTATTTCCACCATTCTATCTTCCGGCTCACTTATCTGATTTTCTGCCTCAATTGTTCTGCTATTGATTCCTTCCAGTGTATTTTTCATGTAAGTTATTGTGTTGTTCATCACTGATTGTTTGTTCTTTAGTTCTTCTAGGTCCTTGTTAAACATTTCTTGTATTTTCTGGATCCATTCCTGCATTCTATTTCTGAGATCTTGGATCATCTATACTATCATTACTCTGAATTAGTTTTCATGTAGATTTCCTATTTCCTCTTCATTTATTTGGTCTTGTCGGATTTTACCTCAGTCCTTCATCTGCAACATATTTCTCTGTCGTCTCATTTTGTCTAACCTACTGTGTTTATGGCCTCCTTTCCACAGGCTGCTGTTGTTGTTCCTCTTGCTTCTGTTGTCTGCCCCCTCGTGAGTGAGGTTGGTCCAGGGGTTTGTGTAGGCTCACTGGCGGGAGGGACTTTTGCCTGCACTCTGGAGGATGGAGCTGAGCCTTTTCCCTCTGAAGGGAAGGGCTGCATTAGGTGGTGTGTTTTGGGGTGTCTGTGAGCTTAGTATGACTTTAGGCAGCCTGTCTGCTGATGTGTGGGGCCATGTTCCTGTCTTGCTGGTTGTTTGGCATGAGGTGTCCAGCACTGGAGTTCATGTCCTAGGATATGGTTGGGTCAATGCATCCAGGCTGGGTGGGGGTGATGCTGAGGAAAGGGAGGCCCCAGGATCTGGATCTAAGAAATTGGATGAGGTTTTCTCAAGATTGCAAGGGCTATGAGTCAGGAATCTTCATGAAGAGAAGCCAAGGACATCATTAGGGATCTTGTTAAAAGGCAGGTCATGATTCAGGAGGTTTGGAATGGGACCTGAGATTCTGCATTCCTGACAAGCCCCCAAATGGGGCTGATGCTGCTTAATTTGCTCTTCAGTTTCTAAAAATCCATGTTTTTTTCCTCCAATTTACTGAACATTTAAATATTTACATCTGAAGCAAGGTCCTGGGGTGACATCCTACCTACCATGTGCAGCCCACAGCAGGCAGGAAATGGTGACCTATTAGACTGACTTATATAAAATCGATAATATTCAACCATTCTGACCTACAAAAATGAAAACTGTATATGGTTCAACTTAACAGATATCCAGGAGAAAATACTGACAATGTAGTTGGATGTTCTTGGGAAAGCTACAGGAGGGAGTAGCTTTCATATCTGGGAGTCACCAACATACAGATGGCACTTAAAAGAAGACAGAAGGTTGATGGGAAAAAATAAGGTCAACAACAAGGTCCTGGGATAGTCCAACCTTCAGAAAAAAGAGCAAACAGATAAAGAAACTAAGAAAGAGAAGCAACAGACAGACGGGGAGAGTGTGAGATCTTGGATGCTGTGGGGGAAAATGTTTAAAGAGAGAGAGAGAGATTGGCTGTGTCATATGATGTCCATGAGGACTGAGAATTAACCCCCAGATTTCATAATGTGGGGGTCACTGGTGACCTTAATGAGAGTGCTTATAGATGACTGGCATGGACACAAGATTGGAGTGGGTGCAAGAGAGTGTGGGAGGAGGGAAATTAGAGAATGCAGGTATAGTTGACTAATACAACAGTTTTGGTGTATAAGGAGAAAACTGATGTAGAAACTGGAGGAGAAATTCATGTCAAGAGAGTTTTTACTTTAAGAAGAAAGAGTTTGGGCTTCCCTGGTGGCGCAGTGGTTGAGAGTCTGCCTGCCGATGCAGGGGACGCGGGTTTGTGCCCCGGTCCAGGAAGATCCCACATGCCGCAGAGTGGCTGGGCCGTGAGCCATGGCCGCTGAGCCTGCACGTCCAGAGCCTGTGCTCTGCAATGGGAGAGGCCACAACAGTAAGAGGCCCACATACCACACAAAAAAAAAAGATGAAAGAGTTCACCTCTGAATTATGTACTGAAGTTTTTTTGGCCGTGTTGCACGGCATGTGGGATCTTAGTTCCCGAACCAGGGATTGAACCTCTGTCCCCTGCTGTGGAAGCGTGGGGTCTCAACCACTGGACCAACCACTGGAAGTCCCTGTATTGAAGATATTGATTCAGTAGAGGTAGCTAAAATGTGATGATGATGGACAAAGATAGGAAAATTGCTAGAGTGATGTTCTTGAAGAGGCAAAATGAGATGAGATCACTTGCACCAATGCAGAGAGTATGGCCTTTGCTAGGAGCAAGATATTTCATCTACGGGAACAGGAGAAAAAGCACAATATATAGTCTCAGTGGAGCCTGGTGAGATGTGACTTAGGGAATTTTGGAAAATATTTTCTGATTGCTTCATTCATAAAGTGAAAAAGAAGCAAGGTGACCACCTAGGAGATAAAATAAGGGATGAGGTATTGGAGGTTTGCAGAGAGAAGAGAAAACATGCAATGTTCATCTAAAAGAGTGAGCGAATGGGGTACAGCAACATAGTAAGTTCAATGGGCAGCAGTAGGAGCACATCTGATGTATGTGACCATGAATATAAACTGAGACCAGTCAATGGGGTTGAGTGTTCTTCTCCAACCCCCTTCAGCTTGGAAAGTGCAGGCACAGGGTAGCAGATATATCGACCAGCAAAGCAGGAGACAGGAAAAAGAAGTGAAGATATAAAATGGCTGAGACTGATGTCAATGAGAGTACTGCCTATATTTTCTCTAGGAGTTCTATGGTTTAAAGTCTTACACTGAAGTCTTTTTTTTTTTTTTTTTTGCGGTATGTGGGCCTCTCACTGTTGTGGCCTCTCCTGTTGCAGAGCACAGGCTCAGCGGCCATGGCTCACAAGCCCAGCCACTCCATGGCATGTGGGATCTTCCTGGACCAGGCACAAACCCGTGTCCCCTGCAACGGCAGGCAGACTCTCAACCACTGCATCACCAGGGAAGCCCTACACTGAAGTCTTTAATGCATTTTGAGATGACTTTTGTGTGTGGTGTGAGACAGTGGTCTAGTTTCTTTTTTTTTTTTTTTAGCATGTGGCTGTCCAGTTTTCCCAACACCATTTTTAAATATAAATTCATTTATTTATTTTTGGCTGTGTTGGGCCTTCATTGCAGTGCATGGGCTTCTTGTTGCAGTGGCTTCTCTTGTTGCGGAGCACAGGCTCTAGGCACACGGGCTTCGGTAGTTGTGGCGCACGGGCTTAGTTGCTCCGTGGCATGTGGGATCTTGCCAGACCAGGAATCAAACCCGTGTCCCCCTGCACTGGCAGGTGGATTTTTAACCACTGCACCACCAGGGAAGTTCCCCCATCACCATTCATTGAAGAGACTGTACTTTTCCATTGTACGCTCTTTGCTCCCTTGCCATGAATTAATTATCCATATATGTATGGGTTTCCTCCCAGGTTCTCAATTATGTTCCATTGACCTATGTATCTGCTTTTCTGCAAATATAACGCGATTTTGATTACTGTAGCTTTATAATATAGTTTTAAATCAGAGCGTGTGATACCTCCAACTTTGTTCTTTTTATCAGGATTGCTTTGGCTGTTCAGGTTCTCTTATGGTTTCATAAATCTAAGAATTTTTTATTCTGTTTTTGCAAAAACTATCCTTGGGACTTTGATAGAGATTGTATTGAATCTGAAGATTGCTTTAGGTAACACAGACATTTGAACAATGTTATTTCTTCCAATCCATGAGCACAGAATACTTTTCCACTTATTTGTCTCCTCAGGCAAGGAAAACACAAGCAAAAGTAAACAAACAAGACTACATCAAACTAAGAAGTTTCTGCACAGTAAAGGAAACCAGCAACAAAATGAAAAGGGAACCTACCTAATGGAAGAATATACTTGCAAATCATATATCCGATAAGGGGTTAACATCCAAAATGTAGAAAAAACTCACAACAACCAAAAGAAGAAAACAACCCCAAAATGGGTATAGGACATTTTCCGAAGAAGACACAGATGGTCAACAGACACATGAAAAGATGTTCAACATCATAAATTATTAGAGAAATGCAAATCAAAACCACGAAAGTCTATTTCTCTTAAAGTCTATGTCTGATATAAGTATTGCTCCCCAGCTTTCTTTTTATTTCCATTTGCATGGAGTATCTTTTTCCATCCCCTCACTTTCACTCTATGTGTGTCTTTAGATCTGAAGTGAGTCTCTCGTAGGAAGCATATATATGGCTCTTGTTTTTGTAACCATTCAGCCACTCTTTTTTTTTTCAAAACAAACAACTTTTTATTGAAGTATAGTTGATTTACAATGTTGTATTAGTTTCAGGTGTACAGCAAAGTGATCTATATATGTATATATTCTTTTTCAGATGCTTTTCCATTATAAGTTATTATATACAAGATATTGAATATAGTTCCCTGTGCCATACAGTACGTCCTTATTTATCTATCACCCTATGTCGTTTGATTGGAGCATTTACTCCATTTACTTTTAATAATTATTGATGTGTATGTTCTTATTGCCATTTTATTAATTGTTTTGGGGTTGTTTTGTAGTGCTTTTTTCTTCCTTTTTTCTTTCATTCTTTTGTCTTGTGATTTGATGACTATCTTTAATGTCATGTTCAAATTCTTTCCTCTTTTTTCTGTGTGCATCTATTAAGAATTTTTTGTTTTGTCTATCATGAAGTTTATATACAGCAATATATTGTTATATGTGATTGTTTTAAGTTGCTGATCTCAAATTTCAAATGCATTTTAACAACCCTACAATTGTACTCTCCTCCCCTTATGATTACTGTTTTTGACATCATATTTTACATCTAATTATTTTGTGTATCCCCAAACTGCTTATTGTAGATATAGATGATATTACTACTTTTGGCTTTTAACCTTCCTACTAGCTTTGTACATGGTTGATTTTCTATCTCTACTGTATATTTTTTTTAATCTGACTCCTAAGGCAAAGGAAACAAAAGCCAAAATAAACAAATGGGACCTAATTAAACCTAAAAGTTTTTACACAGCAAAGGAAACCATCAACAAAATGAAAAGACAACCTACTGAATGGGGGAAAATATTTGGGAATGAGCTGACCAATAAGGAGTTAATATCCAAAATATATAAACAGCTCATACAACTCAATAGCAAAAAGCAAACAACTTGATTAAAAAATGGGCAGAAGAGGTGAACAGACATTTTTCCAAAGAAGACATAACAGTTGGCCCACAGGCACATGAAAAGATGCTCAACATCACTAACCGTCAGAGAAATACAAATCAAACCACCATGAGATACCACCTCACACCTGTAAGAACACCTAACATCAAAACGACCACAAATAACAAATGTTGGCTAGGTTGTGAAATAAAGGGAACACCCATATGTACACTGTTGGTGGGAATGTGAATTGGTGCAGCCACTGTGGAAAACAGTGTGGAGGTTCCTCAAAAAACTAAATAGAATTACCATACGATACAGCAATTCCACTCCTGGGTATATATCCAAAGGAAACAAAAACACTATTTTGAAAAGATACATGCAGCTGAATGTTCATGGCAGCATTATTTATGACAGCCAAAATATGGAAACAACTAAGTGTCCATCAACAGATGAACAGCTAAAGAAGATGTGATGTGATATATAGATGCATGTGTGTGTGTGTGTGTATGTATATACTCAGCCATAAAAAAAAGAGTGAAATTTTGTCATTTACAACAACATGGATAGACTTGTAGGGTATTATGCATAGTGAAATAAGTCAGACAGAGAAAAACAAATACTGTTATGTTATCACTTAAACATGGAATCCAGAAAATAAAACAAACTAGTGAATATAACAAAACAGAAACAGATTCACAGATATAGAGAACAAACCAGTGGTTACAAGTGGGGAGAGGCAAGATGGGGTAAGAGATTAAGAGGTACAAACTACTATGTATAAAGTAATTAAGCTACAAGGATATATTGTACAACACAGGGAATACAACCAATATTTATTTTTTGGCCGTACCCCACAGCACACGGGGATCTTAGTTCCCTGAACAGGGACTGAACCCAGGCCCCCTGCAGTGGAAGCATGGAGTCTTAACCACTGGACCGCCAGACAAGGGACCATAGCCAATATTTTATAATAACTATAAATGGAGTATAATCTTTAGGAATTGTTCATCATTATCTTGTACACCTGAAACATAATACTATAACTCCATTATACCTCAATTTTTTAAAAAAAACTAAAAAAAAAAAACCGACAATGAGATATCACTTCATACCTGTTAGAATGGCTTTTATCAAAAGGCAAGAAATTAAAAGTGTTGGCGAGTATGTGGAGAAAAGCGAGCCCTCATGCGGTGTCGGGGGGAATGTAAAATGGCACAGCCACTATGGAGAACAGTATGAAGATTCCTTAGAAATTCAGGACTAGAACTACTATATGATCCAGCTGTCCCACTTCTGAGTATTTATCCGAAGTATATGAAAACACTAACTTGGAAACACTTATGCACCCCCATGTTCATTGCAGCATTATTTACAATAGTCAAGATATAGCAACAACTGAAGTGCCCATCAACCAATAAATGAATAAAGAAGATGTGAAACACAATATATACAATATAGATACAGCCATAGAAAAAAATAAAATCTTGCCATTTGCGACAGCATGGACGGACACTGAGAGTATTATGCTAAGTAAAATAAGTCAGCTAGAGAAAGCCAAATACCATATGATTTCACATAGATATGGAATATAAAAAAAACATACAAAGCAAATGAAAAAACCACACCAAACAAAAACAAACATGTAGATACAGAGAACAGCGTAGTGGCTACCAGAGGGGAAAGGATGAAATGGATAAAGAGGATCAACTCTGTGGTGACCATACACACTAAATCTTTGTTGGTGAGCATGCTGTAGTGTGTACAGAAGTAGAAATATAACATTTTCCATATGAAACTTATATAATGTTATAAACAAATGTTACCTCAATAAAAAATAATTTTTAAAACAGATATAAATACAGCAATCATTAAAATGACTATCTATGGAATTTAGGTTCCAGTTACGGAGGGAAGTGAAGAACTGATAGTTTAAGTTTCATTGAAAAGATAAATTTTTCCAAAAGGGCATAAGGATGGATGGAGTTTGGATATATAAAGGGCTAAGCTATAAAGTTAGGAGGTAGCCAGTACTCTGAGAATAAATGTTTTAAGTTGTGCTTATAGAGGGGTCACAATTTGGAGTAAATGTTACTGAGCCACGTTCATTTGCCTAACACACAGAAAGACAAACTCTGAGATACAGAGGTTTGCAGCAGACAAAGGGTTTACTCACAAGGCAGTCAAGCAAAGAGAAAGGAGAACAAATCTCAAATCTATCTCCCCAAAGGCCAGGGGATAGGGACATTTACTAGATAAAGAATTAAGGTGGCCTGAGGTGCAGGAAGCATGGTGAAAGGTGGCTGGAAATAAGAAAAAGATGAGCTCGGGACTTCCCTGGGGGCGCAGTGGTTAAGGATCCGTCTACCAATGCAGGGGACACGGGTTGGAGCCCTGGTCCAGGAAGATCCCACATGCCTCGGAGCAACTAAGCCCATGAGCCACAAGTACTGAGCCTGCACTCTAGAACCTGCATGCCACAACTACTGAGCCCGTGTGCCACAACTGCTGAAGCCCACACGCCTAGTGTCCGTGTTCCACAACAAGAGAAGCCACCGCAATGAGAGGCCTGCACGCTGCAACGAAGAGAAGCCCCCGCTCACTGCAAATAGAGAAAGCCCGCATGCAGCAACGAAGACCCAACACAGCCAAAAATAAATAAATAAAATTAATTAATTATTTTTTTAAAAAAACGATGAGGTATCATTATTCTCGGCAGGTGCAACTAAGCTACATGCTTCTTCGGAGGATGCATGTTCAGAAAATGGCAGCATTAGCATATCCTTAGGGTGGAGGTTTTGGCCCTCTGACATCAAATGGCCACCGATCAGACACTCTCGCATGCCCGAGGGGAGAGTCGGTGGTCCCAACCAGTCTTAACCAGCTGAAGTTCAAACTGGACAACTGACTCCAAGTTCCAAGAAAACGACTCGGGCAAACATCTTAAGACTCTTACATCAGAGGTACTTATCTATAGGGGTCGTGAAGAGGCCTTGTAACTTATCGTTTAGGCTTCATGATGCTTGGAGGATATGCAAGTTTTTGTACAAACAGTTAAAGTGAGCTTGACCAGTGAAGGCAGTTTACAGTTTACTGTTTACTAAGTTATAGTCTAATGGATGTAACTGATGACTACCATGTAAGTTTCATAATGACAAGGTAAAGAGTATGAGTCGAGGTAGGAGGGAGGACAAAATTACTGAAGAGGAAGAGAACTAAGAAGCCAAGATGTGGGGGGAGGAGGGATCCATGACAATATTAAACTCACCACAAATTATAGCAGATGTGGAATGAGTGAGAATTACAATGAATCAAGTGCTAAAGTCTTCAAAGACTGTGATAGAGACATCTGCTACACATACATTTGATAAGCGACTGGTACTAGTATGACTGAACCCCAACTTCTTTAAACAATATTTTGTTCATTTACAGAATGCGTTAATACTATGAAGGCCACAGAGAGAGGGATGAGATCGAGAATAAGTGAAGAAACCATTCCAAACAAAATGGTCAGAAATGCCCTTTTCAAGAAGGTGCTCTCGGAGTTAGTCTTTGAAGAAGGAACCAGCACTGCAAAAAATCGGAGGAAAAGTTGAAACCTAATTTTTCTAAGTAAAAAAAAAAAAAGAAGATGGTAATATTTCAAAGAATTAAATATAATATTGGCTAAGAAGCGTATGAAAAAGATGATCCACCTTGACTGGCAATCAGAAGTGCAAAATGAGAACACAATGATATAGCATTTGACTACACGAGGTTGGAAAACAGTTAAGAGTCTATCAATAAGAAATGTCTACAAGGATGTAATGAAATGGAAACATACTCTGCTCACAGGAGTTTAAACTGTGAAAAATATTTTGGAAAAAAAAAAGAGCACAGGCTCTAGGCACACGGGCTTCAGTAGTTGTGGCGCACGGGTTTTGCTGCTCTGCAGCATGTGGGATCTTCCCAGATCAGGGATCAAACCCGTGTCCCCTGCACTGGCAGGCAGATTCTTAACCACTGCGTCACCAGGGAAGTCCCTACCTATTAACTTCAAAAGGCACACATAGGACCAACCAGTAATTCACTCTTAGGTGTATGCAATAAATGTATGAGTTAAGAGGTCATGATTTAAAACCAGATAAGTCTGCATTGGATGCCTATATCTAACACAAACTTGGTACATATTTAATTTTTGAAACCTCACTTGACCACTCTGAGCTTCAGGTGTAGTGAAAAGTAAAAAAGATCATTTTCTTTTAAAAGAGGGCAGGAAGAAACTTTTGCAGGTCATAGATAACTTTTATGGTTTTGATTGTGGTGGTAGTTTCACGAGTGTATGCTTATCTACAAACTCAAGTTGTTTATATTAAATGTGTACAGCTTTTTGTATGTCAATCATACCTCAACAAAGTGTTGGGCTATCTTTTAAGAAAAAGACCATTTTCTGGACTTCCCTGATGGCGCAGTAGTTAAGAATCCGCCTGCCAATGCAGGGGACACGGGTTCGAGCCCTGGTCTGGGAAGATCCCACATGCCGTGGAGCAACTAAGCCCGTGTGCCGCAACTACTGAGCCTGCACTCTAGAGCCCAAGACCCACGACTACTGAGCCTGCGTGCCACAACTACAGAAGCCCGTGTGCCTAGAGCCCGTGCTCCGCAACAAAGAGAAGCCACCGCGACGAGAAGCCTGTGCACCGCAGCGAACAGTAGCCCCCGCTCGCCGCAACTAGAGAAAGCCCGCACGCAGCAACAAGGACCCAACGCAGCCAAAAATAAACAAAACTAAAAAAATGTTTTTTAAAAAGATCATTTTTTAAACCTCAGTAGAATGGTTGACATATAATAAATACTGAATAAAACAATTTAATTATACTAAGATTGTTTTAATTTTATAACAGCTTTTATCTTCAGGAAGGAACTGCCACAAATATTTTACTATTAAGACAGAACTTTACCTAAACATATATGAGTATTTTCCATTTACTCCTGAAATGAAAGGCCAAGCGTTAAAGGAATTTCATGGGACACTTAGGTCCGTTTTATGTTGCCAAGGGGGTGGTCTATTTGAGTGGTTTTTTTCTCTAGAATGCCTGAAATCAAAGGAAAATAGTAACCTTAAAGGTGACTAATATTTAAAGTTCCATTTCCGGTGTATCTTTTTTTCCTCTACAAATGAAGTACACGAGTATTCTGCCCCCTGTTAGGACTACAACAGTAGCTTCCTACCAACCACAGCCCCGGCTATTGGGCAGCACAGACACCGCGAGTTCTACGGGGCGGAGCCTTGGAGGGGGCGGAGCTTGGCGTGACATTTTGCGACTAGGATTCCACTGGCTTCACCTGCAACATCTCTCGCTGTCTGTTGCGTAGACGAATCGGCGCGAGGAGCTGAAGATTCGAAGGCGCCAGGCCCAGCCTAGCGACAGACGCCGCTCCCCTAGAAACCTGAACTGCAGGACCCCGGGGAGGCGGCCCCGGAGCTCCGAGGACTCGTCCCGTAGCGCGCAGTCCTGCCGTGCCCGCATCGCGCCGCCCCGCCCCCACTTGCCTCAGCCGTCGTCGGAACCCGTCACAGCGTGCAGGATCGAGCGCCCCCTCGCCCTCTGCCAGGCCCCGGGAGCGCTGTCCGTCGGTCGAGGTCATGGGCAGCCGGCCCCGCAGCCCCAGTGCCTACCCTGCGGACTGGTGGGGACCGCAGAGCGAAGGACCCGGCCCCGCCAAGCGCCGCCGCACGGAGGAGCCCGAGGGCCCCGAGTCCGAGTCCGAGGCGGCGCCCAGCCTGGACAACCTGACGGGACCTCCGACCGCTGACGCGCTCACTTCCGTAGCGGTCCTGCCCGCCGGCTGTGCCCTGCACCTGTCCCTAGACGACGTCGACGTGCTCCTTGAGCCCGAGCCCACGTCCGTGCTGCACGTGTCTCTCGGAGATCACATCCTCGTGCTGGTCCCCGAGGCCCTCCTGGGCTCGGGTGTGGAAGGCCCGTGGGGACAGGGCCTGGGACGGGGCGCTTTCCTGAGCCCTCCCGGGGAGTACATGGCCCTGGAGCCGGGATTCTTGTGCGCAGCTGTCCCAGAGATCGCCTGCCAAGAAGAGGCCAACAAGGAGGAAGCAGACGCCGAGTTCCTGCCGCCTGGGATGGATGCTGAAGCCGGCTCCGTCGCCGGGCTCCGCAGCCCCACCGCAAGGGTGTCGGGCCCCAGCGCGCAGGGCTTTGTCCCAGAGCCCTGGCCTCGGGCACCCACCCCTAGTCCACAGAAAGGCTCTCCTCACCACGACGACAACCCGGACTTCCACCTTCTGGAGCCCTTCCCCGACTCACCACTCCAACCTCTACCTCCCTCTCCGAGCCCTCCGGGTCCTCACGAGCGCCCCCAACGCCCTCATGGTCCTAAGCGCAAGGCCCAGAGATGTCTGTTCCCGGAATGAACTGCACCCCGGTACACACACACATACACACACACACAAATTCTGGCTACCATCCTGGAGGCCCAATGGATTTCCCAGCGTCTTTTACACTGAATGTCCTACAACCTGGAAATTAAGCATCTCGTGTGCCAACAACTCCTTTTCCCCTCCAGACTGGCTATAGTAGCAGGACAAGACGTCAGGAAAAGAAAGCAGACTCTAGACCTCATCTCTGAAATGGAAAATCTGCCCAGGGATACCGGACAATGTGTTTTCAGACATCTGGACTTCTTTGCAAGATCATTCTCAGGCCTATCCATTCCCGCTCGTTTGCATCAGTTATTTTCTCTCAAATTCTACTCTCTCCAGCACCATACCGTTGCTACCCTATTTCTCCCCAAACCAAAAAATAAATGGATTTCTCATGTTATATGTTTTCCCATGAATTTGTAAAGATTTTTAGCCATGGCTTTTCTCTTTCTTGGTGTTTTGAGCTTCTCTCCTGGAAAACTGCAAAACAGTATGATGGTTACTATACATAATTGTATGATGTTTGTTCATAGCTTCCTCTTAACCTGAGGAAGTTCTCTTCCAGCCAAGTTCACTTTTCATTATGAATAAATGTAGGATTTTATCAGATGTTTTCAGCACGTATTAGGATATGCATTTCGTTTTTAAATCTGTTCCTCTGGTTATTTTCACTCACAGACTGATGTGAAATGTTTGCATTCCTGCTATTCCACATTATTCATACCTTTTAAATTCTACCCTGAGTTTTTTCTTTTGTAACTCAAACCTCTAACTTTTAAAACATTAATTTAGGGGCCTCCCTGGTGGCGCAATGGTTAAGAATCTGCCTGCTAATGTAGGGGACACGGGTTTGAGCCCTGGTCCGGAAAGATCCCACATGCCTTGGAGCAACTAAGCCCATGAGCCACTAGTACTGAGCCTGCACTCTAGAACCTGCATGCCACAACTACTGAGCCCGTGTGCCACAACTAAAGCCCACACGCCTAGTGTCCGTGTTCCACAACAAGAGAAGCCACCGCAATGAGAGGCCTGCACGCTGCAACAAAGAGAAGCCCCCACTCACTGCAAATAGAGAAAGCCCGCATGCAGCAACGAAGACCCAACACAGCCAAAAATAAATAAATAAAATTAATTAATTATTTTTTTTAAAAAAAGATGAGGTATCATTATTCTCGGCAGGTGCAACTAAGCTACATGCTTCTTCGGAGGATGCATGTTCAGAAAATGGCAGCATTAGCATATCCTTAGGGTGGAGGTTTTGGCCCTCTGACATCAAACGGCCACCGATCAGACACTCTCGCATGCCCGAGGGGAGAGTCGGTGGTCCCAACCAGTCTTAACCGGCTGAAGTTCAAACTGGACAACTGACTCCAAGTTCCAAGAAAACGACTCGGGCAAACATCTTAAGACTCTTACATCAGAGGTACTTATCTATAGGGGTCGTGAAGAGGCCTTGTAACTTATCGTTTAGGCTTCATGATGCTTGGAGGATATGCAAGTTTTTGTACAAACAGTTAAAGTGAGCTTGACCAGTGAAGGCAGTTTACAGTTTACTGTTTACTAATTAAGTTATAGTCTAATGGATGTAACTGATGACTACCATGTAAGTTTCATAATGACAAGGTAAAGAGTATGAGTCGAGGTAGGAGGGAGGACAAAATTACTGAAGAGGAAGAGAACTAAGAAGCCAAGATGTGGGGGGAGGAGGGATCCATGACAATATTAAACTCGCCACAAATTATAGCAGATGTGGAATGAGTGAGAATTACAATGAATCAAGTGCTAAAGTCTTCAAAGACTGTGATAGAGACATCTGCTACACATACATTTGATAAGCGACTGGTACTAGTATGACTGAACCCCAACTTCTTTAAACAACATTTTGTTCATTTACAGAATGTGGTAATACTATGAAGGCCACAGAGAGAGGGATGAGATAGAGAATAAGTGAAGAAATCATTCCAAACAAAATGGTCAGAAATGCCCTTTTCAAGAAGGTGCTCTTGGAGTTGGTCTTTGAAGAAGGAACCAGCACTGCAAAAAATTGGAGGAGGGGCTTCCCTGGTGGCGCAGTGGTTGGGAGTCCGCCTGCCGATGCAGGGGACACGGGTTCGTGCCCCGGTCTGGGAGGATCCCGCGTGCCGCGGAGCGGCTGGGCCCGTGAGCCATGGCCGTTGAGCCTGCGCGTCCGGAGCCTGTCCTCCGCAACGGGAGAGGCCACGACAGTGAGAGGCCCGCGTAACGCATGAAAAAAAAAAAAAAAAAAAAAAAAAAAATTGGAGGAGAAGTTGAAACCTAATTTTTCTAAGTAAAAAAAAAAAAAAGATGGGACTATTTCAAAGAATTAAATATAATATTGGCTAAGAAGCGTATGAAAAACATGATCCACCTTGACTGGCAATCAGAAGTGCAAAATGAGAACACAATGATACACCATTTTACTACACGAGGTTGGAAAACAGTTAAGAGTCTATCAATAAGAAATGTTTACAAGGATGTAATGAAATGAAAACATACTCCGCTCACAGGAGTTTAAACTGTGAAAAATATTTTGGAAAAAAAAAGGAGGAAGGCATTACCTACTAACACTTTTTTAATTTTTTTTTTTTAATTTTTCAATTTATTTATTTATTTATTTTTGGCTGTGTCTGGTCTTCTGTGCTGCATGCTGGCTTTTCTCTAGTTGAGGCCAGGAGGGGCTACTCTTGGTTGCAGTGCGCGGGCTTCTCATCGCAGTGGCTTCTCTTGTTGCGGAGCACAGGCTCTAGGCACACGGGCTTCAGTAGTTGTGGCGCACGGGTTTTGCTGCTCTGCAGCATGTGGGATCTTCCCAGATCAGGGATCAAACCCCTGTCCCCTGCATTGGCAGGCAGATTCTTAACCACTGCATCACCAGGGAAGCCCTACACTGAAGTCTTTAATGCATTTTGAGATGACTTTTGTGTGTGGTGTGAGATAGTGGTCTAGTTTCTTTTTTTTTTTTTAGCATGTGGCTGTCCAGTTTTCCCAACACCATTTTTTAATATAAATGTATTTATTTATTTTTGGCTGTGTTGGGCCTTCATTGCAGTGCATGGGCTTCTTGTTGCAGTGGCTTCTCTTGTTGCGGAGCACAGGCTCTAGGCACACGGGCTTCGGTAGTTGTGGCACAGGGGCTCAGCAGTTGTGGCGCACGGGCTTAGTTGCTCCGTGACATGTGGGATCTTGCCAGACCAGGAATCAAACCCGTGTCCCTCTGCACTGGCAGGTGGATTATTAACCACTGCACCACCAGGGAAGTTCCCCCATCACCATTCATTGAAGAGACTGTCCTTTTCCATTGTATGCTATTTGCTCCCTTGCCATGAATTAATTATCCATATATGTATGGGTTTCCTCCCAGGTTCTCAATTATGTTCCATTGACCTATGTATCTGCTTTTCTGCAAATATAATGCTATTTTGATTACTGTAGCTTTATAATATAGTTTTAAATCAGAGAGTGTGATACCTCCAACTTTGTTCTTTTTATCAGGATTGCTTTGGCTGTTCAGGTTCTCTTATGGTTTCATAAATCTAAGAATTTTTTATTCTGTTTTTGCAAAAACTATCCTTGGGACTTTGATAGAGATTGTATTGAATCTGAAGATTGCTTTAGGTAACACAGACATTTGAACAATGTTATTTCTTCCAATCCATGAGCACAGAATACTTTTCCACTTATTTGTCTCCTCAGGCAAGGAAAACACAAGCAAAAGTAAACAAATAGGACTACATCAAACTAAGAAGTTTCTGCACAGTAAAGGAAACCAGCAACAAAATGAAAAGGGAACCTACCTAATGGAAGAATATACTTGCAAATCATATATCCGATAAGGGGTTAACATCCAAAATGTAGAAAAAACTCACAACAACCAAAAGAAGAAAACAACCCCAAAATGGGTATAGGACATTTTCCGAAGAAGACACAGATGGTCAACAGACACATGAAAAGATGTTCAACATCATAAATTATTAGAGAAATGCAAATCAAAACCACGAAAGTCTATTTCTCTTAAAGTCTATGTCTGATATAAGTATTGCTCCCCAGCTTTCTTTTTATTTCCATTTGCATGGAGTATCTTTTTCCATCCCCTCACTTTCAGTCTATGTGTCTTTAGATCTGAAGTGAGTCTCTCATAGGCAGCATATATATGGCTCTTGTTTTTGTATCCATTCAGCCACTCTTTTTTTTTTCAAAACAAACAACTTTTTATTGAAGTATAGTTGATTTACAATGTTGTATTAGTTTCAGGTGTACAGCAAAGCGATCTATATATGTATATATTCTTTTTCAGATGCTTTTCCATTATAAGTTATTATATACAAGATATTGAATATAGTTCCCTGTGCCATACAGTACGTCCTTATTTATCTATCACCCTATGTCGTTTGATTGGAGCATTTACTCCATTTACTTTTAATAATTATTGATGTGTATGTTCTTATTGCCATTTTATTAATTGTTTTGGGGTTGTTTTGTAGTGCTTTTTTCTTCCTTTTTTCTTTCATTCTTTTGTCTTGTGATTTGATGACTATCTTTAATGTCATGTTCAAATTCTTTCCTCTTTTTTCTGTGTGCATCTATTAAGAATTTTTTGTTTTGTCTATCATGAAGTTTATATACAGCAATATATTGTTATATGTGATTGTTTTAAGTTGCTGATCTCAAATTTCAAATGCATTTTAACAACCCTACAATTGTACTCTCCTCCCCTTATGATTACTGTTTTTGACATCATATTTTACATCTAATTATTTTGTGTATCCCCAAACTGCTTATTGTAGATATAGATGATATTACTACTTTTGGCTTTTAACCTTCCTACTAGCTTTGTACATGGTTGATTTTCTATCTCTACTGTATATTTTTTTTAATCTGACTCCTAAGGCAAAGGAAACAAAAGCCAAAATAAACAAATGGGACCTAATTAAACCTAAAAGTTTTTACACAGCAAAGGAAACCATCAACAAAATGAAAAGACAACCTACTGAATGGGGGAAAATATTTGGGAATGAGCTGACCAATAAGGAGTTAATATCCAAAATATATAAACAGCTCATACAACTCAATAGCAAAAAGCAAACAACTTGATTAAAAAATGGGCAGAAGAGGTGAACAGACATTTTTCCAAAGAAGACATAACAGTTGGCCCACAGGCACATGAAAAGATGCTCAACATCACTAACCGTCAGAGAAATACAAATCAAACCACCATGAGATACCACCTCACACCTGTAAGAACACCTAACATCAAAACGACCACAAATAACAAATGTTGGCTAGGTTGTGAAATAAAGGGAACACCCATATGTACACTGTTGGTGGGAATGTGAATTGGTGCAGCCACTGTGGAAAACAGTGTGGAGGTTCCTCAAAAAACTAAATAGAATTACCATACGATACAGCAATTCCACTCCTGGGTATATATCCAAAGGAAACAAAAACACTATTTTGAAAAGATACATGCAGCTGAATGTTCATGGCAGCATTATTTATGACAGCCAAAATATGGAAACAACTAAGTGTCCATCAACAGATGAACAGCTAAAGAAGATGTGATGTGATATATAGATGCATGTGTGTGTGTGTGTGTATGTATATACTCAGCCATAAAAAAAAGAGTGAAATTTTGTCATTTACAACAACATGGATAGACTTGTAGGGTATTATGCATAGTGAAATAAGTCAGACAGAGAAAAACAAATACTGTTATGTTATCACTTAAACATGGAATCCAGAAAATAAAACAAACTAGTGAATATAACAAAACAGAAACAGATTCACAGATATAGAGAACAAACCAGTGGTTACAAGTGGGGAGAGGCAAGATGGGGTAAGAGATTAAGAGGTACAAACTACTATGTATAAAGTAATTAAGCTACAAGGATATATTGTACAACACAGGGAATACAACCAATATTTATTTTTTGGCCGTACCCCACAGCACACGGGGATCATAGTTCCCTGAACAGGGACTGAACCCAGGCCCCCTGCAGTGGAAGCATGGAGTCTTAACCACTGGACCGCCAGACAAGGGACCATAGCCAATATTTTATAATAACTATAAATGGAGTATAATCTTTAGGAATTGTTCATCATTATCTTGTACACCTGAAACATAATACTATAACTCCATTATACCTCAATTTTTTAAAAAAAACTAAAAAAAAAAACCGACAATGAGATATCACTTCATACCTGTTAGAATGGCTTTTATCAAAAGGCAAGAAATTAAAAGTGTTGGCGAGTATGTGGAGAAAAGCGAGCCCTCATGCGGTGTCGGGGGGAATGTAAAATGGCACAGCCACTATGGAGAACAGTATGAAGATTCCTTAGAAATTCAGGACTAGAACTACTATATGATCCAGCTGTCCCACTTCTGAGTATTTATCCGAAGTATATGAAAACACTAACTTGGAAACACTTATGCACCCCCATGTTCATTGCAGCATTATTTACAATAGTCAAGATATAGCAACAACTGAAGTGCCCATCAACCAATAAATGAATAAAGAAGATGTGAAACACAATATATACAATATAGATACAGCCATAGAAAAAAATAAAATCTTGCCATTTGCGACAGCATGGACGGACACTGAGAGTATTATGCTAAGTGAAATAAGTCAGCTAGAGAAAGCCAAATACCATATGATTTCACATAGATATGGAATATAAAAAAAACATACAAAGCAAATGAAAAAACCACACCAAACAAAAACAAACATGTAGATACAGAGAACAGTGTAGTGGCTACCAGAGGGGAAAGGATGAAATGGATAAAGAGGATCAACTCTGTGGTGACCATACACACTAAATCTTTGTTGGTGAGCATGCTGTAGTGTGTACAGAAGTAGAAATATAACATTTTCCATATGAAACTTATATAATGTTATAAACAAATGTTACCTCAATAAAAAATAATTTTTAAAACAGATATAAATACAGCAATCATTAAAATGACTATCTGTGGAATTTAGGTTCCAGTTACGGAGGGAAGTGAAGAACTGATAGTTTAAGTTTCATTGAAAAGATAAATTTTACCAAAAGGGCATAAGGATGGATGGAGTTTGGATATATAAAGGGCTAAGCTATAAAGTTAGGAGGTAGCCAGTACTCTGAGAATAAATGTTTTAAGCTGTGCTTGTAGAGGGGTCACAATTTGGAGTAAATGTTACTGAGCCACGTTCATTTGCCTAACACACAGAAAGACAAACTCTGAGATACAGAGGTTTGCAGCAGACAAAGGGTTTACTCACAAGGCAGTCAAGCAAAGAGAAAGGAGAACAAATCTCAAATCTATCTCCCCAAAGGCCAGGGGATAGGGACATTTACTGGATAAAGAATTAAGGTGGCCTGAGGTGCAGGGAGCGTGGTGAAAGGTGGCTGGAAATAAGAAAAAGATGAGCTCGGGACTTCCCTGGGGGCGCAGTGGTTAAGGATCCGCCTACCAATGCAGGGGACACGGGTTGGAGCCCTGGTCCAGGAAGATCCCACATGCCTCGGAGCAACTAAGCCCATGAGCCACAAGTACTGAGCCTGCACTCTAGAACCTGCGTGCCACAACTACTGAGCCCGTGTGCCACAACTGCTGAAGCCCACACGCCTAGTGTCCGTGTTCCACAACAAGAGAAGCCACCGCAATGAGAGGCCTGCACGCTGCAACGAAGAGAAGCCCCCGCTCACTGCAAATAGAGAAAGCCCGCATGCAGCAACGAAGACCCAACACAGCCAAAAATAAATAAATAAAATTAATTAATTATTTTTTTTAAAAAAAGATGAGGTATCATTATTCTCGGCAGGTGCAACTAAGCTACATGCTTCTTCGGAGGATGCATGTTCAGAAAATGGCAGCATTAGCATATCCTTAGGGTGGAGGTTTTGGCCCTCTGACATCAAACGGCCACCGATCAGACACTCTCGCATGCCCGAGGGGAGAGTCGGTGGTCCCAACCAGTCTTAACCGGCTGAAGTTCAAACTGGACAACTGACTCCAAGTTCCAAGAAAACGACTCGGGCAAACATCTTAAGACTCTTACATCAGAGGTACTTATCTATAGGGGTCGTGAAGAGGCCTTGTAACTTATCGTTTAGGCTTCATGATGCTTGGAGGATATGCAAGTTTTTGTACAAACAGTTAAAGTGAGCTTGACCAGTGAAGGCAGTTTACAGTTTACTGTTTACTAATTAAGTTATAGTCTAATGGATGTAACTGATGACTACCATGTAAGTTTCATAATGACAAGGTAAAGAGTATGAGTCGAGGTAGGAGGGAGGACAAAATTACTGAAGAGGAAGAGAACTAAGAAGCCAAGATGTGGGGGGAGGAGGGATCCATGACAATATTAAACTCGCCACAAATTATAGCAGATGTGGAATGAGTGAGAATTACAATGAATCAAGTGCTAAAGTCTTCAAAGACTGTGATAGAGACATCTGCTACACATACATTTGATAAGCGACTGGTACTAGTATGACTGAACCCCAACTTCTTTAAACAATATTTTGTTCATTTACAGAATGCGTTAATACTATGAAGGCCACAGAGAGAGGGATGAGATCGAGAATAAGTGAAGAAACCATTCCAAACAAAATGGTCAGAAATGCCCTTTTCAAGAAGGTGCTCTCGGAGTTAGTCTTTGAAGAAGGAACCAGCACTGCAAAAAATCGGAGGAAAAGTTGAAACCTAATTTTTCTAAGTAAAAAAAAAAAAGAAGATGGTAATATTTCAAAGAATTAAATATAATATTGGCTAAGAAGCGTATGAAAAAGATGATCCACCTTGACTGGCAATCAGAAGTGCAAAATGAGAACACAATGATATAGCATTTGACTACACGAGGTTGGAAAACAGTTAAGAGTCTATCAATAAGAAATGTCTACAAGGATGTAATGAAATGGAAACATACTCTGCTCACAGGAGTTTAAACTGTGAAAAATATTTTGGAAAAAAAAAAGAGCACAGGCTCTAGGCACACGGGCTTCAGTAGTTGTGGCGCACGGGTTTTGCTGCTCTGCAGCATGTGGGATCTTCCCAGATCAGGGATCAAACCCGTGTCCCCTGCACTGGCAGGCAGATTCTTAACCACTGCGTCACCAGGGAAGTCCCTACCTATTAACTTCAAAAAGCACACATAGGACCAACCAGTAATTCACTCTTCGGTGTATGCAATAAATGTATGAGTTAAGAGGTCATGATTTAAAACCAGATAAGTCTGCATTGGATGCCTATATCTAACACAAACTTGGTACATATTTAATTTTTGAAACCTCACTTGACCACTCTGAGCTTCAGGTGTAGTGAAAAGTAAAAAAGATCATTTTTTTTTCAAAGAGGGCAGGAAGAAACTTTTGCAGGTCATAGATAACTTTTATGGTTTTGATTGTGGTGGTAGTTTCACGAGTGTATGCTTATCTACAAACTCAAGTTGTTTATATTAAATGTGTACAGCTTTTTGTATGTCAATCATACCTCAACAAAGTGCTGGGCTATCTTTTAAGAGAAAGATCATTTTCTGGACTTCCCTGATGGCGCAGTAGTTAAGCATCCGCCTGCCAATGCAGGGGACACGGGTTCGAGCCCTGGTCTGGGAAGATCCCACATGCCGTGGAGCAACTAAGCCCGTGTGCCGCAACTACTGAGCCTGCACTCTAGAGCCCAAGACCCACGACTACTGAGCCTGCGTGCCACAACTACAGAAGCCCGTGTGCCTAGAGCCCGTGCTCCGCAACAAAGAGAAGCCACCGCGACGAGAAGCCTGTGCACCGCAGCGAACAGTAGCCCCCGCTCGCCGCAACTAGAGAAAGCCCGCACGCAGCAACAAGGACCCAACGCAGCCAAAAATAAACAAAACTAAAAAAATGTTTTTTAAAAAGATCATTTTTTAAACCTCAGTAGAATGGTTGACATATAATAAATACTGAATAAAACAATTTAATTATACTAAGATTGTTTTAATTTTATAACAGCTTTTATCTTCAGGAAGGAACTGCCACAAATATTTTACTATTAAGACAGAACTTTACCTAAACATATATGAGTATTTTCCATTTACTCCTGAAATGAAAGGCCAAGCATTAAAGGAATTTCATGGGACACTTAGATAGGTCCGTTTTATGTTGCCAAGGGGGTGGTCTATTTGAGTGGTTTTTTTCTCTAGAATGCCTGAAATCAAAGGAAAATAGTAACCTTAAAGGTGACTAATATTTAAAGTTCCATTTCCGGTGTATCTTTTTTTCCTCTACAAATGAAGTACACGAGTATTCTGCCCCCTGTTAGGACTACAACAGTAGCTTCCTACCAACCACAGCCCCGGCTATTGGGCAGCACAGACACCGCGAGTTCTACGGGGCGGAGCCTTGGAGGGGGCGGAGCTTGGCGTGACATTTTGCGACTAGGATTCCACTGGCTTCACCTGCAACATCTCTCGCTGTCTGTTGCGTAGACGAATCGGCGCGAGGAGCTGAAGATTCGAAGGCGCCAGGCCCAGCCTAGCGACAGACGCCGCTCCCCTAGAAACCTGAACTGCAGGACCCCGGGGAGGCGGCCCCGGAGCTCCGAGGACTCGTCCCGTAGCGCGCAGTCCTGCCGTGCCCGCATCGCGCCGCCCCGCCCCCGCTTGCCTCAGCCGTCGTCGGAACCCGTCACAGCGTGCAGGATCGAGCGCCCCCTCGCCCTCTGCCAGGCCCCGGGAGCGCTGTCCGTCGGTCGAGGTCATGGGCAGCCGGCCCCGCAGCCCCAGTGCCTACCCTGCGGACTGGTGGGGACCGCAGAGCGAAGGACCCGGCCCCGCCAAGCGCCGCCGCACGGAGGAGCCCGAGGGCCCCGAGTCCGAGTCCGAGGCGGCGCCCAGCCTGGACAACCTGACGGGACCTCCGACCGCGGACGCCCTCACTTCCGTAGCGGTCCTGCCCGCCGGCTGTGCCCTGCACCTGTCCCTAGACGACGTCGACGTGCTCCTTGAGCCCGAGCCCACGTCCGTGCTGCAAGTGTCTCTCGGAGATCACATCCTCGTGCTGGTCCCCGAGGCCCTCCTGGGCTCGGGTGTGGAAGGCCCGTGGGGACAGGGCCTGGGACGGGGCGCTTTCCTGAGCCCTCCCGGGGAGTACATGGCCCTGGAGCCGGGATTCTTGTGCGCAGCTGTCCCAGAGATCGCCTGCCAAGAAGAGGCCAACAAGGAGGAAGCAGACGCCGAGTTCCTGCCGCCTGGGATGGATGCTGAAGCCGGCTCCGTCGCCGGGCTCCGCAGCCCCACCGCAAGGGTGTCGGGCCCCAGCGCGCAGGGCTTTGTCCCAGAGCCCTGGCCTCGGGCACCCACCCCTAGTCCACAGAAAGGCTCTCCTCACCACGACGACAACCCGGACTTCCACCTTCTGGAGCCCTTCCCCGACTCACCACTCCAACCTCTACCTCCCTCTCCGAGCCCTCCGGGTCCTCACGAGCGCCCCCAACGCCCTCATGGTCCTAAGCGCAAGGCCCAGAGATGTCTGTTCCCGGAATGAACTGCACCCCGGTACACACACACATACACACACACACAAATTCTGGCTACCATCCTGGAGGCCCAATGGATTTCCCAGCGTCTTTTACACTGAATGTCCTACAACCTGGAAATTAAGCATCTCGTGTGCCAACAACTCCTTTTCCCCTCCAGACTGGCTATAGTAGCAGGACAAGACGTCAGGAAAAGAAAGCAGACTCTAGACCTCATCTCTGAAATGGAAAATCTGCCCAGGGATACCGGACAATGTGTTTTCAGACATCTGGACTTCTTTGCAAGATCATTCTCAGGCCTATCCATTCCCGCTCGTTTGCATCAGTTATTTTCTCTCAAATTCTACTCTCTCCAGCACCATACCGTTGCTACCCTATTTCTCCCCAAACCAAAAAATAAATGGATTTCTCATGTTATATGTTTTCCCATGAATTTGTAAAGATTTTTAGCCATGGCTTTTCTCTTTCTTGGTGTTTTGAGCTTCTCTCCTGGAAAACTGCAAAACAGTATGATGGTTACTGTACATAATTGTATGATGTTTGTTCATAGCTTCCTCTTAACCTGAGGAAGTTCTCTTCCAGCCAAGTTCACTTTTCATTATGAATAAATGTTGGATTTTATCAGATGTTTTCAGCACGTATTAGGATACGCATTTCGTTTTTAAATCTGTTCCTCTGGTTATTTTCACTCACAGACTGATGTGAAATGTTTGCATTCCTGCTATTCCACATTATTCATACCTTTTAAAGTCTACCCTGAGTTTTTTCTTTTGTAACTCAAACCTCTAACTTTTAAAACATTAATTTAGGGGCCTCCCTGGTGGTGCAGTGGTTACGAATCTGCCTGCTAATGCAGGGGACATGGGTTTGAGCCCTGGTCCGGGAAGATCCCACATGCCTCGGAGCAACTAAGCCCATTAGCCATGACTGAAGCCCATGCACCTAGAGCCCATGCTTCGCAACCAGAGAAGCCACTGCAGTGAGGAGCCCGTGCACCTCAACAAAGAGTAGCCCCTGCTCACCGCAACTAGAGAAAGCCGGTGCGCAGCAACGAAGTCCCAATGCAGCCAAAAATAAATAAATAAAATTTTAAAACAATAAAACTTTAATTAATTACCATATTTGTTTCACATATTTATAAAAGAAATAAAATCTACAGGTAAAGCCGAAAACAATCTGGTTTCAGTTTTTTCAAACATCAATAGTATTTATATTCACCAACATGCTTTACCATTTCCTCTCTACCTTTTCATTCTTACATTCCACTCTCAAAGTCTAGCCTCAATTTTCTTCTTGCTGAAGAATATACGTTAATAGTTCTTTCCACTGTACCCTATGTGTAGTAAATGTTCTTTGTTTTGTAAATCTCAACATGTTTTGTGTAGTACACTCTCTTAGTCTTGTATATCTGAAAATGTTTTATTATATATTCATTCCTAATTCTAAAGTTTTATTTAAGTACTTTAAAGACATTACTCCATTGTTCTGCCATTTTTATTGCTGTTGCAGGCAAGAGGTCTCCGCCAATCAAGTTGTTATTCCTATTATATTTGATTCAGCTGTTCATTAGCACATTTTTTAGTTTTATTTTTTATTGAAGTATAGTTGATTTACATTGTTGTGTTAGTTTCTGGTGTACAGCAAAGTTATATATTTTTTCCATGTTCTTTTACATGGTTATGGTTTATTACAGGATATTGCATATAATTCCCTGTGCTATACAGTAGGACCTTGTTTATCTGTTTTACATTGAATACATAATAGTTTTGTATCTGCTAATCCCAAACTCCTAATTTATCTCTCCCCCACCCTCTTTCCCCTTTGGTAAGCATAAGATTGTTTTCTATGTCTGTGAGTCTATTTCTGTTTTGTAAATAAGTTCATTTGTATTATATTTTAGATTCCACATATAAGTGATAACTTATGATATTTGTCTTTCTTTGACTTACTTCACCTAGTACGATAATCTCTAGGTCCATCCATGTTGCTGCAAATGGCATCATTTCATTCTCTTTTATGGCTGAGTAGTATTCCATTGTATAGGTATGCCACATCTTTTTATCCATTCATCTGTAGATAGACATTTAGGTTGCTTCCATGTGTGGCTATTTTTTTTCATTTATTTATTTAATTTTTGGCTGTGTTGGGTTTTGTTGCTGCACGTGGGCTTTCTCGAGTTGCAGCGAGCAGGGGCTACTCTTCGTGGCAATGCGCAGGCTTCTCATTGCGGTGGCTTCTCTTGTTGCAGAGTATGGGCTCTAGGCACGCAGGCTTCAGTAATTGTGGCATGTGGGCTCAGTAGCTGTGGCTCGTGGGCTCTAGCCTAGTGGGCTTCAGTAGTTGTGGCACACGGGCTTAGTTGCTTGGTGGCATGTGGGGTCTTCCCAGCCCAGGGCTCAAACCCGTGTCCCCTGCACTGGCAGGCAGATTTTTAACCACTGCATCACCAAGGAAGTAGCCAGTTGGCTATTTTAAACAGTGCTACTATGAACACTGGCGTGCATGTATCTTTTCAAATTAGAGTTTTCTCTGGATATTTGCCCAGGAGTGGGACTGCTAGACCATACAGCAACTGTTTTTAGTTTTTTAAGGAATCTCCATACTGTTCCCCATAATGGCTGCACCAATTTACATTCCCTTCAACACTGTAGGAGAGTTCCCTTTTCTCCACACCCTCTCCAGCATTTATTATATGTGGACTTTTTAATGATGGTCATGCTGACCAGTGTGAGGTGATAACCTCATTGTAGTTTTGATTTGCATTTGTCTAGTAATTAGTGATGTTGAGCATCTTTTCATGTGCTTTTTGGCCTTCTGTATATCTTCTTTGGAGAAACGTCTATTTAGGTCTTCTGCCCATTTTTTTTTTTTTTTTTTTGCAGTACGCAGGCCTCTCACTGTTGTGGCCTCTCCCGTTGTAGAGCACAGGCTCCGGATGTGCAGGCTCAGCGGCCATGGCTCACGGGCCCAGCCGCTCCATGGCATGTGGGATCTTCCCGGACCGGGCACGAACCCGTGTTCCCTGCATCAGCAGGCGGACTCTCAACCACTGCACCACCAGGGAAGCCCTGCCCATTTTTTGATTGGGTTCTTTGGGTTTTTTGTTATAGAGTTATATAACCTGTTTGTATATTTTGGAAATTAAGCCCTTGTCAGTGACATCAGTTGCAAATATTTTCCCCCATCCATAGGCTGTCTTTTCATTTTGTTTATGGTTTCTTTTGCTGTGCAAAAGCTTGTAAGTTTGATTAGGTCCCATTTGTTTATTTTTGCTTTTATTTCTATTGCCTTGGGAGACTAACCTATGGAAACATTGCTACGATTTTTGTCAGAGAATATTTTGTCTATGTTCTCTTCTAGGAGTTTTATAGTGTCATGTCTTATATTTAAATCTTTAAGCCATTTTGGGTTTATTTTTGTGTATGGTGTGAGGGACTGGTTTTTTTTAACATCTTTATTGGAGTATAATTGCTTTACAGTGGTGTGTTAGTTTCTGCTTTATAACAAAGTGAATCAGTTATACATATACATATGTTCCCATATCTCTTCCCTCTTGCGTCTCCCTCCCTCCCACCCTCCCTATCCCACCCCTCTAGGTGGTCACAAACCACCAAGCTGATCTCCCTGTGCTATGCGGCTGCTTTGCACTAGCTATCTATTTTACGTTTGGTAGTGTATGAGAGAGTGGCGAGGGACTGTTCTAATATCACTGATTTACATGCAGCTGTCCAGCTTTCCCAACATCACTTGCTGCAGAGACTGTCTTTCTCTGTTGTATATGCTTGCCTCCTTTGTCAAAGACTGACTGTAGGTGTGTGGGTTTACTTCTGGGCTCTCTATTCTGTTCCACTGATCCATATGTCTGTTTTTGTGCCAATACCACACTACTATGATTACTGTAGCTTTGTAGTATTGTCTGAAGAAGGAGGTTATGCCTCCAACTTTGTTCTTTTTCCTCAGGATTGCTTTGGCAGTTCTGGGTTTTTTATGGTTCCATATAAATTTTAGGATTATTTGTTCTAGTTCTGTGAAAAATGTCATGGGTAATTTGATAGGGCTCGCATTAAATCTGTACATTGCCTTGGGGAGTATGGCCATTTTACAATACTGACTCTTCCAATCCAAGAGCATGGGATATCTTTCCATTTCTTTGAATCATCTTCAATGTCCTTTATCAGTGTTCTATAGTTCTCGGCATATAAGTCTTTAACCCCCTTGGTCAGGCTTATTCCTAAGTATTTTTTGACATTTTAGCATATTTTTAAATGTTTCTTTTCCTTTGGCATCCTACAGTTTTACTGTAACATCTCTAGGGGTAGATTCTATTTTTATTTGGCTCGATGGATTTGGTTAACTATCAATATGGGAAATTATCTCTTGCCTGAAATCCCACAAAATCTTAGGCTCTATCTCTTGTAATAACACACATCCTCGGGCTTCCCTGGTGGCGCAGTTGTTGAGAATCTGCCTGGCAATGCAGGAGACACGGGTTCGAGCCCTGGTCCGGGAAGATCCCACATGCCGCAGAGCACCTGGGCCCGTGAGCCACAACTACTGAGCCTGCACGTCTGGAGCCTGTTCCGCAACAAGAGAGGCCACGATAGTGAGAGGCCTGCGCACCGCGATGAAGAGTGGCCCCCACTCGCCACAACTAGAGAAAGCCCTCACACAGAAACGAAGACCCAACACAGCCAAAAATAATAATTAATTAATTAAAAAAAAAAAACACATCCTCATGTCTGGAAATCCAATCAGATAAATAGTGGCACTGCTCAATCTCCCATGACTCTTAACATCTTAATATCATGTGCTGTATGCTTTATCAACTCCAGCTTTCTATTTTTTAATCCAATTAATACTTTAATCAAGTTTCTTCTGTTTATACTTCTACAAGAATGTATTTATTTCAAAGAATTTTTTTCAAGATTTTACTTCCTTATTCTTGTCTCAAAACTTCCCCACTTAGTATTATAAACTCCTATTTTTGTTTCATGGATAGTATTCCATCCTTTATGTTTTGAAATTATTTAAACATTAATTAATGGCTCCCTTAATTCAATTTCCTCACAAGTAAAATCTCCTATTCTTTGTTCTTTCATCACTTTGGATTGCCACATGTGCTTGGTCATTTCATTGGTGGGTGCCTTTTGAGTGAGAATTCATCTTCTTCATCTCACAGTTATAATTTTTTATAATTTCCACTTCCTAGTGGAAAACAACTCAGAGCCATGGCTTTTGGAACTCTAGAACGTCACAGGTCTAATCCCCAAGCAATTACATGTCACAAATCACAACTGGCCATTTGCAGTTTCCATCTGTCTTTCCTGATCAACCGCAGGTACAACCTTGAAATAGTGGTCACTGCCTCTTCAACCTCTGATGATTGGCAATGGGCTGATTTTGAGCCCCCTCAGAAGAACAGAAATCCCAGCTGCCATTATATATTTTAGTCTCAGTGCCCCAAATACATCAAAATATCAGCTGTCCATTCAGAGATTGGATTTTCTACTCTGTCTCTGGTCCCTGCAAGCTTGTGTCTTTCTTTTCAAAGTAGATGTCTATATTTAATATGCTTTAATATTTCCTATCATTGCTGTCTGCCTCCAGTAGAAGGAATCCCCTGTACTACCATCTCATCCACAATTCCCACCACAATTCCACAATCTCTCCTCCTTACCCCCATAACATAGCAATCAATCAGACACAAGTCCCAGCCTAATTATCTGATTATTATGAAGAGGGAAGATGGCCCTGTTTGCAAAATTATACCTTCTATTGCAAGAGCCTCATAATCTACATTAGAAATAACTGAGGGTACCCATTTTTAGCAACATGTGAACCAAATAGTACAAAATATCCTCAAGAGGAACACTCATGAAACTGATGGATAAAAATTATTTTATTATTTTAAAGGCATATCACAGCTAGTAAAAATGTAAGAGAAATCTTCCAAGGTCAAAAATGACGACATAACACAAACCCAGACAGGAAAGTGTATGCTAAAACAAGAAGGTACATGGGGATACCTAACATTCTATGATGACCTAGAGCTTTGGTTTTAATGGCCCATTTATGGGGGAGCGAATAAAAGTCCAGGTCACACAGCCCTGAAAAAAATCCCAGGCTTCCAGAAAATACCTCCAATAGCTAATCTAACAAGAAAAAGAAAAAAAACACCTCATAAAACAAAAGGAGATGGGACATAAATGTATCTGTCTCAGCCTTGGCTCCAGGTAGAATTGAACAGAATAGGGGGTAGGTGACAGTTTAGTTCAAGATATTCTCTGGTAGACGGTTAACCTGGCAAAAGTAAAACAAATTTTCTCTGAGAATACAGCTTATATTCAGGGCTAAGTACCTTCTCAGAGATGACCTTCCAGTGATTCTAAACTTATAATCCAAAATCAGAGAACACATAAGGGAAGAAACCACCATAAGTAAGAAAAAATGATTGAAATTGATGAATTATCATATATAAAATATCTTAAAATAAAATTAATATGATTTGAGGACACAAAAGAGGGCAACATAAGTGTAGCTAAGAAAAAATATCAAAAGATATGGCAACTTTAAAAGGGAACTAGGGGCTTCCCTGGTGGCGCAGTGGTTGAGAGTCCGCCTGCCGATGCAGGGGACACGGGTTCGTGCCCCGGTCCGGGAAGATCCCACATGGCGCGGAGCGGCTGGGCCCGTGAGCCATGGCCGCTGCGCCTGCGCGCGTCCGGAGCCTGTGCTCCGTAACGGGAGAGGCCACAGCAGTGAGAGGTCCGCGTACCACAAAAACAAACAAACAAAAAAAAAAAAAAAAAAAGGGAACTAAAGAAAATTTCTGGGGATTAAATTTGTAAACATGGAAGTGAGAAATACAATGAATGGGTTAAACAACAGTTTAGACAGAATTAAAAATGGATGGGAACACTGAACTACAGAAGTCACCCATAAAGCTTTTGCACAGTAAAGGAAATCATAAATAAAATGAAAAGACAACCCACAAAATGTGAGAAAATATTTGCAAACGATGCGACTGACAAGGGACTAATCTGCAAAACATACAAGCAGCTCATGCAGCTCAATACCAATAAAACAAACAACCCAATCAAAAATTGGGCAGAAGACCTAAATAAACATTTCTCCAAAGAAGAAATAAATATGGCCAAAAAGCACATGAGGGACTTCCCTGGTGGAGCAGTGGTTAAGAATCACCTGCCAATGCAGGGGACACAGGTTCGATCCCTGGTCCGGGAAGATCCCACATGCTGCAGAGCAACTAAGCCCGTTTGCCACAACTACTGAGCCTGCACTCTAGAGCACGCGAGCCACAACTACTGAGCCCACATGCCACAACTACTGAAGCCTGCGTGCCTAGAGCCCATGCTCCGCCAACAAGAGAAGCCACTGCAATGAGAAGCCCACGCACTGCAGTGAAGAATAGCCCCCGCACGGCCTCAACTAGAGAAAGCCCGTGAACAACAAGGAAGACCCAACACAGCCATAAATAAATAAATAAATAAATCTATATTTAAAAAAAAACACATGAAAAGATGCTCAACATCACTAAATATTAGAGAAATGCAAATCAAAACTTCAGTGAGGTATCATCTCACACTGGTCAGAATGGCCATCATTTAAAAGTCTACAAATAATAATTGCTGGAGAGGGTGTGGTGAAAAGGGAACCCTCCTACACTGCCAGTGGGAATGTAAGTTGGTGCAGCCACTATGGAAAACAGTACGGAGGTCCCTTAAAAAACTAAAAATAGAACTACCACATGGTCGAGCAATCCCACTCCTGGGCATATATGTGGATAAAACTCTAATTCAAAAAGATACATGCACCCCAGTGTTCGTTGCAGCACTATTTACAATAGCAAGACACAGAAGCAACCTAAATATCCATCGACAGAGGGGTGGATAAAGAAGACGTGATATATACATATAATAGAATACTACTCAGCCATAAAAAAGAAATAATGTCATTTGCAGCAACGTGGATGGACCTAGAGAATATCACACTAAGTGAAGTAAGTCAGACAGAGAAAGACAAATATCATATGATATCACTTATAAGTGGAATGTAAAAACATGATACTTATTTACAAAACAGAAACAGACTCACAGACTTCAAAAACAAACTTATGGTTACCAAAGGGAAAGGTGGGGGGAGGGATAAATTAGGAGTTTGGGATTAACATATACACATTACTATATATAAAATAGATAATCAACAAGGACCTACTGTATAGCACAGGGAAGTCTACTCAATATTCTGCAATAACCTATATGGGAAAAGAATCTGAAAAAGAATGGATATATGTATATGTATAACTGAACCACATTGCTGTTACACTGGAAACTAACACAACATTGTAAATCAACTATACCCCAATATAAAATAAAAATAAAAAAAAGAAAATGGAAACACTGAGCTAGAGAAATCATCCATAAAGCTAAGGAGGGTAAAAACGTAAAATATGAAAGGGAGACTAAGAGACATTATCAGAGAGGGAGTAGTTCTACTACATGACTGTTGTAGATAGAGAGGGGGAACACTGAAAGCACAGGAAGTAGCTTTATTCACAGAAATAATGAATGAGAAATTCTCCAGATGTGATGACAGAAAAAAATCAGTCACTCATTCATTCAACAAACATGCATTAAGTGCCTACTATGTACCAGGCACCTTTCCAAACTCCAGGAGTACAGCCAAGAACAAAATAGTTAAAAATTACTGCCTTCATGGAGTACAATAATTCACACAAGAAGTAATGGTGCCTTACATTAAAGTAATAGGAAGAGGAGTGATATGAAGTGGCATGTAGTTGGATACATTCTGAAGACAGAGAAAACAGAATTTCCTCATGCAAGAGGTGAGAGAGATTCTAGGATAACTTTAGGGTTTGGGACAAGGGCAAAAAAAATGCAATTGTTATTTTCTGAAATTGGAAAGACCTGAGGGTAGTATACATAGAAAAAAATGTTCAATTTTGGACATATGTCGTGTGAAGTGCCTGTTACATATTCAGTGGAGATGTTTAGTAGGAAGTGAGAGATGGGAGTCTAGAATGCAGGGGAGTGGTATAAGATAGAGATACACCAGTGTTCTGTAAGAACTACCTAATGTGCATTTTGAAATCACCAAGAATTATGACAGCATCAAGAGAGAGTGACAGAGGGACTTCCCTGGTGGTGCAGTGGTTAAGACTCCATGCTCCCAATGCAGCGGGCCTGGGTTCGATCCCTGGTCAGGGAACCAGATCCTACATGCATGCCACAACTAAGAGTTTGCATGCCACAACTAAGGAGCCCACAAGCAGCAACTAACACCTGGTACACCCAAATAACAATAGAGAGAGAGAATGACAGAAAGCCAAGAGTAAAAAACACTTAAGGAGTGAGGGAGAGGCGTCCTACAGTTGGAAAGAGGGTACAGGACTGCACCAAGACAGATTAGACAGTGGTTATACTCTGATGATGTGAAATTCAGGAATAATGGAGATATGAATGGGACACATCAATGAGGAGCAAGAATAACATACACTGTACCTCCAGCCATGGGTACTAGGGGTATGTGAGAGAAAATAGCCTCCACTTGAGAAGCCTCCAGGGAAAAAAGGGAACTCAGAAGAAGCATGTTTAAGTTATTAAAAGAAAGTCAAAGGGAATATCAGGGAAGTTGAAGAGTTTTTAGTTCTGTGATTGACTATGAGTTCCAGAAGGCAGAATGAAAAGGAGAAGGATATGAGGTAGTGAGAAAAGGCCAGGTACTGAGTATTTGAAGATTTTTAACCTGAGATATTAGGGATGAACAGTTTCCCACAATGAACAGGAGTAAAAGGCATGATGAAATTAGTCTTCATGATCCTATGGCAGGTAGAGGTGGCAAGACTTTCAGCATGGAAGAAAGGGAAAAGAAGCCTATTTGCAAGAATATACATAGTTCTGGGACATAGTATAGTGTCCTCATTCAGGAGGCACAACAACTTTCAAGATTGATAAATTTTTAAAAATACACATTTAGACAGACTACTATAAGCCCACAAATCCAAAGAGAATATTTCTTATAAGCAGAAAGAAAAGACAACTACAATAAAAAGGCAATTCAGTCAGACAACTGACTTCTCAGAAACAGCAATGGAAGACAGTAAACAGTGGAATAATAGCAGTACTGCTAGAAAACAAGTGTTTTGACCAGGAATTCTTTGCTTAATAAATCCATTTTTCAAAAATGGTCATAAACAAAGATTTTGTCGACTAAAAAACTTATTATGAAAGTATACTAATTTAATTAGTATTGTATTAATTATTATATGTTAAATATTTTGCAAACAATGTATTAAAAGTATTAATTGTGTGAAACTGCTTCTGGTTAGACAATTAAATCAGTGCATCATAATAGATGAAAAACATATCCATACGTAAACCAAAAAGTATGTAACCCAGGAAATGATGCAGTTCAAAGAGAAAAGATTTTTTTTTTTGGCCATGCTGCACAGCTATCCACACGTAAACCAAAAAGTATGTAACCCAGGAAATGATGCAGTTCAAAGAGAAAAGGTTTTTTTTTTTGGCCATGCTGCACAGCTTGTGGGATCTTAGTTCCCCAACCAGGGATCAAACCCGTGTCCCCTGCAGTGGAAGCACAGAGTCTTAACCAAGAGACTGTCAGGCAAGTCCCAGGAAAGCACTTTTCAATAAAAGAATTGGGTCAACATGCATAATGAGGAAAAAATTGAAATTGAATCACTGTCTCATCCATAGAAAACAATCATTTTTAAATCTGGATTTGGATAAAGAGTTTAAATTTTGAAAAGCGAAGATTTAAATATTCGGAAGATATAAAAATTATCTTGGAATAGGGAGTATTTCTTAAACAATACACAAAAATTACAAAGCATAGAGAACAAAACTAATACATCTGAAACAGAAATTCTGTTTATCAAAAGGCACTATAAAGAATGTGAATACAAACAAGCCACAAAATGGGAAAAGATAATTTCAACACACATAAATATAAAAGAAGTTCCAAAATTCAGTAACATCCAAAAATGGGCAAAAGACATAAACACATACTACACAGATGTTACACAAGTGGCCAATACATATGAAAACATGATCAACCTTATAAGTAATCAGAGAAATACAGTATAAATAAATGATGAAATACCATCAGATTGGAAAATGCTTAGAAATCTAACCATACTAAGTGTTGGCAAGGATGTGGTGGGAAGGGAACACTTACCCACTGCTCATAGAAGTATAAATTAGGACAACTATTTAAGAAAGCAGTCCGGCTTTACCTCCTATTGTTACAGTCCCACATACTACTACCCAGCAATTCCACACCTAGGTTTTTTGCCATAAGCGTATAGGTAAAATGTCAAAGATCTCTGCTTTAAAGTTAAACATGTCTGTATTTAATTCCCAAGTCCAACACAACCCAGGTGTTTAATTTTGTAAAATGTCCTTCTCTCCTCTGACCTTCACTAATGAGAAGTGAATAAACTAACTTTTTAAACACTCATTATAACACGTCAGACAGCAAGTTTAAAGACAAAGGCTAACTTCATGATAAAATTTCCGTACTGTTATTAATAATTACCACATACTGGTCTCCAGAAACAACAACAAAAACTGCAATCAGTCCATTTCACTTGAATATTTTCAAGTTTTTTTACCCAAGAAAAATTGCATTTCTAATTTGTCTCCTGGGTGAAAAGAATTTCAAGAACCATGTGGGTGGGGTTGGGAAGGAGTGACTGGTGATGGGATAAAGGCTTTTCATAGCCTCATGGAAAATCTTAGAAGACATTAGACATAAGCTACTTCTAAAAGTAAGCAAGCAGTTGATGAGATTGTATTTTGGATATTTTCCCAAGAATAAAAGTAATAAAGGCCACTGGGCCGCACACGGGCACCCAAGGAGTATTATGATACACTTTCGTTTAAAAAAAAAAAACAAAACTCTCCCGCTACTGCATTGCACTAACGCTGATCCGATCCTATCTCTGGCAGAAGGCGGGGCTTACACTGAGACTTCCCGGCAGCCGCAGGTCACATGACATCCCATGTTGTTAACCACCCAGCTCGCACAGGGGTCAGCGTGAAGAGCTGAAGATTCCAACGCCCAAGGCCCAACCCAGCTGCAGACGCAGCTCCGCTAGAAACCTGGACTGCGGTACTCTCGGGAGGTGACCCCAGAGCTCCGAATACTCGACCCGCATCGCGCTGTCCTGCGCCCCATCCGGCCCGTCCCGGCTTGCCTCACCTGTCATCGAGACCCGTCACAGCGTGCAGGACCGAGCGCCTCCTCGCCCTCTGCCAGGCTCTGGGACCGCCGCCCGCAGGTCCGTCGGTCAAGGTGATGGGCAGCCAGCCCCGCAGCCCCATCTCCTACCCTGCAGACTGGTGCGGGCCGCAGCCCGGAGGACCTGGCCCTGGTAAGCGCCATCGAACGGAGGAACCCGAAGCTGAGGCGGTGCCCAGACTGGACAACGTGCCTGAGCCCCTGGCCAAGGGCGCGCTAACCTCCATGGTGGTCCTGCCCGCCGGCTGTGGCCTGCACCTGCCCCTGGACCACGTCGACGTGCTGCTGGAGCCCAAGCCCACGTCCGTGCTGCAAGTGTCTCTCGGAGATCACATCCTCATGCTGGTCCCCGAGGCCCTCCTGGGCTCGGGTGTGGAAGGCCCGTGGGTACAGGGCCTGGAACGGGCCGCTTTCCTGAGCGCTCCAGGGGAGTACATGGCCCTGGAGCCGGGATTCTTCTGCGCAGCTGTCCCAGAGATCGCCTCCTTGAAGAGGCCAACAAGGAGGACACGGACGCCGAGCTCCTGCCGCCTGGGATGGATGCTGAAGCCAGCTACGTCACAGGGCTCCGCAGCCCCGCAGCAAGGGTGTCAGGCCCCAGCGCGCAGGACTTCCTCCCAGAGCTCTGGCCTCGGGCGCCCAACCCCAGTCCAGAGAGAGGCTCTCCTCACCACGACGACAACCTGTACTTGCACCTTCCGGAGCCCTTCCCCGACCCACCACTCCAACCTCTACCTCCCTCTCCTTGTCCGGGTCCTACGAGCGCCCCCGACGCCCTCTCATGGTCCTCTGCTCAAGGGCGGAAAATGCCTGATCCCGGAATGAACTGCCTCCCACAATTCCTTGCACCCAGCTTCCGGCACTTAGTGATCTACCCAGACTCACT
Source organism: Phocoena phocoena (assembly GCF_963924675.1). Classification (NCBI taxonomy): domain Eukaryota; kingdom Metazoa; phylum Chordata; class Mammalia; order Artiodactyla; family Phocoenidae; genus Phocoena; species Phocoena phocoena. Next base: position 21,595,770 of record NC_089222.1, on the reverse strand, counting down.
TTGAGCCCATGCCACCGCTCAGAGATGCAGCATCTTCATTCATGGACAGTGGGCAGCTGCGCTTTTTATTTTGGTTTTGTTAGTTTTTGGGTTTTGTTGTGGTTTTTTTTTTTAAGCAAAATGCCTTGATCGATAGCAGCAAAAAGATTTTTTTACAAAAGTAGATTCTGGTAAGGACTTTTCACAAGGGTAGACCACATATGGCCAACCATGGATGTTTAGATCCCTTGCATGAGCTGTTTCTTCCACCTCTGTCACCTTCAGCCAACTCCATTTTTCTTGTTTCACCGCTACTCTTGCCTCAAACTCACCTCAATTTTTTTCCAGTTTATCCCCCTTTTCCATCACCTTCCCATGCATCTCTTCTTTCTCTCCATTCCAGGTTTTTTCCTTCCTTTTGTAATTGTAGTTTTACCTGTATGACCTCCGCAGTGTCCTCTGAAATGCTTCTGATTTTTTTTCAGCATGCACAATATTTATTAAGAAGAGCCTTGTGAAAGAGAAGCAAAGTAAACAGTAGTGGTCAGAGAGAGAAGACAAGGTACAGGAGGTTGAGCGACAGCCTCAGCCAACCTCACTGGGAGCTCTGGAGTTAGAATGGCTGGTCAGAGCTGTCCCAGGTTAGGTTGAAATAGCCCAATTCCCTCATCCATCAGTCTTTCGGTGTGAGAAACCAGAGAAGGGCCATGGCTCTGGGCAAGGCAGCTTTCCTCACTGGAGACAGTTTATAAAGGGGATAATAGCTGAAGCCAGTTATGGAAACAACTCTCACTGAAGAAGATTCTGGTTGGTGCATCACACTGTCCACCACAAGATACTGGTTCTTTTTATCTTGATATTCATCTCCATTTATTCTGGTCTTTAACTAGCAGTAAAGAAATTATAATTTTCTTCATATAGGTCTTGAATATTTAAATGAAGTCTGATCACCGACTTTCATTTTTCCTTTCTTCTTGCTTTCCTAACACTTTTCCCCGGAGCTGGTCAGTCAAGATAAATGCACATTGAATAAATAAATGAATAAATGGCACAAATGTAATACACTGGACTTTTTGGAAATATTTCTAAAAATACAACGAAAAAATGAGTGAAAGCAATATTTAATGGAAGGAGGAAAGGGGAAGCTATGATTTTTTTCCTTAAAGAAACAGTTTGTACAATGCCATATTCCCCTGTACTTTAACAATCAAATGGCTAATTTTTAATTTCATGGCAGTCTAGGCTTTGCCTTGATTTCCCCATGGGGGTGATAAGAAGAACTGCTACACGCGAGGACACACTCAGCTTCACATCATGGACATTCCAGCTTGTGGAATCTTACTTGCCCAACCAGGAATCAAACCCAGGCCCTCAGCAGTGCAGAGTCCTAATCACTGGACCACCAGGGAATTCCCTGGTCTAATTTATTACTGAGCCTTTTTTCATGCTCATGAGCCCATCACCCAGACTTGGCAGCTGTTACTTCTTAGTACTATTTCTTTAAAGTCTTTTTTACTGTAAAGAAATTATTAAAGATAATGTAGTCATATCCTTTGATCCCCATTTCCTGCTGCCCATTCCCAGAGGATTCTCATAACATCATGAATTTGGGGGTTATCATTCTAGTCAATACATGAATGCTACATGTATGGAGATATAAATAATCAATGTTTATGTTGCTTTGTGAACAATTAAATTTTTATAACTGGCGTTATATTCTTCAGTTCACATTTTTCCTCAGTTATTTTTGAAATCATCACTTATAGATATATATATGGTTCATTTCTCCTAAAGGTTTTTGTTTCCATCATATGAATATACCATATTTTATTTGTTAATTTATTAATGGATATTTGCGTAGTTTTTAGTATTACAAACAAAACTGCAGTGAATATCCTCACACTTGTCATCTTATGCAACTGAGGAAGAGTTCCTCTAGGAAGTATACTTAGAAGTTGTATTGACGGGTGGCATAATATATACATTTACAGTTTTCTTCATAGTGCCAATTGTTCTCTTGGGTGGTTGCAACAGTTTAAACAGCCTCTAGCAGTCTTTCACCAAACTTTAAACTGTTTGCCAGTGGTATCTCATTTTTTAAATTTGCAATTTCCTAGCTACTGGTAAGACAGTGCAATTTTTCACATGTAATGAGAATAATATTTTTTAAAGCAATTTCATTTGTATTTTCTCTTTTTTAACTGAAGTATAGTTGATTTACAATGCTGTGTTAATTTCTGCTGTACAGCAAAGTGATTCAATTATACATATATAGAGACTTCCCTGCTGGCACAGTGGTTAAGACTCCACGCTCCCAATGCAGGGGGCCCAGGTTCGATCCCTCGTCAGGGAACCAGATCCCACATGCATGCCACAACTAAGGAACCCATGTGCTGCAACTAAGGAGCCCACCTGCGGCAACTAAGACCCGGCGCAACCAAATAAATAATTTTTCTTAACTATACATATATATACCTTCTTTTTTTAATATTCTTTTCCATTATGGTTTATCATAGGATCTTGAATATAGTTCTCTGTGCTTTACAGTAGGACCTGTTGTTTATCCATTCTATATATAGAAGCTTACATCTGCTAACCCCAACCTCCCACTCCATCCCTCCCCCAACCCCTTCCCCCTTGGCAACCACGAGTCTGTTCTGTATGTCTGTGATTCTGTTTCTGTTTCACACTTAGGTTCATTTGTGTCATGTTTTAGATTCCTCATATAAGTGATATATGATATTTGTCTTTCTCTTTCTGACTTCACTTAGTAGATAATCTCTAGTTGCATCCATGTTGCTGCAAATGGCATTATTTCATTCCTTTTTATGGCTGAGTAATATTCCATTATATATATGTACCACATCTTCTTTATCCATTCATCAGATATATTTTCATACATTGTAAGTCTTACTGTCTTTCAACTTATCACCCATCAAGTCTGATGGCTTTAATCTTTTCGGCGGGGAGGACAGATACAACCCAGATTAAAGAGGTTAGCTTTCAGCCTGGAGTTATTAGGCAAGTGTCATGAGAATCAATTTTTCTCCAGACAGAAAAGTTACATTTAATTTCTTAAGCAACCTTTAAATATCAACAGCAATGTTTGGAAGACTGAACATAGAATTTTAATAGAAATCATCATGCAGAGAGGACTGAGGAGTCCTAACTGGATGAGAATGGAAAGAGGAAAAGGCCACTCTTACCCAAGAGTAGGATGTGGAAAATAAAAGAGGGACAGAATAGAGAATGTAAGCATTCATCACTCACATGTATCATGACTTTCAGCTTCTATGAGTAAAAATCCTTAGCATTAGCTGAAGCAAAGGCCAAGAAAAGGCAGGTTTTTTCCTTGCTTCCCATTTAAGAATCTGGGAAAAATAAGATGGAGGATGGTACTCAGATTGGCTAATCGCCACTACCATGTTCCCAGCCACCATCCTAAGGAGAAACAAGGAAAGGAGGAGAGAATCCAAATGGGAAACATTTACAAAAAGGTGCCTGTGTTATCTGAAGATGAATGAGAACCAAAAATGTCTGAGATTCACTTATCTGGAAAGTTTACAGTGTACCTATTCCCCAACCCCCAACTCCAAATCCCCCATACCAATGGGGTGGAGGCTCAGGAGGAAGATGAAGTCAATTATATAAATGAAGAAGTTATACTTCCTTTATACAACTGAGTAGAAATCGGTTCATTGATATATTCATGTCTGCTTATTGTCAGTTTATATCCTTAACTCTTTTTTTCTATTAGACCTATGAGACTATTCTTTATTCATTTGAAAATTTTTATATATTCAAGCTACTAATCCTTTATGTTTTATAGCTTATAAATACTTTCTTCCAGTGTGCTGCTTGTTTTTTAACTTGTCTAATTGTACATGCCCTTATAATTCTCATACGGTGAAATTTCAGTCTTTTATGGTCTCTACTTTTTGGGTCAGTTTTAAAAATGTTTCCCAAGAAAGCTCAAAAAGATATTTCCTACACTCTCTGCTAATGGTTTAAATTTTTTTCCAATTTAGATACCTAATTTCTTAGGACTTCATTTTTGTATATATTTTGAAGTAGGGATGAAATTTTTTCATATCGAAAGACATTGCTGGGACTTCCCTGGTAGTCCAGTGGTAAAGAATCTGCCTTCCAATGCAGCAGACGCAGGTTCGATCCCTGGTCAGGGAACTAAGATCCCACATGCCACGGGGCAACTAAGCCCGTGTGCTGCAACTAGAAAGAAGTCCCTATACCACAACTAGTGAGAAGCCCACGTGCCCCATCGAAAAGATCCAGCATGCCACAACAAAGATCCAGCATGCCACAACTAAGACCCGATACAGCCAGAAATAAAATAAATAAATATTAAAAATTTTTAAAAGATAATAAAAGCTGCTGTAATTGAAACAGTCATTCTTTAAAAAATAAATAAATAAAATAAAGATTCAATGCAATCTCTATCAAAATTCCAATGTCAACTTTCACAGAACAAGAACAAATAATTCTAAAATTTGTATGGAAATACAAAAGAAACTGGAAAGCTAAAACAATCTTGAAAAAGAAGAACACAGCTAGAAGTATGCTCCCTGATTTCAAACTATACTGCAAAGCAAACAGAAATCAAGACACTGTGGTACTAGCAAAAAACAGACGTGTAGATCAATAGAACAGAATAGGGAGCCCAGAAATGAATCCACACTTATACCGTCAGTTAATATACAATGAGGAAAAGACAGCCTCTTCAATAAATAGTGTTGAAGAAACAGGACAGCTACAGATTCAAACTGGACTACTTTCTCACACCATATACAATAATAAACTCAAAATTGATTAAAGACTTAGATGTAAGACCTGCCTGAAATCATAAAACTCCTGGAAGAAAACATAGGCAGTTTGCTCTTTGACATCATTCTTAGCAATATTTTTTGAATCTGTCTCCTCAGGCAAGGAAAACAAAAGCAAAAATAAGCAAATGTGACCGAATCAAACTAAAAAGCTTGTGCACAGCAAAGGAAACCATATACAAAATGATAACACAACCTACAGAGTGGGGGAAAATATTTGCAAGTCATGTATCTGATAAGGGGCTAATATCCAAAATATATAAAGAACTCATACAACCCAATAGCAAAAGATTGTTTTCAATTAAAAAATGAGCAGAGGGGCTTCCCTGGTGGCATAGTGGTTGAGAGTCCGCCTGCCGATGCAGGGGACACAGGTTCGTGCCCCGGTCCAGGAGGATCCCACATGCCATGGAGCGGCTGGGTCCGTGAGCCATGGCCACTGGGCCTGCGCGTCCGGAGCCTGTGCTCTCCAACGGGAGAGGCCACAACAGTGAGAGGCCTGCGTACCACAGGAAAAAAAAATGAGCAGAGGATCTGAAAAGACATTTTTGCAAAGAAGGCACACAGACGGCCAACAGGTGTGTGAAAAGGTGTTCAACATAAACTAGACATCAGGGAAATGCAAATCAAAACCACACACATCTGTCAGAATGGCTATAATCAGAAAGACAACAAATAACAATTGTTGGTGAAGATGTGGAGTAAAGAGAACCTTCTTGCATGGTGGGAATGTAAATTGGTGCAGCCGGTGTGGAAAACAGTATGGGGTTCCTCAAAAACTTAAAAACAGAACTATCATATGATCCAGCAATTCCACTTCTGGGTATTTATCCAAAGGAAATAAAAACATTAACTCAAAAAGATATATGCACCCCATGTTCATTGCAACGTTATTCAGAATAGGCAAAATATTACAACCTTAATGTCTGTCAATAATGAATGGATAGTGCAAGAGGGTTCCCTTTTCTCCACACCCTCTCCAGCATTTATTGTTTCTAGATTTTTTGATGATGGCCATTCTGACTGGTGTGAGATGATATCTCATTATAGTTTTGATTTGCATTTCTCTAATGATTAATGATGTTGAGCATTCTTTCATGGGTTTGTTGGCAATCTGTATATCTTCTTTGGAGAAATGTCTATTTAGGTCTTCTGCCCATTTTTGGATTGGGTTGTTTGTTTTTTTGTTATTGAGCTGCATGAGCTGCTTGTAAATTTTGGAGATTAATCGTTTGTCAGTTGCTTCATTTGCAAATATTTTCTCCCATTCTGAGGGTTGTCTTTTGGTCTGCTTTATGATTTCCTTTGCTGTGCAAAAGCTTTTAAGTTTCATTAGGTCCCAATTGTTTATTTTTGTTTTTATTTCCATTTCTCTAGGAGGTGGGTCAAAAAGGATCCTGCTGTGATTTATGTCATACAGTGTTCTGCCTATGTTTTCCTCTAAGAGTTTGATAGTGTCTGGCCTTATATTTAGGTCTTTAATCCATTTTGAGTTTATTTTTGTGTATGGTGTTAGGGAGTGTTCTAATTTCATACTTTTACATGTATCTGTCCAGTTTTCCCCGCACCACTTATTGAAGAGGATGTCTTTTCTCCACTGTATGTATATTCTTGCCTCCTTTATCAAAGATAAGGTGACCATATGTACATGGGTTTATCTCTGGGCTTTAGTGGCAATGTAAACTGATACAGCCACTATGGAGAACAGTATGGAGGTTCCTTAAAAAACTGAAAATAAAACTACCATATGACCCAGCAATCCCACTACTGGACAAATACCCTGAGAAAACCATAATTCAAAAAGAATCATGTACCAAAATGTTCATTGCAGCTCTATTTACAATAGCCAGGACATGGAAGCAACCTAAGTGTCCATCATTGGATGAATGGATAAAGAAGATGTGGCACATATATACAATGGAATATTACTCAGCCATAAAAAGAAACGAAATTGAGATATCTGTAGTGAGGTGGATGGACCTAGAGTCTGTCATACAGAGTGAAGTAAGTCAGAAAGAGAAAAACAAATACCATATGCTAACACATATATATGGAATCTAAGGAAAAAAATGTTATGAAGAACCTAGGGGTAAGACGGGAATAAAGACACAGACCTACTAGAGAATGGACTTGAGGATATGGGGAGGGGGAAGGGTAAGCTGTGACAAAGTGAGAGAGTGACATGGACATATATACACTACCAAACATAAAATAGATAGCTAGTGGGAAGCAGCCACATAGCACAGGGAGCTCAGCTCAATGGTTTGTGACCACCTAGAGGGGTGGGATAGGGAGGGTGGGAGGGAGGGAGATGCAAGAGGGAAGAGATATGGGAACATATGTATATGTATAACTGATTCACTTTGTTACAAAGCAGAAACTAACACACCATTGTAAAGCAATTATACTCCAATAAAGATGTTTTTAAAAAAGGTAAAAATTCAAAAAAAATAAGGAATGGATAAATAAAATGTGATATAATGACGCAAACAGATGGAAGGATATACCATGTTTTGGATTGGAAGAATCAATGTTGTCAAGATGACTATACCACAGAAAACAATCTACAGTCAATGCAATCTCTATCAAATTACCAATGGCATTTTTCACAGAACTAGAACAAAAAAAGTTTTAATTTGTATGGAAACACAAAAGACCCCAAATAGCCAAGGCAATCTGGAGAAAGAAAAATGAAGCTGGAGGAATCACACTACCTGACTTCAGACTACATTACAAAGCTACAGTAATCAAAACAGTATGGTACTGGCACAAAAACAGAAATATAAATCAATGGAGCAGGATAGAAAGCCCAGAAATAAACCTATGCATCTATGGTCAACTAGTCTATGACAAAGGAGGCAAGAACATACAATGGAGAAAAGAGCCTCTTCAACAAGTGGTGCTGGGAAAACTGAACAGTACATGCAAAAGAATGAAATTAGAACACTGTCTAACACCATGCACAAAAACTCAAAATGGATTAAAGACCTAAATGTAAAACTAGATACTATAAAATTCCTAGAAGAAAACATAGGCAGAACACTCTTTGACATAAATCATAGTAATATCTTTTTGGATCCGTCTCCTAGAGTAATAGAAATAAGAACAAAAATAAACAAATGGGACCTAATTAAACTTAAAAGCTTTTGCACAGCAAAGGAAACCATAAACAAAATGATAAGAGAACCTACAGAATGGGAGAAAATATTTGCAAATGAAGCGACCAACAAGGGGTTAATCTCCAAAATATACAAACAGCTCAACATCAAAAAACAAACAGCCCAATCAAAAAATGGGCAGCAGGAGTCCACCCAAACAGTGGTGTAGAGGTGACGGGACGCCTGGATTCCTCAGTTTCCTTCCTTTTCCATTCCTGGGCTGGAGGAAATACCTGAACATATGGAATCCCAATGCCGGGCAGCCAGGGCCATATCCACACACCCCCAACGTCGGGTACCCTGGAGGTTGCAATCCTGCCCATCCACCACCTGCCACCCCTACCTTTCCTCCAGGCCCCTTTCCCACTCCCCCAGGAGCACCCCAGGGGAATCCAGCCTTTCCCCCTGGTGGGCCCTGTCATCCTGTGCCACAACCAGGGTATCCAGGATGCCAACCCTCAGGTCCCTATCCCCCTCCATACCCACCATCTGCCCCTGGTATGTGTCCTGTGAATACATTGGCTCCTGGCATGGTTGGACCAGGAATGGTGATTGACAAGAAGATGCAAAAGAAAATGAAAAAAGCTCATAAAAAGAAGCAGAAACACCACACACATGGCAAGTATTCGTCCTCCTCCTCCTGCTCTTCCAGCAGTGACTCTGACTGAATACAAGGCCTGGACCCTTCCCTCAAGTCTCTCCAGTTCTGCTCTCCCATCAAGCTTCAGATGCCATCTTGTACTGGGGGAAATTAGCCCTTGTGTCCCTCCCCCCACCACCCCTGCAATCTAAGCCTCACTCTGCTGTGAAAAGAATTGCCATGGGCTAGCAAAGGCCGTCCTCCCACTGCTTGGATAGAACTTTTAGCTGGTGAATTTTGCAGGAGAACTATTTTTTGAAGATGGTGAGATTTGAGCTAAATGCTGAAGACAAGTCTAAGATCTGTAAAATGTGATTTTTTTACTTTCTTTTGTAATACTCATGATTGGGGAGATGCTGTGTAAATTTAATTATGGAAAGGAGAAGACAACCTGTACCTTTCTTGTAATTGTGGCATGCATGGGTGATTTAGTGGCAAATAAACATTTCCCAGCAGGCCTTTTATTGATTGCACTCACTGCAAGGCTGCTGGGAAGTGGAGTCCATTTGTCTGATGAGCTCTGACTGCCATTTTGGAAACTGATCTCTACCCCTTAGCTCAGTATGCTATCTCAGGTTCTCCTCTCACTCTCCAACTCTCAGTCCAAATAAACCTGTTTCTCCTGGTCTCTGTTCAAAAAAAAAAAGGGCAGCAGATCTAAATACACACTTCTCAGGGCTTCCCTGGTGGCGCAGTGGTTGAGAGTCCACCTGCCGATGCAGGGGACACGGGTTCATGCCCCGGTCCAGGAAGATCCCACATGCCGTGGAGTGGCTGGGCCCGTGAGCCATGGCCACTGAGCCTGCGCGTCCGGAGCCTGTGCTCTCCAACGGGAGAGGCCACAACAGTGAGAGGCTTGCGTACCGCAAAAAAAAAAAAAAAAAAAAAAAAAAGCTAAATACACACTTCTCCACAAAAGACATACAGATGGCCAAAGGCACACGAAGAGATGCTCAACATCACTAATTATTAGAGAAATGCAAATGAAAACTACGAGGTGTCACCTCACACCAGTCAGAATGGCCATCATCAAAAAGTTTACAAATAATAAATGCTGGCGAGAGCATGGAGAAAAAGGAACCCTTCTACACTGTTGGTGAGAATGTAAAATGGTACAGCCACCATGGAGAAAAGTATGGAGGTTCCTTTAAAAACTAAAAATAGAGCTACCATATGCTCCTGCAATCCCACTCCTGGGCATATATCCAGAGAAAACCATAATTCGAAAAAATACATGCACCCCAATGTTCATAGCAGCGCTATTTACAAAAGCGAAGACATAGATGCAACCTAAATGTCCATCAACAGATGAATGGATAAGGAAGATGTGGTACCTGTATACAATGGAATATTACTCAGCCAACAAAAAGAATGAAATAATGCCATTTGTAGCAACACAGATTATCATACTAAGTGAAGTAAGCCAGACAAAGACAAATATCATATGATATCGCTTATATGTGGAATCTAAAAAAAATGATACATTGGGAATTCCCTGGCAGTCCAGTGGTCAGGACTTGACACTTTCACTGCCATGGCCCAGGTTCAATCCCTGGTCAGGGAACTAAGATCCTGCAAGCCACACAGCACAGCCAAAAAAATAAAAGTAAATTTAATTTAATTAATTTTAAAATGATACAAATGATGGGGATTCCCTGGTCATCCAGTGGTTAGGACTCTGTGCTTCCACTGCAGGGGGCAGGGGTTTGATCCCTGGTCAGGGAACTAAGATCCCACGAGCCATGCAGCATGGCCAAAAAAAATACTCCCAATAATGAACTTATTTACAAAATAGAAAGAGACGCACAGATGTTGAAAACAAATTTATGGTTATCAAAGGGGAAAGGGGGTGGGAGGAGGGATAAATTGGGAGTCTGGAATTAACAGATACAATCTACTATATATAAAATAGATAACCAACAAAGACTTACTGTATAGCACAGGGAACTATACTCAGTATTTTGTAATAACCTATAAGGGAAAAGAATCTGAAAAGGAATACACACACACACACACACACACACACACACACACACACACAAACTAAATCACTGTGCTGTACACCTGAAACTAACACTATATTGTAAATCAACTATACTTCAATTTAAAAAAAAAAGAAAGGGCTTCCCTGGTGGCGCAGTGGTTGAGTCCTCCTGCCGATGTAGGGGACACGGGTTCACGCCCTGGTCCGGGAGGATCCCTCATGCCGCAGAGCGGCTAGGCCCGTGAGTCGTGGCCGCTGAGCCTGCGCGTCCGGAGCCTGTGCTCCGCAATGGGAGAGGCCACAACAGTGAGAGGCCCGCGTACCGCAAAAAAAAAAAAAAAAGAAAATGTGATATATACACACATATATAAGGAATATTATTCAGCCATTTAAAAAAGGAAGAAATTCTTCCATTTGTGACACGGATGGACTTTGAGGGCATTATGCTAATTGAAATAAGTCAGAGAAAGACAAATACTGTATGATCTTACTTATATGCAGAATCTAAGGAAAAGTCAAGAAACTCATAGATACACATAACAGGTTGGTGGTTGCCAGAGGCAGGCAAGGGGGGAAGGGTTTTTGGTAAAGGACATCAAAAGGTACAAATTTCTAGTTATATACTAAATAAGTCCTGGGGATGTGGTGTACAGCATGGTGACTATTAACAATACTGTATTATATATTTGAAAGTTGCTAAGAAGTAGATCTTAAAAGTTCTCAGCACAAGAAAAAATATGTGTAACTCTGTGTGGTGATGGATGTTAACTAGACTTACTGTGGTGATCATTTTGCAGTATAGATAGATAGATATAATTATGTTGCACACAGACACAGAAAAGGATAGGAAATGAACAATGGAAAGTATTTGTTTTCTTTATATTTTTTCTTCCAGTTTTATTGAGATATAATGACATACAGCACTGCATAAATCTAAGGTATACAGCATGATCTGACTTACATACATCATGAAATGATTAGCACAGTAGGTTTAGTGAACATCCATCATCTCATGAACAAAATTAGAGAAAAAGAAAAAACATTTTTTGTTGTGATGAGAACTCAAATTTCCTCTCTTAACAACGTTCACATATAACACACAGCAGTGTTCATTATATTCATCATGCTGCACATTACATTTCTAGTACTGATTTGTCTTACAACTGAAAGTTTGTACCTTTTGACCACCTTCATCCAAATCCCCCTCCTTACACCCCTTACCTCTGGTAACCACAAATCTGATCTTTTTCTATGAGTTTGTTTGTTTGTTTTTGAAGTATTATTGATCTACAACACTATGTTAGCTCCTGGTGCACAAAACAGTGATTGGATATTTCCATACTTTTCAAAATGATCACCATGTTAAGTCTAGTTACCACCTGTCACCATACAAAGATATTCCATTATTATTGACTATATTCTGCACACTGCACATTTCATCCCCGTGACTCATTTATTTTTTAACTGGAAGTTTGTACCTCTTAATTTCCCTCACCCATTTCACGCATCTCCCACCATCCTTCCCTCTAACAACCACCTCTTTGTTCTCTGTATCTATGACTCTGCTTTGTTACTCTTATTTGATTTTTGATTCTACACATAAGTGAGATCATACAATATTTGTCTTTCTCTTATTTCACTTAGCAAAATACCCACTAGGTCTATCCATGTTGTAGCAAACGACAAGATTTAATTCTTTTTATGGCTGAGTAATACATATATCACCTCTTTTTCAATTCATCTATTGATGGACACTTAGGTTGTTTCCATATCTTGGCTATTGTGAATAATGCTGCAATGAATATATGGGTGCATATATCTTTTCAAATTAGCATTTATATTTACTTCGGAAAAAAACCAGAAGTGAAATTGCTGGATCATATGACAGTTCCATTTTTAATTTTTTGAGGAACTGCCATACTGTTTTCCATGGTAGATGCACCAAGTTTCATTCCCACCAACAGTGCATGAAGATTCCCTTTACTCCATATCCTCACCATTGATCTTCATGTCTGTTTTTATGCCAGTACCACACTGTTTTGATTACTGTTGCTTTGTGGTATAGTTTGAAATCAGGGCGTGTGATACCTCCAGCTTTGTTCTTCTTTTTCAAGATTGTTTTGGCTTTTCAGGGTCTTTTGTGTTACCATACAAATTTTAGAATTATTTGTTCTAGTTCTGTTTAAATTGCCATGGGTATGATGATAAAGATTGCATTAAATCTGTAGATTGCCTTGGCTAGTACGGACATTTTAACAACATTAATTCTTCTAATCCATGACATATTATATCTTTCCATTTGTTTGTGTCATCTTCAATTTCTTTCATCAGTGTTTCATAGTTTTCTGAGTACAACTCTTTCACCTCGATTAGATTTATTCTTAGGTATTTTTTGATGTAATTGTAAATGGGATACTTTTAATTTCTCTTTCTGATAGTTCATTGTTAGTGTACAGAAATGCAACAGATTTCTTTTTTTAATTTATTTTATTGAAGTATGGTTGACTTACAATGTTTTGTTAACTTCTGCTGTACAGCACAGTGATTCAGTTATACACATATATACACTCTTTTTCATATTCTTTTCCACTATAGTTTATCACAGGATACTGAATATAGTTCTCTGTGCTATACAGTAGGACCTTGTTGTTTATCCATTCTATATATAAAATTTGAAATGCAACAGATTTCTGTATATTAATTTTGTATCCTACAATTTTAATGAATTCATTTATTAGTTTTAATAGTTTTTTGCTGGCACCTTTAGAATTCTCTATATGCTGTGTCATGTCATCTGCAAACAGTGACAGTTCTACTTCTTCCTTTCCTACTTGGATTCCTTTTATTTCTTTTTCTTGTCTGATTGCTGTGGCTAGGACTTCCAATACTATGTTGAATAGAAGTGGCAAGAGTGGGCATCCTTGTCTTATTCCTGATCTTAGAGTAAATGCTTTCAGATTTTCACAGTTGAGTATGATTTTGGCTGTTGGTTTGCCATATGGCCTTTATTGTGTTGAGGTGTGTTGCCTCCATACCCACATTGTTAAGAATTTTTATCATAAATGAATGTTGGATTTTGTCAAAGCCTTTTTATACATCTATTAAGATGATCATATGGTTTTTATCCTTCAATTTCTTAATGGGGTGTATCACATTGATGATTTGCAGATGTTGAACCATCCTTGTTTCCCTTGGATAATTCCCACTTGATCATGGTATACAATTCTTTTAAAGTATGGTTGAATTTGGTTTGCTAATTCTTTGCTAAGGATTTCTGCATCTATGTTCATCAGGGATATTGGCCTACAATTTTCCTTTTTTTTTTTTTCTTTGTAGTGTCTTTGTCTGGTTTTGGTATCAGGGTAATATTAACTGGTCTCATAGAATGAGTTGAGAAGTGGTCCTTTCCTTTTCAATTTTTTGGAATAGTTTGAAAAGGATGAGCATTTAATTCTCCTTTAAATGTTTGGCAGAATTCACCAGTGAAGCCATCTAACCCTGGACTTTTGTTTGTTGGGAGTTTTTTTTTTCTTTTATTACTAATTTAATTTCATTACTGATAATTGGTCCATTCATATTTTCCGTTTCTTCCTGATTCAGTCTTGGGAGATTGTACATTTCTAGGAATGTATCTGTTTCTTCTTGGTTGTCCATTTTATTGGCATATAATTATTCACAGTAATCTCTTATGATACTTTGTATTTCTATGGTGTCAACTGTATCTTCTCCTTTTTCATTTCCGATTTTATTTGGGCCCTCTCTCCTTTTTTTTTTTTGGCGGTATGCGGGCCTCTCACTGTTGTGGCCTCTCCCGTTGCGGAGCACAGGCTCCAGACGTGCAGGCTCAGCGGCCATGGCTCACGGGCCCAGCCGCTCTGCAGCATGTGGGATCTTCCCGGACCGGGGCACGAACCCGTGTCCCCTGCATCGGCAGGCGGACTCTCAACCACTGCACCACCAGGGAAGCCCTCTCTTCTTTTCTTGATGTGTCCAGCTATAGGTTTATCAATTTTGTTTATCTCTCCTACTGTATTATTTCTTTTCTTCTACTACCTTTGGGTTTTGTTTGTTCTTCTTTTCCTAGTTCCTCTAGGTGTGAGGTTGGGTTATTATTTGAGAGTTTTCCTGTTCCCTGAGGTAGGCTTGTATCACTAGAAACTTCCCTATTAGAACTGCTTTTGCTGTGTCCCACAGATTTTGCTGGGGTTTTTTAAAATATTTATTTGGCTGCACCAGGTCTTAGTTGCAGCACGCAGGATCTTCATTGTGGCATGTGGGATCTTTAGTTGCGGCATGCGGGATCTAGTTCCCTGACCAGGGATCGAACCTGGGCCCCCTGCATTCGGAGCAGAGTCTTAACCACTAGACAACCAGGGAAGTCCCTGTGTCCCATAGATCTTGGAGCCTTGTGTTTCCATTTTCGTCTTTTCATTTGTCTCCAGATAGTTTTTTATTTCCTCTTTGATGTTTTACTTTTTAATCCAACAATGTTAACCCTTTGGGGGGGGGAATTTGTTTCTCTCCATGTTAAATCACAATCTAAAAATAGTTCTTTTGTAGGGGGGGGAAGGGGGTGGGATGAATTGGGAGATTGGGACTGACATATACATGCCACTGGGTACGACACAGATTAACTAGTGAGGATCTGCTGTATAGCATGGGGAACTCTACTCAGTGCTCTGTGGTGACCTGGATGCGAGGAAAATCCAAAAGGAGGGGATGTGTGTATACACATGGCTGATTCACTTTGCTGTGCAGCAGGAGCTAGCACAACATTGTAAAGCAAGTGTACCCCATTAAAAAAGTAAATTTAAAAAAAATAGTTTTTGAAACACCAGATTATGATTTAGTTTCTTCACTCCATTGGTGAATATATAATGTAGTTTGAAGGTACTGCATCCATTTGTACTAGTTGTTGAGAAAGAAAAACAGAATTTTCAAATTTGTTCTTTTAAAAAAGGATTATTTTCTGACTTGTTTTCCCTTGGTCAGAGTGACAGAGCAGCAAGGATGATGGGATTGGGCAGAGGCAGGAAATGGAGATCTTGTAGGACAGGAGAACCACGCTATGGAGAAGCTGACAATCAGGACCACAGTAGCACACTGGTCAATGTTAACAGTGAAGAAAGAAAATTGTGCTGGATGGACAATCCTGTTGGGACTTGTAGTTCTGACGTCAGTCCTAAGTACCTTCTCCTCAAAACTCTATGTACCAAGAACTTACAGTACTTTGTTTCCACAAAGAATGCTTTCTAAGCATGACAATTACAAACACACATACACACACACACACACACACACACACACACACACACCACTGTTAAAATACTATATTTTTATAAGGACTCAATAATCCATTTTATGGCTTTCTTCAAATTAGTTTAGTTTTTAAAATCTCATTTTAAAATGTGTGAAAATAGAGCATACAACAAAGTTAAAAGGAATATAACTCTTTTAAATAGCTGTTCCCTTTACCTTACTTACTTTTGTTTTTCTTTAAGGATAATTTGCTTCAGGGAGGACGAAGTATAGGTTCTTCTGATGAAATGCAAGAAGATGGGAATAGGAATGCAAAGCAAGGTTTCTATTTCTTACATTTTTATTGGAGTATAGTTGCTTTACAATAGTGTGTTAGTTTCTACTGTAGAGCAAAGTCAGTCAGCTATATGTATACATATATCCCCTATTTTTGGATTTCCTTCCCATTTAGGTCACCACAGAGCATTGAGTAGAGTTCCCTGCAAGGTTGCTGTAAGTTTTCTGTCGTAAAATCTTTTCACTATCTTCTTATCAAGCAAATAGTCTTAGAGGAATGTGGTAAGCTTCACAAAAAGTTCACTGTTTCAGGAAGCAAACTCCATTTTGTAGGAAGGATGTAAAAAAAAAAAAAGGCAGCTTTAGAGAATTATAATTCAGTCAAGGAAAAAAATAAAGGGTATTTTATGTTATGTGAACTATATTTCAGTAAAGCTATTTTTTAATGTAAATTGTATCATCTCATTCTCCAGCTTACAAATAATAGTTTCTCAGTGTTTAGAATAAAAATCAAATTCCTTACCAAAAAAAAAAAAAAAGAGGAGGAGGGGAGAAAAGATGAATCCACAAACTCAGATTCTAGTCCAAGCTGCTCAACTAACAGATTGAGTGTCACTCAAGGTCTCTGTGCCTCAGTTTCCCCTGCTCTAAGGGACATTTTATGGGTATGTGCTTCCCTGGATGGGTTCATCAGCTAGTGGGTGTGTGCGTTCAGAGAATACAGCCAGGGAGTCATTTGTCACTCTGTTCCCCCGACACCTGGCTCTAACATGAACTCTGTTCTGAGCTGGGTTCCTTTTAAATCCACTCATCAAGCTGAGACTGTCATGGGCTCAAAGCCCTGCAAGCTAAGCCTGCGTGGAAATCACTGAAAACACAGCCAGGACCCAATGACTGAACCATCAGTCCTTGTCATGCTCATCAGAAAGGGCCTTTGGGCATTTCCTGGAGTTTTCTTCCTTTTCCCATCAAACTGGCAAAGACTCCAGGAGATTACTGCTTATTAACCTGTGGTCCACTAATTCCACTCCCATCCTTCCACCAACCTATCCATCAAAATCAGGTAGGAGGAAGAAGACTCACTTTCCCAGAGGCCTTGTCAAAGGCCTGGTCCACCTGCCTCTCCTTTCCCTCCCTACAGACCTCTGGACACAGCATTCCAGAAGCTACCATGCCTTCCCTGACCACTGACCATGACTATCTGGGTCAGGATTGAACAGAGAACTGCAATAGCAGCCACTGACGATAGGCACTTGCTATATAACAGGGACTTCTCAAACATGATCTCATTCAAGCTATTAGCCCTATCGTTATCCTCACGTTGCAGATGAGAAAACTGGGTTTCACAGATTGTTAAAATCAGGTGACCAAAGTCTTACAGCTCTTAACAGTGAACTTCACTGTCTCAGGCGAAGTCTAGAAGAACAGCAGCCCAGAGGGACCCTCCCTGGAGACAGTCCCATGAGGATCCCAGGATACATACTTGCCAGGATCCTCTGCCCAAAGCAGGAAGGCACTGAGACTCCTGCAAATCCCTCCCTGGAGAGCATCAGGCAGTGATGAGGGGCAGTGAAGGGCAGCACTCAGAGGAGAGAACTGGTGTACACTTTGCAGAAAGCTTTTATGGCTGGGAAGGAGTAAGTCATAGCCACACATACTCTGAAACAATACAAGAAACTAGCCATCATGTTTCCTTGAGCTGCATGACTCTGTGCAAATCCATCCCCCTCTACGGACCTCACTATCCCCATATGTCAAATGGGCAGGTGTCAGACTAGATCTCCAAGGGCCCTCCCAGCTCTATCCCTTGAGGCTGAAGCTAGGAAACATCCATGACATGCCAGAGTAGAGGGTGAAGAATGCATGGGAAAGAGCAAAAGGGGTAGGAGAAGTGGAAAGAAAAGCAATGCCTCCTGACAAACTCCTTCTCAGCCTGACTCTCCCAGGAAGCCTTCCCCAAACCCCACCCCTGTGGCCTTCTTCCAGACTCCCCTTTAGTCCTCAGCCTGGACCTAAAGCAAGGCCCGGCCCTGGCTGAGGGCAGGTTGGCGAACTGAAGAAGCAAACTCCTGAGAGAGAGAACATGTGAACAAGGTGAGCCATCTCCCCTGTGGGGCCAGCAGGTGCAGGAAAGCCCCGCAGAACTGAGCTGACATGGGATGTGAACCAAAGACGTGTGAGTACATCAGAGAGTGAGCTGGTGAAAGAAGGACCAAGACTGGGCAGCTGCCTCCCCAGAAGGGGACTTGGGAAGGGACGGACCAGCTGGCTGGTTCTGAGCATGATACCAGGGACTGAGGCCCAGAGGCAGTTTGCAGAAATGGAGTTTTAAACACATGCTAAACGCCTCTGGGGCCTGAGTCAGGAGCTCAGTTTTGGAGGGAGGCATGAAGAAGGTGAAAAGCCAAAGCGAGTGGAGGAATTCGTGAAGACACTCCTCGATTCCCCAGCTCTGCACCTTGGTAATAACTCCGCCCATCCTCCAACGGTCAGCCTCCTAGCCTCTGACTGCCCGCACAGACCACATTCTCCCATTAAAAACTCCCAAGCCCGCAACGTGGCCCCTCGCCTTCCTTCCATCACAACTTTACCTAAATGACTATTCAGCATCTGACTGATCTCTCCACAGGGTCTATCAGCTCTGTAGGGGCACGGACAGTGTCCTGTTCATCACTAAATGGCCGGCCCCAGCCCCGAGGTACTCATGAGAGGTATTCAGGAAGTATGTGTTGAACGCAAGGATGAGTGAAAGAGAGCAGGGGCTAGGGGAGGGGGGGGGGGGGGGCGGTCTGGAAGGCCTCGAGAGACTAGACAGTCCTCTCAGGGCCCCCGTGGCAGCCAGCCTGCTCGGGACGGATGGGTGAGGAGGGGCACGCAGGCTGGCACTCACTGCCACACTGGCCGTGTAGTTTGGCCTCACATCCACTGGGAGAGGGTGAAACCAGGCTGACAGACGGCTGTCTGGAACCATTCAGTGTGTCACTGATTCCTTACCCTGGCTTGAGGGCCGCGTTAAAGGAAGCTCAGGAAATTGTTTCCACCAGCTTGCCTCGCTGGGGCCTGATATCATGCGGCCCTCTACTGTGGTTTGGTGATTAGGGAGCTTGCCTGTCGCCCATTCTCCATCACACAAGCCCAAATCAGGCATGTCTTCCTCTAGTTCACGCATGGAACCAAAACATCCTGGCCCTGGTTTTACTTTCCCTCGTAAGCCCTTGTGCTTCCCTGACTGAGGGTCCTTCTGAAATCCTAGAGGTTTGTTCCCAAGTGGTGTATTCCATACATAGCCTGAAGTGGGATTACAGTAGAGATAAATAAAAGATTAGTTTCCGAGTTTCGGGACTAAATAAAGGATCAGATTCTTAGTGATTGGGAGATAAAAGGAATTTCGGGGTTTGTTCATGGATGAACCGATTCAGAAGCAGTTTGGGGCAGTGGGTGGGACCTGGAGCTCAGTTTTCCCTGGGGTTTTTTTGTGGATCTCCCTCACTACCCATCCTAGCCATCTGGTTTCACTTCTGAGACAGGCTGAGGCAGCTAGGGCAGCAGGAAGCCCAAGCAAGGAGGCTGATCAGAGCCTCTGACAGGGCTGGGTGTTGAATTAGGAATGGCTGAGCATAACTGGCCCTTCTGCTGGATTTGGAGTCTTCCTGGTCCCACTGGAGTATAATGTCCAGGTAACACTTGGCTTCTCTGGAAGATATTCTGCATGACAATCATAACTCTCTAGAACATCACTGACAACTTAAGATTAAGCAAGAGCGGCCCTCAGGCATCGGATATCCTTACTCTTTTCTGTCTTGCTTGTTTCTCTTTAGGGCCTGACAGATTTGGTGTAGCAAGTTAGAAGGGAGAGTAGAGAAGATTCCTGGAAGCAGAGACAGACGAATATCTGAATGGGGAGGGTGCACCACAAAAAAAAGAAAGAGAAAAAGAGAGCAACTCAAGAAGCACTTGCCCTGTACCATGCTGTGGCCTGACAATCACCAGCTGGCGTTCTGAACTCTGAGCCCAGGAGACCAGAGGAAAGCCAGGCTGTGTCCATCAAGCTTTATTTATAAAAGCAAGGGAGTCCAGCAAGGCCTCCATGTCCCAGTGACTAAAGGTACAAAGACCTCCTCTTTGAAAGTATAAGAGTTCAGTTAGCTGAGAATTTAATGACTGTAGGACAGAGAATTCCCCACTGGCTTGAAATAATTAAGGGGTTGCTCCTGAAGGATTTATGTTAACAGGATATATCTGTAGTAGTAGTAGCAGTAGTAAAGAAAAATGGGCATCATTTTATGAGAATTTATAGCACAGTTGTAAGCCCATTTCATGTGTTAACTTGTTTAAGCCTTATAAGAAGCACATGAAGTTAACAGAACTTGTTAGCTGTGGGAAGAAGACCCTGGGAGGAAAAGCAAAGGATCATTATTTTTTTTTAACTGGATTTATTTTGAATTTTTAACAAGGGCTCAAAAATCCAACTATCTCTTTATAATTCATGAATTTGGCCTGAATGATGATGATGACGGGGATGAATGTGACTGTGAAGTAAAGTAGTATCATCCAAAGATACGCTGTAACCAGTCACCTACTTGCAAGCGACCTTATCACACCCGGAAACATCAGGATGAAACATTTCAATTTCCATCTAATACATGGGTGTTTGCAAAGATCTCTATGTTTACTAACATGGAGGAAAAAATCCCAAGTATCTGATAGTTTTTCACTTTCCACTCAGTTGTTTTGGGAACCATGTAGTGTCTCTGTCTCTGTCTCTCTCTCTCTCTCCCCACACACACCCCCCTCCCGCTTCCCTCTCTCTCCCTCTCTCACTCACACACAAACACACACACCCACACACACCACCACCACCACCACCACCACCACAACCGGGGCACCCTGGCTGAGCCCCAGCCAACCTGCCTCCTGGCTGCCCTTCCTCAAGGATCCTGGCCTGAGGCTTGTGGACAGAGCTGGGTAAAGCGACACATGATCTGAACAGGATACCTGGTGATGAGCAGCCTTGGCAACCTAGATCCCCAACATTCCCACTGTACTTGAGATAAAAGGAGAAGTGCCCCTGACCTGGCTGCTTTCTATGTGGGCCTCGCAGGTCAGAGCATAGAAACCTAAAAGCATCATCCAGCTGGGGACTGGGCCTCGCACGGAGGCAGTCAATGAGGAGAGGAGGGAGCCATCCTTCCAGGTGACCCCCTCACAGATGCAGTGGCTCTGGGAACTCCAAAGTGGGAACTCAAATCCCAGAGAACAACTGGCAACAAACTGAGGCCTCTCTATTTACAAATTCTACTCTGAGCCTCTCAGCTCTGGAGCTACATTTCCCACAGAGTGAACGCTGGACCACCTGCAGCAGAATTCCCAGGAAAGCTTGTTGAACCTGTGGATTCCTAGGTCCCACCCCAGGCATCCTGGATCAGCTCCTGGCACCAGGATTCAGGAATCTGCATGTTGAAAGGGCTCCCTAATCAGCCTTATGCTCCATAAAGACTGGGAACCACTTCTTTAGAGATGTATTTCACCGGGTTGTAGTTTCTTCCATTTCTACAGGTTTCATATTTTACTCTGCTTCAATTCAACAAAAATTCACGGAGAGCCTGCTAACCAGATCCTGTTCCAGGTACAGAGGGTGCAGCACTGACAGGGACCCAGACCCTGCCTTCGGGGAGGCTGCAGTGATTTCGGTCTCACAGCATACCAACAGCCACAGCACATTAGGACTCTTTTTTTTTACAAATGAGAAAGCAGGACTCAGAGAGTGTAAACAACTTACCCAAGGTCACACAACTGCTAGGTGATATTTCTAGAGCTAGAATCCACTCCCCTCGTTTCAGACCCACGTTCTTTGCACTGCCCCTCAGAACGTTAAAGGCTCCATTGGTAGAGTGAAAGCTGGAAGGACCCTTAGCAGATAACTAACTGTTCCAGGAATATCCAAGAGGTTTTGTCATTTCAACTCTAACCAGTTGACAGTGATTGCCTCTACTTGTAAGGGAGGGCTCTGCAGCTACATCCAGGATCAGTGACAAAGATACTGCAATTGACTAATCACGCCTGTCCTGTCTACAGTGGGTAAAGAACCAGGGAGTGGCTGCACACCGACTACATATGCACATTGGTCCTGTATATGGACAAATCCTCCATTTTACTGATGGGGAAACTGAGGTCCAGAGAGACAAAAGTCATCCAAGTCTCAGACCTGGTACTGGACTAGAACCAAGGTCTCTAAAATTCTAGTCAAGGGCTCTTTACATTACCTAGTGCTGCCTTTCCCATGCAGCCAAGATGACTAAACTGAGAAATGGACCAAAGTGTCAGGAATCAAAGACTTTCTGGTGTTGGTACAAAGGGTCCTGTGGAGCCCAGGGGAAGGAAAGGAGGCTGAAACGGTAGGAGGACTGACTAGGGAGACGGCCCCTCCCATTTCTCCCCTCCCAATGGTATAAGGAAGAAACCCACGTTACTGAGCCCTCATCTGTGCCAGGCACTGTGCTAATTACATCAATTACCCCATTTAATCCTTTCAATCACCCCATGAGGAAGCTCCACGCAGAGGAGGAAACAGGGTGGGACAGATTAAGTGACTGAGCCAAGCTCATATAACCCAAGTGGCTGAGCCAGGACAGGCTCCCAGGTCGTTGTGGCTCTACAGCCCACCCATGATCACACAGCGGGGCTTAGAGCACATGCTTTGGGTCAGAAAGACCTTATTTTGAGTCCCAAATTTACCACACGCTGGCTCTGTAACCTTGGGCAAGTGCCTTAACCTCTCCATGCCTTAGTTTTTTCATCTGTAAAATGGAGATAGCAGGGCTTAGCTCAGAGAATTGTTGTTATAGTATTAAAAGAAATAATATATGGGAAGCACTAAGCCATAGTATATAGTAAATGCTCAATAAATGGTAGCTCTTACTGTTGCCCTCTCCACTGCCCTGGGCATATCACCTGGACACCTGCCACCCAGAGCTGGCCTGGACATCCCTCTTCGACAAGGTTCCATCCTGAGATCATCATGTTCATTTTTCCTACAGCTGGAGTTAGGACCCCAGAGCCCCATTTGCAAGTATATGCAAGTACTGTATAAATCACAGGGAAGCAGATCTTTGGAGAAGTTAGGAAGTCTGTTAACCACAGACAGACTCACCTCAGAACAACTGCCACAAGATGGCAGCCTAAGAAGTAGCCACAAATCAGCAGAGCTCTTCTAAGCCAGGCCACAGCCTGTCAGATGGGGTCTCCCCAGCTGTGTTCACAGTGACCAGAGGGCCTGGCTGTGCGCAAGAACCTCCTTAGGGCACTTCCTGAGGTGGTCACTGCTTTCCTGACCTCATTAGGGACTGTTAGCACACCAAAGAAGGGTGGTTGGAGTTTTAACCTAAGAAAGTGAGGCATTGTGCTTTTATTCACTCTTAGGTGCCCAAGAACAAGTGACGAGTTTCTTTTAAGCTTTTTTTTTTTGACTGTGTTGGGTCTTCATTGCTGCACACAGGCTTTCTCTAGCTGCAGCGAGTGGGGGCTACTCTTCATTGTGGTGCATGGACTTATTGCGGTGGCTTCTCTTGTTTCGGAGCATGGGCTCTGGTGCGCAGGCTTCAGTAGTTGTGGCACGCAGCCTCAGTAGTTGTGGTGCGCAGGCTCAGTAGTTGTGGTACATGGGCTTAGTTGCTCTGTGGAACATGGGATCTTCCCGGAGCAGGGCTCGAACCCATGTCCCCTGCGTTGGCAGGCAGATTTTTAACCACTGCTCCACCAGGGAAGCCCCGAGTTTCTTTCAAATGCCTTTTTTTGACAAACTTATGGTCACCAGGGAGGAAAGCGGGAGGGGGGGGCACTAAATTGGGAGATTGGGATTGACATATACACACTGCTATATATAAAATAGATTACTAATAAGGACCTAATGTACAGCACAGGGAACTCTTCTCAATACTCTGTAATGACCTATATGGGAAAAGAATCTGAAAAAGAGTGGATATATGTATAACTGATTCACTTTGCTGTACACCTGAAACTAACACAGCCTTGTAAATCAACTACTGTATACTCCAATTAAAACTTTTTTTTAAGATATAAAGAAAGAAAGAAATATGGGCTTCCTTAGCAACCGCATAGCACAGGGAGATCAGCTCAGTGGTTTGTGACCACCTAGAAGGGTGAGATAGGGAGGGTGGGAGGGAGGGAGACTCAAGCAGGAAGAGATATGGGAACATATGTATATACATAACTGATTCATTTTGTTGTGAAGCTGAAACTAACATACCATTGTAAAGCAATTATACTCCAATAAAGATGTTAAAATGAAAAAAAAACACACTAAACATTGTTGCTTCAATTAATTAATGTTGGTATCCAGAAAACAAACTTCATGACTGTGGTGAAAGGAAGAGTAACTCAGCAATAGACATGCTTCCTCTTACTCTGTCTTCTTAAACTACACATGCTCCAGACAAGTTACTTGCTCTTGCTATAAGACTGGTTTTATAAGAAAATCTGATGGAATCTGACTTGTCTATTAGACAGTCGTTTATTGTAAATAGAGAAAAAGGTGTACATGTGTATAACCATGTAATTGCAGTAGTTTTAGAAAAGTGCTTAAAGTTTTTGCTATTAATATTTTTGGTAGTTTTTAATGTATGATAAAGTTTAAAATAGTCCATCTTCAAAATTATATTTGTTTTTGCATAGAAAGTATCTTAAGTAAAATGTTCATTCCTTCAAAAACAAACAAAACAAACCACACTAAACAAATTAGTCAACGCTTTGACCCTTAGTTTGAAGAATGTAGGCTAAAGAAAAATGAACATTCACCTTCCCTGACACACAAATGTACGTAAGCATCATACATTATTTCCTTGTAATTCATGTAAATAAGCTTTATAAATCATTGTATAAATGTCATATATTTTCAGCTACATTTTAAAAGAATACAGTGTATTTGGGAGCATTTCAATTGTAGACTCCAAATAATAATTTAGAATAAATTAAAACTCAGAACCAGTGAAAAATATAAAATCCACATATGCTTGCCTCACAGCAACAGCTGTTATAACTCAGGAATGAGTGATTTTCAGACCAACTAGAAGACAAGTAAATTCAACCAACTAGAACTCAACAACGCTTCCATCATTTGATGATCACATGTAATTGTTCATACATGGGACTAAAAAAAAAAAAAGAAAGAAATATGGGCTTCCTTGGTGGTTAAGAAGCTGCCTGCCAATACAGGGGACATGGGTTCCTGGTCCAGGAAGATCCCACATGCCACAGAGCAACTAAGCCCGTGTGCTACAACTACTGAGCCTGCGTGCCACAACTACTAAAGCCCGCACACCTAGAGCCCATGCTCTGCAACAAGAGAAGCACTACAATGAGAAGCCCACACACCACCACGAAGAGAAGCCCCCGCTCGCCACAACTAGAGAAAGCCCGCACACAGCAATGAAGACCCAACGCAGCCAAAAATAAATATAAATAAAATAAATTTTAAAATATATGTTTAAAAAAAAAAGAAAGAAATGCCTTTTTTAAATTAAGGGCTCCAAACAATATATCTAAATAAATATGTTACTAAAAGGCATTGGTTTCTATTTTCTACGTTTGGAAGTCAGATCCAAAGGACTTAGAGGGCCTGGAGCCCCTGCAATGGGTCCCAGTATGTGCCAGCATCTCTTCTGACTCCCTCATCCAAGGAGGAGGAGCACCCCCAGCTTCATTCATTCCACACACTGGCATTTGTTGTGCTTTATATGCATTATCTGATTGAGTCCTCCTCACAAAACCTTACGTAAGTAAGATAACTACTATTACGGTCCCCATGTTATAGGTGAGAAAACTGAGGCTCAGTGATGTTAAGTGACATGCCCAAAGTTCTCAGCCAGAAAGTGGTAGGTCCAGGAGGCAGACTTAGTCTCTCCTACTCCAGTACTTAATTTCTAACACCTCCAAGGTCAGACCTCTCCTGCTGCTCAAAGAATTCCTAAGCACCCATAAAGGCCCAGACAATGAAGGTGGGGAGTGGAAAAACTATGGTCTCTGCTCTTAAGGGCCTTCCATCTATTTGGGGCAGGAACAAGAGTTGTCACCATGTGGCTGGGATAGTTTTCTTGGAGAAGAATCTTAGAAGAGGAGGTTCTGAAACCAAAGCCTGCACCAAAATCCCAGGTCCTGGGGCTTCTTTCCACGGCCCACTTCCACCAGTATCCCCCAAACTCACCATTTTGACTAGTATTTCACTGGAACAGGCAATGGGGGAGGGCTGGACCATGCTCTGATGACAGAGCCGGCATGGTGTAACCTTGACTTGACCTTGCTGTCTACCCACAGATGTCCTGGTCCAGAGGTAACACAATCTGTCACCTTAGGCAGCAGCCAATATCAAGAATGGGGTTGAAATCATCGTGTTTTCCCCTGTGAACTGCTGTGACCAAGAGAAGCACTTTCAAAGGGCAGCTGATAAAATTGCTGGTTTGACCCTCCTTTTAGCTGAAAACCAGACACCATCAAAATAGCTTTTCTTTTTATTAGCTACATTATTGGAGAAATAGTGAGGGATTGATTTCATAATTGATTCTCCAAATAAAGATAATGTCTGTGGAGTAACAGGCAAGAGCTGACCAAGGATGGATACAGTGTGTGTGTGTGTGTGTGTGTGTGTGTATTCGCCTGTCCTATTGTGTGGCTGTGTCTCATCTCAGAGCATGTGATCCCCTCAGACCCTCTGTTTAGTCTCCATAGACAAGACCTCTTTGCCCCCAGACCTCATAGAATGCAAAGTCATCCAAGCACATCATCCCTGATTTCAGCCTGAAAAGTAGCAAGCTCTAATGGAGCAGCCATTATATCAACAGCCTCCAGAATGAATTAAAAGTTTAAAATAAAGTTATTCACTTACTTAAGTATTCAATAAATATTCACTGAGGCCAAGGTGCTGGGGACACAAAAGTCATCAAAAAAGCTAGTCCCCCAGCCGCATAGCACAGGGAGATCAGCTCGGTGCTTTGTGACCACCTAGAGGGGTGGGATAGGGAGGGTGGGAGGGAGGGAGACCCAAGAGGGAAGAGATATGGGAACACACATATATGTATAACTGATTCACTTTGTTACAAAGCAGAAACTAACACACCATTGTAAAGCAATTTTACTCCAATAAAGATGTTAAAAAAAAAAAAAAAAAAGCTAGTCCCCATGCCTGTATAAGCTAGTGAAGGAGGCAGTCATAAAACAAATAATTGCGTAAGCAAAAATAAATTACCAATAAATTAAAAATTAAACGAATAAATTACCATAGGTGATGGGAGCTTGCCTAAAGGGGTGGCAATGGAGATGGAAAGGGGAGGACAGGATGGACGGGTACTTAGAAGGTTCGACCAAGAATGCTGCTACTGCATAGGGGCAGTGGGGGAGGGAGGAGTCCAGCATGACCGCCGGTGCCATTCGCTGGGCTTGGGCCCCTGCAGAGGTGGTTGTGAGTTTAGTCTCGGGCATGTGAAACCCTGAGTGCCATGGAGTCATCCAAGGCAGATGTCAGATGACTCACTGCAGTATAGGTTTGAGGCTCCAAGAAACAGTCTGGTCTGAAAATAGAAATTCGCAAGTCAGGTGATGATGGAAGCCCTGGGCGTGGATAAGGCTGACTGGGTAGAAAGGATGGATTGAGAAGAGAATGAGATGCAGAATTAGGTCTTGAGGAGCTCTACCACTGAGCTACCCTTGGGGCCTCCTCAGTAACAAGAGATTCCAGTCACATTGCCACCACTTCAGTGGCATGACTTCCAGCTCTGCCAGGTACCTCACGTGCACCCTGAATCCAGTTACTTAACCTGTCTGAGCCTCCGTGTCCCACACCCCACACATTCTGTGTCAGTCTTTAATCTCTCCCCTTTTACTGCTTCCCCACCTATGCCCCATCCCTGCCTCAAAACCTCCTCCACTCCCAGCCCTCGGCCCCAGCCCCTCAGTGGAAGGGAACGAGAGCTACAAGACTAGCTGTTTCCCTCTGGAGAGGTTCTCAGGCCTGGATGTTCTTTGGAGTCACTGGGGAACTTCACAGGATACCAATGCCCAGTCCAACCCAGAGACGCTGATGTCATTGATTTGGGTGGTCTGTGCAGTGTGGACTTTTCAAAGCTCCCCAGGTGGTATTAATGTGCAGCCAGGGTTGAGAATCACTAGTTTAGAACCAAGAAAGCCGGACTGCCAGCACTTGCGAAATCATCCCCTTGCCTTGTACACAACACATGACAGTAAGGGTTTCTCAAGCATCGCGATTGGCAGCTCTGGTTGGGCTCCTGTGTTTCAAGACCACGACCATCTTTGACTTAGGAGGTGGGTACTCCTCACCTCAGCATCAGTGATCTGTGACCCTTAGGGACTAAGAGCCCGGACTTGGGCATCAGACAGCCTGAGCCCCAGCGCCTTCTCTTACAGGCTGTTTCAGTCCATTCAGGCTATAACATAGTACCATAGACTGGGTGGTTTATAAACAACAAACATTTCTTTCTCACAGTTCTGGAGGCTGGGAAGATCAAGGTGCCGGCAGATCTGGTGTCTGATGAGAGCCCACTTCCTGGTATACAGCCTGTGCCCTCTCGCTGTGTCTTCACACGGTGGGATGGGCAAGGGAGCTTTCTCGGGGCACTTTTGTAAGAGCACTAATTCCACTCATGAAAGCTCTGCCCTCATGACCTA
This sequence comes from Phocoena phocoena, assembly GCF_963924675.1. Taxonomy (NCBI): domain Eukaryota; kingdom Metazoa; phylum Chordata; class Mammalia; order Artiodactyla; family Phocoenidae; genus Phocoena; species Phocoena phocoena. Next base: position 21,566,940 of record NC_089222.1, on the reverse strand, counting down.
ACCACCTCCCAAAGGCCCCTCCTAATATCGTCACATTGGGCGTTATGTTTTCAACATACGAATTTTGAGGGGACACGAAGATTCAACCTATAGCACAGGCCTTGGGACTGGGCAATCAGCAAAGCTTTCTGAGCTTCAGCTTCCTCCCCTGTAAGACAAGGAACATAGTTATGTGCAGTGTGGGGCTGTCACAGCAGGACTATAACCTCTACACACAGTACCCACTCACAGAAAGCTCTCAGTCCATTGCTCCAGATGGAACTTTTATCAGCAGCAAAGTTCCTCCTATCTTCCATGGGCTCTCTCTCTTCCTTCTCCCCTCCTTTCTTCTCTGGATACCTCCTTGTTTCCCCAAAATGTCGAACAGAGCCAGGGACATAGGACACATCCAATAAATAACAATAGTTACCACTTATTAAATATCAACTCTGTGTTGACCTCTTTACTAGCTCAGACTTTAGCACAGATGCTCACGTCAACAGCACGAAGCAACTGCTCTACCCCCTCTCCATGAGGTTCTGGGAATTTAGGCAATGAAGCTGCCCACAGTGACAGGCAGGCGGTGGCAGTACAGGCCTGTCTGACTATAGAGACACAGTTCTCTCCTGTCCCTGTCCTAGAACTGTGACATACTGTGCTTCACAACTTCCTTATTGGTCCACTTGTATATTCAGATTATCTTAAAATCATAGAATCTTAATTTAAATACCTGCAACCTAGGGCTTCCCTGGGGGTGCAGTGGTTAGGAATCCGCAATTGGCAGCGGGTTCCAGCCCTGGTCCGGGAAGATCCCACATGCCGCGGAGCAGCTAAGCCCGTGTGCCACAACTACTGAGCCTGCGCTCTAGAGCCCGTGAGCCACAACTACTGAGCCTGTGTGCCACAACTACTGAGACCACGCGCCGCATCTACTGAAGCCCCTGTGCTCTAGAGCCTGTGCTCCGCAACAAGAGAAGCCACCGCAATGAGAAGCCCGCACACCACAACAAAGAGTAGCCCCCGCTCACCACAACTAGAGAAAGCCCGCACACTCAGCAATGAAGACCCAATGCAGCCAAAAATAATAAATAAATAAAAATAAATTCTAAAAAATAAATAAATAAATACCTGCAATCTTTAAAATCATGGAATGTTAGTTTAAATGTTAAACTGTGCTCCACAGGGCCTTAGAGTTCCATGGGGTATCGTGCCATGCTTTGGGAATCACGGGGACCAGCTCTGAGACCTCCAGTCCCCACTTTCACGTGTGTAACCCCTCTCCCATCTAAGAGGGAAATCACCAGTTTTACAGATGATGAAACTCCCAGTTACTCGGGCCGAGGCCCCACTGCCCCCAGAAGGCACATGACTTCCCTAGTCCAGGGCTCACTCCCCCGGCCTACGCCACCATCTTTGCAACCGCAGGGCCCTTCCTCCGCCTGGTGGGCTGCCATTAGGACATGGGGGGTGGGGCCCACCCCACAGGCCATGAGGCCTCACTGCCCCGCTTGTACTCGATTCCCGGGTCATCCCTATCAACCCCGCTGGCTGTGTTGTCAGAAAGTGCAGGCCTGCACTGAGAGCCGGGTCACCCTGAGCTGCAGGGCCGCCCGCTGGAGCCCCCTGTTTATTTTCCTTCATGAACACATTGGTGACTCGGTGTTTGAAAAGCTCCAACGAGGCTGGAATGAGAGTCCACAGGAGTATGGACAGTCACCTCACAGAGGCCTGCTGGTGATTTGGAATGTCCTTCAGAAGGCTTTTTAATAAACTTTGTTTGTATCTGCCTTGATGAGGAACACATTTGCCTGGGACCGGGCAGGGATGTTTGGTTTCGAGGCTTCCCTTTCTTGGCCTTAGAAGTTCTTGGTGGCAGTGGCTGCCTGCAGGCCCTTGGGACTCCCCTGTGGAGGGGTGACCTGCCTCCAGCTTTGTCCCAGTAACTTTAGTCGTGCTACACTCCTGGCCCCTGGTGTCCCTGATAAACTCCAGAGCTCAAAGTGCAGGGTCAGAAAGGTTTGAAAGTTCAACAGGAAAAAAGGTCCCATCACCTTTTCTAAGGAGCTTCCAGACTCAGCACTGGAATTTGTTTTTTTAATCCATCAAGTAATGTCTCTCTGCCTCCTGCCTCTCTCAGTCCCCTGCTTTTCCAGCCTACATCAATTGTGAGAATTAGTTTCAGTAGCTTACACACACAGCAGTTCCTGGCCAAGAACCCTCACTAGAAAGAGGAAAACATTTAGGGGCCTGTTCCTCCCACTAGGTTTATCTCCTAGGCAGGAGTAGGCAGTGACCAGCTGCTTTCCCAGGCTCCCCACATGTGGTAAGTGCCCTGAAACGCTGTGCTGACCTGTTCTATTTGGCCAGAAAGGGATGAGCATTCAGCCCTAGGTGCTCTGTGGTCTGAGATACATGCACATTGGTCAACCGTCTGGAGAAAGCGTGGCAATGCCACCCTTGCTGGTACTTCTTATTCCCATTTGACTCTGGGGTGCACAAAGCAGAAAACGGTCCAGGTGAGACAATTAGCTTGGTGCAGTAATTCCAGGTCAGGGGACAGGAAGGAAGCAGCAGGGCCAAGCTCCTGCCCCATTTATTCAGAGTGACCTCCCACCATGTAACAAACACCCACCCTGACTGACCCAACTGGCAAAAATAATAACAGCATGGAGGAGGGGCAGCAAGAAAGAGACCAGGTAAGAAGCACACTACAGTCGACAAAGACCAAAGTCTGTGACCTGCTGGGGGTCAGGGCGGTGCCAAGGAAAAGGGTTTCCTGTCAGTCTCTGGAGTCACACACTACAAACAGTGGGTTTAAAACCCAGCTCTGCTCCTTCCCGGCTGTGTGCCCTGGGGCAAGTTGCTTAGCCTCTCTTGGCTTCAGTTTTCTTCTCTGTGAAATGGGGATCACAGTACTTTCCTTGAAGGGTTGTTTTTATGGTTAGAAAATACTATATGATGTATATGTATATAAACGCATAGAAAAGAACCTGGAAGGATAAAACTCAAAGTTGGGAGACGGGTTAGAGAGTGGGAAGGGGACTGAAGGTGGGAGAGAGAGGGAGGGGCTTCCACTTCCACCAGGCAGATAAAGATAACTGTGAGGGAAGAGAGAGAGAGAAGAAAAACTATGTGTGTGATTTATTTTATAATATGCTTAGCACATTGCACAAGTAAATGCTTAAGAAATAGTAACTACTGTTACTCATTTTTTTCTCAAAAGTCTTAGACACTTATGGATACTTAAGGACCTGTGACCATCAAAAGTCCCTTGTCGAAGTCCCTTTTGATTCTGATCTAGGACAGAGGAAGGAGTGTCAGTCAAAGGGCCCCTAATCCTTTCTTTATTTTGGTTCAAAACCACCAACAGGAGAGGAAGCTAGATGTGTGGACACTCCGTGGGTCACTTTCTTGTTATGAAATCCAAGTGTGAGCAGTTCCCGCCTGGCTAGCAAGCCTATGGCCTCTCTTCCGGCCTCAGCTGGAGCCCCTCTTGGGCTGTGCTCTCGCCCGGGCCAGGCAGCCTCCCTCCCAATGCCATCCTGGAGGGGCAGCCCAGATATGCAGTACAAAAACACCCCAGCAGCGGCCTATTCCATAACATCACGTGTCCAAATAAATGGAGCTGTTGACTCAGGCTAATTAGATGAGGGGCCTTTCCTAAAGAGCAATCTGTGTGAGGCTAAGAAAAACAGGATTCTCGGCAGACTTAGGCTCCTAATCCCTGGCTTCCCCAGCAGAGCCATGGCCTGGAAGAGCTGGGGGGCCTCCCAGAGATGCCCTGTCAGGAGCCGGCCAGAAGGCTGCATTCTTGTTCTGCTGGCTGCCTCCAGCCTGCTTCATCCCCCTTGGGCAGGAGCATGGGGGCCTCAGGGTCTCAGTGGGGCCAGGGCCCAGGCTGAGGGCGTCCCTCGGGCTGCACACCTGAGCTGTGGGCAGCTGGGGTTGCTGAAGGAGCCCCACAATCCCCTCATCGTCACCCCAGATGGGCTTACTGCGACCTCAAGAGGCGGGTACCATTCAAGCTGTGGCTACCCAGGCTCACTTTCCAAGTGGAAATTGATTAAAGGCAGAGATGGGTTTATGGGGAACCCCCCCTCACACACACGCACACGTTCACACGCACACACACCACCAGCACACAAAAGAAAAGGCAGAAAAATAAAAGGGGGTGTGTTATAAGGCATCTGCAAAGGGGCCAGCCACCTCGCCAGGCCCATACTATTTTGCATTCACATCTCTTTTGTGAGTGCCTGTGAGCAGGGACCTTGTTCAAGTCACCTCTCCAAGTCACCTTAGGGATAGTCAAAATCCAGGGCCCACCGTGAGGACTAAATCTGGAAATTTGTGCGAAGGGCTTGGCCCCTTGCCCAGCCTATAGCAAATGCTTTATCAGCGGTCTACCACTGTCCGTGAGGCTTGTGGGGCAAGGAGTGGGCTGGAGCTGGGGCTCCTGCCTGAACGTGAGGAACTTAATGAGACAGACATTAGAAAGGGGCCCAGGACCCCTCAGCTAAAAGCCAGGAGAACTGGAGTTCAGAGGACAGAGGGCAACTACAGCAAAGGTCAGAGAAGGCTTTCCCAGAGGAGCTGAAATTCCCAGCAGGCCATGAAGGGACAGGCAGGATTTGGGTAGGTGGAGAAGAGAGGGGATGACATTCAGGTGGGGGAACAGCAAATGCCAATGTGGGAAACCAGAAAGGAGCCCAGCAGAAGTAGAATGTCTGCAGGGGGCCAGCGGGAGAGGAGGTTAGCTTGTCAGAGCAGACAGCTGGGCCTCGAGTGGCCAAACAAGGCCCTTGATGGAGGGGTGGGGCCCGAAAAGGAAGTTCTGCAAGTTTCACCTCACTGGCTGCCACACAGGGCCAGCCTGGTCCCTCCCCCTTGCCTCTACTCACAAAGTTCCACCACCTCTCATGCCTCCTAGGCTTATCCTCCCATCTGCCCTCATACATACCCAAAACTTGCCTTCCCCAAGAAGCCTTCTGTATGGGTTTGGGAGTCAGACTGGGCTTGAGCAAGTCACTTAACTTCAACAGACCTCCTCTTTATACTCACACCTGCTTATGTGTGAAATGGGAAAAGTATCTACCTCTGTGGCTATACTGAGATGAAATTCGATAAGGTATGTAGAGTGCCTAGTAGGTGTCTGACACACAGTGAGGAGGTTCTCAGTAAACATTTGTGGTATGAACGGATTCAAAGCCATGGAATCTGCAAACCTTCCTCCACTCTACAAAGAAAGGCCTTCTCTCCATGCTGTGAAACCCTAATCCCTTCTTTCCTCCCCACACTTGCTGGTGTAGGCTCCCCACTGGAACGCTTTCCCTTCTCTCAGCCTAACCCGATCCCACATGGAGGCCCAGCTCAAGGCTCAGCTCAGCATCCTCAGGCCTGCCACCACATGGCCTCCTAATGGTATACTAGCATTATTCACTATTCTCTCAGAGGGCAGATCTGGCCACCCGCTCCTTGGGGGCAGAGAACAGTCCACCTTCTCACCACAGCACCCAGGACAAAGCTGTGGACAGGCTGCATGCTGCTCAGGGGCTGCCACTCAAACATCTTCAAGGACCAGGAAGGTGACCTAAGTGAGGGACACAAGCATGGTGACGTACAGCAGGGCATGGCGGGGCGTGTGGCAAGCTGGAGAGCCTTGCTGGGTGCTGAGTGGTCGATCAAGTTGCACAGGGAAGAGGCTCTTTAGAGACAGAGTCCTAGATCCCTTGGTTGCCAGGTGACTGTAAGCCAAGTGGCTTCCCCCTCTCTGGACCACAGGGACATTGTCTGTCCAAAGAGGCCAATAAACTCTTTCAGGCAGTTCCTAAGCTGTGAAAAAGATCAAATGAGTTGGTGCTTCTGAGAACACTTTGAAAGCCTGAGGCCCTGTGGCGACCTGAAGGACCATGTTTAGAAGTCCTAACGTTTTCCCCAGACCAGGCCCCAAATCTCAGATGATCAGGAACAGGTGTATGGTTAGGGGAGCTTAAAAGGCCCCTGCTGCCCTGCTGGGAGCCGCCTCCTATCTCCCCAGGATCTCTGGCGGCCCTGGCTCCACAAGGGGGTGGTAATTGGGTCCCTCTGGAAAACAGTAGAGGCGGCTTAGGGCAGCTGGAGGCGGCAGAAACCCTATCCCCTCCAGAGCCCTGACATTCTCATCAGCTCCTTTCCCGCCCACCAGCCAGGGCTGCAGCTTCCTGGGGCCACCTGGCTTCCCGCCTGTCCCTGTCCCCATGGCTCCATGCTGCTCCCCTCCACTGCCTTGGCAGAGGCCAGTGACTGGAGATGCCCCATAGCTGTCTTCACTCCAAGGTCTTGGTGGCAGCTACCAAACAGCACAGTGACCTCCTCAACCCCAGTTCCAGCGTCACTCACCTCCTGAGGCGGGGGGACTGAGCCCCAACCTGTGGCCCAGCCTGACCCCAGACACTGAGGCCAGCTGTCGCTGGTCACCAGGAGCACAAGCTGCTCGTGAACAAGTATGCTCCTGGCCTTGCATCAAAGATGCTACTATGATAGTTACCAGGGCTCAAGCATCAGCTATTTGCCCAGCACTTTCAAAGTCCTTCCAACAGCTCCAAGAGGCAGTGTTATTGTACCCATTTTTCAGATGGGAAAACTTCAGCTTATAGAGATTAGGTAACTTGCCAAGGTGCAGAAATAAAATTCACCCCAAGTTCTGACAACAAGCTACATGCTTGTGCTATCAAAATGCCACACGTGTTCACTTCACAAACTTTTATTGAGCACCTACTATGTGCCAATCTCAGAGCACAGAGAATATAAGGTTGCACAAAATAGACATGCTCCCTGCTTGCATGACACATAGAGTAAGAAGAGAAATAGACACTAAGGGTCAAGTTGGAGAAATATATAAGCATAAATAATGATAAGTGCTGTAGGAGAACTGTGTGGGGATCAGTCCTGAATGATGAATCCGTGTTAACTAGGAGAAACCAGGGTGCTGAGTGGCAGGTGGGCGGAGGGAGTCTTCCAGATGCAGAGAACAGCATGAGCTGGGAAGGAGAAACACCAGGTGGCTGGAGTGCAGGTAGCCCAGGGAGAGCTCCTCAGAGGAGGCTGGGTGGCCGGCAGGGCCAGACCACTCTGGACTTTATAGGTGAAGATAAGGATTTACTGCTGCCCCCAAGAATTCCCCCAACAAGTCATGGTGGGAGCAAGAGAATCCGGTTGGCATAATTCAAGACCCACCAGGGCTGCAGCGTGGGTATGGATTGTTCACACACACACACACACACACACACACACACACACACACGCCTCCTGCCCATCCAATCCAATCATCCTCCCTTCTAGAGTCAAGGCTCCTGTGGGCCAAGCTCATCACCAGACCCAATCCAGGACAGGGCCCTTGTCACGTTCATCTCAGGTCAGCAGCCCAGCAAACTTCTCTGAGCAGAAACGTCCTAAACACCAAGCCCCACCTAGGTGGAGCCAAGACTATCACGTCCCAGCAAGGGAGTGCAGCAGGTCCCAAAGACACTGTGATTGAAAGCAGGCTCACTAGAGATTCACAAAGTGTGAAGCTGAAAACCCACAGTGTCAGCAAAGTAACAATCTTGGTTACTGGTTTACTGTTTTCCACAGACTGAAATAAATGTCTCTATCTTCTTCAAATCAATCAACTTTCATCACCATCCAACGTCTGTACTAAACGAGTGCTCATTATCCTATTCTTTTCACTTTTCTCTGTGTTTAAATCTTTCAAAAACTTTTTTTTAAGTTGGGGAGACTTGTATTACCTCTGTGGAGAGCAACTTGGCAATATCTGTCAAAATTACATGTGCATGAACCCTTTAATCTGGCAATTCCACTTCAAAGGCTATACTCACACACGCAAAATTACATATATATTTTTTTGAAGGACCAGAGGAAGATGCCACTGCCTGCCGTATACACATCTGTTTCTAAATGCATAAAATAGCTCAAAAAGACATACAAGAAGCTGGTATTACTGGATGCCTGTGAAAAGGAACTGACTGGTTACACAGTGGAGCGCGAAAGACTTGTGTACTTGTTAAATTTTGAACCGTGTGTCTATAATACCTGTTCAGTGAATTAGGATATATATGCACAATGGAATACTACTCAGAAATAAACAGGAGTGAACTATGGATTCACTCAACAACATGGATGAATCTACCAAATATTATGCTGTGTATACAGAAGCCAGATACAAAAGACCACACACAGTATAACTCCACTTATACGAAACTCCAGAAGGACAAATCTAATCTCTAGTGACAGAAAGAAAATCAGTGGTTTGCTGGGGCTGGGAGTGGGGTGGGGGATCGACTAAACGGGGACACAAAGGAACTTTTTAAGGTGATGTCTATACCTTGACTGAGGTGTTCATTACATGGGTGTTTAAATGTGTCAAAATTCCTCAAAATATACATTTAAAATGGGTGCATTTTATTGTATGAAAATTATACCTCAGCGGAGTTGATTTTTCAAAGAGGAAAATACATGCACGTGGGGACTTCCCTGGTGGTCCAGTGGGTTAAGAATTGGTCTTGCAGTGCAGGGAATACCGGTTCGATCCTTGGTCGGGAAACTAAGATCCCACATGCCGCGGGGCAACTTAGCCCGCGTGCCACAACTAGAGAGCCCACGCGTTCTGGAGCCCGCGAGCCACAACTGGAGAGAAGCCCACACACCGCCACAAAGAGCCTGCCTGCTGCAACTAAAACCCGACGCAGCCAAAGATAAATAAACAAATATTTTTTAAAAAAAGAAAATACATGCGTGTGATATAAATAAAGAGTTTTGAAAGCAACAAAAAGCTAGTATTGAGAACCTAATGGTGAAAGCACTTCATAACAAGCCTGGGCACACCCAGAAAGGGGTTAGAAGAATAACTGCAAGAACCCCCTGGTCCAATCTGCCTGCCCGCACTCAATTAAGCCCGAGTTAGACTTTCTTCTATCAGTCCAAACAATAATCTTGATAACCAAACACGGACAGAAGCGAATCTGTGAGTTGGCCCCCGCGGGTGACTGCTGTACGTCTGTCAGCAGGCGATCTCTGGCCCAGCAGCTTGAATCAGCAACTGCTCACAAGGGAGGGGTCACCCTTCCCCCCAAGTCACAGTTCCTTAGGCCTGGAAGGAATCTTAGCGGTTCTCCCATGGCAAGGTCCATGCAGGCATCACCACAAGAAGTGGCCCAATTATTCTGAGCAGATTCTTCCCCACTGCCCAAAACCACATTCCACCTCTCACTGGCACTTGCTGTCCCCCCCAGAGCATGAAGAGCCTGAGCAAATGGCCAAGCCAGAGTTCTGCTGTCCCTTCAATGGTCAGAACTGCTGATGCCATCAGGACCCAAGACTCCACCAAGGGAAGCCAGGGAACAACCATAAGGACCATGGGCTCTGCCCAGAATCTGAGACCCAGGGCCAAAATGAGGGCAGCCACGGGCTGTCCCCAGAAGCCAAGATTCCCATCCCTTCCCTCCCATCCCGTTCCCCTCCCCCTGTGAAAACGTGTGTATTATTCCCACTAATAGAAATACATATATTTATACTTGTATATACATATGTATGGTTAATTTATATATGTATATATTATATATATATTATTATATTTTCTTTATACTAATTATTATGTATTTATACTTTAATGTCTTATATATATTAACCATGTATTTAACTCAAATATATGGTGTATAGATAGATAGATATAGATATAGATATACCATCCCTGACCCATGAACATCCCTCTAGCTACTGCTTTCTCTCCCGACTTTTCATCTACTCACCTTAAGAAAATTATCTGGGGATTTCCCCAGTGGTCCAGTGGTTAGGACTCAGAGCTTTCACTGCCATGGCTCAGGCTCAATTCCTGGTCAGGGAACTAAGATCCCGCAAGCAGCGCAGCACAGCCACAAAAAAGAAAAAGAAAAAGAAAATTGTGCTCATTCTCTGCACTCCCTCATCTCCCTCAACTAACTGCAATCTAGCTGCTACACTGCTCTCTCACCTCCATGTCATAAAATAACAATATCTGTAAAAATGTTCATAGTGGGGCAATATAAACGTAGGGGATTCAGAGGTACAAACTGTTACGTATAAAATGAGCTACAAGGATGTATTGTACAACACACAGAATAGAACCAGTATTTTATAATAACTGTAAGTGGAGTACGAACTTTAAAAATTGTGAGTCCCTTTACTGTACACCTGTAACTTATACAGCAGTGTACATCAACTACACTTCAATTAAAATAATAATATAAATAAACAAACATTAAAATAACAATAATTTTTAAATGTTCAGATCAGCTTCATTGTGATATCTAAAAACTGTATACAGCTCAGGTTTCTAACAATAGGAGAATGGATAAACTGTGTTATAGCCAAACAATGAAATACTACTCAGCAATAAAAATGAACAAACTACTGATACACATACCCACAAAACATGAATGAATCTCAAGATCATTTTGCTGAATGAAAGAAAAATTACCCAAAGGAATACACCTGGAAAGAATTTCTAGAACAGGCAAAACTAGTTCATGGGGGAAAACATCAAAAGAGTTGCCTCGGGGCTTCCCTGGTGGCGCAGTGGTTGAGAGTCCGCCTGCCGATGCAGGGGACACAGGTTCACGCCCCGGTCCGGGAAGATCCCACGTGCCGCAGAGCGGCTGGGCCCGTGAGCTATGGCTGCTGAGCCTGCACGTCCAGAGCCTGTGCTCTGCAACGAGAGAAGCCACAACAGTGAGAGGCCCGCGTACCGCAAAAAAAAAAATAAAAATGAGTTGCCTCTGGGCAGGTACAGGGACTGAGAAGGGGCAGGAGGGAACTTCCTGCAGAGATGATGATGCTCTATATGTTGATATGGATTTGCATTACACAGGTGTGTACATTAGTCAAAACTCATGGATGGTAGAGTTACTATTGGCTCATTTGTATCTAGGGGGGAAAAAGAACCATAAATAAATATTTAACTCTAGCTAATAATATGCATGCTGAACTGTTTAGGGATGAAGTATACTGATGTCTGCAACTTATTTTGAAACATATCAAAATACAAGATGAATAGATGGATGACTAGAAGGATGGGTAATGGATAGATACAGAATAAAGCAAATATAGCAAAATGACAATTGTAGAATCTGGGTGGATAGTATGTATATGCATTATGTTTGAAGATTTTCATAATGAAGTGATGGGGGTAGGAGATCATTATCAATAACTTCCTAAAGGCTACATTAAATGGAACCAGAGAAAGCTGGGTTCAAATCTTAACAAAGCCATTTCCTACCTGTCTGATCTAGGACAAGACTTAAACTTGCCAAGTTTCAATATCGTAATGCATAAATAGAAGTTGATAAATAACGTCTGTGTCACACAGTTCTTGTGAGAATGATATGAGAGAACATACACAAAGGGCCTGGAAAGGTTCATTGTGACCTGAAGCTACTTAAAAAAAAGTCTTCCATTACAAACTCACAGAAACTCTAGATTTTAAAATAACTAATAAAAAAAGATCCATTTTTTTCAACTTCTTGCTCTCAAGAAAGAAAAATCCCTAGACACCAGAAATATAGAGGGAACTGAAAGCCAGAAGAGTAGCACATGAGAAAACATTGAAGAAGTCCTAGATAAGGGGCGGTGGGCTTACAGACTACAAAATATCTCTGAAGGTGGAGTGCTTCAGTTCTAACCTTCTTACAGGTACAAGAGACAGAGCTTTGAGATCACTCAAGTTAAATTAGGAGTTAGAATCCTACAGAAGGTTAGGACTTTTGAAGAGCTGCACCCTAAGCAAAAAGAAGATTAGAAAATCTTCCCCACCAACCCAGAGACATAGCAATAAAGCTTGTCTCTTCCTGATCTCTCCACGTGATGGTTTAGATTTGAACTTATACCACCCACATTGTACAGCAATCCCAAGTCAAAAAATTAACAAATAAAAAATAGATCCCAAGCTGCTGATGCCTCCAGGGCACCTGGCAAAACCAAAATAAAACCTCTCTGTGGGGTCATTCCTACAACTCAGGCAGTACAGGATTCCCACTGGGAAGGAAATCACCAGTGAAAATGGCAGACCATACAGAGAAAAGTTTACCATGAGCAAGTTTTCAGACACAACAAACAGGATAAATGGCATCCCAAGAACTTCCGATAGACAAACATTCTGAAAGACTATAAAATAAGTATGTTTAAAATAATAAAAGAGAAAAAGATAACAGAAACCATAATGAAATACCAGGCATTTTTTAAAGAACCAAACAAAACGCCTAGAAATGAAAAAATATAGTCATCAAAACTAAAATTAAAAAAAAAAACCTAAAAGTTTAATGGATGAGTAAAATCTCTTTTCAGGAGCTGAAAAGAAAATTACTGAATTGGAAAATAGCTATGAGGAGATCACCCATAATATTGTACAGAGAGATAAAGCAACAGAAAGCACGAATGATAATTAAGGGAAAAAGAAAAGAGAATGAGAAGGTCCAACAAATTTGTAATGGGAAAGAATAAAAAGAATAGGGAAAAGGTAATATTAAAAGATATAACAGGGACTTCCCTGGTGGTGCAGCGGTTAAGAATCTGCCTGCCAATGCAGGGGACATGGGTTCAATCCCTGGCCCGGGAAGACGCCACATGCTGCAGAGCAACTAAGCCCATGCGCCACAACTACTGAAGCCCACGCGCCTAGAGCCCATGCTCTGCAACAAGAGAAACCACCTCAATGAGAAGCCCACGCACCACAACGAAGAGTAGCCCCTGCTCGCCACAACTAGAGAAAGCCCATGTGCAGCAACAAAGACCCAACGCAGTCAAAAAATTAAATAAATAAATGTTTTTAAAAAAAGATGTAACAGCCAGGAATTCTCAAAATTGATGAAAAATATGAATCTTCATAAGGAAGAATCACTCCAGTCCCCAAGCAGAATATATAAAACTAATTCCACGCCTAGACATATCATATTAAAATTGCAAAACATCAAAGTAAAAATCTTAAAAGCAACTAGAGAGACTAGACACATTACCTACAAAGAACAATTAGGCTCACCTCAGACTTCTCAACAGATACCACAGATGCCAGAAAGTAATAGAATATTCCAAGTATCTCCCATGTGCTGAGGAAAAATAACTGTCACCTTTGATGTTCTATATCCAATGATATTAACATTTAAGAGGGAGAATGAAATTCTTAAATTTCATCAAGACTTACTACACACAAACTTTTGGTGAAAGCACTATGAAACCATATGCTGGACTTCCCTGGTGGTACAGTGGTTAGAAATCCTCCTGCCAATGCAGAGAACATGGGTTCAAACCCTGGTCCAGGAGGATCCCACATGCCACGGAGCAACTAAGCCTGTACGCCACAACTACTGAGCCTGCGCTCTATAGCCCATGAGCCACAACTACTGAACCCACATGCGATAACTACTGAGGCCCGTGTGCTTAGAGCCCATGCTCTGGAACAAAGAGAAGCCACCGCAATGAGAAGCCCGTGCACAGCAACGAAGAGTAGCCCCGCTTGCCGGAATTAGAGAACGCCCACGTGCACCAACGAAGACCCAAGGCAGCCAAAAATAAATAAATGCATAAATAAATTTATTTTTTAAAAAAGAAAGAAACTATATGCTTCAGGAAGAAGGAAATTAAACTCAAAAGGAAGAAATGGGTGAGCAAAGAAAATGTAAACATGTAAGTGACTCTAAACAAGCATTAACTGTAAAAATACACAGATAAGTGACAAAGCCTTAGCACGTAAGTGCTTAACTAATGTTTATTGGTTGGTGATTCTTGATTGCATGCACCTCTTCTGAGACATAATTCTGCATATGTTTCGGGCACAAACTCAGAAGCACTTCAGCTTATGGCTGTCATATCCTATTCACTTCCTCGTTCCAGGAATGTTTTATCCCTTCATAATTTAAGTGCAACTCTGTATTTATTATTTTATCTTTTTAATTTTTTCCATATTTTGTTGGTGAGGGAGGGAATTCCAGTTTGATTTCAGTATACCATTTTGAAACTCCACTCAATAAGTATTTATTGAACTGGAAAAACTATTCCCACCCCTCTGGTAGTTCACCCAACAAGAACAATCCTCACTGCCTGCCAAACTCCAGAGTAGTTAGATTCTTACCTGGCGACTCAGGGCTCCGAGTACAGATCTTTATCGACTTACAGTGGGGTTACCTCCCAATAAACCCACCGTAAGTTGAAATTTTCATAAGCCGAAAATGCATTTAATATACCTAATCTACCACACATCACAGCTTAGCCTAGTCTACCCTAAACACACTCAGAAGACTTAAATTAGCCTACAGTTGGGCAAAATCATCTAACACAAAGCCTATTTTATAAAAAAAGGGTTGAACATCTCATGTAATTTTTTGAATACTGTACTGAAAGTGGAAAATAGAATGGTTGTATGGGTACAGAATGGTTGTAAGTGTATCAGTTGTTTAATCTCATGGTTGCTGACTGGGAGCTGCAGCTTGCTGCCACTGCCCAGCATCATAAGAGTATTGTATCACCAGGAAAAGATCAAAATTCAAAATTCAGTTTGTACTGAATTTGCATCACTTTCACACCATCATAAAGTCGAAAAATCAGAAGTCAGGGACCACCTGTATGTGTTCCGGCAGCCAAAACAAAGCCTGTGAAGTCACACAGTGTCACTTCCGCCATACCATGCTGGCCAAGGTAGTCACACGAACACCCGGATTCAAGGGGAGGAGACACAGACCCTACCCCTTAAAAGGAGGAATGCCACAAAATTTGGAGGCCATATTCTAAAACCATCACCTGCAGCTGGAACACAGCTGAAATTCATGGCAACTAAAAGTGGGAAGTAAAGAACAAGTAACAACGAGATCTGTAAGTTACTGAGCACATAGTGTGTTCCAGACACTTCCATATTTCACTTACCTTTACAAAGAAACTGTGAGATAAATAGGACTGATACTCCCCATCTTACAGAGGAGGAAGCTGCCCTCACAGGGTCAGCGTGAATGCCCAAGGCCATACAGCTAAAGAGTGGCCAGATTCAAGTCCAGGGTAGCCATACCACAAGGTCATGCTTCTACCCACTCTGCTGTACTAATTCTCAAAGTGACTGAGCAGGGATAACATACTCTAGTCCTCCCTCACTGAGGCTGCCTGTGAGGAATTTGAGCTTGGAGCCAGCCATCAGGGGAGGGAGGTGGCACCCCAGAGCAGGGGCTTCCTGTATAAACAGGAGGCGCATGGGAAGCGGCACTGTGGTGCAGGGACAATGGGCAGTGAGCAGGCAGGGCCTCCTGTCTCCGGTGGGCGCTCAGGGCTGCGGGCGGCCGGGCAGGAACAGCTGGGGCCCTGACTCCCTGACGCCTGGCCCAGGAGAGGAACTGCCCCTCTCATGGCTTTCCCAGGAGGAAGTTCCCCACTGATTCTCGGGAAGCCCTTCCCATCCCAGGCCTCGGCTGTGCCTAGACCTCCTCTTTCTTCTTCAGGAGCATGTTGTCTTTAGGGCTAATCTAGGATACAAGCCTCCTCTGAAGTCCCCGTGGCCTGGAGGCTTGGAGGGTGTGGGCAAGCCAGGCCAGGCTCAGATGCCAATCTAGGAGGCAGCCACCTCTGAAACATGTGCTAAGGAAAGCAATTAAAAAAAAAAAAAAAAAAAAACTTGGAATATGGAAAGCAAAAAGACCTGACTCTGCATCCCAGCTACAGTTCTAACAGCTGTGTGATCTTGGGCAAGACACTTAACCTCTCTGAGCCACAGTTTCCTCACTTGTCAAGGAGTGGGGGAATAATATCTGCCTGAAAAGAGTTGTTTGAAGATTAAATGTGATAATTTGTGTAAAGTTACCAACACCTGTAAGAGCTGCATAAACAGTATCCATGAGTATTTAAAGCATATAAGAGGCCCCCTCCCCAACCTTTGTCCCACAACCAGTCTACTGTAGCATCTAAATTTTCACCATCAGAGAGACTGTGTCACACTAAAATACCAATCACCCCATAAGGGGCAAGGCACCCCAGGCACAGGAAGCCAGAGAAGGTGGGTTTGAGGGAGGGTCCTCACCAGGGCCTTCCCAAGGCTCCCATTACACCACACACTCTTCGTCACCCCCACCTCTCTGTCTACTCCCGCTCAGTCATTTTACTGGCTCCCCAACTCTACCCATCTCTTTTCTTTAACGCCCTTCTCTCTCTCTCTCAATCTCTTTCTCTCAATCTCTCTCTCTCCACACCCTCCTTGGGTGAATTCATCCTGTCCCATCTATAGGTCAGTGACTCCCAAACCTCTCTCAGGAGGCCAGATTCGCACATCCAACTGCCTCCCAGACACCTCCACCTGAACGCCCGTCGGGCACCTCAAATGCAGCGTGTGCCTCACAGACAATCATCTCACCCACCTGTGGGCCCTTCCGGCCATCCTCCTGCTCCTTCCTTGGCACAGGCCCATCACCCCTCACCTGTGTGCTTCACCCTTGGCACCTCCGGCCATCCTCCACACTGCAGCCAGGATCAGCTTCCTAACATGCAAACCTTCCCTTTCACTCCCATTTGACCTCAGGATAAAGTCCAAGTCCCTCAGGGAGGCATCCTTGGCCCTCAGTGATGTGACTTTGTCAACCTGTGCGGCTTCATGGCCCACTACCCGCCACCCCTCCCCCACACTGGACACTGCCAAACCCAGACACTGGTGGTCCCCTGAGAGCACCATTGCCTCCCTCAGCTCTGGCCTTTACACACATGCTTATTCTTACTGGAATGCCTTCCCTACATCTCCCCTCAAGACTTAGCCCCAGCGAGAAGACTTCCTCCACCTCCCCCCATCGCAGTACTTATCATATTTATACTGCATTTGTCTGTTTACCTACTCAACTCACCACTAAAGTTCACTTCCCCAAGGTCAAGAACAAGGCCTTCCTCCCCACATCCCCAGGCCCAGCACAGGGCCAGTATAGACGCAGTGTCTGGATGTGTTCATCTGAATGCAAGAATGAATGAATGACAAATTCTGCCAGCCAGGGAGTGCCACCTAAAGGTAGTCCTTGGGGGGGCAGCCAGTCGCAAGCAAACCCACATAAGCAATAGAAGCTTGCTCCTCCCTGATGGCTCACGTAATTTAAAGTTTGCAAACAATTTTGCCCCGCAGTCCCAGAAGCCAAAGAAAATCTGGTGGGATCTTAACAGAAATGCCCTTCCCAGACCTGAAAAATGGAGAACTATCAGGAAGCATCTGGAAAGCAGACTGCCATATATAATAGGCATTCTATACGGACAATTTTTTTAAGACACAAACTGGAGAGAAAAGGGGTGGGGTGGGGCACTGTGTGGGTGCGGGGGTGTGCGCGGGCACGCACACACACACCAGTGAGGACACAGGTGGACAACTATGTGTAATGTGTGGACACACAAAGTGCAGAATGTTTGTGGAACTGTGAGGGCACACACTCAGCCTCTGTGATTTGTTCTCGATTCATACACTCTTCGGATAAAGGAAGGACCACCCCGTGACATATAAATAATGTCCCAGAACCTGTGGGCACCCGCTTCTCACAGAAAATTAGAGCCAAGGCAGTCCTGGCTGTCCCGAACGAAACGCCAGCCTCCCCACACAGGTGTTCCCTCCATCTGCACTTTACCTTGTCTCCAGGGTCGCCCCTACCTAGAGAATGTCTTAGCTACGCCTTCTTGCGGCCACAGGAAGCTGCAGTCGGTCCCGCCGTCTCGGGGCGTATCTTTTATTCCTTTCCCAGGACGGGGCCTCCGAGGCAGGGCTTAGCAGAGGCGGGAGGTGGCGAGGCCAGCGTCTCTGAGGACGTCAAAGAGACATGAAGATGGCGAGGCGGCCGCAGTGCACGACCCCGGCCGACCCCGCCTCCCTGGGCGAGCGCGTCTGCGCTGAGAGCCGAGGGCCACGTACCACGCCCGGGCGGAGGCCCAGCGCCGGGGGCTCGGGTGCCCTCCCCAGGGGCTTCCTGCACCGCCGCGGGGTAGGATAACACGGTACGGCCCGGCTCGGCTCTGAGCCCCACAGCCGGCTGCCGCTTCCGGCGTTACAAAGCGAGGAAGCCCCCCACGTCGGGCCAGCCCGACTTCCGACTTCCGGCCCGTTGGACGCACCGTGCACCGTCAACGTCCTACACCCAAGACACGCGGCGGGCCTGGCACACCCGGAAGCTGCCCTTTCTTTCCTCCACTTGAGCGTCTGACGATACCGCCGGCAGCCTCTGCCTTCGAGCCCTCCGGGACCCTCTCCCATCCTGAATTCCCCTCCTCTTCACCCTGGCACCTCACTATCTGAGAACATAACACGTGCGGACTCCTAACTCTTGTCCTAGAGTTCCTCCCATTCCCAGTTTCTACCTCTCACAGAACTATAATGAAACACTGGAATGATTCATACTAAAGTGTCAGTGACTAATAACAATTGAATGCCTCATCTTTTCCCAGACTGAATCTGCGCCTAAGAGAAAGAAGCGCTAAATGTGGAGTCTCAGACATTCATTCAACGAACATTTTCTGCACTACAGATACGTCAGGCACTAAGAATACAAAGATGATGAGAAAACAGCCACTGTTCTCAGGGGGTTCACAGTCTAGGAGAAGGAGATAAACAAATTAACAAATAATTTACAGCAGAGGGTAATAATTGCTGAGATAGAAGAAAGCACAGACAACATGCCATAGGACCCCAAACACCCAGCCCAGCCTGCTGATGTATCAATAGATTATTGGGCCAGGGAATACCTCCAAGAGGAGATGATCCTTGAGTAGACTTAAAGGATGACCAGCAAGCAACTGAGAAGACACTGATAGGTAAGTCAACTTTACCAAGGCCCACATGACCAAGGATGCACCCCGAGTTTGGGGTGAGAGGAGGGGTGGACAGGAACACAGAGCACCCAAAACACGGACATGCCGAGAAGGCCGTACAGCCTGCTGAAGGCAGAAGGCCCTCCTTCTGGCATACCGTAAACACTTCAGAAAAGTTTGTTGAATTACAACCAACGCTTGCTGATCTGTTGTGGATCGAGTGTGTGTTGTTTTTCTTCCCAGACTGAAGAGAACTCTTCATGGGTAGAAACTAGGTCTTTTCTTATGTCCACCATAACACTTGGCACATACCTTGGCACCTGACAGGTACAAAGGTGAAAGCACTCCTTGATTAAGGCAGTAACATGCTGTCCTCTGGTCCATGCAATGGCGTGGTGGGGGGGCGGGGGTGGGGGTGAGAAGGGCAGCTCAGCCTCTCCTGGGGGACGAGACCTTTACCTGCCAGGCCTTCCCAGATTACCCAGCCAGAAATCTCTCCTCTCTTCCTCTTGCCTCCTATGGCACCTGCATCTTGGGCTGGGGAGATGTGTACAGGCTGTGTACTTGTCACCTGGGGCTCCCTGTGAGCAGAAATCACACATTGCTCCTCACTGCATCCCCACACCTGGAACAGCCAATGCACAGAAAAGGGATTCAACACCTGTGTGAAGAAACAAATTATGTGATTAGGGAGTTTGTGAATTTGTTCATTCATTCTTTTCTTCCTTTCTTCTTTTGGGTGGAAGACACTCCTAATATCTTTCAGGACCCACAAAATCAGCTATTCCTAAATGACCACTTACAGCCCCATTGTCACTGTCTTTAAACATAAGAAAAATCCATCATTCATCCTGCCTATCCTTCACAGACATTACCTCCGGGCAATCAAATGGTTGATAAGGAGGAGTTTCTCTTTATGGAAGAATCTCGTTAATTATTGAAGAAGGAATGACAGGATTAGAATAAAACCATTTTGCTAATGAACCCTAATGAATAATGGCTCTGGACAGTGATAATCAATGGCTGCTAAAATCCAAAAGAGGAAAAACTAAACATTAGTGTGTCCTGATTGAACTATGCAACACTATTGGTAAAGTGTTCTTGCCAAAATATCAAACCTGATCTAACCAAGCCTCTAGATCTGCCAGCACACAGGAAATACAGAGGACAGAGGAGCATGTTAAAGGATGCCATCAGCAAAATCCAGGCTGTGAGAAGCCTTGTCCTAGAGGATGAGTGGCCCACTATCTTACAGATATAATTCAAGAAGGGAAAAAAAGAGGAGCAATATTTATAGGTTAAGAGACTTAAGAGACATCTAAACCAAATGTAATATGTGGATCTTGTTTGGATCGTGGCTCAAACCAACTGTAAAGTCCTTTTGAGATTATTGAGAAATTTTCAACATTAACTGTGTATTTGATATACCAAAAAATAATCACCCTCAGGCTTCCCTGGTGGTGCAGTGGTTAAGAATCTGCCTGCCAGGACAGGAATAAAGACGCAGATGTACAGAATGGACTTGAGGACAGGGGGAGGGGGAAGGGTAAGCTGGGACGAAGTGAAAGAGTGACATGGACATATATACACTACCAAACGTAAAATAGATTAGTGGGAAGCAGCCGCATAGCACAGGGAGATCAGCTCGGTCTCTCTCTCAGCTTTGTGACCACCTAGAGTGGTGGGATAGGGAGGGTGGGAGGGAGATGCAAGAGGGAGGAGATATGGGGATATAGGTATATGTATAGCTGATTCACTTTGCTATAAAGCAGAAACTAACACACCATTGTAAAGCAATTATACTCCAATAAAGATGTTTTAAAAAAAAAAAGAATCCGCCTGCCAATGCAGGGGACATGGGTTCGATCCCTGGTCCGGGAAGATCCCACATGCCGTGGAGCAACTAAGCCTGTGCGCCACAACTACTGAGCCTGCACTCTAGAGCCCGCAAGCCACAACTACTGAAGCCCATGTGCCTAAAGCCCATGCTCTGCAACGAGAGAAGCCACTGCAATGAGAAGCCCGCGCACCACGATGAAGAATAGCCTCCGCTCCCCGCAACTAGAGAAAGCCCGTGCGCAGCAACAAAGACCCAACGCAGACAAAAATAAATAAAATAAATAAATAATTTTTTTAAATCACCCTCAATTTTTAGATATGATGATGGTATTGTAGCTATGTTTTCTAAGTGCTTATATTTTAGGGAAATGAACTGACATATATACAAATGAAGTAATAGATATGATGCCTGGAATTGACTTCAGAACAATCTGGTGGGGAAAGGGTGAAGAAATGGGTGGGGATATAGAGGAAACCAGATGGAGGTTCATTGTACTATTCTCTCTCTTAGTTTATAGGCCTGAAATGCGCCACAATAACAGGCTAAAAACAAAGAGATCAAAGACATTATTATTGTTGGTATTATTATCATCATCATCACCACTGGGATTTTTTAGTGCTTCCTCTGTACCAGACCCAGTGCTAAATACTTTTCACACAGTATCTTATTTAGTCTTCTCCAGAATTCTGTGACCTAGATACTATTATCACTGTCTGCAGATGTGGGAACTGAGGCACAGAGAGGCTGGATAACGGCCCAAAGTCACACAGCAAGTAGATCAAAGAGCCGGGATTTAAGTACAGATCTATTGAAATTCAAGCCCACGTTCTCTCCCACTCTACCATCTCACTCACTGATACTGACTTCCCAGGGCTCAGGGATCACTCTCTCTGTTTGACAGATGAAGAAGCTGAGGCTGTGTTCAGCAATAACTAGTAAATTTGAAGATATCTGAATCCTTTGATACAGCAGTCTCACTTCTTGGTAAACTGTAGCACATGTGCACTAGCAGACATATACAGGAACGTCCATAGCAGGCCAGTTGGTAACCTTAAAGAATAGGAAATAACCCAACATCCCTCAACAGGAACATGAATAAATAAACCGTGCTGTGTCCATACAATGGAATGGTGCAACCAAGTGAAAATGAATGGAGTTTGTCTTTGTGTATCAACCAGGAGCTTTTCTCAAACGTAAGGTTGAATGAAAAAGCAAGCACATGTCTTTCTGCCACAGCAGGATACCATTTATATGAAGTTGTGAAACACAAAGCAATACTAAGTATTGCCTAGGAATGGATACCTGTCACACAAGTATTAAAACACCTATGGGAATATTTACCATGGTAATCACCTCAGGTGAGAGGGACAGAAAGGGATCAAGGAAGGATACAGAGGGGTCCTCGACTATATCTGCAAGATTTATTTCATAAAAAGAAATATGTGTGTTAGTGAGACTGTGGAGAAACAGGAATCCCATACACTTTTGGTGGGAGTGTACACTGCTTCAATCTATAAGGAGGGTGATTTAATCAAAGTTACAAATGCATATACCCTTTGACCCATCTCTATACTTCTAGAAATTTTTGTACAGATATATGCACATGCCTACAAAATTAGGTGTATACAAGATTTTACATTACAGTATTAGTTATAAAAGCAAAGGATTGGAAACAAGCTAATGCTATGCAACTCTAAAAAGTGAAGGCATTGATATGGAAAGATTTCTAAGGTGCAGAACACTGCATGAGATGCTGCCATGTGCAGAAAGTGAGGGAGGGCAGGGAAACATATGTGGTATGCTTGCATATGCAAAAAATATGTCCAGGAGGATACAGAAGAGACTAGGGTCTCTGGCTGCCTGTGAGAAGGGTGACTTGGGGACAGAAGTGGGAGACTTGTCATTGTAAGCCTCCTGTATATTTTTTTAAACACCTTTATTGGAGTATAATCGCTTTACAATGGTGTGTTAGTTTCTGCTTTATGTCGAAGTGAATCAGCTATACAAAAATATGGAACGCTTCACGAATTTGCGTGTCATCCTTGCGCAGGGGCCATGCTAATCTCCTCTGTATCGTTCCAATTTTAGTAAATGTGCTGCCGAAGCGAGCACCTTCTATATTTTTTTAAATTTTGGTATACGCAAGTATATTGCCTGTTCAAAGAATGACAGAATGTTAAAACGCTGAAGCTCAGGAAGGTTCCATAATCTCCAAGGCTGATGTTAAGAACTGGGACAGAGGTCTGTGTTAACCACTCCCCCACGGTGCCTCCCAGACTGTGGTGGGTGTGCATCGGTGACAGTACCGGGCACCAGGACATCCATTCCACCTGCACTACCTCTGTGGCCTAGAGCAGGCCTTGTATATTTCTGGACCTGAGTTCCCATCATCCACATGAGGGGGTCCTTCCTGTTCAGACGTGCTACTAGTTCCCATTCCTCAGAAGTGCTGCCTCCGAGCAAAAGGCTAGGGCCAGGAGGTACCTGGAACAGAGCACACAGGAATCCTGGAAAGGATTCCCACCCAAAGCTCCAAAATCCTGACCACAGTTTCCCCCAACAAAAGCCTGCTTGTACCACCACAACAGCCTGCCAGCAATTACCCCCAATTACAAACCCAGAGCCCAGCAAGGCCTCAATTAGTCTGAAAAGGAGCCTGAGGAGGGGCCGGTACGCAGTGTAGTGCCCACGTATTGTCTCCACCCACAGGGTAGCACACTCCTCTCGGTGAAGCCCACGGCCTTGGATACCTGGGAACCATGTCCTCAGGATATGGTCCTGAGGAGAAGGCTGTTGGCTCTCCTTCCCAGAGTGACCATTCCCGGCAAGGCTCAGTCAAGTGCTATGTCCTGAAATGCAGCTCTCTCCCTGCACACACCACACACACCCTTCCCACTTACCACTTTCCCAGGCAAGGTGTGACATTTCCAGGCTATCATCCCCATCAACCCCAGATGAAAACATCCCTGGGCGAACCTGCAGAGAGAGGGATGCCCCAGGCTGATGCCTTTAAATCACCACTGTTATGGACTTGGCTCAAAGTGTTGGGAGGAGGACCAAATGCCCACCTCTTCCCAGGGAAGGATGGTCTCTGAATTCTTCTCAGAAGCATCCAAAAGCAGAATTGTCCCTAATCTTCTTTGCAGGCCTAATCTTCTCTGCAGGTCTAATCTTCTCCTGCAAATTCCCTGAGAGGAACACCGTCAGGTTGCAGAGCCCTGGGTTTGGCAAGCTTTGAGCTTTTCATGAATTGGCCCCCATGCCCGTCTTCTTCACAGTGGGTGTGCATGGCTGTGACAAAGACTGTGTGCATATGTGTGTGTACAGAGATCTCAAGTGGGTGTGACCATGTATGCGGGGAGGACCAGAGGTTATAGGAAATGGGCCTCATAAATAACAGCTTAGATTTGGTCAGATGGAAGGAAGGAGTTCCTGACCTGGAAGCAACAGAGGCACACACTCAGAGGTGAAACTTGGGGTTCCA
Organism: Phocoena phocoena; assembly: GCF_963924675.1. NCBI lineage: Eukaryota > Metazoa > Chordata > Mammalia > Artiodactyla > Phocoenidae > Phocoena > Phocoena phocoena. The sequence goes on along the minus strand of NC_089222.1, from coordinate 21,542,836 downwards.
AAGTCAAACTGCCATTTAGTGGCTGGAGGCCTTCAGCAAGTTACTTAACGTCTGTGAGCCTCAGTTTCTTTATCTATCAAATGGGAATAGCACCAACCCCTCAGCTTACCACTGGACCACCAGGGAATTCAGTTGTCATAAAAATGAAATGAGAGGGCTTCCCTGGTGGCGCAGTGGTTGAGAGTCCGCCTGCCGATGCAGGGGACACGGGTTCGTGTCCCGGTGCGGGAAGATCCCACATGCCGCAGAGCGGCTGGGCCCGTGAGCCATGGCCGTTGAGCCTGCGCGTCCGGAGCCTGTGCTCCGCGACGGGAGAGGCCACAGCAGTGACAGGCCCGCGTACCGCAAAAAAAAAAAAAAAAAAAATGAAATGAGACACAGCTTTGGGAAAGATCCCTAGTGTTCTCCTTACTTGCTGCAAATAATAAATCCTTCCTTCTCTCGAAAAAAAAAAATGAAATGAGAAAATGCATGTAAAATCCCTGGTTCAAAATAAGCGTTTAATAAAGGATAGCTATCTTAACCCTTTATAATGATGACAATAACAATAATAGCTGGAGGTACACAGCGGTCTTTAGAGAATGCTTTCTAGAAGGAAAAGGCCTGTTACAGCATGTCTGTCTGTCTGTATAACACTGTAATTTGTTCTTCCACTTTGGAAAACTGGCAATTTCTACTAAAACTAAACAGATGCCTACTCTCCTACGTAGTCATTCACGAGTAATGAAATGCCCTTCACAAAAAGACACGTAGAAAACGTTGACAGTAGCTTTATTTATGATATCCCAAAACCGGAAACAACACAAATGTCCATCACTAGGTGAATGGATAAGCAAATTGTGGAATATTACACAGCAATAATATCTGATACATTCAACAAGACGCATGGATATCAAAAACATATTACGCAGAAGAAACCACAGTAAAAAGAGTACATGGGGTATGCCCCCTTTATATGAAGCTCAAAGCACGCCAAGTTCATCTATGGTGACAGAAATCAGAATACCTGTTACCTTTGGGAGTAAGTATGGATGAGGAAATGATAGGAGGGAACCTTCTGACGTGACAGAAATGTTAAAGCTCTGTATCTTGATCAGAGCGGTGGTTACATGCTATATTATATGTAAAAATACATCAAGCTGTACACTTGAGGTGCATATTGTTTACCATATGTAAGTTAAACGGCACACACACCATTCTGGCGTGATGGAAATCTTCTTCGGAAGCCCAGTAATAGGGAACATAAAACTCAGCCCTTCTCCCTTCCTCTGGACTTCATCTAAGCTAGGCATCTAAAACTGCCCTCCTACATGGACGCTCTTTAGATGGTGCCCATTTTTGGAGAGAAATATGAATGAGAACCACGAGGAAGAGCTCTTTCAGGCATCGCCTCATGGGCCTGCTTAGGGCTCCAGACAGCAGGCCTTACCTTGCAAGCTAGCTGCCACAGATGCAGAGGCCTCTCTCTTTCTAGTAAAGTTAAGTCTGACTGTTTCAGACACATCCTCGCCATGATCGGGGGTGGGGGAGGGGTGGGGGAACCAGGAAGATGTCCTGTGTCCCTTCCTAAGGTTCAGCAACATGGCTGTCCCACCATAATGAGCAGATAGCCCCAGACGACAGAGGACTCTCAGATCCTGAGCTGGCCCTCTATGGTCCAGCCACTCTTCCCCACCTGCAGTCCCTTTCTTAGAAATTCCAGCTTCATAATAAGGAAAGTGGCATCTCTCAATTCTCTGTGGAGCACAGCCATGTTCCAATTCCACTACAATGCAGTAAGCCCACCCTGGTGCAAAGCACTGAGTGAGAAGTGGAGGACACAGTCTCTGCCCATCAAGGCTTACAGTTTGGATGTGGAAAAAGGCAACTTTAAACAAGAATACATCACGCTCTCAAGCATGTGTTTGGGCCTACTGTCAGGGTACTCACTGTTCAGAGCTGAAGAAAATGGCTTTGGGCCATGGGAGTCAGAGCCATAGGATACCAGAGGAAGCTGGCCAGCAGCTCCTGCCACCCTAGACTTCTCTCTCTGAGAGCATTCCAGAGGTCTTTGGAAGGGAGAGGTCCTGACATGGCCCAGGAACCACTCCCTCTGCCTTTTCTTTCTGAATTAGGCTCAACCAGGAAAAAGGTCTGCAACTGCACTGCAGTCTACCTGCTACAGGGTAGGGCGTACACTCCTTGGGGCAAAGAGGTGCTGATGGACTTGAAGCCCAACGCCAGTAAGGTAAGGAGGAACGCAGAACTCTGGCCTGCTGCCTCCCAGCCCAGCCACCCGCAGACCCGGTGTGGGGTGGGGGGAATTCAGCAAGATACTTACCAACTGGAAACAGCTCTCAGCTCTGGTCTGTGAGTTCTTCCCCAGAATGGGTAATAGCGTCCTCTCTCCCTCTCTCCCTTTCTCTCTCCTCCTCTCTCTCTCTCTCTCTCTCCTCTCACTCTCTCTCTCTCTCTCTCTCTCTCTCTCTCTCTCTCTCTCTCTCTCTCCTCTCACTCTCCTCTCTCTCTCTCTCTCTCTCTCTCTCTCTCTCTCTCTCCTCTCACTCTCCTCTCTCTCTCTCTCTCTCTCACCACTTCCCTACTCTTTCTCACTCTCTCTCCCAAGCACATATTTGGGTAAGTGACTCTGCTAATCCTAACCAGGCTGAATAATACCGGCTGGCCTGGGGCCTGGCGCCGTGTGGGTGTGTGCATGGGAGAGAACCGTGCAAACTTCTCTGCAGCCTGTCAGTTCGGGCAGCAAGCACATCTACAAGACAGATGAAGCCTGTGTGAGTGGCCTGTGTGTGTTCAAGTGCATCAGGTATATGTTCTGTACCCGAGCTTCTCAAAAGAACTCTGAACACCAGCCTCGCCATGGTGACGTCCAGGTGGCAGCCCAGTCACCCTAACCGCGGGCCAAGGACATCAGAGAATCAGCAGGCTTCTTGGGAGTCAGACTTGCAGACATGGAGCCAAGAGATCAGTCTTCAGATAGCTGGGTGTGGGAGTGTGTGAAGAGGCTTAGAGTCCCAGCATCAGACTGACAGGTTTTCCACCAAAATGTGCAGGATCTGAACTAGTATATGTGACAGGAGAGTGTGAGAGAGTAGTGGGGGAAAGGAGAACTGGAGGGGATAATGGGGGTTGACTAAGAGAGAGATGGATAGATGGAGGAATGTGACCTGGGTAGAGAGACCTGGAGTCCGTAGGGTGAGGTGGGCCGGGACGGTGCTGACAGATGTTGAGGTGTGGAGTCGCGCGGGTATGTACTAATCACCACGCGTTTTCAAGCTTCCCTTTTCCCGCCGTGGCGCCGCAGAGTTCCCTCTCGCCCCGCAGGAGCGGGGAGCGGTGGGTGCTCGGGGGCCTCCGCCGCCGGCGGCTCGGGGCCAGCTGAGCGGGGCCAGGGAAGCTCCTCTGCCTGCCTCGGGGCCGCCGGGCGGCTCACCTGGCGGGGCCCGGCCACCAGGTTCCCAAGGCGCGGGCCGCTCCAGCGCTGTTGCAGGATTCCCGGCCGTGGGAAGAGGAGCGCCTCGCTCCATCAGAGCTGAGGGCACAGCTCGCTCCGGCTGTCGGGGCCTCCGCCGCGCGGGGCGGACGCGGGGCCGGCGGCCGCGCTACGTCGGCGGGTCTCCACGGCGTCGGCCGGCGGTGCTCGGGCTGGAAGACCGGAGCCGCAGCTGCGGGCCGCCGGGAAACCCGGGCCGGAGAGGCTGGGAGCTCCGCCCGGCCCTTGGACGTGGGCACCGCCCCAAGGTCACTGAGCCGGAGCCCTGCGCGCCGCAACGCCCTGGGGCCCCACACAAGCCTCGGCGCGGTCTGTCTTGCCGGCGGGATGCCGACCTCGCCCAGAAGCAGGGCCCTACCCAGCCTGCCCAAGAGGGTTGAGAAGTAAACCAAGGCGCGCCCCACCGTTTCCTGGAGAGATCGATACCTGGGAGCAGGACTCCTCTTCCTTCCTACTCAGAAAATCCTTGAGAGCAACCCCTTCCTTTACCCCCAACCCCAACCCCTACACACACACACACACACACACACACACACACACACACACACAGTCCTTAAAGGCTGAAAAGGGAGCCAAGTTTGGAATTCAGGGAAGTGATGACACACACAACAATGCTGTCACACCTGGCTGCTGCAGGCCAGCAGCGGAAATGCCTGCAAGGGGGAGAGAGGGAGAGGGAGAGGGAGAGAGGGGGCGCCAGCCTGGGTGGTCAGAAAAAAACAGAGGAGAGAGCAGCCCCCCACCCCCCAGCTGTATTTTCCCCTGCCAAGGCCCTGGAGGAGGATGGACAGTGAGGTCAATCTGCAGCAGCCCCAAACCCAACTCACACCACTCCCACCCATAGCCTGGGCACTAAGGGGGGTGAGGAAGAAGAAAACACCTTCGCTCTTGCTCAGGAAGCAACCACAGAAGTTTTGAAGAAGAGCTGCTTGCCCCGGTGTATGTTGGAAGCAGTGAAAGAAAACAATCAAGCCACTTGGGACCTTTTCCCTCTTACTGTGGTGCTCAGGCCAGGCTGCCCTGCTGAGCTCTCTGGAGTCATCTTCAAGATGCTGAATTCCAAAGCCTGATCACCCTGTCCTCCTTTCCTTTAATCTCAGAATGCAGATCAGGGGCCTGAGTGGGAAGAGGCCGCACATGAGGGTACGGCCTGTGGATGCTGGGGAAAAGGCCCATAGGCCACCAGTGGCCCTTCAGGCTTCCTCAGAGACTGGGCAGCTTGGGAGGAAGAGGTAGTGACAGGCATTGGGCCAGCCACTCCAGACATGCCAACCACTACACACACCCGCATGACATCCATTCAGTTCACCTTCCTCCACAAAGTATCCTGGCCCCATCGGCGACAAGGGGTGTGGGGCATGAAGACTCAAAACACCGGCCATCTCTCTCACACTTTATGATTGCAGACTTTTGGTTAAGGCTGAGTTAACTGTTAAAAGACACACCTGACTATTTTGCCAACACTGATTTCCCCTGAGACAACCTCCCTGCATGCAACTGGGTCCCAATCAGACTTCTGCTGAAAGTAGGTGAGAATTCACCCCTCAGCCCTGGAGAAAGATCGAACAAATGTCTTGTCAGGAGAGAGATTTGAACAAGTACCTCCCTTACAGCCTGTTGTTTTTCTTCCTAGGCTGTGATAGATTATATACACCAGCAGCGAGAGAGGCAGGAAGAATTGAGAAAGAAAGAAAAGGGGAAATGGGGAAGGGAAGGAAAGAATAAATAAAGGAGAGAGAGGACAGAGAAAAGAGGAAAAAGAAAGAAGATGCAATATTCACGAGCCACATTTACTCTGATACATGATACACATATACCATTACATAGCTATAAGCATAAATGTGTTTTACCCCATAAATATAAATATCACACCTTGTATATGTGCATACCTGTGTTTCTGCACCAGCACACGCACACCCGGACAGCTGGTATCTCACGTGTCACAAGGACAGACCCTCCCCATGACTTCTATTTGTGATGCGGTGCACATACATATACAGTCCCCCAAAGCCCCACGGCAACATCTGCGCCTGTGTCGGCGCAGGAGCACAGTGGGGTCTACTTGGTTAAAGGGAGTCTCTGTGTGTTAAAGCACACATCCAACCCGTAGGATTACGACGCGGTTACTGAGTAGGGGTCTGGTCCCTAGGTCCAGGAGCGGCGCAAGGAGGGGTGCAGGGGCTTCAGGCGGAGCCCCTGCGCCCCTCTTCCCAGCGATCTTCTTCCCCGGCTCCGTCCCGGCCCAGTCACTCTGAGAGCGCAAGGGACAGGACAGGCCGAGGTTTCTTCGTTCAGTGACACGGGTTTCTGGGCTGAATTTCCCAAAGCCAACGCGCAGCTCTCTGCACCCCACCCTCGTCCGGCCCCCTCGCCGTCCCGCCCCTCCCCCGGACCGGAGCTAGAAGTTTAGCCCCCAGCCAGCAGCGAAGGGCAGAGCAAAGGAGTCGTTTTCTTTCACCTGGAAGCTGCGAGGAGGCTTGGCGCGCCTCTCCCCGCTAGGGCCCGAGCTCCCAGGGCACGGGCCAAGTGCGGACGGACCCCGCCGAGGCCCTCGGCATCTCCCGGCCCAGTCCGCAGAGCGAGCACCGGCAGATTCAAGGGCTTGTGAGAGCGTGAGCGCGGCTGTCCGCCGGGCCCCCTAAGCTCGCTGGGAGGGGGCAGGCTGGTCCGGGCTGTGCGGGGCGTTTACAAAAAGTGACTTGGAGATGAACTCTCCCATGCGCGGCTGGCCGCCCCGCTATAGGGGCGAAGGCGCCTGACGCAAGCGGAACTCGGCGGAGCCCATACGAATCAGAACAGAGCGAGGCTCCTGGCGCACTAGGGACTCCAGGAGGCAGCTCTGCCAGAGACGCGGGTCTTGCCTCGGGAAACCGGAGGGTGGGGGGAGGGGAAGAGCGCAGAAAAGAAAACCCACCGAGGCGGGGACTGGCCTGGGCGGGGAGGGGCGGCGGAGCCGGAGCCCCTCTCTGTTGGGCGGACTGCCCATGGCCAGAGGCTGAGTTCCACTCCCGCCGACCTCTCCCTAGGGGAAGGGAAAGAAGAGAGAGGCGCGAGAGGCCGCCAGCGAGAGCGCGGGCGGTATCCGCAGTCTCCAGAAGTTTGAGACTCGGCCGTGAGCGGACTTGTGCGCCGGGACTCTTTGCCGCGCCAGCGCCAGCGGAAAAGAGCAGGGACTACCCGGCCGCGGCGCGCCGGCTTTGTCATGATGGCTAGCTATCCCGAGCCCGAGGACGCCGCGGGGGCCCTGCTGGCCCCGGAGACCGGCCGCGCAGCCAAGGAGCCCGAGGCGCCGCCGCCGCCGAGCCCGGGCAAGGGTGGCGGCGGCGGCGGCGGCGCCGGGACAGCCCCGGAGAAACCGGACCCGGCGCAGAAGCCCCCATACTCGTACGTGGCGCTCATCGCCATGGCGATCCGTGAGAGCGCCGAGAAGAGGCTCACGCTGTCCGGCATCTACCAGTACATTATCGCCAAGTTCCCGTTCTACGAGAAGAACAAGAAGGGCTGGCAGAATAGCATCCGCCACAACCTCAGCCTCAACGAGTGCTTCATCAAGGTGCCGCGCGAGGGCGGCGGCGAGCGCAAGGGCAACTACTGGACGCTGGACCCGGCTTGCGAGGACATGTTCGAGAAGGGCAACTACCGGCGCCGCCGCCGCATGAAACGACCCTTCAGGCCGCCGCCCGCGCATTTCCAGCCGGGCAAGGGGCTCTTTGGGGCCGGAGGTGCCGCGGGTGGCTGCGGCGTGGCAGGCGCGGGGACCGACGGCTACGGCTACCTGGCGCCCCCCAAGTACCTGCAGTCCGGCTTCCTCAACAACTCGTGGCCGCTACCGCAGCCGCCCTCGCCCATGCCCTACGCCTCGTGCCAGATGGCGGCGGCCGCTGCGGCGGCGGCCGCAGCAGCGGCGGCCGCAGGCCCGGGCAGCCCAGGCGCGGCCGCTGTGGTCAAGGGGCTGGCGGGCCCGGCTGCCTCGTACGGGCCGTACTCACGCGTGCAGAGCATGGCGCTGCCTCCCGGCGTAGTGAACTCGTACAACGGCCTGGGAGGCCCGCCCGCCGCGCCCCCGCCGCCGCCGCCTCACCCCCACTCACACCCGCACGCACACCATCTGCACGCGGCTGCCGCACCCCCGCCGGCCCCGCCGCACCACGGGGCCGCCGCACCGCCCCCCGGCCAGCTCAGCCCCGCCAGCCCGGCTACTGCCGCGCCCCCGGCGCCCGCGCCCACCAACGCACCCGGCCTGCAGTTCGCCTGCGCCCGGCAGCCCGAGCTCGCCATGATGCATTGCTCTTACTGGGACCACGACAGCAAGACCGGCGCGCTGCACTCGCGCCTCGATCTCTGAAAGGCCAGGGCCCGCCGGCTGCGAGGATGCAGGAACGCGCGACGCCGGCCTTGGACGCAGCCACCGCCGCCAGCCAGACCGCGCGCCCGCTGGGGCCGCCCCCTGAGCCAGCGCCCACGGCCCCTCTGCGCCTCCGCGCTCCCCTCGGCTCCCCTCGCTCCTCTTTGTCTCCGCTTCTCCTCCTGTGCTCGCCTCCCTGTCCTCTATGCCCTTTCGCTCCTCCGGCCTACAGGCCGCCTCTCCACGCGTTTTCTACAGGCCTAGTCTTCTCCGGGCGCCCCAGAGTCCAAGCTGGACACCGGTTGCCAAAAGTCACGGCGGAGAGGAAGTGCCCGGGGCCGAGGTGCAGCCGGGCTTCGGCGGCGCAGACCTCCTGGCCTTCTCTCACAGGTCGGTGCGCTCGCGCTCGGCTCTCTCCGTCCGGCTGCCGCGCCATCCTTGGCTAGAAGCGCCGGCCTGGGCGGGCAACGAGACCCGTGCCGACCGAGAAAGGGACGAAAGTGTATTTGCTCCGCGTACCCTCTTGGAGCTGTTCAGAAGCCCCTTGCTGGGGTCCACTGGGCCGGGCGGGGGGTGGGCCGGAGCAGGGAGCCGGGGCCGCCTCGCTCGGCCGCCTGCGCCCGGGTTTACACCGCATCCGGGCTCGGAGAGAGGCTGCGTTTCCCCCGCTCTCCATCCCGGCGCTTCGGGCCCCTTCAGGCCCGGGCGTCTGGCTAATGTTTTGCTAAAAAGATGGGGAGGGCTATTTTAGATGATGTCAAAAAAATATATTTTTTAAAAGAAAAATCTCACCGGAAAACCGGCGAAGTATTGTGGCCTTGGAGTTTGCTAAAGCAAAACATGGAAATCTTCTCTACAGGAGATTTGAAGTAGAATTCCTGTCGGCCCTTCAAAAAGCTGTGTTCACAGAGGTAGGAGAATATGCCCAGTAACAGACGGTTTCCTCTGCAAACTAGAGGATTTCCCCCCTCAACCTATCTTTTTAAAAAAATATCAAAAAATTTCCCCTATCTTCCGATGCAAACCCCCGAGCGCCGGGAGATCACTGCCTGCCTGGCGGAAGCTGCAGGGACAACTCATCCCCTCCCTGATTTTTGTTTTTCAAACGTCTTGCTTCTCCCACCTTGGGCAGGAGAAATGTGAAACCCGGCAGCAGTCGGACCAGGCGGGCTTGTGGCCCCGAGCCTGCTGGCCCAAAACTCTAGACCTGGTTGTTCTGTAGTGTGTCGTTTGGAGGACCAAATTTTTCTAGAAAGAACTAGAGCACTTTTGTTGTTTGTTTGTTGTTGTTTTGTCTTGTCGATTCCCGAATAAATTTTTTTGTTCTTTTCACACGGACTTATATTATTTACGTCGCGTCTAAGTTTGTTCAGCAGCTAGTTAAAAGAGGGAGATTTTTGGCAAAAAGTTATCCTTTTTCAGATAAACAAGGGTTGAGGGCAGCCGGAGTGGGGGGCCTTTGTGGTTGTCGCTGCTGCTTTGTTTTCCCGGGGATTGTTTGTTTTCTGTGTCATCGCTGGTCTGTTGAGGCTGTTTCACGTCATCGCAGAGACATTATTTGCCGTGGTTCTCTCACAAGGCGTGACTGTACGTAGGATTTGTTCTATTTTTGCATCCACGCAAGTTTGAACTTCACCTCCTCCACAGCCGTGCTAGGTGTATGGGCTGTGTTTTTATTATATTGTCTTCATGCTTTTCAATTTTTCCAGTTAAATCTAACAGCCAGAAGAGTTTATTCCAAATAGATAAAATCCTGGTTGCGGAAATGCTCTGTAAGCTGAAAACCTCTGTACAAATGTAACGAGTGACTGATTGCCTTATTTTTAATGGTCAGAATTCATTTACCTTGAGATACGTGTAAGAGATTTGGCAATATCAGAGATAGGTGAACATACGGCCTGGCTGCAGAAATGTAATCTTTCCTCTCTCTTTTTCTTTAATGAGACTCTTCGAATAACGAATTCAGACTGGTGCTTCCGCGCAGGCACACGGGAGTTCGACCGGATTACAGGCCGGGGCTGAGAGGAGGATTAGAGGTGGTCAGCTTTCAGTCGTTCGGCGGGATGACGAGTATCAACCAACTCTTGCTGCCCCTGCAGCGGCGCAGCTTGAGCTGGACCCCGCTCCCAGCCATGTGTTGCTCACTGCCCCCCACCCAGCCTGTACAGCAGTGGCCACAGGTCCAGGCCGACCAGTAAGCCGGGAGGAGCTGCCCGCGGCAAGGAATGAGCCTGCAGGCCTCCCACTTCAGCCTATACTGGTGGTTACGCCTTGGCAATGTTAGAGTGGGAGCCCCGTTACGTGTAGTTGGCCCCAAGGGGAAGTGGCCCAGGCTCAGAAATCCCACTTCTTCCTCGGGCATCCCGGGGAGGCTGGAAGGTGGAGGATGAAGCCGTGCGGGTTCTGAGGAACATCACCCCGAGACCGGGACTGGAGCCTGCCAGGGCCAGGGGAAGCAGAGCAGGCTGCAGACGAGCTTCAGCCCCGGCAGGCGAGAAACCCAAGAGGCTGGTCAGGCTTGGTGTCTGGGTGCTTCTGGCAACCTGTTGCACCTTTGTCTGGCTGACTAAGGTGAGGTGGGGAAAAGAAAGTAGATGGCTGCGTGCTTGCCCGTGCCTTCTGTGATGTGAACGTGTATCTCATTGGTAGTTGTATGGTCTATGCCTGCTGCAAACGTATGTGTACAGTGTAAGTCATGTCCTGGTGACAGGGAGAGAGGTGTGTATATCTGTCATTCACCCTCAGAGACGGCGTATATTTTAGGCATTGTAATAATCGCGTGGCTAATATTCAGGGAATGGTTACTGGGACCACAGCGTGTGGCGCATTCATAAGTCATTGGTAACATATGCAGTTATGTTCTGGGTATATAATTTTGGTTTGTTGAATGAAAACAGAGAATACATACAGAGCCTTTGCTTCAGCTGGTCGAGGCTCTCTGTTCCAAGGCTGGCTCTCAGCACCCCACAACTGCTATTCCAAGCAGAGAAAGAAGAGAAGGGAAGTCTTCTGGGCAGAGCCTCCAGTGAGGTGGGGAAGTTGGCCTAGGCCAGCGCTGCAGGACAGAGCCTTTCTCTGTCCCCCAAGAACTGAAAGGCGAGAGGCACCCACGACTGGGGAAAGAGCAGTAGCCTCACCCAGTTCGGAGGATGAGATGGAGGAATCGGGGAGGGACTCCTGGTCTACACAGGGATTAGAGGAGTTGAGAGAAGGGAGCCAAGTCATACCCCACTTCCCCATGGATGCCCGCAGAAAGACATCTGTCTCTAATTCCAGCCCCAGGAGGTTCTCCAAATCTCTACAGTTTGGTCATTTCCCCCCAGTGTTACAAGTTCGGGGCAATGGTTGATTTTCTTCATCTTTCATTTCCTTTCTTTCCTCTCCCTCTTTGCACTTTTGAGTTTCTGTTAGAGAAGATGATTTAAGGAATTCCCTAAGCAAGGACAAAAGTATTTAAGAGAGTTCCTGATATGTAGCAATTATGCCTTAGCATATACAGTCTGGTCTAGATGGCCAGACCATGTGGGTATATGTATACATGTTTGCCAGAGTGTATTGTAAATACAACGTAAATAGCTTGATATAAATACATTGCCAATTTCTGCATGTCCTGGGTAATGAGTTGCTACACATGGCATTGAATGAGGAGTATGTGCGCACTTGTATGCGTGTAAACATCCTCACACTCAGCACTGATAAGATGAGCCCCTCTCCTCACATTTACACACAAATTCTTGGTCATCCCCACCCCCTAGAACTGCCCAGCCAGAGTACTTGGGTTCTGGTGGGGGAGAGTGTCCAGTTCTCAGGGGGACCTGGGAGAAATCTTTGCCAGTGCAGTACATGCACCAAGGGACTGTAAAATGGGGACCTAGGAGGTTCTCTGGGATGGCTCTGCACCCTACTCCAGAGGGTGTTCTGGGCCTGTTTCCCCCTTGTCTAAGTAAAGCGTTCACTGCTCTCCCTCCTGGCTTTGGGCAGGCAGGAAGCCCAAGACCTTTCGCCTGAGGTTAGGTGTCCTTCTGCCCTTGCCTGGGCCTCTCACTAGCCAAGGCTGGAGCTCCAGGCTGGGAAGAGCCCCCTGGTGGTGGGTAGAAACCAGGGGTGGACCAGGGCTTCTTGCAGCCAGATGGGCAGGAGAGGATGGGCCAGGAAACTGGGTCAGACCCAAGACAATCGGCCCATGAATAAGCTCTTCCCGTAATGGAGGTCTGGTGCACCAGAACCGCTGAGCCAGGCTCCTGGTCTCCAGGAGTGGGTCAGGCTCCAGGAAGAGCGGCTTGGTCAGGCTGAGGTTTCCTGCGATGCTCCCAGTCTGTGGAGATAAGCCAGCGGTGACTATGCCTTGTCAGTCCCGCTGCCTCTGGAGGGCAGCCCCTGCTTCTGGGAGTAGCCTGTGGAACCTATATGAAGGGGTGGGCCCAGGAGCCCACACCTCTCCTCTGTGGTGGGGACCGGAGGCCTGGAGTGGTTGGGAGCGACCTTCATGCCCCAGAACCACAACCAGAAATGAAAGATTCTTCACTTCACTTCTGAAGGATTCTTGAAACCAAGTGATCTGATTGGCTTTCTGCTTTCTGGAGAGAGGGCTCCATTCTGTCACAAGAGTGTCTGGGCCCCAGGAACCCCAAATCTTGTTTGGGGTCCTGAGAAGAGAAGGAGCCAGACAGAGGTCACCCAGCTGTCTGTCGGGCAAACAGCCTCAGAAGTTTTAAGGAGAGGCCTGAGAGTACCGAGCCCAGCTGCCCACCTGCCAACCGATGTTCGATGTTGGGGAGCTCAGTGGGTGAAGGGGGAGCCATCCAGAGGAGAAGGAAGCACAGGGCTGGGTCTGAGCTGTGGGCAGATTTTACTCTGGAAACGTCTGCTATGCCAGCTGTTTGCTGCTCCCTCCTCGGTGGTAAGCTCTCACAAGCTTGTTCTGGGACCATGTCACCCCAGGGAGATGGTTTGTGCAGGAGGGGGCAAGGACAGGGACTGTTCAGCCTGGAAGGACTAGTGTGGAGGCTGGTGACCTCCTTTAATAACTGTGGGACCTTGGGGGAAAAAAAAACCCTTCTGAATTTCAGTTTTCTCGTCTGTAAAATAGAATTACACATACCTTGCCAGGGTTATTAAAATAATTAAATGTTCTCATGTCAAAATGCCCAGTTTATAATAGATAGTCAATATGGTTTTCCTTCCCCTATTGAAAGAGGAAAGTAAGAAAGAAGGGAGGAAGGGAGGGAGGGATGAAGAGAAGGGGGAGAATGGGGAAAGGAGGGAAAGAGGAAGAAAGGAAAAGCCTTTGGTAGTAAATCTGTAGAGTATGACATCCAAATGCAGCAGCTGTGGCCACCCCTGCACGGCCCAAGAGCCCAGGCCACTGATCACCTTGGCCATCCGGGCTCGGACGATTGCATCCACCCTGCCTCAGCCCCTTGACCCTGGGGGTGAGGCACGTTCTGTTGCTGTAATACCCGATTCGTGGGGGCACAGACGGAGAGCCTGGTCCGGGGCTCCTCCAACCGCCCTCTCGCTTCTCCTAAGCCAGTCTTCACCAATATATGAGGTTTTCCCTGAGAAAGGCCCACTGACCTGCGAAGTGACACCGACTCAGGCGCTTGGGACCAGCAGCAGCCGCCACTCTCAAGCTCTTGGGCCGACGCCCCCACGCCCTCAGGTGCCTCCCTCTGGAACGCGGTGCTGTTAGAACTTTTTCAGAAAAGCAGTAGGTAGCCACGAGGTGGGAGGTGGCGGAGGTCAGCTTGTGGGAGAGGCTCTCCCCGGTCTTTGTGGAGAAACGGGAAACCTGAGGGGTAAACGCAGGAAACGGGTTGGCCGAGCTGCGGCGGGCAGAGGCGCAGCCCGCGGGTGACAGCGGAGACCGCATGGGGCCGTGGCTCCGCACAGCCGGGCCCGGGCGCCAGAGCCTCCAGTCCGCGGGCCTGGTGACGGCGCTACAAGCGCGGATCCCCAGGCGCGGACCCGGTGCCTCCTGGCAGCTCTAAAACTTCGGTGAGAACGACTGGGCCCGTCTGAGCTCAGGGTGCTCCGGACAGCAGGGCGAGCAGGGGAAGCGCAGGAGACCCTGACCGTCCCCAGAGGTGGCGGGGCGCACCGGGCATTGGCCGCCCGAGCCCCCGCCACGCCGGGATACTGACTCCGCTTCTCCGCGTTGGGAGCTCAACCTGACCTCGTTGTCCTTAGTAATAGCACTATCAAACCGAATAAAATAAAACCTTTTCCGGATTCTCCACGGAAAGTTTTCTTTAGGCAGGCGAAGAAAAGGAAAGGACAGGATCCCGGGAAACTTCAATCCCTATGGATGAGGAGGGAAGGTGAATGTGCTTTTTGCTTTTTTTTGTTTGTTTCTAGGGAGAAAGAAGGAAATTCGACACATATTTTTAAAAATCTACCCCCAACAAGTCCCAAAGGCTGTGAGTGTGAGCAGAGTCAGGAAACCGAGCCCCTGCCCGCAGTGACATCGGGCCTTTGTCTTCTTTCCTGAAGCCCCCATGACTGCTGACCGCGCCAAGATAAAGGCCGGGTCAGAGCCCTGTGGAATCCTGAGGGAGGGGGCAGCGGGGCTGTCCATTGGCCGCTTCCAACAGGCCGGCCTTGCCGGAACGGGGCTACCCAGCCAGAGGCTGCTCCCCCAGCCCCAGGCCCAACTGAGGCACGGATCCGCGTTTCTCGACTTGCCCTGAGTCTTCTGCCACTAAGTTCCCTGGACCCAGTCCCCACCAGCGCTATATTTTCCTATTTAAAGGCTCCAGGAGGGGTGAGGGGCCATGCCCACCGTCTCCCCCCACCTCCCACCCCCGGGACGGACGTCGCCTGATTTGGTCCTCTAGAGTGGAATCGTGAGCAACTTCTGCTGCGTCTCTGGCGTTTGCGGCCGCTGGGCTCGGTTGGCCAACAGGATCCGAACCCGTGCCGTGACTTCGCCGCTGCGCCTCTGTGCCTTCTCGCGGTCCTGGAGACCCCTCCAGCTCTTGGCCTCAAATTTTCGGCGTAACGCCCTCCTGTCGGCCGAACGGGTCTGCGGAGGTGGCAGGAGAGCATTTGTGACCCTATCCTACCGCTTTTTGTGATTTAGTAACGCGCGTCGCCGCGGAGCTCAAGCCTCCGTGCTGTTGCCTTTGCACGGCGGTGTGGAGACCCCAGGGTACGCGTAGGGTCGGTTTCTCCGCAGACACACGCAGGTGATGCGAGTGCTGCGCAGCTCAGACTTCTTCCGAAGAAAGAAAGGGAAGACGAGCCCGGCGACCTGCGCGTGCGGAGATGGAGGGATCTTCAGCAGTCAGGCTGCGCGCCTCCCGCGTACACCAACAAGGTTGTGCGCTGGGGCCCCCAGCCGGCGCTGCAGCCGCACATTTTCCCAAGCTGAGGGCGAATCCTCGGTTCCCTTCCCTTCATGATGGCTTGTGGGGGTAGGGGCCCGGGCCGTTCTCCCCGAGCCTACTGGAAGATCCGGGCCCCTCTTTTATCTTCCATGGGGACGCGACCTGGGGAGGAAAAGGAAAGGCGACAGACCAGGGAAGTGAGGCCCTGCAGCCTCGCGTGCCGGGAGCGCCCTCCACCTCTTCCTCTCTCGCCTCTGGCCCCCACCCGCTGACTCGGGGATCTTGGTCCCCACTGAAACTGGAGCTGCCCACCGGCCATCAGATGAGAGATAAAGGAGCCTGGCGGCGCCGAGGCTCTGACCGGATCCGGGCATTGCCGCACCCTGGAGCGGCACCTGAGATCCTACTTCCCCAGGTGGCACTGACTCAGTTGGAGAGAAACGGGTCGGCTGAGCAGTGTGTACATTCTGCCTCCAGGCACCAACAGTCGCGTCCGCGTGCGCAGTGTGCCTAGACACCTCTGCACGAGGGTATCCCGTATCCGTGTGCGTGTACACGCATACGTGTGTGCATCTGTTATCAGTCTAGAAAGACAGGCAGACACATTTACACACGCGTGGTATACCTGTGCACACGTTTGAACTCTTGCATCTGCCCTGTTCGCGCGCTGCGCAGACGCTGATGGAGCCGGCTGCTCGTGAGTAGTAATTGTGCCTCATATTTACATAGGCCTTTACAGTTTCTAATCACGATTTTTACAACTACCCTGGAGATACTGTCCTCTCGAATTTTAAGTGGGTAAACAAGCCAAGACAAGTTAATGGGTGCCCGTTTGCATGCAGACTGTGAGAGAGCGGGGCCAGCCAAAGACCTCGCCCGCTGTTGAACGTGGATGTGTTTGCTAGACGCGCTCCGAGGTTGGCCCGTTTACCGCCCTAAGCTACCTCCAGGCCCGGCGGGCCTTGGCCTTTCGCCAGGCTTCCAGGGAAACCCACAGCGCCGGGTGTCTAGTCTCAATTCGTTCGCTGATAAAAGTGCGCACTGCTAGAGCTCGGTGACCCTGGTGCCCAGAGCAGGGGAGCTCGGGGCTCGCCAGACTGCCGCGAAAGAGAACCCTAAGAGTCCAGGGCCGTGACCGCCCACGCGCAGCTGGGTCCCAAAAGTCTGGCTGGCCTGCATCCCCAAGGCAGCCACGACAGGCAAATGCGCGATCCTTTCACCCCAGCCGCAAAACCAGGAGCCCTGAGTTGTGCCAGAGCAGAAGCAGTGACGAACGAATTCTGCTGTCTTGAATCTCTAATGACCCTGCAAGAGCCGGAGCTCACCATGCCCATTTTACAGAAGTGATTAGTCGGAGGCAAGAGAGGTACAGTAAGTTGCCCCAAATTCAACAGCCGGGAAGTGACCAGGGTCGAGGCTGGAATCCCCAGTTAGCTGAGTCTGGATCCCTAGACCGCGGCTCCGATGCCCGCAGCCGGGATCGCCAGGTCCTTCCTTGCGCCACGTCTCCTGTGCGCGGCTCGAGACATCCGGCTCTTAGCCTCCGACTTCCCCCGCCAAGGACGCGAAAACTATTCTAGCTCTCACCAACATAATTTTAAAAGGTTCCTACACGCTTGGAACCTGTTTCTTATACATATATTCCCTGTGTGTTGGGCTTGGCATCGTGCTTTTTCTCCTGGGGCATTTGGTTGCCCCCCCGCCGCTTCCCCGCCCCAAGCCTTCGCACTCGGAGACTAAGGTTGCCCGAGGGCTGCAGCCTGACCACATCTCGCCGGGTGCCCTTGGGTCTCGGCGCCCGGCTCCGGCAGACTGAGGTCGCTGGTCCCCGGGCTCCAAGGCCGCCCCCATCCCGCCGAGCAAGGGCACTGGAAGGGAGCCCGCGGCACGGCGAGGTCGCCTTGCGGCCTCGCTGCCTCCAGGCTGCCCTCTGCTGGCATTAAGCGACATCATCGCAGACTCCCTCAGAGGCCCAGGAGCTGAGCCCACGAGAGAGGCTCGCGCAAGGCAAGGCTACCCCACAGCGCAGAGTGGCTGACACCACTGTTTGCTGGATCCCGGGAGTGACCGACGCGCCTTCAACCACTGCCGATACCCTCTGATATCTCTCAGTTTCTGGTCCCTGCTCCCCGCCGGCCCCGGACTCCGGGTGCTCCAACCAGGGGCTGCTCAGAGAGCCGAAGCTCTGCGCTGGCAGTCCAGCTGCTCTGGGGCTTCCGTCCGGATCACCGTCCCTCGGGGGAAGCGGGGGAAGGGTGGGAAGCCGCAACCCGCAGGCGTCCACCAGGCACGTCGCGTCAGGTCATTTGGCGGACTCTGGGGAGCCCGAGGAGAACCCCAGTCTGTGCTCAGGCCCCTTTCTTCTCAGCACCATGGCACTAGCACCCCTGGGTCAAGACCTAGAAAACCCTGCCCTCCCACTCCGTTCGACTTACAACTCCACTACATAGTCTCCTTGTCGCTTGGCTGCCTCTATTTCTCGCAGAGCACTTGTCTCCTCAACCAAATTAAGGGAGCCCCAAGGATCCGAAAGGACCGGTTCCCGACCCGCACAGTTCCCGACCCGCACGGCACACTCGCTCAGAGTCGGCCTAGTGGTGACCGCGCCTCCGTAGTCACTCTTGAAACAAGCCTTGGGCCATGAGGGGAGAAGACGCTTCCGCCTGCTGGAATCTAAGGTGGGATAAAAATTATTCAGTAATTATACCTGTGCCCTTCCAGTGCTACATATTAGGACTTTGCACGTTTTCCCTTTTCCTCTTATTTACAAAGATAATTCAAATTGAAGAAAATTGAGAAAATAGAAAATTGAGAAAAGAAAACAAAAATTACAGGTGATCCCACCCCTCCTCCACGAGGTAACCACGGTGAACATTTTGGTGACTTTCCTCTGATCTTTTATTTATCTATTTTAATAAGTCTAATTTCCATAATTACAAGAATATATTTTATATAGGATTTGCCATTTTGTATCCTGCTTCTTTTAACCTCTCACTATGGGGGTTTCTCCATATCTGATTCTTTGAAAGATGATTTGGAATGAATGCTTAATAATTCATCATATAGGTGAGCCATAATTTTTTAATATAAAAGCACTAATCAGATTTTTTTTTTTTTTTGGCAGTATGCGGGCCTCTCCCTGTTGTGGCCTCTCCCGTTGCAGAGCACAGGCTCCGGACGTGCAGGCTCAGTGGCCATGGCTCACGGGCCCAGCCGCTCCACGGCATGTGGGATCTTCCCGGACCGGGGCACGAACCCGTGTCCCCTGCATCGGCAGGTGGACTCTCAACCACTGCGCCACCAGGGAAGCCCACTAATCAGCTTTGTTTCAGGTCTAGGAATCACACTCTCCTGGTCATTAAATATGGAATCAGTAGCTGATCAAAAAATCTTGAGTCCCTTGCTGGCCCAAAAAGGAATGTTGTGGTCCCACTCTCAGGGCACAAAGGATCCACCCAGAAATTGGGAATTGCCTTGAGCTGGGAGAGGGCCTTCCAGACTCTGCTGACAGCTATTATTTCTCTTTCCTGGAGACCAGTGGAGCTGGGGTGCTGGAAGTAATGTCCTGAAAGAGAGCAGGGACCAGCAATGTGCCTGAAGAGCTGCCCTGGCCTGCCTCTAGGACCAAGCCCTGTATCCCCAGCTGGCACTCAAGACGGTATCTGCAGCCTGGGTTTCTGCATGCAGTATCTTGTAATAGGAGTCAAACATGCATTTATTTGGATCCTGGATCTTCCCTCAGAGGCTGTGTGACCTCGGAAAAGCTGCTCAACGTCTCTGAACCTCATTCTAAAACTCGGAATAATAATGCTCTCACACTGAGCCTTTTTAAAGTATTCAGCTAAATTATTGCATCACTTAGCCTAGCGCCTGAACAAAGAAATTCTCAATACATGGTAACTACTGCTCCTACTGCCTCTGCAGCTGCTGTTGCTTCTGGCATTAGCTTTGGTCTTGGGGATCACTGCAGTTGCCCTCTCCCTCAACTCCTGACCCCATTGCTACTGTTAAACACAAGCCTGAATCCTGGCACTACGCCGGGTCCAGGTTCTCAGGGCTGAAGGAGTCATTTCCAGCACTCTGGTTGGGCTGCTCAGGACCTACTGACAATCAGGCCTGGGCTTGGGTTGTTTATACTAGAACCGTTAAAACAGGAAAATATGCAAACCCTTCATTCACAGGGATCCGGCTATTGTTGGGTCAGAAATGATATTTTTGTTTCTAAAATAAAAAGTACATTTGCTGCTTTACTCACACACACATACAAACACTTTTTTGGGGGTGGGGGTTGGATGGGGAGGAGTTGAGTCTATAGGCAAAGTAAATGATCTAATTCATTTGACCAGTTCAACAAGCCTGAACTTCACGGGGCTCTTTTGTATATGTCCACAGACTAGGCTCTTATCCATCTCTCAAACAAAATGCCTTCAAAATCCATCTCCCAGGGACTTCCCTGGTGGTCCAGTGGTTGAGACTCCACGCTTCCAATGCAGGGGGCGTGGGAACTAAGATCCTACATGCTACACGGGGCAGCCAAAAAAAAAAAGAATCCATCTCCCAGACATGATGGGGGGATACCACCTCCAACTAGAAAAGAGGCTAAAGGGGAATTTCATAAGTTACACTAATTCAGCCAGCCTGATCCCAGTAGACTCAGAGGCACATCAAAATCTGAGAGAGAGGACTTCCCTGGTGGCCCAGTGGTTAAGACTCCATGCTCCCAATGCAGGGGGCACAGGTTCAATCCCTGGTCAGGGAGTTAACATGGTGTGGCCCCCAAAAAAAATCTCACAAAGAAAGTTTTAAAAGTGTGGATTTCATGATCCTCTTCAAACTGGATAGCTTTTGACTCTCTGGGGCTAGTGCTTGGCAATCCTTGTATGTGTATCTGTAAGTCAGTTCCTCCAGGTGATTCTGATGAAGCCCATGGAGGCACATTAGGGAACCACTGCTGTTCCCAATTGAATTGAAAGCTGAGGTTTCTCCAAGTGGACTCCGGAAAATACAGATTCCAAAGAGTCTTCCATTGGGACCACATGGAGTTACAAAAAGCCTGGTTCAAACACCGGATGTATGTATGAGTGTATGTGTGTATGTGTGGGGTGGTGAATACACGCTTGTTTTTGTGTGCTTTTGTTGTACTGTTGCCTTTGCATGTGTCAGGCCTCTTCGGTCACAAGTAACGTAAACCCACTAGAGCTGGCTTAAGCCAAACAGTAGGGGCAGGGGGAGATTGTTATAAGGATTTGTGGGTGACCTCTGGCGCTCCTGGCAGGGTGGCAGCCACACTTCCTGAAGGACTGGGACAACAGGGGCTGAAGTGATGGCAGAAACAGAGGTAGCTTCTCTCTGCAGACCAACTTTTTTCTTTTTAATATATATATATTTTTCACTTTGTCAATCTTTTTTAAATTTATTTTTGGCTGTGTTGGGTCTTTGTTGCTGCGGTCAGGCTTTCTCTAGTTGCGGTGAGCGGGGGCTACTCTTCAGTGCAGTGTGCGGGTTTCTCATTGCAGTGGCTTCTCTTGTTGCAGAGCACGGGCTCTACGTGCGTGGGCTTCAGTAGTTGTGGCATGTAGGCTCAGTAGTTGTGGCTCACGGGCTCAGTAGTTGTGGCTCACGGGCTCTAGAGCACAGGCTCAGTAGTTGTGGCGCACGGGCTTAGTTGCTCCACGGCATGTGGGATCTTCCCGGACCAGGGCTGAAACCTGTGACCCCTGCATTGGCAGGCCGATTCTTAAACACTGCACCACCAAGGAAGCCCCAGATCAACTTTTCTTGCTGCTCTGACCAGGCCTCTCCTCTGCTCTGTTCCAGGGAAGAGCCCAGTTATAGCTCAAATCTCTGAGTCCCAATTCCATTTTCCTGTGAGAGAGAAACTGACCCACCTGGGTTGGGTCTTGTCATCTGGAGCTGTTGGTGATGGGGAGGGTCTTGTAGTAGTTTCTGAAGGTTCCTTCCTGCGGGGAGAGAGCAGTCGTGGCACTCATTGAAGGCTAAGCAGACACCCCAAAAGTCTGATTTGCTTCAGAATGGCCCCTTCAACCACTCAATCAGTAGCTCAGGGGTTCATGATACTAGCTGCACTCCAAAAATCACCCAGGGATCCTCAAAAACTATTGTGTCCAGGTTCCATATATGGGGTATAACCAGGGCATCAGGATTTTTCAAAGCAACCCTGGTGATCCCAACATACAATAGCAATAACTAAATAGGGAACCTAGAGCAAATTTAGCCATTTCCTAAATATGCAGTGTCAAAGTACAACCAATTAAAAGAAAAAGTTTGAAAACCTAATGGGTTGCACATGGCTTATTTTCATCTTAATTGGAGACTGACATCCTAATCCCAATGTTAAATGCCATGATTATTCACATTTGACGTTTTCTAAACCTCCTAGTGTAAATGTTCATTTACATTCCTAAAGAAACTTGCCTTTTCTGGAGACCCTGAGCTACTAAAAACAAAGGATGCCTCCCTGTGGCTTTGGTTGACCCCAGCCCACTAAGGACCACCTGCCCCTTCTTTTCCTTGGTCTCCAGCTTGCTGAGACAGTCCCAAAGCTCCCAGCACTGAAGCACACTGACCTTGCTGGCTCCCACTCCAGGCTGGTGCTTCAAGGTTCCCACCCAGGGGCCTCTGACACAGGAGACCAAAGAGGAGAGACCCTGCCTCCTTAGCCAAGCTGGCAAACGCCTATCAAAACTTTGTCCTAGTCCATGGCAGGCTTGAGGAGAATCTTCATTTTATTCTATTTCCCCTCCTGGTAAGTTTCCCCAAACAGTTAATCAGCCGATCAGCAAGTATCTCATAAATAGCTACGATGTGCAAAGAAGGGAAAAAAAAAAAAAAGCATCACGCCCAGGACATCTTGTCGCTGGCAGAAGTGCAACAGCGACCCCTCTAGGCCTGGCCTTGCATGAATCTAAAGGAGCACATCAAAGGGATCCCTTCCTCAGGCCCTTTCCAGCCTGGCCCAGGGCTAGGTCTCAAGCACACCTAGAGGGTGAGGGATGGCAGGAAGGAGAAGGTAGCTATCAGCAGAGAGCTGTTCCCTGCCCCAAGAACCAGACAGCACAGACAGCAAGACCAAATTGTCTCTGAAAGCCGGGAAAGGCAGTCAACACAAAGGCCAGTGACTGATGGAGGATGTACAGAGGGTGGGGCTGGGCACACACAACCATGACCACTTTGCAGCTACAGTAAGGGCTTAGAGATGCCAAAAGAAGCCTAGGGTAGTGGTTTTCAAAGTGTGGAATCCAGATCATCAGCGTCACCTGGGACCTTATTGAAATGCAAATTCTCAAATGATTCAAACCCACTGAATTAGCAACTCTGGGGGTGGGGACTGCAATCCAAGTCCTCAAGTTGGAGAACCAATGGTCTACTCTACAGAATGCAGGGAGAGGAGGCACTCTTTCTAGACGTGGTAAGTCTAACTCTTCCAGGTTCTTAGATCTCTAAATGGGTTCCATGAAGCCAAACAGGACCTCAGAGATGTCACCCCAGCAAGAATTACTGCCCCTGTCTTCCCTAGTACCAAACCACTCACCCACCCAACACACACACGCACACACACACACACACACAATCACTCACTCACTCCCTGCCAGGAACTTCTGGCACAGGCAGGGTGACACAGAGCCAGGAGACTCTCTAGAGCCAGGGAAGTTGGAACAGAAACATCACCCAGATGCGTTGCCTAGAGTCTTAGAGCTGTTACCAGTTCTTTTCCAAAGGCCTTTGGCAGTCGCCAGCTTACCTGCACAGGCTGCTGGGAAATTCCAATCCTTGAGCTTTGGAGTGGGACTTAATTGGTTCACTTTTGGACAGAGGTCTTTTAAGCAGTTACCAGATAGTTGACCCCCTGTAGACCGCGAGACTCAGCCCTCTGAATGCCAGGGCCATGTTTGTCAGATGGTTCTCAAAGTGCTGTCCATAGACCAGCAGTACCAGCAGTACCTGGGACATGCAAATTCTCAGACCCCACCCTACCTCACCTACAAATCCGAAATTCAGGGGGTGGGGCTCAGCAATGCGCACTTCAACAAGGCCTCCAGGAGATTCTGAGACTCCCTAGCCCAAGTCTGAGGACCACTGGCCTGGGGGTGATTTCGGCTCAACCGGGAACCAGCCCAGAAGCAGGGTGTTCAAATGACTTAAAGGATTCGGACCCCCGAGGGTCAGGGATCGCCTCTCCCCGCTGTAGTGCAGTGGGCGAGCAGACCAAGTGCTCGGTCCCTGCGAAGCTTCGCGGGGTCGGCAGGTCCCGGGGCCGCCGGCAGTGGCCTTGCGGATTGGAATGACGGCCGTGAGACTCCACTCTGACTTGTTTTGTTCCATTCCGGGAGGAATAATTTGTTTCGTATTGGAATCAAAGCGCCTCTCGCGGCGCTTCCGTTTTATCTCGGAGGCTCTCCGGCCGGGGCGCGGCGGCTGCTTCCCATTAGGACGGGCATGGTCCCCATTACGTGCTGAGCCCGTCCCGCCGATGGGACTGCAGCTGACCCGCCTCTGCGCCGCGACATCCAGAGACCCACCCCTCCCCCTCCCCCCACCCACCCACCCAGTTACAGTTGGCCCCAGAGAGAAGCTGGAGCGGCCCTGGCCGTCCCAAGAGCTGGCCTCCACTGCTTGGCTGTCCCTTGCCTGCCAATACACCATCAGGGCGCTCCTTGGGGTCAGGCACCGCCCTCCAAAAGGGTACTTACAGGCCCCTAGCTCTTCAGTGGAAGTAAGTTCAAAGAGCTCTCAGATTTAGGACTTGGGCCTACCAAAAACGGCCCCTAAAGAGGAAAGCATCACAGGGATTTTCTAGCCGGGGAAGAAAATGTTTCCAGTTTACCTGTTTACCCAGTACCTGAGCCCAGACCCTTTACAGCTGCTCAGGGAAATCAGGCCGACCTGGTTTTCTCCTACTTTGGTATCCATTTTACAAACAGTATAGAACATCAAGGAAGAGAAGATTAAGAAAGAAAAGCCACACCCAGTCCCCCTGACTTAATGTCCCTTGCAGATAAAGGGGACGCTGAAGGCTCTCCACCACCTACTGAAGGAGGGGTCTCCACACACGCCAGCCAAATCAGGGAGCTGTGCCTGCCACATCCTGGCTTCCCCAGGATGGCGAAACGTCTGTGCTGGGGACCTGCCAGGGCTTGGGAACACAGCCAGCTATCCCAACAACCACCAGAGCAAAGTGTAACAAATGGCCCTCATGTTCCCGTCAAACTTCACACTTACTTTCTTTGATTTCATTTATTTTTTTATTGCACAAACAATACTCTAATAATCACGACAACTTTAAATTAGGATGGAAAGCCAATAATCATCCTAAGTCTGACCACTCACAAAGCAATTATTTTCATTTTTCCATTTTGCTACACAGTTCACAATATTTAACGAGGGTGTGAGACTCAGCCATGTGGGTGTGGCCTAATTTTTTTAACTCTGCAATTTAAGATGCTCGCAAGCTTTTCACCGTTATAGAATGGAAACACTTGTTGAGGCGTGTGTACTGTATCTTAATAACTTCTATGGGATTAGGCAATGGATTTTTTTTGCAGGGAATTTGAAAACTTCATAACATTATAAAAATTAACTATAGGGGCTTCCCTGGTGGCGCAGTGGTTGAGAGTCCGCCTGCCGATGCAGGGGACACGGGTTCGTGCCCCGGTCTGGGAAGATCCCACATGCCGCGGAGCGGCTGGGCCCGTGAGCCATGGCCGCTGAGCCTGCGCATCCGGAGCCTGTGCTCTGCAATGGGAGAGGCCACAGCGGTGAAAGGCCCGCGTACCACAAAAAAAAAAAAAAAAATTAACTATAATCCCAACTCCCCTTTTGTCCATCAAGCTTTCCTCACCTCTGTACTCCTATAGCACGTGCCTCTATACTCTTACGACTCTACTCCCTTTCATCTGTCAGGTTTTGCTTTGTATTTAATGGTGGTTTGTCTTTTCCATACTCTTTGATTAACATCATTGCTTAACATTATTGAAGCAAAGACCATACCCTTTTCATCTCTATAATAATCATAAGAGCTAGTTTTTATTGGGTGCCTAGTCTGTGCCAGACATAATACAACATTATCTCACTGAATTCCCACAGGCTATATTTTATTTCCTTTTACTATATGAGGAAAGTGAGGCTGAGCAAGATTAAATAACTTGTGTGGGGTCACCCAGCTTGTAAAGAGCAGCCAGGGGACAGAAACTGACTTCACATTCATGCCCTTTCCCCTGTATGAATCGCATTGCGATTTCCCCTGTAGAATCGCATTGATAGATGACTTCTCAAATCTTTACTCGTTCAGAATTATATTAATCTAGTTGTAATTAATAACCTGCTGTATCTTTGCATCAATGACAATGCTTTTGGATTTAAAAAAAAGAAATTTTAACGATGAAGTCTTCATTATCTCACAAAAGAGAAGACTCAGAGATTAATGGCTCCTGGCTTTGGTTAGTCATTCAAAGATTTGGGTATGAGCCCTCATCATCTTTCCCCTTTGTAGACTGTAGCCAGTCCAAGCATCACATTCAGATTTTTAAATGTCCGATGGGAAAAGGAACCATTTCTTCCAGGCCCTTTCTTAGGAATCTGGACCACTTTCCCAGAAGCCCTCAGCACACCTCCCCACTCATCTCATGGGCCAGGACTGAGCCACATGCTTGCTCCTATTTGCTGACAAAAAGATGAGAGCACCATGGCTGGCTCAGACTAACTGTGGTCCGCCCAGGAGCGGGGCCAGGGTCTCCGAAGCATTCGAATTACCTGCGTCGCTGAAGAAAATTAGGGTTCTCTGAAGAAGGAAGAGAGGCGGAAAGGGCGGTTAGAGAGGCAGCTAACTCGGTAATCTTAAAGGGCAATGTACCGAAAAATTAATGCATGTGAGCTAAAGTGAAAGCAATTTGAAAATTTCCTCCCCCGACTTGAAATACTATTATTTGTCTTTAAATCTGTCTATAGTTTTAAGTAAATCAGTTAAATGTAAACTGTCAAATGATTGTGTTTTAGTTAGACTATGAAGTGACGTTGGGGAAAGAAAAGGGGTTCAACTGTATGGCTTTGAGACTGAACAGCCATTGGGATCCGAGATTGCTCTGCTGTCTGGCCCTGTCTTTCTCCTCAACTGCCTGGTCTCTCCCAGGGCCACCCTGCTTCCCTTGCACATCCCCCTGCTTCCCCTGTTTTATCAAGTGCTCCCTCAGGCCACTGGCCCCCTCCTGGATTTGGTGGCCACCGAGGCCCCTCCAACCACCACTGCCACTGCAAATTAACAACCTCTCTTGGAAGCTCCTAATTCCAGTCTCCAAGAGAGGCGGCTCTGTTTGGGGCTGCTCATCCTGTCAGTACAGCCACTTCAGAGGCTGCTGACCCGGCCAGCATCTGGAGTGGCTGCCCTGGGGTCATGAGCTACCCCAGGTCCAACTGGCTGACCAAGGAAGGAAGCAGGTTCACTTGTCACAGAAACTGACTGCTGAGATCGGCCCCTTTGGGAAGGCACTGGCGCTGGCGGTGGGGTGGTGAGGCTGGGCACCTCCCATTAGAAGGTCTGACACTTGGAGTTCATTTTGCTTTTCTATGGCTGAACTTCCACTGCAGATGAGTCTGCTCCTTATCTCGTTCAAATCTGAGCACACAGTATGTGCTCCATAAATGCAAGCTGGTTGGTCTAGTCATCCTAAGAGGCTGTTATAGGCCAGTGTTTATCCAACTTTAACATGCATGCAAATGACCTGGGTTTTATTAAAAATGCAGATTTTAATTCAGAAGGGCTGGGGTGGGGCCTGAGCTCTGCATTTCTAACAGGCTCTGCATCAGGCTCATGGGAGCAGGTGCAGCGCATCTGGGACAAGGTTGTAGGTGACCTTGGGACTTTCTTCCAACCCAGGACATCTGTGGTTTTAAGATTCTATCAGGGGCTTCCCTGGTGGCACAGTGGTTGAGAGTCCGCCTACCGATGCAGGGGACACAGGTTCGTGCCCCGGTCCGGGAAGATCCCACATGCCGCGGAGCGGCTGGGCCCGTGAGCCATGGCCACTGAGCCTGCGCCCCGCAATGGGAGAGGCCACAACAGTGAGAGGCCCGCGTACCGAAAAAAAAAAAAAAAAGATTCTATCAGCATGCACCCTCCCCTCCTGCCAGGCTGCCTATGACCTGCCCCCATCAACCAGACACTTCTTCCTCCTTCAGTTCCTTTGCTTAGAATGCCCTCCCTTGGTTCCATGCTCTCCAGACTGCCACATTACTACTGACATTTTGAACCAGGACTTGGCTCTGAAGGGCTGTCCCGTTTGCTGGAGGATGTCTAGCAGCAACCCTGGTCTCCACCTATTAGATGCCAGGAGCCCCCTTCCTCAGGTGTGACAACCCAAAATGTCTCCAGACACTGCCAAAAGTCTCCTGGGTGGGGTGCTGGATGGAGGCAAAATTGTTCCTGGTTGAGAACTACTGCTCTGAGACGTTGAATCAGAATCTACATTTTAACAGGGCCCCAAGTGATTCACATGCATATTAAAATTTGAGAAGCACCGCTCTATGACACAGCTCCAGTCCGAACATTCACTCCCTCCTCCGAGCTCTCACAGCCCTTGCTCTCTGTGCCTCACGTCTGACGGGTCCTCGCACCTCTTCTGTACCGGTATTTAGCAGGATGCAGATGGGCCTGGATGTAGCACACACCTGAGATTTTGGTCCTACCTGACATCTGTCCTCCTCTCTTCTTCTAAGAGAACCTTGATTTTCTAGGGGAACTACCTCTCCCTCACTCTCATTCCAGTAGTTCAGATGGAGCCATACACACTCCTATCTCCACTCTCATGGGAGGGATGTATATTTCACCCCCCTCTTCCACACGGATTGCCCCAATGGCAGGCAAGTGATTTAAGCCAAGAAGACCCAATTCCAGAACTTTTGTAGGGACTGAAGGCAAAGAGAAGCTCTCTTTCCACCAAGACTGATAGCTCTAGAGAAGACATAAGCCTGGAACTTTTTTTTTTTTTTGGGGGGGGGTACGCGGGCCTCTCACCATTGTGGCCTCTCCCGTTGCGGAGCACAGGCTCCGGACGCGCAGGCTCAGCGGCCATGGCTCACAGGCCCAGCCGCTCCGTGGCATGTGGGATCTTCCCAGACCGGGGCACGAACCCGTGTCCCCTGCATCGGCAGGCGGACTCTCAACCACTGCGCCACCAGGGAAGCCCAAGCCTGGAACTTTTTAGGGCACCCAAGTGGAGAAAGTCTGCCTGACAGTGAAGCCAACACAAAGGAAAGAAGAATAGACAGGAGAGACTGAGCTCCAACCACATTGTTTGAGCTCCTGGTTCCAGCCATACCTGAAAACTTGCCATGAGTTTTCAGTGATATAAACCAATAATTTTCTTTTTTAAAAAAAATTGTAAGCAGCTTGAGTTGAGTGCGCATCAACTGCAGACAACAGACTCATGACTAATATGCAGGGCCTTTCTGAGGAGTTAGGTCATCACGGATGTATGGCAGGGTCCTATGGAACCACAGGCTGAGGCGGAAGTGTCCTTATCAGGAGGGTCCTCAGAGCCCCAGGACAACAGGCAGCACTACATCTGTGCCCAGGTCACCAGGTGCAACCCTGAGCAAAGGAGGGGGCATCCTCCCACTTCCGCCGAGGTCACTGCCTGGCTGCAGGGAGACCACAACCTTGTGGCCCCCTGGATCCTCAAGGACTGCAGCTTTGAGAGGCTGGCTGATGCCCCCTGGACAGGAGAAGAGCCTCCCAGCCATCAGAGGCCTGGGCAGCTATGGCAGTGAAGAGTCACCACCCTCAAGTGGCGTCACAGGCAGCCACATTCCACCAGGGGGCGGGGCAGACCAGAGTAGAGGAAGGTGAGAGCCATGTCTGAGCTCTCCTGAAACATCGCCAGGCAACCCCAGAAGCACGGAAGGCCGGCAGCTTTGCAACAAGTTGAGGTCTTGCATCCCGCAGATGGGGATCAAAGCCACCCACGTCGGGGTTAGAAGTACGTACCCTTAGCACCCACACACAGAAGAGGCTCCATAGCTCTAAGTTTCAATAAGTTTTCCTGAAGATGCCCTGGGGAGGTGGCAGATAATCAGAGGGGATGACCACGGGCTACCTGTGACCTGGGCACTGGTGTTCCCAGCTCCACCAGCATGGCACTGAAACAGCAGAGATGCCAGGCCCAAAGGGACCGCACAGCTTGGGACAGCAAATAACTCGGCAGTAACGTCTGAGGACTGATGTCCCAAGGCCCCTGATATCAGACAGGGTGGGTGATTAGAAAAAATTAGGATCATTTGAAGAGGACCACAGCTGGTGCTGTTTCTTTCACACCTGAGTTTGTAGAACAGCATTCAGTCCTCTGTGTGTAGTCTCTGCCCTGTCCAGGGCAAGCTGTCAGGGAAGGGAAGGTCCCTGAGCGCCTGAGCAGACTTAGGAAGGGTATCCCAGCAGCAGAGACCCGTAGGAGCCCAGCTTTCCCGTATCCCAGGGCCCCTGACCCTAGGAGCCTGGGTGTGAGGTCTGAAGCATCCTTTCCAGTTGGGAAAGGGCAGCCATGATTCAGCCACGCAGCCTCTCTCCTGAGCATAAATACAAGTGCCCCAACCTGCAACCACTTAGGAAGCAGAAACCAAACTCCAGCAATAAACAGACTGGCGGGAAACCTGCTCTGCAAGTGGAAGCATCAGAGGAAATTCTAGATTCAGAGGCTCTGAGATGGAAACCTCCTCACACACATCACCCAGCCCAACCTGCTCAGGAAGCTAGAAACCAACGAAGGCAGGGGACTTGCCTAAGGTCACACAATGAGTTGGTGGCACAGCCAGGAGCCAAAACCAGGCCTCCCCACCCCAGGTCTGGGGCTCTGTGCCCTGGGCTTCAGACACCCCCTCCCCACCCCAGGGAATCTCCACGTTTCAGAGGAAGAAAGGGACAAGGATTTTTTTTTGCGGTACGCGGGCCTCTCACTGTTGTGGCCTCTCCCGTTGCGGAGCACAGGCTCCGGACGCGCAGGCTCAGCGGCCATAACTCACGGGCCCAGCCGCTCCGCGGCATGTGGGATCTTCCCGGACGGGGGCACGAACCCACGTCCCCTGCATCGGCAGGCAGACTCGCAACCAGTGCGCCACCAGGGAAGCCCGGGACAAGGATTTCTATGCCATGTGTTTATCTTTGCACTTGGACTTCACCCTCTGGAATTTTATAGTGGGAGCTCATAGCTATCTCTTCCTTGGGATAATGCCCATTGCCCTGACCTATAAAGCTGCAGCCTTATTTATTGCCTCAAACCAGCCTTAGCCAGAATTCAGTTATATGGTAACAATAGTGGTCACCACTGATTGAACACTGTATTAGGGTTCTGCAGATAAACAGAACCAATAGGGAGAGAGAAAAAGAGAGTGATTGATTTTAAGGAATTGGGGGCTGGCAAATCTGAAATCCTGAAATCTGCAAGGATGCCAGCAGGCTGGAAATTCCAGCAGGAATCCACATTGCAGTCTTGAGTGGAAAGGCAGTCTAAAGGCAGAATTGCTTCCCCGTGAGGGGACCTCAGTCTTTTCCCCTAAGGCCTTCAACTGTTTCAAGGCCACTCACACTCTGGAAGGTAATGTGCTTTACTCAGACTCTGATGATTTAAGTGTTAACCACATCTAAAAAGTAACTTCATATCAACATCTGGATTGGGGGACTTCCTTGGTGGTGCAGTGGTTAAGAACCCACCTGCCAATGTAGGGGACAGGGGTTCGATTCCTGGTGCGGGAAGATTCCACATGCCGTGGAGCAACTAAGCCTGTGCATCATGACTACTGAGCCTGCGCTCTGGAGCCCATGAGCCACAACTACTGAGCCCACGTGCTGTAACTACTCAAGCCCACATGCCTAGAGCCTATGCTCCGCAACAAGAGAAGCCACCACGATGAGAAGACCACACACCGCAAAGAAGAATAGCCCCCACTCGCCGCAACTAGCGAAAGCCCGCGCGCAGCAACGAAGACCAAACGCAGCCAAAAAAAAAAAAAGAATCTAGACCAGTGTTGCACCAAATAACTGGGAGCCATCACCTAGGCAGTGACACGTAAAACCAACCATCACAAGTACTTACTCTGTGCCGGGTACTCAGATAATCTTGACAAGACGCTATGAGGGGGCTTCCCTGGTGGCACAGTGGTTAAGAATCTGCCTGCCAATGCAGGGGACACAGGTTTGATCCCTGGTCCAGGAAGACCCCACATACCGTGGAGCAACAACGCCCGTGCGCCACAACGAAGAGTAGCCCCTGCTCACCGCAACTAGAGAAAGCCCGCGTGCAGCAGTGAAGATCCAATTCAGCCAAAAATAAAAAAATTAAATAAATTAAAAAAAAAAAAAAGAATGCTATGAGGCGGCCAGCATCATCCCCACCTCACAGAAGGAAAACCGAGGGCTTAAGCCCACAGGAAGTTGTGGACCAGGCCTGGAACCCCAGTCTCCCTTCCTTATTCAGAACTTCCCCCTACCCCACCATTTCCTTTCGCTCAGTTGCTAGAGCACAAAAAGATGCTTCTAGTCTACAGGCCCTCAGTCACTGATGCAAATTAGAATCACCGGGGAAAACTACTTTAAAAAACAAAGATGGGGGGCTTCCCTGGTGGCGCAGTGGTTGAGAATCTGCCTGTAATGCAGGGGACACGGGTTCGAGCCCTGGTCTGGGCACATGCCGCGGAGCAACTAAGCCCGTGCGCCACAACTACTGAGCCTGCGCGTCTGGAGCCTGTGCTCCACAATAAGAGAGGCCGCGATAGTGAGAGTCCCGCACACCGCGACGAAGAGTGGCCCCCGCTTGCCACAACTAGAGAAAGCCCTTGCACAGAAACGAAGACCCAACACAGCAAAAATAAATTAATTAATTAATAAACTCCTACCCCCAACATCTTCTTTAAAAAAAAAGATAGGGGAATTCTCTGGCTGTCCAGTAGTTAGAACCCCACGCTTTCACAGCCAAGGGCGTGGATTCCATCCTAGTTAGGGAACTAAGAGCCAACAAGCGGTGGGCCATGGCCTAAATAAATAAATAAAACTACATAAACTTCAAAAAAAAATTTTAAAAACAAAGACACACTATTATATATAAAATAAACAACAAGGACCTACTGTATAGCACAGGGAACCATATTCAATATCTTGTAATAACCTATAATGGAAAAGAATCTGAAAAAGAATTGATGTATACATCATATATAACTGAATATACAACTGAATCACTTTTCTGTACACCTGAAACATTGTAAATTAACTATACTTCAATTTAAAAAAAAGAAAGCAGGGCTTCCCTGGTGGCGCAGTGGTTAAGAATCCGCCTGCCAATGCAGGGGACACGGGTTCGAGCCCCAGTCCGGGAAGATCCCACATGCCGCGGAGCAACTAAGCCCGTGATCCACAACTACTGAGCCTGAAAACCACAACTACTGAAGCCTGCATGCCTAGAGTCCATGCTCCACAAGAGAAGCCCGCGCACCACAAGGAAGAGCAGTCCTTGCTCACCTCAACCAGAGAAGGTCTGCGCACAGCAACAAAGACCTAACGCAGCCAAAAAAAATTTTTTTTAATAAAATTTATTTATTTATTTATTTTTGGTTGCGTTGGGTCTTCGTTGCTACCCACGGGCTTTCTCTAGTTGTAGAGAGCAGGGGCTACTCTTTGTTGTGGTGCGTGGGCTTCTCATTGCAGTAGCTTCTCTTGTTGTGGAGCACAGGCTCTAGGCATGTGGGCTTCAGTAGTTGTGGCACATGGGCTCACTAGTTGTGGCTCACGGGCTTAGTTGCTCCGCAGCACGTGGGATCTTCCCAGACCAGGGATCGAACCTGTGTCCCATGCATTGGCAGGCCGATTCTTATCCACTGCGCCACAAGGGAAGGCCAATATAATTTTAAAAACAAATAAAAATTTAAAAACCAGACCAGAAAACAAACAAAAAAACAAAGCTCAGACCCCATCCCCAGAGATTCTTATTCCATTGGTCAGAGGTGGAGCCCAGAGCATCAGTATTTTAACCTCTCCCAATTGATTCTAATGTGCAGCGAGGCTGAGAACCCCTGTTCTAGAAGATGGAGCGGTGAAAGGCATGAGTTCCTCTCTTTTGTGGAGTGTAGGTTGCCCAACAGAAAATATACATCCTAAAAGGAAATCAAATAGCTATAAAATAGCCTGCGGGAAAAACTAGCAAATACATTTCCTCTCTCAGCATGAAATTAGCTATTTCCCCTCTCATTCTGAAGTAGCTTACAATGAGGACTTCCTTAATTATTTAATTGGAAATACAAAAGAGTGAAATGGAGTATAATTCATTCGGGCAATAAGCATTTGGTGAGCACCTGCTGAGTGCTGGGCACGGTGCCGGGCAGCCAGCAGCTAGATCTAACGCAGTTCCTGTCTTTAGCCAGCAAGGCTTTAAGTGGGGCAGTCAGAACCACAGAATTATGTGGGGAGGAAAATGACAAACACCTGTCTCGAAGTTCCCAGATTCCAGAGATGGTGACCTGCCGCAGACCTGGCAGGTGGAACTTTGATACAGTGGAGTCTGTGTTTTCAGAGACTTACACCCTAAATGGATGTTCCTTCTAGGTCAGCAAGACCTCAAATGCTCAAGGCAGCCAGCCTCCTATGAAGGAAGTCAGCCAGGGCTCCCAGATGCCCAAGAAGCATATGGGAGCCCTGTTACGCCAGTCCTTGGTGAAACGAAAAAAACTTCATTTTTTGAGTTTTCTTAAAACTCTTGGGGTTAAAATATCCCTTTTCTGAACCCATCATAGAATTTGTTTTTGCTAATGTCCTGGTGTGCCGAAGCAACAGTGGACAAGTCTATGTTGTTTCCCCAATAACCACAGGGGATACTTCACTGGTTTCCAAAACCTGGGAACCGCCAGACTAGACAATGACCTGAGGCCTCATATGAGCAGAAATCTCTGGAAACATCGTCTTCTGCACCCAGTCTTGTCCTGATCCTGTACACCCACGGGCTCCTGAATAAATCACATGACATACATAGGTTGTCAGCTCTTTGAAAGAGGACACCTGTGTTTTGGAGCATTTTCTGGGCAGAATTGTTGAACTGGTATTTTCAGGTGTTTATTAGGAACAAATAAATACAATTTTGTACTATGTAAGGTAGAAAATGAGCATAACTTTGGTACTATTGGAACCTGGACTTCCGGGACTGGACACCCCTGACTAAACCGGGAGAGTGGGCCACAAACTTGGCCTCTGACACCCCAGATCTGGGATACTGGCCCATCATTGATGTGGCCCTTTGTGAGCAACTCAGATCAACTGAGAAAAGGGCTCACCCATGGTATGAGTGACTACTAACATGTCAAGGTAAACCTACTTCAATAAAATAAAATTGTCTTTGAGTAGGCAAGAACCTGACAAGGACAAAAAATACCAAAACAATCAAGTTATGCAAAAAGAAAAAGAGAACAGTGAGAAACCTTGAGGGAGGCCCCTTGCCTTCCCCTCTGACTGCCCCCAGACTCCTCCAGTTCTAGAGCTGCCTCCAATGTCGTTTCCAGCCCTACCAAAATGAGGAAGGGAATGCTGACCCTGAGTTAACAGTCCTGCCAGGATCTAGGAAAGAGAACCAGCAAACTTGTACTTCCAGGGAGCACAGACCTACGTTCCAGTGAAGGGGAGGACTTCTAACAGAAACCATAAGATATTTTCTCCGTTTTTTTTTTTCTTTTAACAATGATTATGCATTCCTTTTATAATCATACATGCCTTGTCCAAACTAGAATAAGAAGAACAATATAAGGACTTGCCTGGCAGTCCAGTGGTTAGGGCTCCACGCTTCCACTGCAGGGGGCACGGGTTCCATCCCTAGTCGCGGAATTAAGATCCCACAGGCTGGTGGCAAGGGGGGCAGAATCAGAGATACCAAAGGAAAGAAGAGTACAAAATACTAGAAACATGTAGGTAAATAAAAGTAACTATTAAAAACAAGAAAAGAACAATACATATGGGGGACAGGAGACAGTGTAGAGGGGAGGGAGGCTCACTTGGAGCCCTCACATGATCCACGAAGGCAGGAAACTAGAGTGCCAACACCAACAGGAACCATCCTGTTTTTGCCATTCCTCGGCAATCCAAAACCTGATCCCACCTTAACGTACCCAGTTCCAATGATCCAGGACCCCAACCACTAAGTGAAATGGACACGGGGATCCTGCGTTAAGGGCAGGGCCTGGGAAGAGACGCCCCAACCAAGGATCCCTCTGACCAAATAGCCCCTAAGGCGCACCTGGGCTGCGGGATGCGGGCTGCGACCGCCAGGTGGCGTCCTGACCTCGGCTGGGGTGGCCGCCGGCTCTTCCCTCCCAATAGTTCGTGAGGCAGGGCTTCCACCAAATCGTGCCCGAGGGGACGCGCCTAGTGCCCGCAGACCGTGGAGCTCGATCCCAAACACAGAGGCATCGCCTCCCTTGACCTCAAAGCCCTTGGACAGGGCCGAGGGACGTCAGGTCCCAGGGAGGACACTGGCACGGCCCTCGCCTCCGCCTTCTGACGTCTCAGCCCCTCGCCTCCCGGGGTTGGGGGCGGGGAAAGGAGCGGAAGATAAGACCGGAGGGGGGCCGAGGGAAAAGCAAGGCTGTCCCAAAATGAGGAGACCTCGCACTTGAAAAACCACTTCTTTTTTTTCAAATGTATTTATTTTTGGCTGTGTTGGTCTTCCTTGCGGTGCACGGGCTTCTCATTGTCGTGGCTTCTCTTGTTGTGGAGCACGGGCTCTAGGCGTACAGGCTTCAGTAGTTGTGGCCCATGGGTTCAGTAGTTGTGGCTCACGGGCTCTAGAGCTCAGGCTCAGTAGTTGTGGCGCAAGGGCTTAGTTGCTCCATGGTATGTGGGATTTTCCCGGCCAGGTCTCGAACCCATAGTCCCTTGGCATTAAGAGGGGGATTCTTAACCACTGCGCCACCAGAGAAGACTGGAAAAACCCGTCTTGCGGATGACGTGGTGGAAAAAGGCGCAGGACCCCGACCTCCCTCCCGCCTCCCCGCCAGCCCCGCGCTTCTTCCTTCCCCAGTCCTCCTCCCTCTTCCCGCGCTGGGCAAAAGCAGAAGCGTCTCAAAGGCCGGAGGAAGCGGGCCCGGAAGCTCCAGGGCTTTCCAATGCGCCGGCGGTAGGGAGGTCCCTCCGCAGCCCAGCGCGGCGCCCGCTCCGGCCTCAGGGAGGCCGCCAGAGGGCGCTGTGGGGCAGGCAGGCCGCGCCCCTTGAGAGCACTTGCTGCCCTTTTCAGATTTCCTTAGAAACGCGCCCAGTGATCTTGAGCCCAGCGGCGGAGACCCTCCCCGGGCTCCTAGCCCGGGGCAGGATTCCTGTCGGGCCCTGAGGGCAGGTCGTCTGTCCCACTGGCTGCTGCAGCTCCAGCTCCTCGAACAGAGAAGAATAAGTGCCATATTCACCAAA
This sequence comes from Phocoena phocoena, assembly GCF_963924675.1. Taxonomy (NCBI): domain Eukaryota; kingdom Metazoa; phylum Chordata; class Mammalia; order Artiodactyla; family Phocoenidae; genus Phocoena; species Phocoena phocoena. The sequence goes on along the minus strand of NC_089222.1, from coordinate 21,506,237 downwards.
AATTGATTGAAAGCTTGCTAAGGCCAGGAAATGTCCTCGGCACTGATGATAAATGAGTGATCAAAACAGACAAAGCCATGACCCTTGTGAGGTTAATATTCTGTTGTGGAAGCAGGGAGGGGAGACAAGGAAGATAGGCAATAAACAAAATAGAAGCGTTAAAAACTAGTAAATAGGTGTCAGAAGGGGATAGGTGCTATGGAGAAAAAGCGGAGTAAGAGGGATATGGAGACCGAGACCTAGGGTGAGGTGGGGTTTCTTATTTTATACAGGATGATTACAGAAGGCCTCTCTTATCTGAGGGAGACGCTTCAGCAGATACCTAAAGGAGGGGCCGAGGGCAGCCAAGCAGCTGTCTGAGGTAATAAGGAACACTTCACACTTGTGTTAAATGAATGAGTTCTCAAGGCAGGAGCCCACGCTGGGCAACGGCCCCTCTGATGTGACCTAGGTCACACCTGTCTGCCCCACTTCATCCATCCGACCATTTCTGAGCAGTCCTCAGGCACCCTACCTTCTTTATGGTAGACCTTATGCTGGGTGTATTTCATTTCGATATCCCCAAAACCCAGGATATGGAAATGAAGAAGACATAGTCCTTGGAGGAAAAAGAGGCCTTCATGGTCGCTCTGGTAGGATCAGAGAATGAAACAGCCTTCTTGGAAAGTAATTTGACAGCATCTCACTCTTAAATGTGGGCACCCTTTGAACCAAATTCTCAGTCTGGGACTCCAGGCCAGGCGTCTCAGCATGGTGGTCAGGACTACTGGTTGGAACTAGACTGACTGGGTTCTAACTCCAGCAGCAACTCTTATCAGGTCTAGGACCCCGAAAATATTATTCATCTGTGCCTGAGCTTTCACGTCAGTAACATTAAGCTAATAACAATATGACCTAACTCATAAGATTTTTGAGAAAATACATCTCAAATGGTTTAGAGCAGTGCCTGGCTGATTGCCAGTGTTTGATACATGTTAGCTATTATTATTTGCTTAGGCAACTGTTTGCACAGAAGTGCAAATTGACCTGTTCACCAAAATGCTCTCTGCAGGATTATCCACATAGCTCCAGATGAGAGCAACCTCAGTAAATATCCAACAATAGGGAGATGACTAAGCAGATTATAGTACATCCATTCTATAGAAGAAAATGTAATTCTAGAAAGATTGTGCTGGGATTTCTGTGGTGGTCCAGCGGTTAAGACTCTGCGCTCCCAATGCAGGGGGCCTGGGTTAGATCCCTGGTCAGGGAACTAAAAGATCCCGCATGCTGCAACTAAAGATCTTGCATGCTGCAACTAAAGATCCCGCATGCTGCAACTAAAGATCTTGCATGCTGCAACTAAAGATCCCGCATGCTGCAACTAAAGATCTTGCATGCTGCAACTAAAGATCCCGCATGCTGCAACTAAAGATCTCGCATGCTGCAACTAAAGATCTCGCATGCTGCAACTAAAGATCCCGCATGCTGCAACTAAAGATCTCGCATGCTGCAACTAAAGATCCCGCATGCTGCAACTAAAGATCTCGCATGCTGCAACTAAAGATCCCGCATGCTGCAACTAAAGATCTCGCATGCTGCAACTCAGCCAAATAAATAAATAAAATTTTCTTTAAGGAAAGAAAGATTGTGCCAATGAGAGACATCATATCAGCAAGTCAGACCAAATGTCAGAAAGTGGTGAGTCTCATGGTATGCTGGAATGTGTGTCATGGAGGACTGGGGAAGACTTGTCTTTGGGGATCTCTGTTCCTCTGATAAGAGCTATTTGGACATGTTACTTGAATAGTCAGTCAATATCAATCAAAATTTTTAAATGTACATATCTTTTGACCCAGAAATTCTACTTCTAGGAGCTTATCGTAAAGACATACTTGCACATTTGCCCAAAGACTCATTAACAAGAAGGTTTGTGACAGCATTGTCAAAGATAGAAAGAACATTATTGTCCATCAACAGAGGATTAGTTAAATAAATTATGATACATCCATCCCATGAAAGATTGAGCAGCCATTAAAGTTAAAGAAGCATATCTATATGTGCTGATGTGGAAAAATCTCCAAGATGCAAAGTTAAAAACACAACATGACAACAATGAGATACCACTTTATACCCATTAAAATGGCTAAAATTAAAAAGACTGACAACACCAAACATTTGTAAAAATTTGGTACAAATAGAACTTATGCACTCTGCCAGTGGTTGTATAAAATGGCAGAACCATTTTGGAAAACAGTTTGGAGGGTTGTGTTTGTCTGCTTGTTTTTATTTATTTATATATTTATATTTGGCTGTGTTGGGTCATCGTTGCGGTGCGCAGGCTTTATCTAGTTGCAGTGAGCGGGGGCTACTCTTCGTTGCAGTGCGCGGGCTTCTCATTGTGGTGGATTCTCTTATTGTGGAGCATGGGCTCTAGGTGAGCAGGCTCAGTAGTTGTGGCACGCAGGTTTCAGTAGTTGTGACTTGCAGGCTCTAGAACGCAAGCTCAGTAGTTGTGGTGCACGGGCTTAGTTGCTCCGCAGCATGTGAGATCTTCCTGGATGACCAGGGCTCAAACCCGTGGACCCTGCATTGGCAGGTGGACTCTTAACCACTGTGCCACCAAGGAAGCCCTGTTTGTTTGTTTTTAATAAAGTTAAACGTGCACATAAGCAGAGACCTAGCAAATCCACTCCTAAGTATTACCCAAGAGAAATAAAAATATATGTCCTCATATGTTGTACACAGACGTTGATAGCAACTTTATTTGTAATAGCTCCAAACTAGAAACAACTCAAATGTCCATCAGCAGATAAGTGAATAAACGGATTGTTGTATAACTATTCAACTATAAAAATGGTGTTCTTGGAACTTCCCTGGCGGTCCAGTGGTTAAGACTTCTCCTTCCAATGCAGAGGGTGCAGGTTCAAGCCCTGGTCGGGTAGCTAAGATCCCACATGCCTCGAGGCCAAAAAAAAACCACAAAACATCAAACAGAAGCACTATTGTAGCAAATTCAATAAAGACCTTAAAATGGTCCACATCAAAAAAAATCTTTAAAAGAATGGTATTCTAAAAAAAAAAAAATGGTATTCTTCCTCCAGGAGTTCACCACTATGAACTTACGTCTCCCAGTCAACAATAAAAAGGAATGGACTGCTCATATGCAACAAATGAATGAATCTCAAAATTATTATTCTGCGTGAAAGAAGCTAGAACATAAAGGGTTCCATTTTTTGAAGTTCTATAACAGGCAAAACTAAGCTAAGGCGATAGAAATCTGACCAATGGGTTAGGGTTGGGGAGGTTTAACTGGAAGTGTCAACTGGGAACTTGCTGTGGTGACTGAAAGTTTCCATGTCTTGATGGGGATTTGGGTTATAAGGGTGTACGCATTGTCAAAAGTCAGAAAACACGGGCTTCCCTGGTGGCGCAGGGGTTGAGAGTCTGCCTGCTAATGCAGGGGACGCAGGTTCGTGCCCCGGTCCGGGAAGATCCCACGTGCCGCGGAGCGGCTGGGCTCATGAGCCATGGCCAAAAAGTCAGAAAACTCTTAAGATTTGTGCATTTTATTGAAAGTAAAATATTCCTTAACTTGGAAAAAAGCAAAGAAAAGAAAGAAAAGGCTAGGCCCTCACAACAGGAGCCATGAAGAATTTGAGAGAGAGGGGGCTGCCCTGGGGACCCCAGGGAGAGGTGCGTTCTCATAGTGGTGAGCTCCTGGGGGCAGAACCCCATCGGATTCTGCACTGTTCTTCTCTCCACCCTCAGTGCCCAGGACAGGACAGGGCAGGACAAGTATTCACAGAGCACCCCAGGGAAGGGGGAGACCATGAGACGGGCACAAGGTCCTCTGAGCCTCACAAACAGCGGAAAGGACAGAATGTGATGGGGCAGCCCTTGGAGTGATGCCGAGTCAGAGCTCAGGAGGGCGAGTTCTGTGGGCCTGCGAGAAGGCTGAATGTGCAGACCCCAGGGCTCCCATCCCTTGTCCCTGCTGGTGCTTGGGGCTGGGCTGCAGCAGCTTGTTCTGGTAGATTTGGAACAAACACGAGAGCTTGGAGGTGGCCTAGTAAGACATACTGATCCTCTCCGGCTAGCCGAGCCCAAGGACTCCCTGGCTTTCTCACCATACATACCCTCTGAGGCTTCTTATCTGGTTCCTGTAAGTCTTGGCCTCCAGCCCATCTCCTGGCAGAGGGTCATCTCAATCCCAAACACCCAGAACCTCTCCCCTCGATAACCTGAAGTCCATAAACTTTCAATGAAGCAAGGCAGATCCCTTGCTGCCGCAGTTTTCAGTCCCAGAGCAGTGATTCCTGAAATGACTGATTTCACCTAGTACACATGCTCCAGTATGAGAAGAAATCACAACAAAATTCTCATATAATCTTGGAGGGAAAAAAAAGGCATTTTTAACTATGACCTCAATCACATTCCATAAAACAAAAGACTGATAAATTCAACTAAATTTAAAAAATTTTATTTCTTAAAATTATTTATTTATTTTTGGCTGCCTTGGGTCTTTGTTGCTGTGTGCGGGCTTTCTCTAGTTGCGGCGAGCGGGGACTACTCTTCATTGCAGTGCACGGGATTCTCATTGCAGTGGCTTCTCTTGTTGCAGAGCATGGGCTCTAGGCACGCAGGCTTCAGTAGTTGTGGCTCACGGGCTTAGTTGCTCCTCGGCATGTGGGATCATCTTGGAACAGGGCTCGAACACGTGTCCCCTGTATTGGCAGGTGGATTCTTAACCACTGCCCCACCAGGAAAGCCCTAAAATTTTAATTTTTAAAGTGTTTTTTTTTTTTTTAAATTTCTCTTTGGTCGAGCCGTGTGGCTTGTGGCATCTTAGTTCCCCGAACAGAACAGCAATCGAACCCAGGCCCTTAGTAGTGAAAGCGCTGAGTCCTAACCACTGGACCACCAGGGAGTTCCCTAAAAAATGTAATACTTGACTGTAAAACCTGTGTAAACAAATTCAGAAGACAAGTAGCAAACTGGGAAAATATTTTTAAATTCATATAACAGAAGAAGAGCTTAATTTCTCTAATATAAAAAGAGATCCTCTAAATAGGTAAAGAGCAACCCCTAAATTTTAAAATGGTAAAAGTTCTGAGAAGAAAATTATAGGTAAACGACTCTTAAAAATTAAAATATTCTCAGGACTTTCCTGGCGGTCCAGTGGTTAAGACCTCACCTTCCAATGCAGGGGGTGCGGGTTCAATCCCTGGTCCGGGAGCTAAGATCCCACATGCCTCTCAGCCAATAAACCAAATCACAAAACAGAAGCAATATTGTAACAAATTCAATAAAGACTTTAAAAACTGTCCACATCAAAAAAAAAAAAAAGATTAAAATATTCTCAGTCTTACAATGAGAGAAATAAAACTACGTAAAGTTGGTGATAGTCAACAATTATTTTTACCTAAAATTCACAGCAATTTCCTATGGCTAACATCAATACAAATTAAAACAACATTGAGGTACTAGTTTCATCCTTTCGTATTGACAAAGGTTCATGTTGGCAAAACTGTAAAGTAACACAGACCTTGAGAGCAGAAGGCTAACTCATACAATCTCTATGGAAAGTGATTCAGCAGTTTTCTCTCAAATGACAAATGTAAATACCCTTCGACCCAGCTATTCCTCCACTAGGAAATGATTCTACAGATCTACTCACATACTTGAAATGTACACAGTTATTTGCCACATTGTTTGCAATCTCAAATGATTAGGAAAAAAATAAATGCTCGTCAGTTGGTAGACTGGTTAAATAAATTATGGTACATTCACACACACCCACATACCACAAAGCAACAGTAAAAATAGAATGAAATGATCTCTAAGATACACTGATAGATTTTTAAAAACCATACACACAAGGCTCAGAACAATGTGTTACCATCTGGGTAAACAAATATAAATGTGTGCGTTATGGTATCTGGAAAAACTGAAGATGTTTGTTTTGCCTAGAAAGGGGACCTAGGGTGAATGAAAAACAGAGGTAGTAGGGAAACATTTCACTAAATATTATTTTGTGCCTCTTGGATTTTGAACCCTGTGAATAATTACCCGTTCAAAACGAACAACAAACAAAACAACCAGCCCTGGCAGGGCTCTCAGTATATCCTATCAAAGACCTCACTCTAACCAAGGCATTAGCATAACAAGAAGTAGAAAGATAGATAATCTCAGCAATTCGGGGTCCCTCCTCCAAAAGTCTGCTCTATTCTTGTTTTGTGTATTGTCCCGGGACATTCTGACTGGGCAAAGGTCTGTGGAGCCATTTGGTAACACTAGACTTAAGGTCTTAAGCAGATGCTAGTCTGAGCTTCCTGAGCTCCTGCTGGGCTGGCCCTGGCCCTTGAGGAATCAATGAGGCAGGAAGCCAGGGACCTGATGGCAGGAGCTTAGAGGCAACCTGAGGAGTCAAAACTAATCCAAGCTGGAGACTGAGTTCAGGGACAAGGTAGGAAATCTGAAAAGTGAGACTGGGGAGCAGCCTGCCAAGAGACAACAGGCCAGCTAAGCCTGAGAAGGTGATCTGCAGTGGACCAGGAAGTCCTCCTGGGTCTGGGAGCCAAAGCGGGGAAGCAGGAGTGGCCCCATTAACCATCACTCCCAGGACCCACTTTTGTGCTTCCCATGCCTGCAGCTCAGCTCTGCGTGGTTGAAGGTTCTGGCCCCCAAAGGGGCTGTGTTCTCGCCAGGGGAACACAAGCAGGGTCTCACTGAACTACTAACCACAGCTCCTCCTCAGGGTCCTGCCAATGGGAGGAGTCACCACACTGGCAAGAGAAATTGACCCTGCTGAGCAGATGCAGGTAGAACTGCTTTTACACCGTGACGGGGGTGAGGGGGTGGGAACCCACGTGATCCACATCAGTGCCCCTTGGTACTCCCTGTGAATGGACACGTGTAGCAACACCGGCCTCAGATGGTTATGATTATATTGACTGAAAAAAATGCAAAAATTCTCAACCTAAAAGTTGAGAGTTATGTTTTATTTGGCAGACGTTATGGGGACTTCCAAGCCCGGCAGGCAGCCTCTCAAATAGCTCTAGGGTCTGTTCCGAAGAGGGAGAGGAGGAACCAGGATATATAGGAGTTTTGCAACAAAAATCAGATAAAGAAAACCAGACACCAAGTTAATTTAGTGCTTTTCTATGTATGGGAAGATGCAAGAGTCAGGGCTCTTTGAAATCATTCCTTTGATTTGCACCTTAGCTATGTAGGGCATGTAGCCTGTACTTCCCATCCCCTGTCCCCTCAGGGTGTGCCGTTGGGGGCAGCTGTAGTGGCTGATGGCTTGATGGCCAACATCCTTTGTTTGCTCATATGGCAAGCAGCATTCTTAGTCCACAAGTAACAAGAGTCATACCACCAGGTAAGCTACAGCCTGTAGAGGTGACCAATGAGGGTGAGTGAAATTTAGAGTAAGTAGTGGAGCAGAGAGAGGATAAGTGCCAGTTGTAACCGAGAGATCAGCTGCATGAATGGGGACTGTCATTGTCCAGTAAGCTGCTTCTGTTTCCCCTCAGAAAGAGAGACCTCCAGGAGCCAAGCAGGAGCTGCTCCCTGGACCTGTGGAGAAGAGAATTTGTACAGTGAAGTGGCCATGAGACTGTGCCTCTCATATCTCCAACTGCGGGAGTGTGTTTGACCATCACGACTTCCTTCAGGGCACTCACAGTCAGTGACTGAGCACAACAGGGGCCCCAAGGTGGGCCTGTACCCTGGAGACATGGGACTCTGCTGACTGGCAACTTCAGCTCAAGGACCCCTCATCAGCAGAGCCAGAACTTTTTTAGAAGTGCACTGCTCTCTGAGACTTCGTGTCTACCCTTCTCCCTCCTCCCCTCTCCTCCACACAGCCTGATGCTCTCTCAACCTCTTCCTCCAGCTTCCTAACTGGTCCCCTCTCAGGTCTTTTCCCAGTGAATCTCTTGGGGTCTAACCTCATCTTGGCATCTACTTCTTGGGAGACCTGAACAAACACAAACGTTATTGCTATTGTGTTTAAAACATAGTTCTGAGCTTCTTGGCAACCAAAGGAAAAAGCCTGTATTATTGTGCGATAACCATTAGTGCTCTTCATCAAATAATTCCAGTTCCCCCACTTCCAGGCACACTGGTAAGATTGCTTCCTTGAAATAAGTTGCTCCAAGTCAATAAGGTTCTTGGGACCCTTTTTATAACCTTAACCCAGCCTTTCCTGACTAATATACATTGGTTTCTTTTATCTTATTCATTGTTTGCCAATAGCCACGCGACTGCCATTTTGGATCAGACTACTCTTTGCTGTGGGAGACAGAACTTTACATTGTAGGACGTTTAACAGCATCACTGGCCTCCACTGACTAGATACGAGTAGCCCTCCCACAGTTGTGACAACCAAAAATATCTCCCAACGCTGGCAGATGTCACCTAGGGAACAAAATCACTCTCAGTTCAGAATCACTGACGTAACTAATAGCAGCAAAACTTTTCTTCAAAAAGAGATAAAGTTTAAAATGGAATTATATAAATGCTCAATTAAAACCAGACGGTAGGGACTTCCCTGGTGGTGCAGTGGTTAAGAATCTGCCTACCAATGCAGGGGACACTGGTTCGAGCCCTGATCCGGAAAGATCCCACATGCCATGGAGCAACTAAGCCTGTGTGCCACATCTACTGAGCCTGCGCTCTAGAGCCCGTGAGCCACAACTACTGAGCCCATGTGCCACAAGTACTGAAGCCCTCGTGCCTAGAGCCCATGCTCCACAGCAAGAGAAGCCACCGAGCACACTGCAACAAAGAGTAGTCGCTGCTCGCCGCAACTAGAGAAAGCCCGCACGCAGCAATGAAGGCCCAACGCAGCCAAACATAATAAAATAAATAAATTTATATATATATAAAAAAAAGACAGTAGAAAGAAGAGGAGAGGAAAGAAATAAAGAACAAGTACAACAAAGAAAAAACAGTTACCAGCATGGTGGATATTAATCTGATGATACCAATAATCACTTTATTTTATTTTTTTATTTTGACCGAGCTGTGAGGCTTGTGGATCTTAGTTCCCCACCCGGGGATCGAACCCGTGACCCCTGTAGTGGGAGCGTGGAATCCTAACCACTGCACAGCCAGGGAATTTCCCCCCAATAATCACTTTAAATGTTAATTGTCTTAAGCGAATGAGAAGGCAAGCCACAAACTGGGGAAAATATCTGGGAACTCTCTGCTTTCTGCTCGGTTTTTGCTGTAAGCATAAGACTGCCCTAAAAAATAAAGTATATTTTTAAAATAGATTAAAAATGTAAGTGGGCTAAATACACAGATTAAAAGACAGAGATTGGGCTTCCCTGGTGGCACAGTCGTTGAGAGACCGCCTGCCGATGCAGGGGACACGGGTTCGTGCCGTGGTCCGGGAAGATGCCGCGGAGCGGCTGGGCCCATGAGCCATGGCCGCTGAGCCTGCGCGTCCGGATCCTGTGCTCTGCAACGGGAGAGGCTACAACAGTGAGAGGCCCGCGTCCGCAAAAAAACCCTTCTGCACAGCAAAGGAAACCATCAACAAAACAAAAAGAAAACCCACAGAATGGGAGAAAATATTTGCAAACAAAGTGATTAGCAAGGGATAAGTCTCCAAAATATACAAATGTTAGCGGAAGTTCATGTACCCAATGCACAGTGAGGCCAAACAAACCAAATGTCGGAGTTTGGAGCAGAGAAAGGCTTATTGCAGGGCCATGAAAGGAGACGGGTGGCTCATGCCCTAAAAAACCCTGAGCTCTCTGAAGGGTTTCAGCAAAGCATTTGTAAAAGCCAGGTGAGGGATTGGGGGTCACAGGGTAAGTGATCAACTGGTACACACTTCTCTGACTGGCTGATGGTGAGGTAACCAGGCAGTGTCACAGGGGTTAACCTTATCAGTCCTTAGGCTCCAGGAGGCTATGTGCTCATGGTCATCAGGTAGTTAACATCTTCCATTTAATGGGGGGTTTTCACTTCTGTAAAACAACTCAGGAAATGTGCATCAAATACTGTTATCTAGGTACTTCAGAGAGGAGCTAAAGCAGAGGATACGGGGGAAGGCCTGTCCCAGGAAGCCCCCATAGGGTCCTGCTCGGTTACACAAATAGCTCATGCAGCTCAATATGAAAAAAAAAAAAAACCCAATCAAAAAATGGGCAGAAGACCTAAATAGACATTTCTCCAAAGAAGACATACAGATGGCCAAAAAAGCACATGAAAAGATGTTCAACATCACTAATTATTAGAAAAATGCAAATCAAAACTACAATGAGGTATCACCTCACACCGGTTGGAACGCCCATCATCAAAAAGAATACAAATAATAAATGCTGGAGAGGGTGTGGAGAAAAGGGAATCCTCCCATACTGTTGGTGGGAATGTAAATATTCTCCACTACGGAGAACAGTATGGAGGTTCCTTAAAAAACTAAAAATAGAACTACTGTATGATCCAGCAATCCCACTCCTGGGCATATATCTGGAGTAAACCATAATTTGAAAATATATATGCACCCCAATGTTCACAGCAGCACTATTTGCAATAGCCAGGACATGGAAGCAACCTAAATGTCTATCAACAGATGAATTGGTAAAGAAGATGTGGTGTATAAACAGTGGAATATTATTCAGCCATAAAAAAGAATGAAATAATGCCATTTGAAGCAACATGGATGGACCTAGAGATTATCATATTAAGTGAAGTAAGTCAGACAAAGACAAATAACATATGATACCACTTACATGTGGAATCTAGAAAATTGATACAAATGATCTTATTTACAAAACAGAAACAGACTCACAGATTTAGAAAACAAATTTATGGTTACCAAAGGGGAAAAGTGGGGAGGAGGGATAAATTAGGAGTTTGGGATTAACATATACACACTACTATATATAAAATAGAAAATCAACAAGGACCTACTGTATAGAACAGGGAACTCTTCTTAATACTCCGTAATGAACTATATGAGAAAAGAATCAGAAAGAATGGCTATATGTACGTGTATAACTGAATCACTTTGCTGTGCACCTAAAACTAACACAACATTGTAAATCAACTATACTTCAATTAAAAATAAAAATAAAATAAATAAAATTGAAAATACATAAATAGGAAAGATGTGATAAATCTCCTTTGCAGAAGAATTCCAGATAATTTATATAGATATTCTCCTGTGTTATGGGTTGAACTGTGTCCCTCAAAAAGATATTTTAAAGTCCTAAACCCCAGAATTTCTGACTGTGACCTTCTTCGGAAAGAGTGTTGCGGGTGGAATCAAGTTAAGATGACGTCATTAGGGTGGGCCCCAATCCAATGTAACTGGTGTTCGTATCAGAAGAAGAGAAGGCCACAAAGACAACAGGGGGAGAACACTGTGTGCCAGTGGAGGCAGACTGGAGTGATGCATCTACAAGCCTGGCAATGCCAAGGGTCGCCAGCAGCACCTGATGCCAGGAGAGAGGCATGGAGCAAATTCTCCCCTAGAGGCTTCAGTGAGAACATGCGGGAGAATAAATTTCTGTCACTTAAAGTCACCCATTTGTGGTACTTCGTTACAAAACCCTAGGAAACTAAGTCATGCGTCAAGGAGCTAGAGCATAATTCCCCAGTCCTTAAGTGTGTGTTGGGCATAGTGATTTCCTTCCAAGGAGCACAGTGTGGAAAGGGGGGAAAGAGTAACTTTCCAATGAGAAACCTGACAGACACGACCTCAGCCAGGTGATCAAGGTCAGTATCAATAGAGATCACATGTTGACCGTGTGCACCTTCATAATATACAATGAATATTGGACGTTATCTTTGTGGTCTTCCTCGCAAGAACCCGTAACTCCAGTCTAACCGTGAGAAAAACACCAGACAAATTCCAACAGAAAAACATGGTACAAAAGGGACTCATGCTCCTCAAAATCGTCAAGGTCATCAAAACCAAGGAGAAATTCTCACAGCCAACAGGAGCCTTAGACATGATCACTCAGTGTAACTCAGTGTAATGGGATCTTGGATCAGAAAAAGGACATTAGGTAAAAATTAAGGAAATCTGGGCTTCCCTGGTGGCGCAGTGGTTGAGAGTTCGCCTGCCGATGCAGGGGACACGGGTTCGTGCCCCGGTCCGGGAAGATCCCACATGCCGCGGAGCGGCTGGGCCCGTGAGCCATGGCCGCGGAGCCTGCGCGTCCGGAGCCTGTGCTCCGCAACGGGAGAGGCCACAACAGTGAGAGGCCCGCGTACCGAGAAAAAAAAAAAAAAAAATTAAGGAAATCTGAATAAAGCATGGTTAATGATTAATGATTATTTATCAATATTGGTTCATTAATTGGAACAAATGTACCATATTAACATAAGATGTTAATAGTAGAGGAAGTTGGATATATGGGAACTCTCTGTACTAGCTCCTCAATTTGTATGCAACTGCTCTAAAAAATAAAGTGTATTAAAATAAAAAAATTTTTAATGACAATAAAAGCCAATGCTGCCAATATGTCAGTATTCTCCAAACTATAAAAGTTGACAGATTTTGTTTAGAAAAGAGATCAAATTTTCTCTGGTGCTCACTCAAAGAAAATTTGGCATTGGCTCTTTATACCAGTGCTGGTGGTCGCTGTAACAGGGCCACTTGTCTTCTACTGAGGCTTTGTGTTTTTTGTGACAGGAGTGTTCCCTGTGTCACTTGATGACTGTAGATGAAAGATAAGGGCCAGAAAACCAATCTGACCAGGTGATCTCTTAGGAATATGCAGAAGCAATAAACAAGTCTAGGTAACGCATAGAACTTGCTATGTAAGCATTTTAATTATAATGACTCTTTTTTCTTTTTTTTTTGCGGTACGCGGGCCTCTCACTGTTGTGGCCTCTCCCGTTGCGGAGCACAGGCTCCGGACGCGCAGACTCAGCGGCCATGGCTCACGGGCCCAGCCGCTCCGCGGCATGTGGGATCCTCCCGGACCGGGGCACGAACCCATGTCCCCTGCATCGGCAGGTGGACTCTCAACCACTGCACCACCAGGAAAGCCCTATAATGACTCTTTTTATCCTCACAATATCCTTATAGAATAAATATCATTAATTCCCCATGTTACATTATGGAAACTAGGGCACAGAGAACTTTTAATAACATGCCCAAATCATATAGCATGTAAATAACCTAGCTGGGATTTGAACCCAAGCCAGCTAGCCCCAGACTCTGGATCTAGACATTATAGCATACTGTGGGAAGCCAAAATGTAATAGAGAATTTCATGATAACTTATGAAATCATGGGGAAAGGGTGGCTGGAGGGATTATGCAAGTCATAATAAACTATTCCAAACCTGTTACTTAGTACGTTTGTATAGGAAGCATAACATAGGGATCAAATTAACTGTACTTCAATAAAATTTTTTTTAAAAAAGCAAAACATAGGGATCAAAAATGTGGGCCCTGGAACCAGACTTCCAGAGCCTAAATCCCAGCTCTGCTACTTACTTGCTGTGTGAACAAAGCAAGTTACCTTCTGTGGTAGCCAGAATAACGGCCCCTCCAAAGATGTCCAAGTCCTAATGCCCAGAAACTGTGAATATATTAGGTTATATAGCAAAGGAGAATTAAGGTTGCAGGTGGAGTTAAGGTGGACTAATCAGCTGGCCTTAAGATACGGAGGTTGTTCTGGGTTATGCAGGTAGGTCCAGTGTCATCACAAGGGTCCTTAAAAATGGATGAGGGAGACTGAAGTGAGATTCAGTCAGGGTCAGAAGAGTTGTGGCAATAGAAACAAGATCGGAGTGATGCTATATGAGAAGAACTCGACCCACCATTGCTGGCTTTGAAGCTGGAAGGGGACCATAAGCCGAGCAATGCAGGCAGCCACTAAAAGCTGGACAAGGTCAGGAAATAGATGTTTCCCTAGATCCTCCAGAAGTAAAGCAGCCCTGCCTACACCTTGATTTTAGTCCAGTGAGACCCATTTCAAACTTCTGACCTACAGAAAGCTAAGATAATAAATGTGTTGTTTTAAGCCACTGAGTTTTTGGACTTTTGTTACAGCAGCAATAGGAAACGAATACACCTCTCTATGCCTCAGTTTCCTCACTTATAAAACGGAGAAAATAAAATTATCTCATAGGGTTATGGTGATGATTAAAGAAAATACAGGTAAAACCCTTGGAAGAGGGCACAGTACATAGTAAGTTGCTCAAGAAATGCTAGAAAAATACTTAATATAAACAGTTGAGGGAAGGAACCACAGTGGATGCTAAAAATATTAGGTGAAATATTGGTCAGGAACAGGATGTCACAATGGTGACCAAAGGTTACCCCATAGTTTACATACTCATTGCAAAAGGGGCAAGTGACTTTATGATGGAGAAATCTGCAACCACCACCTAAGCTCAGTCTTCAAACATAACATCACCGTAGGTGGGACCCCAGACGTTGATGTCCCTCCTGATAGGATGCAATATAAAGTACAACATTAACTTTGAAATACTTCTTACTAAAAAATGTTAATCTGAATCGAATCAAGCTACAGAGCTGACTTTCCATTTGCAGCAAATGCAAGGAATAGAGGAGGAAGTTAAATAACAACATGAAGAAACATTGAGATAAATCCTGTACGTGGGGATACTCTACAACTGTCCTTTTCTCTTCAAAACTGTTGTGTCATGAACCAAAAAAAAGGTTGTGAAAAGGTGGTTCTCGACTCTACCCGTCATTCAGGAACCCAGGCCTCTCCCATCTGTGATGCTGCCATGGTTCACACTCCTCCTATAAGGAAGGAGAAGGGGGCAGGATGTTGTGGGATGGCTTTTAGTACCATGCCTTAAAGTGACATCCTTCAGCTGCCACTTACATTTCTTTGGCCATAACTTCACCTGGCCCGTACCTAACTGGAAGAGAGCTGGGAGATGTGCCTGGACTCTTGGAAAGGTCAAGAAAGGGGTATGGTGACCATCCAACCAGACTCTCCACACATGTTAACACCACTTACCCCCAGTAATGCAGCACTCAGCATGGCCCCTGCCAGGCGGTCCTAAGCCATGCACACCTTCAGTGTCGTGGTATTCCTCGCTCTGAGATGGACCAGCAATCCAGGGTCCTCCCTTCCCCCTTACCCCCACACAGCCAGTCGGTCACAAATCTGACAGGTTTTACATATCTCTAAATAGCCTTCCCCTCTCCCACTGCAACTGCCAGACCTAGTGCAACAGCCTGTGGTCTGGCCTCCCTTCACGCAAGGATCCTGCTCTTGGAGGAGCGGGTGGGAGGTGGGACTATATTCTTGTAACAGGCGGCAAGTGAGCAAATAAATGGGCAAGACAACTTGCTGTGAATAAGCCAGAGACTGAAATGGTAAAGAATGACTCTGCGGGGTGAGGAGGAGAAGGGAATTTATATCGGGCTGTCAGGGAAGGCTGCACTGAGGAGGTAGCCGTGGCAGAGAGTCATCCGGAAAAGCAGTATTCCTATTTCTGTGTGCTGTTGCAGAACCCTGCCGCTCCGCCTTCAAGTGGTAGAGCCTGTGTTTCCTGTTTCCTCCACTTAAACTTGCACAGGTGTTTCTTTTTGTTTGTTTGTTTGTTTTAATATTTATTTATTTATTTACTTTTTGGCCGCGCAGCGTGTGGGATCTTAGTTCCCTGACCAGGGATGGAACCTGCGCTCCCTGCAGTGGAAGCCCGGAGTCTTAACTGCTGGACCGCCAGGGAAGTCCCTGGACAGGTGTTTCGACTTGCAAAATTAATAAAGTACAATAGAAGTGATGCTATGTGACTTCTTAGGCTGGGTCATAAAAGACATCACGGCTTCCACCTGACTCTCTTGGGACCCCTTGAACAACCAAGGCCCCTCGCCTTCAACCCTGGTTTAACTAACAGACGACTGCCAGCCCCAGCGTGCCAGCCATGAAAGTGAGCCATCTCTGAAGCAGATCCTCGGATCTCGGTTGATTTGCCCCAGCTGTCGCCATGTGGAACAAAAATGCATCTTCCTCATCAAGCCCTACCCATATTACAGATAGATAATAAGCGAAATAGATAACTGCTGTTCTGAAGCCACTGAGTTTGGGGGTGTTCCATTAGGGAGCGATAGTACTGAGTTAAGTTCTAAATACTAAGGAGCCAGCCATGAAGAAATCTTCACAAAGCATTTTAAGCATTGCTAACAACAAATCCCATGGCTCTAAGGCAGGAACAAACTCGGCACAGGTAAGCAGGTAAGGCCATGTGGCTGAGGGGGAGAGTAATAAGACGTGTGGCTGGAGAGGAAGGCTGGAGCCGTATCACGCAGAGCCTTGCGCACTGTGGTAAGAAGTTTGAAACGTATCAGAAGTTCTGTGGGAGCCTTTGGAGGGTTATGAGCAGAATAATAGTGGGATGGGCTTGTCCCTGAATGATGGCTCTGGCTGCTCTGGGGGGAGTGATCTACAGCAGGACAAGAGTAGAAGCAGGAAGACCAGTTAGCACATCACTGCAGTTGTTCAACACAAACACAACGGTCACTAAGCGGTGAAGAGAAGAAAATAGATTCTGGGCATATTCTGTAGACACAGCAGGCCTTGTTCTTTTTTTGTTTTGTTTTGTTGTGTTGTGTTTGTTCTTTTGTTTTTAATGAATTTTTTTTTTTTTTTTTGCGGTACATGGGTCTCTCACTGTTGTGGCCTCTCCCACTGCGGAGCACAGGCTCTGGACGCGCAGGCTCAGCGGCCATGGCTCACTGGCCTAGCCGCTCCGCGGCATGTGGGATCTTCCCGGACCGGGGCACGAACCCGTTTCCCCTGCATCGGCAGGCGGACTCTCAACCACTGCGCCACTAGGGAAGCCCTGAATTTTTTTTTTTTAAGTATAGTTGATTTACAAAGTAGTGTTAATATCTGCTATACAGCAAAGTGATTCAGTTATATATATACACACACACACACACACACACACACACATATACCTTCTATTTTATTTTTTTAGTTTTAAATTTTTGATTAATTAATTTATTTATTTTTGGCTGCGTTGGGTCTTCGTTGCTGCGCATGGGCTTTCTCTAGCTGCAGTGAGTGGGGGCTACTCCTTATTGTGGTGCGTGGGCTTCTCATTGCGGTAGCTTGTCTTTGTTGTGGAGCATGGGCTCTAGGCACACGGGCTTTGGTAGTTGTGGTGCATGGTCTCAGTAGTTGTGGCTCACGAGCTCTAGAGCGCAGGCTCAGTAGTTGTGGTGCACGGGCTTAGCTGCTCTGTGGCATGTGGGATCTTCCCGAACCGGGGATCAAACCCATGTCCCTGCATTGGCAGGCAGATTCTTTTTTTTTTTTCCTTTTAAAAACACTTTTTTTATTATGAAACATATCATACACACAGATAATTATTTAAAACCTACATGTTCAACTTAACAACTAGGTATAAAATAAACACCCATGCCACTATCACCCAGGTCAAGGCAAGAACATGGCCAGCAGTCCAGAAGTACCCCCAGTTATAATTATTTTTCAGCTGAATTAGTTGTCAGCACTTCAGATTCAGGAGATTTTATACGAAAACCCACTTTCTGGCCTCTCTTGAAAAATCAGACAATGCAGTCGCACTGGGCCCACATCCAGCAGGCAGATTCTTAACCACTGCGCCACCAGGGAAGTCCCTATACCTTCTTTTTTTTTTTTTTTTTTTTTTTGCGGTACGCGGGCCTCTCACTGCTATGGCCTCTCCCGTTGCGGAGCACAGGCTCCGGAAGCGCAGGCTCAGAGGCCATGGCTCATGGGCCCAGCCGCTCCGCGGCATGTGGGATCTTCCCAGACCGGGGCACGAACCCGTGTACCCTGCATCGGCAGGCGGACTCTCAACCAGTGCGCCACCAGGGAAGCCCCCTATACCTTCTTTTATAAAACATTCTTTTCCATTATGGTTTATCATAGGATATTGAATATAGTTCTCTGTGCTATAAAAGGACCTTGTTGCTCATCCATTCGGTATATAACAGCCCACCTCTGCTAACCCCAACCTCCCACTCCATCCCTCCCCCAACCCCCTCCCCCTTGGCAACCACCAGTCTGTTCTCTAGGTCCGTGATTCTGTTTCATAGACAGGTTCATTTGTGTCATATTTTAGATTCCACATATAAGTGATATCATATGGTATTTGTCTTTCTCTTTCTGACTTACTTCACTTAGTATGATCATCTCTAGTTGCACATACAGTATGCCTTGTTGATACACAGGATGAGAGGTGAGGGATAAGGAAAAATGAAGGTGACCTTCTAGGTTTTTCTCTCAAGCAGTCAGGTGAATAACACTGCTACTGGCTGGAAGGGGAGGGCTTGGGGAGGAGCAGGGTTGGGGTGGGGAAACTTCCCTTTCCCTCAGGATATCCAATTTTAATGTGGTTGTAGAAAGAATTTCAAGCTGCTTAAACAATGTTCACTAAGTTATGGGGAGGCGAGTATAGAGCTTCTGGGTCTGGTGGGGTTGGAGATTCTGATAACTACTTGACTTTCCTTAAGAACTCCTTTCTGTTTGTTTGTCTATATAGCTTTAAGATCCTCCATACAGAGTGTGGTTATTATAATTACTATGGCAAAGATCCCAGTTGGAAGCTAAAACACACCCAGAGGAGGAAATTGAACTCAACAGGTAGGGGACCCAGCCAAGCACTTTCTCCAAACCAAATTCCATTAGCTGGTCTGGAGAAGAGTCCCTGAGTGACCAAGAGAAGGGGACCAGGCCTTAGGTGCCTACTGGAAGAATGGCTAAGAAGAGTCAGGGGAAAGAAGGATGAACTTCTGGAAGGGCTCTTAATATAGGCAGAAGACCCAGACTGTTGGAAGCAGCTGCTGGGTCTCCTATGGGGAGAGGGAGGAGAAGGGGACATGGGGCTGCCCAGCAGCAGAGGAAGCAATTTCAGGCCAAGCCACACCTAGATGCCTTCCTTTACTTTCCTCTTCAGCCCAAGTTCCAGGAGCTTGCCTGATTCACTCAATTCCCTCCCTCATTGGAGGCATCTCTGAAGCTCAGAAGGAAACTGCTCTTCACCTGGTCTTCGGTGAGGGTCATTCACCTCCAGGCTTCATGGAAATCACCTCACAGGACCCCAGGTTGGATGGGTCAACAGAGGGAAGCAGGGTATCCATCCAGGCTCTCTATACAGGCAAAGGATAGGCAATCACAACAGCAGGGACAAGGACACTCAGTGACCTGGATTGTCTTTGCTGATTCCCACTCAGAGTCCCAATTCTACTGATTCCTCTCTCCTGTATTTTTCAAGTTTGCTTCAACTTTCCACCCCATTGTTTCCTCAATGGACCCACAGTACTTGCTGCCCAAATACTACTTCTTCCCACTCTCTCTCCAAAATATGGTAAAGAGTCTCAAGATTAACCATGACCCATCAAACAGCCAAAGATAACTCATACCTGAGAATTGCTTCATTTATTCATTCAACAATTATTTATTGAGGTCCTACCATGGGTGACTGTTAAGGAGGTTATTGCAGTAATCCAAGTAAGAGATGATGGAGACTTGGACCAGTATGGTAGTAGTGGAGGTGATGAGAGGTGGTTGGATTCTGGATATATTTTGAAAGATAGAGCCAACAGGATTCCCTGATGGATTGGACATGAGGAACGAGAGACAAAAGAAGAGAAAGATGCTTCCAGGTTTTGGGCCTAAGCATCTCAAAGGGTGGAGTTGCCATTTTCTGAGAGAGGAAAAAGAGCAAGACAAGCAAGTTGAAAGGACTAAATCAAGAGCTTGATTTTTGGACATATTAAACTTGAGATGCTTATTTAGACATTCCAGTGGCAATATTCAGTTAGCAGCCTGGAGTTCCTGAGAAAGGTTCAGGCTGGAGATAAAAATTTTCAAAACCTTATCCTGCCTTACTCTGCTCATAAGCAAAAAGAAATGCTGGAATCAGAGGGAAACTGCAGAATTTCAACCAACAAATAGCAGGAAGCATAACACCAACCAAGATATCTAGAAATGTTGTGGTTGGCATTGTCTAACAGAGTTGGTGAGCAACTTCTCTCAGAGACCGAATGAGATCATGTATCTAGAGTTCTAAGCTCCTATACAATGGGCACCATCACTGAAAGTGTCTGCAGTGGTCCCCTGCCCATAGAGACTGATGTAGGAATAATCTTACCCCCCTAAAATGGAACCAATGGCTTTTCTAGATCTCTTCCCTCCCAAGGTCAACATCACTATTTAAAACCAAACACCCTTTCCTCCCTCAATAAACTTTCTCCTCTCTTCCTTCACGTTGGCCTATCCCTTCTCCTACTTAGAAAATAAAAGCTACCATCCACATTAATGAGGACAAACAGAGGGTAGGGGTAAGGGAGTAGGAAATACGGCATGACCATACCTAGCAATAACCAACCTTAAATTCTTGTTATGTGTATTTTATTTTATTTAAATTTTGTTTGTTTGTTTTTTTGGGGGTACGCGAGCCTCTCACTGTTGTGGCCTCTCCCGTTGTGGAGTACAGGCTCCGGACGCGCAGGCTCAGCCGCCATGGCTCACGGGTCTAGCCGCTCCACGGCATGTGTGATCTTCCCGGACCGGGGCACGAACCCGCGTCCCCTGCATCGGCAGGCGGACTCTCAACCACTGCGCCACCAGGGAAGCCCTAGTTTTTTATTTTTGTCTGGATTGGGTCTTCTTTGCTGCGCACGGGCTTTCTCTAGTTGCAATGAGCGGAGGCTACTCTTCATCGCGTTGCCTGGGCTCCTCACTGCAGTGGTCTCTCCTGTTGCAGAGCACAGGCTCCAAGCGCACGGGGCCAGTAGTTGTGGCTCACGGGCTCCAGAGCACAGGCTCAGTAGTTGTGGCACACAGGCCCAGCTGCTTTGCTGCATGTGGGAGCCTCCCGGCCCGGGGATCGAACCCATGTCCCCTGAGTTGGCAAGTGGACTCTTAACCAATGTGTCTCTAGGGAAGTCCCTGTTATGTGTATTTAAAAAAAAAATTTTTTTTTTGCAGCTTCTCGAATTTATTTGGATTTGCTTCTTTTTTTTTAAATGGATTTTATTGAAGTATAGTTGATTGACAATGTTGTGTTAATTTCTGCTGTACAGCAAAGTGATTTAGTTATACATATATATACATTCTTTTTCATATTCTTTTCCATTATGGTTTATCATAAGATATTGAATATAGTTCCCAGTGCTATACAATAGGGCCATTTTGTTTATTCTATGTATAATAGTTTGCATCTTCTAATCCTAAACTCCCAATCCAACCTTTCCTCAACTCCCCCTCCCCCTTGGCAACCACAAGTCTGTTTGTTAAAAAATTTTTTTAATTATTGTTTTGTTTTAAGATATTTGCTGTCAGCGTAATTGTCCTTTTATTGTTGGTTATTTGTTTTTCTTTCTGGATGCTTGGGTGTTCTTTCATCCTCTTGGATTTTTTTTTTAAATTTATTTTTATTTATTTATTTTTGGCTGTGTTGGGTCTTCATTTCTGTGCGAGAGCTTTCTCTAGTTGTGGCGAGCGGGGGCCACTCTTCATTGCAGTGCACGGGCCTCTCACTGTCGTGGCCTCTCTTGTTGAGGAGCACAGCCTCCAGATGCGCAGGCTCAGTAGTTGTGGCTCATGGGCCCAGTTGCCCCATGGCATGTGGGATCTTCCCAGACCAGGTCTCGAACCCGTGTCCCCTTCCTTGGCAGGCAGATTCTCAACCACTGCGCCACCAGGGAAGCCCTCTTGGATTTTTTTAATAGACTTTATTTTTCAGAGTTTTAGACTCACAGCAAAATTGAGTGGAAAGTACAAGGAGTTCCTATTTACCCCAGACCTCTACACACACACAGACTGTCTTTACTATCAACATCAGTCACCAGAGTGGTAGGTACATTTGTTACAATCAATGAACTTCCATTAACACATCATTATCATTCCAAGTTTATAGTTTACATCAGGTTTCACTCTTGGTGTTGTACATTCTATGAGTTTGGACAAATGTATAATGCTATGTATCCACCATTATATTATCATACAGAATAGTTTCACTGCCCTAAAAATCCTGTGCTTCACCTATTCATCCCTCCCTCCCCAATAACCCCTGCCAACCACTCATCTCTTTACCATCTCAATGTTTTTGCAAAACTTTTTTGCATTCTTCTGGAATGTCATATACTTGGAATCATACAGTATGTAGCCTTTTCGGATTGGTTTTTTCACTTAGTAATATGCATTTAAGTTTCCTCCATATCTTTTTACAACTTGATAGCTTATTTCTTTTAGCACTGACTATTCCATGTATTAATGTACAATGTACACATTGTGTGATGT
This sequence comes from Phocoena phocoena, assembly GCF_963924675.1. NCBI lineage: Eukaryota > Metazoa > Chordata > Mammalia > Artiodactyla > Phocoenidae > Phocoena > Phocoena phocoena. Next base: position 21,483,997 of record NC_089222.1, on the reverse strand, counting down.
ACCATTGCCTACTTACCCATTTACCTACAGCCTTCAGTAGTTGATCATGTATCTGTGTTGCTCTCAAGATGCTATTAATATAGTCTCCCTGTCTTCAATCTTCTGCAGTTTCCCTATAAAGACTGTAGGTTTGGGGAATTCCCTGGCGGTCCAGTGGTTAGGACTTGGAGCTTTCACTGCAGTGGCCCGAGTTCAACCCCTGGTTGGGGAACTAAGATCCTACAAGCCATGCAGCACAGCAAAAAAAAAAAAAAAAAGTCTATAAGTTTGGATTTATTTTTATTTATTTTTATTCTTGAGATTCATTCTGATTTCCAAACCAGAGAGTTCATATTTTTCACCAATTCTGGAAAATTACTCAGGCATTTTGTGTTTGAATAATATCTCTTTTCTATTTTCTATATTCTTTTCTTCTGGAGCCCAGTTGTCTGTGTGTTAGACCTCTCACTGCATCATTCATGTTTCCTAACATCTCTTTGTTTCTCTGTTTTGCATTCTGAATAATTTCTGCAGCTATATCTTCTAGTTTATTAATTCCCTCTTCAGTTATATCTAATTTGCTTTTTGACCTGTTCATTTGGTGTTTTATGTTTTTTAATTGTAAAAACACATAACTTAAAATTTATCATCTTAACCATTTGTTAGCGTACACTTCAGTAATGTTAAGTGTATTCACATTGTTTTGCAACCAATCACCAGAACTTTTCCATCTTGCAAAACTGAAACTTTATGCCCATTAAACAACAACTCCCCGCATTTCCCTCCCCCTGGCAACCACCATTCAACTTTCCGTCTCTATTAATTTAACTAATTTAGATATCTCATGTAGGTGAAATCATACATACAGCATTTGTCTTTTTGTGACTGGCTTATTTCACATAGCATGATATATTCAAAATTCATCCATGTTGTAGCATGTATCAGGATTTCTTCCTCTTTAAGGCTGAATAATCCTCCATTGTATGTATATAGCACTTTGTTTATCCATTCATTAATTAGCTGACACTTGGCTTGCTTACACATTTTACCTATTGTGAATAATGCCACTGTAAACGTGGGTGTGAGAATATCTCTTTGAGACCTTGCTTTCAATTCTTCCAGATACATACATACTTCCAGAAGTGAGTTTGCTGGATCGTATGGTAATTTCAGTTTTAATTTTTTGAGGAACTGCCATAATGTTTTCCACAGAGGCTATAACATTTTATGTTCCTGCCAACAATGCACAAAGCTTCCAATTTCTCCATGTCCTCAACAACACTTGTTATAAAGCACAACTGTCCTGGATCAACAAACATAGACAATTTTGAAATTCCTCAGTTTTGAGGGAAGTCTCCAACCACCCCATTTGTGGTTAATTGTTCATTGCCCAACCTGAGCTATTGACTCCTAAATGGGGAGTTTCATGGATGTGTGACAATAACTAGTGAGAGAGTGTTTCCCCACAGCTTCTGGAGATCAGTCCCCAGGGAAACCTGAGAATACAACTCTGGAGAAAAGTTGGGGGAGGAAGTCACTCCTGGGCAGCTGAGGACCACAGATACTTCCTCAGGGCGACCAGAGATTAGCAGGTCCTTTGAACAGGTTTCTCTATTCTCTTCCATTCCAAGGACAAGAGTTCCTCTGCCCTTGTCAGAGAACAGACACCTGCTCTGTTCATCTAGAGGAGGATACTAATCAGAGAATATTCAGCCTTTAGAAAATGGAATGAATTCCCTGGTGGCCCCGTGGTTAGGAATCCACTTCCACTGCAGGTGGCAGGGGTTCAATCCCAGGTCATCCCACAAGCTGCATGGCGTGACCCCCCACCCCCACCCCACAAAAGAAAGAAAAAGAAAATGGAGACTTTCTTTGGTGGAAAGAAAGCTGCACTGAGAATCTGCAGCTCAGAACCCTGGATTTCAGTTCTGCTCCTTTGGCTCAGAGGCTGTGTGATATGAATTGAAGTTCCTCCAGGAATTTCCTTTTTCATGGAATACAACTCACTCACCCGCTCTGGACCCAAGCGGGAGACAATGGCTCTCAGAATGCTCTGAATGCCTGTTCTGGTTCAAGTGTGCCTTGTTCTTTTAGCATTCATATAGAGCAGTGAAAAGTCCACCTTTATGAGAAATCTTCATTACTATGTGGTTCCTTCCACCACAGCAAGCCAGGCAAAAATATGACCATGTGTGATCCCTGCTCAGGGAAGTACATAGAAATGAAATGACTTGTGTGTGCTACAGTAGTGAGACTACTGGGTGGGAAGGGGGAGAGTTATGGGGGCATGAGAGTTTCTTTTTTAAAAGTTAGCTCAACCTTGTTCTTATAGTTTCTATTTAATGGTAATATTTAAACACAAATTAAAAATTATATAAGTCTTATAAATAAATTATTCCAGTTTATGTAAGGGAGCAAAATGTGAAAAACCCACCCACCTACACTCCACCACTCAATAATTTATTGCCTATGGCAGGAGGCTGGGTACCCCAAGAAATAGACTGTCAGACAAACTTGTGTGCGGATGGGTTATTAGGAAGTACTTTCAGAAACATCTGTGAGGGAATGAGAGAAGTGAGACGCGGCCAAGAGAGAAGTTAGGTTGTCAAGTAGTAGCAGGTTGCAGCAGAGGCTGCAGCAATCCCTGGGGGAGCTCTGAAGCTAGGATTGCCCTTCATAACTGTCCCAAACTGAAGCAAAGAAGATATGCATTTATACTGCATAAGAACCAGTCATTAGGGCTTCCCTGGTGGCGCAGTGGTTGAGAGTCCGCCTGCCGATGCAGGGGACACGGGTTCGTGCCCCGGTCCGGGAAGATCCCACATGCCGCGGAGCGGCTGGGCCCGTGAGCCATGGCCGCTGAGCCTGCGCATCCGGAGCCTGTGTTCCACGACGGGAGAGGCCACAACAGTGAGAGGTCCGCGTACCGCAAAAAAAAACAAAAACAAAAACAAACAAAAAAAACAACTTAAAAAAGGAAAAGGTAGGGACTTCCCTGGTGGCGCAGTGGTTAAGAATCTGCCTGCCATTACGGGAGACATGGGTTCAAGCCCTGGTCCGGGAAGATCTCACATGCCACAGAACAACAAAGCCCATGCTCCACAACTACTGAGCCCCCGCGCCTAAAGCCAGTGCTAAAAATAAATAAATAAATAAATGGAAAAGGTAACACCTGCTGGTAGAAAGGATATAAAGAAAACTGAATCACTTTGCCCTGTACAGCAGAAATTAACACAACATTGTAAATCAATGATATGTCAATAAAAAAGAATAATTATTTTTTAAAAAGAAGAAAAATCAGCTGTAATCTCATATTAAAAGAAAAATCTGGGGCTTCCCTGGTGGCAGTTGTTAAGAATCCGCCTGCCAATGCAGGGGACACAGGTTCGAGCCCTGGTCGGGGAAGATCCCACATGCCGTGGAGCAACTAAGCCTGTGTGCCACAACTACTGAGCCTGCGCTCTAGAGCCCGCAAGACACAACTACTGAGCCCGTGCGCCTACCGCCCGTGCTCCGCAACAAGAGAAGCCACCGCGATGAGAAGCCAGCGCACTGCAATGAAGAGTAGCCGCCCACCCCCCGTCACCGCAACTAGAGAAAGCCCGCGCACCAACGCAGCCAAAAATAAATTAAATAAATCAATTTTAAGAAAAGAAACATCTGTCAACATTTTAATGTTAATCTTTTCAGCTCCTTTTCTATGTATGACTAATTTTTTAACCTAGCTGACAGACTGAATGGTATTCAAATTCTGTTTATCCTTCTTTCTTTAACTTTCTCGGGAGCTTATCTCTAGTCTGGAATTCTCCCTCTTCCTTTGAAGTCACTATCTTCTTTCAAGCTCTGCCTTTGGGTGAAAGACAAGGCCACTAGCTCAGGAAGGACTCTCCCTTGCTGATGACTTGAAACTCCAGATCCTAGCCCCAGGTCACAGGAATGGCCCAGCAGGAGCCACTATCTTCAGACTGCTCTGGGGTAAGCAGGAAGAAAAGGCATTCCAAGGTGCAGGACTGATTGGGCTTGAGGATCAGAAAAGGGGACTGAGGATCCCCTGGCTGTGGCTGACGCTGATTATCGAAAACAACTATTCAAAAGACAACAGTTAGTAAAAGAAGTCTCCCCAGGTGAGACTGGTCACTGCTTCTGCCAGGATCAGGACCCCACAGAGCCTAAACTTTGCTCCCTTTAATCGGGTTGCAAGGTGGTGTGAACCTGAATAAGGGCATTTACTGCACCATGAGATTCCTTAACACTTGAGCCTAATTCAGGAGGGAAGGTGTTTACCTAGACCACAAGGGCAAATCTACATTTCTGGTTTAGAAAAGACCCTTGGAAAATGCTCCTTTAAACTTAACCGCAGGAGGAGCAAGCCAACCTTCGGTCAGTCTTAGTCAGAAAACTACTCCTTAGGGGTTCCAGCTGCGCCTGCGCAGGACTGCATCTGCCGGGGTGCGCAGAACCTGCACCTCAGTGAGCGGGCCCTGACGTCTGGAGAAGGAGCCACCAGTTACGCTAGCATCTGAACTTTCTATAATAGTGATCTTATACACTATGGGATAAGAATCCATGGATACATTTATAATCAGAGGAAATAAACATTTAGTATACAAGAGTCAATAAGGAGATGAAAATCCATTACAGAACCAAAAATGAAAGTTACCGAGATTGTTTCAAAATCCCTTAACAGTAATCATTTTGCAAGCTTCATATATCAAATCATTATGTTGTATACCTTAATATAATGCAATGTTATGTCAGTTATAGCTCACTAAAACTGGGAAACAATAAAAAATAAAATCCTCTTTGGGAATTCCCTGGTGGTCCAGTGGTTAGGACTCCGCACTTTCACTGACGAGGATGTGGGTTCAATCCCTGGTCCGGGAACTAAAATCCGCCAGCCGGCCAACATGGCCCCCTCCCCCAAAAAATCCTCTGGTCCTCTGCCGTCACAATCTAGACCCTAGAATATTTTAGAAGTTCCTATAGCAAACATACTTGCTGATTTATAAATGAACACTATGGCAGTAATATTGTCTTTGCAATGGCCAAGGTCTTCATGATTAAGGTTTGGACCTGCCACCTCTTTACATCCCCTGCTCTTCTACCATAGTCTGAAGCTTCATAAATGTTTTTGGTTGATGGCAAAGCTGTTGAGTTTCAGTAGACAAATCCGATTATTCTCCCAAAGGAGTGGGGAAAAGGCACAAATAATTGACTCCATGAATATATTTGATTTTGAAGTATAGTGTGATCATTTTATGATAAGTTCACCTTGGTATTCACTTTACTAGTAGCTCCTGAGCATAAATTAATTACTAGGAAGCTGCAAGTGTCCCTAGAAGATTCTTTTTTTTTTTTTTTTTTTAATTTATTTTATTTATTTATTTTTGGCTGCTTTGTGTCTCTGTTGCTGTGCGCGGGCTTTCTCTAGTTGCGGTGAGCGGGTGCCACTCTTCATTGCGGTGCGCAGGCTTCTCTTTGCGGTGGCTTCTCTCGTTGCGGAGTACGGGCTCTAGAGTGCAGGTTCGGTAGTTATGGCACACGGGCTTAGTTGCTCCGCGGCATGTGGGATCTTCCCGGACCAGGGCTTGAACCCGTGTCCCCTGCACTGGCAGGCGGATTCTTAACCACTGTGCCACCAGGGAAGACCTCTAGAAGATTCTTTCAATAGGAAGTTCCTCTCACTGCCCCCTTGGGGCATGTGACAGAAGCTCTGCCAATCAAATGCTGTCTTCCAGGGTTTTGATATTTCAACAAACAGGAGAGGAGGGGTATAACCTTTGGTCTCAGTGGACTAAGAGTGGGGTAGAGCTCTAAAGACCAAAAGGAATTTACTGTCCATATAGTAAACTCAAAAAGGGACACTAGGATTCAATTCCCTCATTAAATTATTCATTTCACAAACATTTACTGAGCATGCAATGTGTGCCAGGCATTGTACTAGATGTTTGTACCTACTCATTTCATTTAACAGACGAAGACAGATTCAAAAACTTTCAAGAAACTTGCACAAGGTCACACAGCCAGGCGAGGATCCGGACCCCTGAGTCTATTCTAGTGCTTTATCTTCTATTCCACAGTTTACACCAAGGCTTGCCCACATCTAGTTTTAGGGGTAAAATGAAAGAAAAACACCAAACAGATTCTTTTTAAACAGATGAGGCTGACTTAAAAAGTAGAATTAACTTTATTTCAAGTGAGTATTAAAACTTATGTACAGTTCCTGAGAACACATGGCTGGTAGGGGCGGAGACTGGAAGGGAGATTTCCCAGGAAAGAATGGGTGAGGCCACACGCACACACACCAATACACACAAAACAGAATTCTCCCCCATCAGAAGGGATGAACCTCAAATAGAAAGCTGATGGTTGAGGTGCTTGGAATGAAAACGGTAAACAGTTAGCCTGCCAAGTGAAAGAAACCCAGCTCTACTAGCTTAGACAACCACAGAAACAGCCTCAAGGGCAATGGCAAGTAAGACTGACTCTCTCTTTCTCCCCTTCCTTTTCTTGTCTGTGCATCTCTCTGTAGGTCAACCACTTTGTCTCAGTCAAGTTTCTACAAGTGAATGGAACAATAGCTGTTGGCAGTTTTCAGACTGCACCTCCCAGCCAAGAAGAACTTTATTCCTTTCCCTAGTGCCAGTTCAAACATCCTGGTGTACTGCCAGATTGTGTGTGTGTGTGTGTGATTAGCAGTGAGGGAGGGGGAAGCAGCCAGTGGTGATAATTATCCAGGAGAAATGGGGAGATATGAGCCTGCAATGAAAACTTTAAATATCCTCCACATGGAGTTATCATTCTAATTAGCCTCTGTTCTTTCTGGTTATAATTGCAGCATGGTCTCCACAAGTTCAGGAAAGATGTGACTGAAACAGGAGGTTAATCAGCTCAACTGTATCCCTCATCTACATTTTAAAATTTTTATTTATTTAATTAATTTATTTTTGGCTGTGTTGGGTCTTTGTTGCTGCGCACGGGCTTTCTCTAGCTGTGATGAGCGGGGGCTACTCTTTGTTGCAGTGCGCAGGCTTCTCATTGCAGTGGCTTCTTTTGTTGCAGAGCACGGGCTCTAGGCGCGTGGGCTTCAGTAGTTGTGGCGCGTGGGCTCAGTAGTTGTGGCTCGCGGGCTCTAGAGTGCAGGCTCAGTAGTTGTGGCGCACGGGCTTAGTTGCTCCGCGGCATGTGGGATCTTCCCAGACCAGAGCTCGAACCCATGTCCCCTGCACTGGCAGGCAGATTCTCAACCACTGAGCCACCAGGGAAGCCCCCTCATCTACATTAATAGCATCATTATTTTCATTTATGGGTCTATTCTGTTGATTAGCTTTTATACCTATTAGCTTTAATGGACTGTAACATATGGAAATTTGAGTGTGCTGATCATCTCTGATAACCATCCTAGACTTTTCTGTAGATTTTCTTTCTATATTGACTCAACTTCTATTTCTGTATGTGGCCCATTAACAAGAATAATTCCAAAGGCTTAAATATAACATTTCAGAATTGATTAAGCATGTTATATCCCAGTAGATAGATTCAAACCGATGTTTGCTTGCAAAAGAATTCATTAGACTGTATAGCAAAGGGAACTATATCCAATCTCCTGGGATAAACCATTATGGAAAAGAATATTTTTTAAAATGTATATATGTGTGTAACTGAGTCACGTTGCTCTATAGCAGAAATGAAGCACAACATTGTAAATCAACTATACTTCAATTAAAAAAATAGATTGGGGCTTCCCTGGTGGCGCAGTGGTTGAGAGTCCGCCTGCCGATGCAGGGGACACGGGTTCGTGCCCCGGTCCGGGAAGATCCCACATGCCGCGGAGCGGCTGGGCCCGTGAGCCATGGCCGCTGAGCCTGCGCATCTGGAGCCTGTGCTCTGCAACAGTAGAGGCCACAACAGGGAGAGAACGGCCGTACGGCAAAAAAAAAAAAAAAGTAAAACAACAAATAGATTAGACCCCTATATTTGCATTTTCCTCCTCATTTAGCGTAGGAAAAGAAAGGGGGAGCAATTGGGGTGGGTGTGTGGGCTGGATTGACTCCCTGCCTTATCACACACCCTGTGACCTTGGGTAGGTCCTTTAGTCATTTAAATTTCCTTTTCATTCTCTCTGAAATGGTTAACATCACCAACTTAGGGGTATTGGGAGGAGTAGAGATAACAGATGCTTAGCACAGGGTATGTATGGGAGGCTTAAAAAATGGTGCTTATTGATTTTAACCAAAGCCATTCTCCTACAATGCCCTGAGAGATCTTTATCCCAGGTTGGGATGACCCAGCAGTGCTCCACTATACACTCACTCACCTGTCCAAGGTACACAGAAAGCGATCAACCATCAGTTTACTGGGATATTCCCTCTCTGAGCCCAAATTGCCCTGCACGGCTCATGGTCCATTTGATCTTCCTATTGCACTGCTGTATGACATGGCTTGCATTGTTAACTCAGACTGTTAACTCTTACATTGTACAATGTTTCACCAACAGTTGCCAAACTGACCTCATTTCCTGCCAAGTTAACCTCATTTCCGTTTTTGATAAGGTTACTAAACTGAACGGATCCTGAGAATACTGCAGACAGTATTATCTGGGTTCTGCCAGGGAGATGATAAGGTCCTGTGGTGTCTCTGTGGCCAGGATGGCCAAAGCAGTGGGGAGACAGTGTAGATAGCAGGAGTCATAACTGGCTGGACAGTTCCTCCAGCAGCCCTTTGATCAGACCAAGAAGTTTGGTTGTGGGAAGTAGGTAGGTAGGTACAGAGAGGTCAAGCTGGGAATAAGAACTGAAGTGGTCATGAAAAAGATCCTTCAAAATCCAGAGTAGGAAGCCCTTTGGCTCATTCACAGAGCAAACTGAGTGCATGGGCAGGGCACTGAGTAAGGCTCTGGGGACAGAAGAGAACAAAACAGACATGACTTCTGCCTTTTTGGAGCTTATATTCTAGTGGTGGGGGGAGAGACAACAAACACACAAATCATCTGGAAATTTCTAAAACTGATGTGATACCAAGAAAGTAGCATGACTTGGGGCAGGAGAGGGCTGCTCCTTTAGGTATGATTGCCCAGTGAGCTAGAGAATGAGTAGCCAGCTGTGCAAACTTCTGGGGCCATAGCCAGCTAGGCAGAGGGAAGAGCAAAGGCAAAGGTCCCGAAAAGAGAACGTGCGGGGCTTCCCTGGTGGCGCAGTGGTTAAGATTCCGCCTGCCAATGCAGGGGACAAGGGTCCGAGCCCTGGTCCAGGAAGATCCCACATGCCGTGGAGCAAGTAAGCCCATGCACCACAACTACTGAGCCTGAGCTCTAGACCCTGTGAGCCACAACTACTGCGCCCATGAACCACAACTACTGAAGCCCGCACGCCTAGAGCCAGTGCTCTGCAACAAGAGAAGCCAACACAATAAGAAGCCCGCGCACCACAACGAGAAGCCCGCGCACCGCAACGAGAAGCCCGCACACCGCAACAAAGAGTAGCCCCCACTCGCTGCAACTGCAACTAGAGAAAGCCCGCAGGCAGCAACGAAGACCCAACGTAGCCAAAAATAAATGAAATAAATAAATTTTTTTAAAAAAAGAGAGAGAGAATGTGCTTGGTATATTAAGGTCTAGAAAGAAAAGCAGGTCTGGGGAGCAGAAATGAGGTGGAGAGGGGCAAGGAGTGGAACTTCTAATGAAGAGCCTCCCAGATGATGTGCCCTAGGGGGGTTTCACAGGGTCCCAGCTGTAGCTCCCTCAGCAAGTCAGCAGAACTAGGGCTTGGAGCAGCCTGCTTCTCTCCTTACCAACACCATCACCTTGGATTGCAAAAAGTTCATCTACTTACCCCAGTGTTCACTGCACATTTACAATTTCCTTTGTGTTCCATGATGTAGAAGGTTGAGAAGCGCTGATGTAGCTTTTTGTAGATCATGTTTAACACTTTAAATGTTAACTCCTGTATAGTTTCAAATGACAAAATTAGAACTATTGCTTAGAAAATATAAAGAGATATACCTCAAAACAACGGGAAATTGAAAAACTATCAGAATCATCCAATGATAGAATGGGTTGCCTCAAAAAATAGTCTGATAGGGCTTCCCTGGTGGCGCAGTGGTTGAGAGTCCGCCTGCCGATGCAGGGGACATGGGTTCGCTCCCCAGTCCGGGAAGATCCCACATGCCTCAGAGTGGCTGGGCCTGTGAGCCATGGCCGCTGAGCCTGCGCGTCCGGAGCCTGTGCTCTGCAACAGGAGAGGTCACAACAGTGAGAGGCCCGCGTACCACCAAAAAAAAAAAAAAAAAAAAAAAAAATAGTCTGATAGGAGGAGGAAAATACATATATTGGGTAGGAAGACTCAGTATTATAAAGATGTCAATTCACAATAAACTAATCTACACATTTAACATAACCAGGATTAAAACATCGAGTTTTTTTTAACTACACAATTTTAAAATTTATATTCTAAGAATATCTGGGAAAATTCTGGAAAAAGAAAGATGACCATCTCTTCTAGGTATTAAACACAGAATAATAAAAACAGTGTGGTAAGGGACATGAGGAAAGTTAAAAGGAAAACCACAGTCCCAAAATGGCATCACTCATGTTAAAAGCCCATGACGCCAAACCTAGATTTAATACCTGATCTAATTGCAGTTTCAACCTCTCCCAGAAATGTAATCCTAACCAACCAGTCTGGAATTTTCCAATCAAGCACCAGTAAGGTAATCTGTCACATGGGCCCTCTCCCTTTCCACCCCGCCTCCCCCAACCAAGAAAAGCCAATCTGCATGATAAAACCTTTGCTGCTCCCTTCCTCTAAAAAAAGATGCCCTAGCCTAAAAATAATCTTTTCTTTTCTTTTGCTAATAGCTGCCTTTCCCCACCCTTCTTCCCATAAAAACCTTCCATATTGTACAACTCCTTGGAGGCTCTTCTATTTGCTAGATGAGATTCCACCCAAATAAAGTCAATTAGATCTTCAAATTTACTTGGTTGAATTTTGTTTTTTAAACACTAGGCAGGGAAAAAAAAAACAACACAAAAAAAACACTAGGCAGGGGACTTCCCTGGTGGTGCAGTGGTTAGGAATCCTCCTGCCAATGCAGGAGACACGGGTTCCAGTCCTGCTCCGGGAAGATCCCACACGCCACGGAGCAACTAAGCCCATGCTCCACAACTACTGAAGCCCGCACACTGCAATGAAGAGTAGCCCCCGGTCAGCACAACTAGAGAAAGCCTGCGCCCAGCAACGATGACCCAATGCAGCCAAAACAAAAAGCAAACAAACCAAAAGAAACAATAGGCAGATAGATCAATGAAACAAAATTAAAAGCCCAGAAACATATATATGTGTAAAATTTTATATATAATTTATATATATAAATTTAGTTTATTATAAAGATAGTATTCTAAAAATAGATTATTCAGGGAATTCCCTGGCTGTCCAGTGGTTAGGACTTGGCGCTTTTGCTGCCTTGGCCCGGGTTCAATCCCTGGTCAGTGAATTAAGATCCCACAAGCCATGCAGCGTGGCCAAAAAAATAAATTAAATAAAAATGGATTTTTTTTTTTTTTTGGCTGTGCCGGATGGTTTGTGGGATATTTGTTCCGCAACCAGGGATTGAACACATGCCCCCTGTGGTGGAAGCACAGAGTCCTAACCACTGGACTGCCAGGGAATTCCCCAAAATGGGTTATTCAATAAAAGATGTTAGGAAACTGAAGAGCAATCTGGAAAAAAAAATACAATTGGATCACTACTTTATAGTTTAAAGCAAAATAAATTACAGATGGAGGAAAGGTTGGAATGTGAAAAGTGAAAGAACAAATGTACTAGAAGAGAACGTGGTAGAATTTTTGTATCTTGCTATAGACAAACTTCGCTCAGTATGGTAAAACAAACACTAAAATAAATAGGTAAAACAAGATGTTGTAAAAGAAAATACTAATAAGTTTCATCTTTTTTTCCCCCAGTTTTACTGAAATACGATTGGAAAGTGAAATTGTATATATCTAAGGTAAACAACATGATGTTTGGATATACATTGTGAAATGATTACCAAAATCAAGCTAATTAACAAATCCATCACCTCACCAAGTTACCTTTTTTTTTTTGGTGATGGTGGTAAGAACCCTTGAGATCTACAATGTTAGTTGATTTAGTTGATAGTTGATAGATAGTTTAGTTGATAGTTAGATAGTTAGTTTAGTTAGTTGATCTACAATGTTAGTTGACTTCAATACAATACATTATTATTAACTCTAGTCACCATGCTATACATTAGGTCTCCAAAGTTATTCATCTTTTTTTTCTTTTTTTGCGGTACGCGGGCCTCTCACTGTTGTGGCCTCTCCTGTTGCGGAGCACAGGCTCCGGACACGCAGGCTCAGCGGCCATGGCTCACGGGCCTAGCCGCTCTGCAGCATGTGGGATCTTCCCGGACCGGGGCACGAACCCGTGTCCCCTGCATTGGCAGGCAGACTCTCAGCCACTGAGCCACCAGGGAAGCCCAAAAGTTATTCATCTTATAACTGAAAAGTTGTATCCTTTGACCAACATCTCTCCATTTCCCCCACCCCCAGCTTCTAGTAATGAGCCTCCTACTCTGTTACTATGAGGTCCATTCTTTTAGATTCCACATATAAGTGAGATCATATAATATTGGTCTTTCTTTGTCTGGCTTACTTCATTTACATTCACTGAATTGAACAATTAAAAAATAAAAAAAAAATTTTTTTAAATTCCTGCATGGAAAAAGAAGTCATAAGAGAAATAACAAACTGGAAAAAATTTTCAATTTAAATTGTTCTTATTTTCAAAAACGTATGTATATATAAAGCCTAATATTTACAAGAAAAGCAGCAAGGAGAAAAAAATAGAAAAACAGGTAAAGGATATGAACAGACGGCACACAGAAAATAAACACGATGACTCTCACATATATGAAAGGATGCTCAACTTCATTCATAAGAGAAGTGCAAATGAAAACAGCTAAAGGTAACTTTAACCTACCAAGTTGGCATAAGTTAAAAAAAAAGTAATTAATATCCTAGTAATAGCATGGGGAAAAAGTACTCTCATAGTTGATGAATGGAATACAAATTGATACAACATCTACTGAGAGCAACCGGCAATATCTATCAAAATAACAAATGTATCTGCCCTTTGATCCAACAATTCTACTTTTAGATATTTATCCCACAACCTTGCGTGCGTATGAAAAATATGTAGTATAGTCAAAGTTATCCATTGCAGCCTTGTCTGTAATAGCAAAAGGGCAGAAACCCCAAAATAGTCATAAATAGATTGATTTATTAAATTATGACATATCCATATAATGAAATGCCATGTACCTGTTAAAAGGAATAAAGCAGCTTGCTCTAAGTATGGAATAACTTCTAAGATATGTAATTAAGGGGGAAATATTGTATTTAATCTGCTAACACTTGTGTTAAAAAAAAAAAGAGGGATTTCCCTGGTGGTCCAGTGGTTAAAACTCCATGCTTCTACTGCAGGGTGTGTGGGTTTGATCCCTGGTCAGGGAACTAGGAACCCATATGCCATGCAGTGTGGTCAAAAAAAAAAAAAAAAAAAATAACATATATGCTTGTAAAACACACAGACTATCCCTGGAAGGATACATATAAAAGTAGTAACAGTGGCTGCCTCTGGAGAGCAGAACTGAGGTGCTAGAGGAAGAGGGATAGAAGAGACTTTCTTTTCATTGTATATTCTTTCATACCCTTTGATTTTTATATTGTATATGTTATCTAATTTAAAAAACAGATTACAATTGAAAGTATGGGGTGCAAATGTCCATATATGTGTTTGTACAAGTATAGAAAATAACCATTCTTAGCATCCTGTAGCAAATGGTAGGGAGGTGAGGGATTTGAGGTGAGGCTTGACTTTTTACTTTGATACTCTGCCATATTTTTTCAATGTGTTACATTAAGCAAATACAGCTTTTCTTTTTTTTTCTTTTTTTTTTTTTTTGTGGTACGCGGGCCTCTCACTGCTGTGGTCTCTCCAGACGCACAGGCTCAGCGGCCATGGCTCACGAGGCATGTGGGATCTTCCCGGACCGGGGCACGAACCCACGTCCCCTGCATTAGCAGGCAGACTCTCAATCACTGCGCCACCAGGGAAGCCCAAATACAGCTTTTCTAATTAAAAAAATTAATAGTAGTTTCCTCACCAGAGGAGAGTTGGTACAAAGCTGAAAAGACTATTTGCAAAGTACTTTGTTTTTTTGTTTTGTTCTGTTGTTTTGTTTTTGACTTTATTTATTTTATTTTTTTACATCTTTATTGGAGTATAATTGCTTTACAATGGTGTTAGTTTCTGCTTTCTAACAAAGTGAATCAGTTATACATATACATATGTTCCCATATCTCTTCCCTCTTGCGTCTCCCTCCCTCCCACCCTCCCTATCCCACCCCTCTAGGTGGTCACAAAGCACGGAGCTGATCTACCTGTGCTATGCAGCTGCTTCCCACTAGCTATCTATTATACGTTTGGTAGTGTATATATGTCCATGCCACTCTCACTTTGTCACAGCTTACCATTCCCCCTCCCCACATCCTCAAGTCCATTCTCTAGTAGGTCTGTGTCTTTATTCCTGTCTTACCCCGAGGTTCTTCATGACATTTTTTTTTCTTAGATTCCATATATATGTGTTAGCATACGGTATTTGTCTTTCTCTTTCTGACTTACTTCACGCTGTATGACAGATTCTAGTGCAGAGTACTTTGTATGGGGAGTTCCACCTTGGTAGGGAATTTCAGACCAGATGGGTCTTTAGCAGCTTTCAACATAAAACATTCCTTAGTTCTATGATCTATAATACTAGGTGGACTGGCCTTATTTCTCCAACTGGATTATAAGCTATTTAAGGATGGGGAGTGTCAATTTTGCTTAAAAAAAAAAAAAATGTCCGTCATCTCTTAGCACAAAGGTACATAACTTGCCAAATAAATTCTGCGACTTGAACGGAGGGACATCTCTTTTTTTCACAGGTGACATAGTGCAGATTCAGTGCCCAGAGTTGTTAAGGTCACATATTGTTGTTCTAACCTTTCCTATCACAAAGAAATGTAATACAATTTTACTGGTAAAGAAGACTTAGTCAGCACATTTTGCTTTGGGTTTAGTAGAACAAGAATTTATTTGGTCAAAGTTAGTGGGCCAAGAACGGTTGGCCAGTGCACAGTCGTGATCTTGATTTACACAATGCCAGCAACAGGACTGTAGGTCTGGAGCCTGGGACTTTTCCCTGGGCACCCACTTGGGTCTCTAATTATCATCAATCCTTCTGGCATCAAAGTAAAGAGTCATAACTCTTTTTTTTTTTTTTTTTTTTTTTTTTTTGCGGTACGCGGGCCTCTCACTGTTGTGGCCTCTCCCGCTGCGGAGCACAGGCTCCGGACGCGCAGGCTCAGCGGCCATGGCTCACGGGCCCAGCCGCTCCGCGGCATGTGGGATCCTCCCAGACTGGGGCACGAACCCGTGTCCCCTGCATCAGCAGGCAGACTCTCAACCACTGCGCCACCAGGGAAGCCCATAGCTCTTTTTTTTAAAGTCACAACTCTTATAGTCGATGTGTACTAAATAAACGACTGTGCTAACGTATGAATACATGCCCAAATGAATAGATGGATCAATTATTGGGTAAATAAGTGCATAAATGCATGCATTAATTAATGAATGAAACACTTTCTCATGGGGCAAACAGACATACTATGTATGGGTCATAGACACTGACAGACCTAGAAAGTAGAGATAGGAACTATGGAGTGACAGGCACTCGGAGCATGTCCCCACGACTGTCCACAACCTGTACCTGTTTGACCGGAATGGAGTGTGTCTGCATTACTGCGAGTGGCACCGCAAGAAGCAAGCAGAGATCCCCAAGTAGGAGGACTACAAGCTGATGTACGGGATGCTCTTCTCTATCCTTTCCTTTGTCAGCAAAATGTCCCCACTAGACATTAAGGACGGCTTCCTGGCCTTCCAAACTAGACATTACAAACTCCATTAGTACAAGATGCCTGCTGGGATCAGCGCTGTCATGAATACTGACTTGGGCGTGGGACCCATCTGAGATGTGCTGCACCACATCCACGGTGAGCTGGACGTGGAGCTGGTGGTCAAGAATCCCCTGTGCTCGCTGGGCCAAACTGTGCAGAATGAGCTCTTCCGCTCCCGACTGGACTCCTGTGGCCACTCTCCGCCCTTCTTCTCCGCCCAGGCTGGCTGAAGGAAGCACTCTACCTCACCCCTCAGAAGAATCCCTGTCTGGGGCCCCTCCTAACCTGTTTCAGCCGAGGGCCCCCTACTGCAAGTGCCACCGTCCCAGCACCCCCAGCCCAGTCAAGCCCCTCGGTAGCCCTCCCAAGGGAACAGCCTAAAGCCGTCCCTGGTGCCCTCCCCGGCACAGAAAGAAAGCCTACCAGAGTCCCTACACCTCCGAACCAGGCCCTCTCCAGTTTTATCCCCTACCTGATGCTTCGAGAAGTACAGAATAAACTTCTTATCAGTAAAAAAAAAAAAAGAAGAAGAAGAAGAAGAAAGAAGGTAGAGATAGACACAAGAAGCACATTGAGCCCAAGACTGGGGCCCTTCCTGTGAGGACCACAAGTGGCCCCATCTCCTGGTCAGTGCCTAAGAGTGTACCCAGCCAAGCAGAGTACATAGCACAGGGTCAGAGCCATACATGCCCAGATGGGCTCCCACCAAGGGCCAAGATTAGGCTGCCACTTCAAGAAATACCTACCTAAGCCCTCTGATTAAAAATATTTGGTTTCCTCTGTACTTGGCTGTTTATGATTCCAGATATTGTATCGCCAGTTTTTTTCACAACAGGAAACATGTATATGTCAAAGTGTGGTCATATCAAAAAAAAATTTTTTTTTGCCACTTAACCTCTCTCTCCCTCTCTCTCTCTCTCTCTCTCTCCCTCTCTCTCTCTCTCTCTCTCTCTCTCCCTCTCTCTCTCTCTCTCTCTCTCTCACACACACACACACACACACACGCACACACACGCACACACACCTCAGAGCAACAGAAAATGGCAATTACAGCTCAAAAGTTTACAAAGTCCAAAAGGTGGTCAAGATAAATGACAATATAACATTCTACCTTGATGAAAGGTATCCAGACTCACCTATTAAATTGGCAAAGGTTTTTTTTTTTTTAATAAGAAGCTCAGTGTTACTATGGTCAAAGCAGCTCATTTGGCGAACTCCTGCTGGTGGTGATATAAACTGGGAAAACTCTTGGGAGAGCATTGGACCATCCATCCATCTTGAAAGCTTTAACAATATTCCTATCCTATGTCCTAGTGATCTCACTTCTCAAACCAGGGATGTGATGCAAAAGAAATAATTCTTTATTCTTAGAACATAATCCCAAAGCATTTTTTTAAAGACTTAAAATAGCAAACCTCAGCCCTCCACCCCCATCCGCCAGGCTCTAATCTCCTTTCCCTGCTTCTCTTCATAGTACATATTATATATTCATGTGTTTGTCTGTGTTTCCTCCCCACCCCTCCCAAAGAATCAAAGCAAACTGTGTCCCTAGCGCCCTTGAATAACTCCTTACACGTAGTAGGTACTCATAAATATCTGTCTAACTAATGAATTATTTATAATAGTGAAAATTAAAACAAATGTAAAAATAGAGTAATAATGATTAAGTACATTTTGGCAATCCTTTGATTGGCTGTTGTGTAGTCATTACAAATGTAATTATAAGAACTATATCAACTTGGAAAATAAATATACTGTTAAGTGAGAAATCAAAATGCAAAACAGGGGACTTCCCTGATGGTACAGTGGTTAAGACTCCGCGATCCCAATGCAAGGGGCCCGGGTTTGATTCCTGGTCAGGGAACTAGATCCCACATGCCGCAACTAGAAGATCCCGTGTGCTGCAACTAAGACCTGGCACGGGCAAATAAATAAATAAATATTTTAAAAATGCAAAATAGTATGTAGGTGTGGCTGATTGTTACAGTAATGACCCCAACGAACCATGCCTACCTGTATCTGTATTTTCTTTAAGTCCCCTCTCACACTGACTCTAGGCTTCGCCATGTGACTTGTGGATGATGGGATGTGAGCAAAGATGATTCTGGCAGCAGCTTGAAAGATGTTTGCACAGTGGGTCTTGACCTCTCTCCCTTGCTGCTTTTGGAACCCAGCTGCCCAGGTAGCATGCTGGACATATACCACCCAGCCCGCAGCCAGCGCCAGACACTGAATGTCTCATTCATAGAAAGAGGCCATATTATACAGCCTCCAGCTCTAGTTGAGCCAACAGAAGACTGCAGTGGCATGAATGACCCTAGCTGATAATAGCAGAAGAAAAGCCCAGCTAAGCTCTGCTCAAATTGATGACTCACAGAATTGTGAGCAAGTGAAAGGGTTGTAGTAATAAGCAGCAAGTTTGGGGGTGGTTTGATATAATATCTGCGTTGTTGAAATAGGTGTGCATATGGAGGAAAAAAGTACAGTGCAGAAAGAACTCACAGCAATCCTGTGATGAAAGAAACTCAGGTGAGGAGACCTCTTGACTAGGCATGACTTACCAGGCATGACTCTGTCAGCACAGGGACCAATATATTCTAGAGGAAAAACAAGCACAGAAATGAGTACAGAGGTTCTGTTTAGAGTGATGAAAAAGTTTTGGAGATAGATAGTGGTGACGGTTGTACAGCATTGTTAATGTAATTAATGTCATTGAATTGTACAATTTAAAAATGGTTAGTTAAGGGGTTTCCCTGGTGGTCCGTGGTAAAGAATCCGCCTTCCAATGCAGGGGACTGCGGTTCGTCAGGGAACCAAGATCCCAAATGCCTCGGGGCAACTAAGCCCTTGTGCACCACAACTACTGAACTCACACGCCTCAAATAGAGAGCCTGCATGCCACAAACTACAGAGCCCACTGCCCTGGGGCCCGTGTGCCACAACTAGAGAGAAGCCAGAGTGTAGCAACTAGAGAGAAGCCCAAGTGCTGCAACGAAGAGACCACGCACCGTAACAAAAGATCCCGCATGCCTCAACGAAGATCCTGTGTGCCGCAGCTAAGACCCGATGCAGCCAAAAAATTAAGGAAAATAAATAAAATAAATAAATATTTTTTTAAATGGTTAGTTAAAATGGCACATTTAGTGGAATTCCCTGGCTGTCCAGTGGTTAGGATTCTGAGCTCCCACTGCAGGGGGCACGGGTTCGATCCCTGGTGGGAGAACTAAGATCCCACAAACCGCAAGGCATGGACAAAAAAAAAAAACCCACAAAGAAACAAAACAACCGCCTGCCCCAAAACCATATAAGCAAAGTCACCTGTCACAAACTTCCTCCAAAGATGGCAATCTTTCCCTAACGCGCAATACAATTGGCTCCTCAGCCACTGTGAACAGCTCTTACAGTGGGCCAATATCCGCCCAGGATAACTTTCTATCTTTCCCTGCAGACCTCGGCTGAGTGATGCAAGCTGGTCCTGCCATCCTTTCAACAGCTCTGAATGTCAGGATGGGGTGGTGGAACTTACCTTCCTCAAAGGAACCTGATGCCAGTTGGCCGATCCCCACACCCACCGTTCCTCACTCTCTCCCGTGAGGCACACACTGCACTTACAGCCATGCCAGTGACCAAGAATGTTCTTTAGTTTCAGAGCGTGCTTCCTTGCCTCCTGCAGCAAGCAAGATGTGACAGTCACCACATCATCTGTTACTCACCACTTTGCCCTCTGCGCTATGCCAACCCTGGCTTTAGACAGCTCTGTGAAACCGACGGGCGGCATTCCCCGCTGAAACTTCCTGCAGGGGAAGCCAAGGGGGATTAACAGGGCACCTCACTCTCACCCTCCCCGAGAAGGAGCTCTTCCTCAGGGTCCAGGGCCCCTCTAGTTTCCCTCATCTGGCTGAGGTTCCTCACTGGATAGTCAGCGAGCCCTCTCACAGGAAATATGTTTGCCCAGTGCCTTCCCAGTGGCTTTTGCCCTAAACTTGAATCTGGTGGCACTGACTCATCTTTCCCTTGCGACACCGATACTCAATACTAGGCCATGGCAGCCGCCGTGAAATACCGGCCTGGCTTGTAGTTTTCTCTCTTCCTCTCCCGATCCTGCCTCGGCTCAGACCTGGCTGCCTACCTCAGCTTTCCCCAGTGCCTGTGTTTCAGCGCTGAGGTTTTTTACTTTTTGGCTTCCCTGCACAAGTGAATATTTGTTACTAATTTCCCCACTCTTCATCTTTGTGGGCTGTCTTTAGCCCTTCTTTCTGGGAGCTACTTTACCTCTGCTCCAGGGTCCTGGTAATTACCCTTCTAACTCAATTAGATGACCTTATTCTTTCCCACTTCCTCTTTCCTTCCATTGTTATGCAGAGGGCGGGGAGGTGGCTGAACGTGCGCGGAGAATTGGATTAGGTAACAGGGTAACTCAGCAGGTCTCTTGGGGGTTATGCCTCTGCCCCTGCTTCCAACGAGCCCTACACCCGCTACACACTGTCTTCCCACCTGCAAAACCAGGAACAAAGGAGCCAGGAGTGTGGGAGAAATGAATAAGGGGGCCTTGGCTGAGGCACTGGAGAGGAGGAAAAAGTTTCCCTCTTACGGCTCCTGGCTGGGTATGAAAATTAAACTGACAAAGACAGATTAACAAGAGAACTGCATACAACTTTTATTAAATTTTTATTAAATTCTTCGCAAGAGAATGAAGACCTGAAGAAGTGACCAGAGCAGGAAGATTTTATATCCCTTAGACAAATAATAAATGTGTGAAGAATTAACAACACAAAGGGGTTTGGGCTAAGAGTAGTAAATGGTGAAGAAGTAACTAGGAAGATAAGGGTTAGTTTAACGCACTTTATACAGCCTCGGTCCCAAATTCCCTGTCCTGGTGACAAGGAAGTCCTCCTTCCTCCTAGTACAGGGAGGGTACTTTTCACATGGGAGTTTTATGACCTGTTTCAGGTAAGAAGGGCACAGAGTGACCCTCCTACACCTGCCACTTTTTTTTTTTTTTTTTTTGCGGTACGCGGGCCTCTCACTGCTGTGGCCTCTCCCGTTGCGGAGCACAGGCTCCGGGCGCGCAGGCTCAGCGGCCATGGCTCACGGGTGCAACTGCTCTGCGGCATGTGGGATCTTCCCGGACCGGGACACGAACCCGTGTTCCCTGCATCGGCAGGCAAACTCGACCACTGCGCCACCAGGGAATCCTTCCTGCCACTTTTTAAAATTCCTTCAGCTTAAAATATTTAATATGCCAAGGTGCCATATTTTGGGGTTGCGTGTCCTGAACCCTGTCAGCATCTTATTACGATTTCCTCAAATGAACGGGAGATTGTGACATTACAAAATAAACGCCAAGAGACTATATACAGGAAGAAAACAGTAGTGTTGGGAAGAAAAAGTAATTTGGTCCAGGGAAATCGATGCAGAGAAAATTTATATAAAATCTCCGTCTTGGACTACATTCTCAAGTGATTCTTCTTATCCTTCTGGGGGGACACACACCCCTTTCAGATGAACGATACAGGATCATATCCCCAGGAAAATACATGTAAACACAGAAACCAAACATTAGGGGCTCACTACCTCCTTGAATCCCGACGGCACAGGGTAAGTGGGTAATTTCCTTCTTTGTAACCCCATCTAGAAGCTCAGTGTGGTTTGTAGAAAGCATTCATTTGTTCATTCATTCAACAAGTAACTCTTTGAGAAACTTCCAAGTGTCAGGCCCCACGCTGGGCCACATTGTGAGGCAGAAAGAGGTGAATCGGACACAGTGCCTGCTCCCGGGACGCTCATGGTCTGGTGGGGAGACCTACAGAGAGCACACAATGAGTGTAACAGTGATGGAAGAGGCAGCCGAGCGAACGGTGGGAGCCTGGAGGGAGGGGGCAGAACTGCTTCCCACCCTTCCCCCTTCGCCCTTCCCCCTTCCCCCAGCAGTCAGTGCTGCACCTCTGACTACAAAGCAAAGAGGTTTGAGAAAGCCCAAGTATGCCCTGAGGGGCTAGCTGAGCGGTCTGGGTCTGAGCTCTCACGCCCCACCCACGCCCCAGCCCCCGTTCACACCTCCACTGGGATGGACCCGTTTTCCTCTCTCCCCACAGGCTCCCTGGGCGCTGTCCATTCACAGCCAGCCCACCCCCGGCTACCCCATCTGGGGCTGTTCTCAGCTCCCCAGGCCAGCTTTTAAATAAGTAGCCAACCCCCCATTGCACTTCCTCCTTTCGTTGCTTAAACCCTATTCATTTTACTAGTTAAGCTGCGTGGAAACAAGGAATAACAAAAATAACTAACTTTAAGGAAGTTACAGATTTGCAAGGAACCTGGGGAGTCTTGGTATGAGCTGGTCTTTATTCACTTGATGGAAGGCTGGGCTGGGCTGGGCTAGGCTGGACCTGGCCCTGCTTCCTCTCACCTCTTCTCCCTTCTTAGAGTCCCAGGAAAAAGCCACTTGATACAAGTTTGTGTGTCAACCATTCTGCCTGTCTGGGTTGGATGCTAAACTACTCCCCTTATTCCAGCTGCTTCCCTATCACACCTTTGGCTACTGGAGCCCCAGAGCACCCATTGGAAGGCTCTGGCTGCCCCTCTTCCCTTCCTCGTTTCAGCTCTTGACTCCTGAGGGAGAAAGTCCCTTTCCTCCTTGGTTTTGTTTTGGTTTTTTAAAATATATTTATTTATCTATTTTTGGCTGTGTTGGGTCTTCGTTGCTGCGTGCGGCCTTTCTCTAGCTGTGGCGAATGGGGCTTCTCTTCGTTGTGGTGCACGGGCTTCTCATTGCGGTGGCTTCTCTTGTTGCAGAGCACGGGCTCTAGAGCACGGGCTCAGTAGTTGTGGCGCATGGGCTTAGTTGCTCCGCGGCTGTGGGCATGTGGGATCTTCCTGGACCAGGGCTCGAACCCGTGTCCCCTGCATTGGCAGGTGGATTCTTTTTTTTTTTTTTTTGGCAGGTGGATTCTTAACCACAGTGCCACCAGGGAAGCCCTCTGGTTTTGCTGTTGTTGTTCGTTTTTCGTTTCTTTTCTGAATGTTAAGGGCCCCTCTGCTATAAACTCCATGAAGGCAGGGACTGTTTTCATCTCTGCTCTCCTAGCTTCTACCACAGGGTCTAAGACATTCCAGCTGCTCTGTGACTGTTTAACTCAGCATGTGTTAATTTATCCATTTTATTCATTTGTCTTGACAGTTCAGTCCCTTATATCTAATCCATGACCGAGTACTAGCAGCTTTACTAAAACTGTTCTTAAATTTGCTTCTCTTGATCTCTATTACTGGCACCACACCTTCGTCTAAGCCACTCTAGCTAGATATTTTTGTAGCTGGGAATATATCATAGCTTCCCAGCTTTGTCTAAAAACTCCGTAACGTTTCTTCACTCAGCTGATACAGTAATGATAGAGAGAGAGATGGAGTTTGAGAGAGAGAGAGAGAGAGAGAGAGAGAGAGAGAGGGAGAGAAGGAAGGAAGGGAGGGAGGGAGGGAGGGGAGAAAATGACCAACCTCATAAATCTGGAGCTCTTGAAACCTGGCATATTCCAGGCAAATTTCCCATTCGTGGAAGTATTGTGTCTGTGACCCCACAAACATTTCTGTTCTTTTAAAAAAGAAATTAATTGGCTTTCTACCCTTCCTTTCACACTTGCAGTCAGTTGCAAATAGCGGAGAACCAACTAAAACCAGCAATAGGAAAGAATGGAGTTAATAGCTCAAACAATTTGAAGTGTTGCTGGTCTGCTGGCTTGAGGCCAGTCTGGACCCAGAGTTTCACTTGATGTTCTTTCTCCCGCTATTGCTCCTGCTTTTAGCACTCTCTTCTTCTGTATGTCGGTTTCATCTTTTTAACCCACTCTCTTCACACAATGACATAGAGGTCTGGCTTTACTTGATCTTACAGAGAAAAAGAGACCCTTTCCACATGCCAATTATAAAGGTGACCTCGATTGGTCCAGTTAGAGTCACCTGCTCAGACTTCCCTGGTGGCACAGTGGTTAAGAATCTGCCTGCCAATGCAGGGGACACGGGTTCGAGCCCTGGTCTGGGAAGATCCCACATGCCGCGGAGCAACTAAGCCCGTGCGCCACAAGTACTGAGCCTGTGCTCTAGAGCCTGCGAGCCACAACTGCTGAGCCCATGTGCTGCAACTACTGAAGCCCACGTGCCTAGACCCCATGCTCTGCAACAAGAGAAGCCACTGCAATAAGCCCACACACCTCAACGAAGAGTAGCCCCCACTCGCTGCAACTAGAGAAAGCCCGCACGCAGCAACGAAGACCCAACGCAGCCATAAATAAATACATTTATTAAAAAATTAAAAATAGGGCTTCTGTGGTGGCGCAGTGGTTGAGAGTCCGCCTGCCGATGCAGGGCACACGGATTCATGCCCCGATCTAGGAAGATCCCACATGCCACGGAGCGGCTGGGCCCATGAGCCATGGCCGCTGAGCCTGCGCGTCCGGAGCCTATGCTCCGCAACAGGAGAGGCCACAAGAGTGAGAGGCCCATGTATCGGAAAAAAAAAAAAAAAAAAAAAAAAATTAAAAGTAAAATAAAGTCACCTGCTCCTCCCCGAACTAATCACATTCATCATTATTGTCAGGAAGGTTCAGAGCTCTGATTGGCTGGGCGCCAACTCATGCGTGTAGGATAAGCGCAAAGCTCCCACAAAGCAGTCCTACCAGGCCCATGTAAAATAAACGGTCAGGGCTTCCAAAGGAAAAGTTGGGACACAAACAACACAGGTCCAGGCCCCTTTTTGCAGAGTGGGTATGGGGAGGGATTTTACATGTGCCCAACTCTTTCTTGCCTCTGTTCATTGACATGAGTGCTCTTTCCTCTGCCTGGAATGCTCTTTCCACTCACATCCTATGTACCTAAATTTTTTTTTTTTTAATTAATTAATTTATTTATTTTTGGCTGTGTTGGGTCTTCGTTCCTGTGTGAGGGCTTTCTCTAGTTGTGGCAAGCGGGGGCCAGTCTTCATCGCGGTGTGCGGGCCTCTATCGCGGCCTCTCTTGTTGAGGAGCACAGGCTCCAGATGCGCAGGCTCAGTAGTTGTGGCTCATGGGCCCAGTCGCTCCGTGGCATGTGGGATCTTCCCAGACCAGGGCTCGAACCCATGTCCCCAGCATTAGCAGGCAGATTTTTCAACCACTGCGCCACCAGGGAAGCCCCATAAATTTTTTTTTTTAAAGAGATTTATTTATTTGTTTGTTTGTTTCTTGGAGGCGTTGGGTCTTCGTCGCTGCACGCGGACTATCTCTAGTTGCAGCGAGCGGGGGCTACTCTTCGTTGTAGTGTGTGGGCTTCTCATTGTGGTGGCTTCTCTTGTTGCGGAGCACGGGCTCTAGGCGCGTGGGCTCAGTAGTTGTGGTGCACAGACTCAGTTGCTCTGCGGCATGTGGGATCTTCCCGGACCAGAGCTCGAGTCCGTGTTCCCTGCATTGGCAGGCATATTCTTAACCACTACACCACCAGGGAAGCCCCTATGTACCTAACTTCTACATGGACTTTAAGTCTCAGCTTAAATGTCACTCCAAAAGATGCTGCCCCTGACCCCATACATTGTCACCTATATCTGACTGACATTCTCATAGCAATTTTTAAAAAAAATTATTATGAAAGGTCCTTTTTATCTGTAAGACTCTGACTCTGAGTATTGAACACCCACATCATGGAAAGCACTATACCTGATGTTGGCTTTTTTTTTTTAATTTATTATTTATTTATTTTATTTATTTTTGGCTTCATGGGGTCTTAGTTGCAGCACGCGGGATCTTTGTTGAGGCACGCGGGATCGTTTTTTGTTGCAGTGCACAGGCTCTTCTCTGCGGCGCGCGGACCTCTCTCTAGTTATGGAGTGCGGGTTTTCCACAACTAGGTTGTGGCGTGCAGGCTCCAGGGCACATGGGCTCTGTAAGTGTGGTGCGTGGGCTTAGTTGCCCCACGGCATGTAGGATCTTAGTTCCCTGGCCAAGCATCGAACCCGCGTCGCCTACATTGGAAGGCAGATTCTTTACCACTGAACCACCAGGGAAGTCCCTAAAAGGTGATTTTTAATTTAATTTCGTTTTGGTTGAAAGTCTGTCTCCCTCAGTAAGCTCCACCAGGGCAAGGATTCCCTCAGCTTTGCCTCTTAGTGTTGCTCATGATTGCATTCCTAGCTCCTGGTTCAGATGCACATGGTAGGTATTCACTCCTTCATTTATTCAGAAATAAATAAATAAATAAAAGGGGGTGTGTGATAAGTGCTAAAGATTCAGGTAAATAAGATATATGTATCCCTGACTCAAGGAGTAGCAACTTCTATATCTCCATTAGACCAGTGTTTTTCTTTTTTTTTTAATTTAATTTTATTTATTTTTTTATGGCCGGTTCTTATTAGTTATCTATTTTATACATATTAGTGTATATATGTCAATCCCAATCTCCCAGTTCATCCCACCCCAGCCCCCTGCCACTTTCCCCCCTTGGTGTCCATATGTTTGTTCTCTACATCTGTGTCTCTATTTCTGCCCTGCAAACCAGTTCATCTGTACTATTTTTCTAGGTTCCACATATATGTGTTAATACACGATATTTGTTTTTCTTTTTCTGACTTACTTCACTCTGTATGACAGTCTCTAATACATCCACGTCTCTACAAATGACCCAATTTCATTCTTTTTTATGGCTAATATTCCATTGTATATATGTGCCACATCTTCTTTATGCATTCGTCTGTCGATGGGCATTTAGGTTGCTTCCATGGCCTGGCTATTGTAAATAGTGCCGCAATGAACATTGGGGTGCATGTGTCTTTTTGAATTATGGTTTTTCTCTGGGTATGTGCCAGTAGTGGGATTGCTGGGTCATATAGTAATTCTATTTTTAGTTTTTTAAGGAAACTCCATACTGTTCTCCATAGTGGCTGTATCAGTTTACATTCCCACCAACAGTGCAAGAGGGGTCCCCTTTCTCCACACCCTCTCCAGCATTTGTTGTTTGTAGATTTTCTGATGATGCCCACTCTAACTTAGACCAGTGTTTTTCAAATTGCAAGACTGAATGGATGGTGAAATTAACTTGGTGGATTGCAACTACAATTTTTAAAACATATTTAAAACAATTTTTAAGCAGTATAGCATAGAAAATAGAAATGACCTAGAAAACATCAGAGTGCCTCACACATGATAAGGGTGTTATTCCATCACAGTTTTATTTCAGCGTATAATATCAATACACACACACATACACACACCTCCTTATGTATTACTTACTGGGTTGCAGTAAAATGCTTCTTTTACTAAAGGGTGGGTCAGAAAGTTTTGGGAGACTTGCATGAAGCTGCTTGGACTGAAGTGTGATAAGATAGTATCTTTCCTGTTCAGATCAATCCAGAGCTCCAGATGTTGTCATGTCATCACTGGAAAATAACACATGGGAAGCTCATTCTCATTCAAAAACCCAGAGTGGAAGTAGACACAATTTCAAGATGCTCTTGTAGGGTGAACTCTGGGTTTCTGTGCTTTGGTTGGCTTGTGTTACATCCTCAAGGCCATTTAATCATATGTACAGTTAAGTGTGTTTTCTCTATTCTTTCTTTTTCAAATGACAGATGACTTGGGCTTCCCTGGTGGCGCAGCAGTTGAGAGTCCGCCTGCCGATGCAGGGGACACGGGTTCGTGCCCCAGTCCAGGAAGATCCCACATGTCGCGGAGTGGCTGGGCCCGTGAGCCGTGGCCACTGAGCCTGCGCATCCGGAGCCTGTGGTCCGCAATGGGACAGGCCACAACAGTGAGAGGCCTGCGTACCGCAAAAAAAACACACACAAAAAAACAGTTGACTTAATGGTTTTCAAAGTTGAATACAAAATTAAAAAAAACTTTTTCTTGCTGCCACATATGGTTGGGCCATAAACTGCATATTCCTAGAAATCACTGAATTAATTAAGATCCTGGAGTAATAGAACTCAGGGAGACTGGGGTGGTGTGAGTGTGGTGTGGAAGGAACTGGGGCTATTGTCCTGAACAGATCGGGCTTGAATCCCTATTTCAGGACTTGCTATGTAGATTTGGGTGAAGGGATCTAATACGCATTTGCTAAAGACTCATTCAGAGCTAGGCCCTGTGTCAACTGTGGGAAGTATAGAAATAAACACTATACCATCCACTGTCTCCAAGGAATATACAATCTGGTAGGAGATACAAGTACAACTGAGCCTCAGTTTTCTCATCTGGAAAATGCATATAATAGACCTTCATTCAGTCTATTAGGAATGTGAAATGAACAAATTCAGATACTTAGCTTGGTGTTAATAGACAGTAGAGAGGCATGTGATAAATGTTTTCTATTTAGCTTTATAAAATGAAAAAAACAGTCTTCAATGTTTATGACATCATACAGGAAATCAGATGGTACAAATCAGGTGCAGTTTTGAAAAGCTAGATATGGAAATTCATAACTGAATAAAGGTCTGTGAAAGCAGATGAGGTGTAGATATAGTTGTAGATGAAAGAAAGTGTGTAAATTTTGAATTATTTTAATGGTCTTCCTTTGGGTTATGTGCTTCCTTTGTGGAGTTTCTCAAATTTGGGTCTATATCAGTAAGATATAGGTTTGCTGCAGTTACAAACAACTCCTAAATCTCAGCGGTTGGATATGGCGAAGGTTTATTTCTAGTTCACACTCAGTTGGCTCCTGTCAGCTCTCCAGGGTAGCCATCCTTCATGTGTTGTCTCCAAGATCCACAGCACTGATCCATTCTTGTGGTACCTTTACATCAGCATGTGGGAAAGAGGATCTGGAGAAAAACACACTCCATTGCTCTCTCTTCTTTTTTTTTTTTCCTGACCATGCTGCAGCTTATGGAATTTTAGTTCCCTGACCAGGGATTGAACTCAGGCCTTCATCAGTGAGAGTGTAGAGTCATAACCACTGGACTGCCAGGGAGTTCCCTCACACTCCATCTCTTAAATGCTTCCATTGAGAGGTAGCAGATGCCACTTCTGCTCACATTTCCTTGGCCAAAGCAAGCCTTATGGCTCTGCTCAACTGTAAGGATTCCATCTAACTTCAAGGGAGCAGGGAAGTACAATCCTCCCAAGTGCTCTGCAGGGGAAGAGAACTGGAAGTATTAGCAAGTGGTGGTAATCTCTCCTGAGGGTCTCATACTGTTACCAAGGCTGTTGCCCCAGAATCATACTCCTGCCCCTCCCTCAAATGCAAGCCAATTATTCTTATCTAAGTTTCAGGAGGGAGATGCAAAGAGAAAAAAACAAGAACTGCTTAGGCCTAAGATGGTGTAAGATTCAACTTCCGGTAGATCTTGAGCTTCATTATATGCTCATTGTGATGCATTAGAATGCTCAATGACACAGCCACCAGGCCACGACAGTTGACAATTGCCATGACCACAACCAGAAAAGCCCACACAAGGACTGAAAAGGAGATCTGCATCAGTTCCAGGTCCAAACCACACCCCTGTTCCAGGATAACTCATGAGTATTCCTCCTACTCTTTCCAAATCCCTCCCTTTTACTTTTTTTTTTTAAGGCCTATTCTGTGGACTTTTTTTTTTTTTAATTAATTAATTAATTTATTGGCTGCATTGGGTCTTCGTTGCAGTACGCAGGCTTTCTCTAGTTGTGTTGAGCGGGGGCCACTCTTCGTTGCAGTGCCCTGGCCCCTCATTGCAGTGACCTCACTTGTTGTGGAGCACAGGCTCTAGGCGCGTGCGCCTCAGCAGTTGTGGCAAGCGGGCTCTAAAGCACAGGCTCAGTAGTTGTGGCACACGGGCCCAGTTGCTCCGCAGCATGTGGGATCCTCCCGGACCAGGGCTCGAACCCATGTCCCCCGCATTGGCAGGCGGATTCCTAACCACTGCGCCACCAGGGAAGTCCCTCCCTTTTACTTTGACCCTCCAATATATTTGGTGTCTCCACCAGAATTGGAATGAGAAGTTGATTTGTGAACTAGGTTCCTGCTTCTCCATTTTCTGGCTATTGAATAAAGTTTGTGCTCTTCTAGTCTTAGTATAGGTTTCGTTATTGGTTGTGGGAATCTGGTTGGAAAAAGAACCTCCCTGTCTGAGACAAGGGGTCTCGGCCTGGGTTAGGATCCTGGCGCAGGTTCAGTGGACCAACTTGGTAATAATATCATGCTTCCTGCACTCCAGCTGGTC
Organism: Phocoena phocoena; assembly: GCF_963924675.1. NCBI lineage: Eukaryota > Metazoa > Chordata > Mammalia > Artiodactyla > Phocoenidae > Phocoena > Phocoena phocoena. The sequence continues at coordinate 21,453,854 of NC_089222.1, read as the reverse complement.
TTTTTGGTTTTTCAAGTGGCCGCACAAAGGACCCTTGCCTTGGCTGTTTTTTCTGATTGCGATACTCTGGGCCTCCACTCTTTGCCTGGTCTCATCTTCCTTCAGACTGAGGCAAGTTTTCCCTTCCTTAGAGAAACTTGCTTTCTCCTCTCAGTAAATTCCTCCATTATTACTTACTTTCAAAGTGTCAGGCACCCCCCCACCTTATGGCACTTAGGTAATTTGCAGTTATTCATGAGATGTAATTTGCAGTTAATCATGAGATGACTTCATTAATGACTGTTTCTTCCTTTGCAGCAGATGCTGTATGAATCATGTTGTTTTGCTCACCCCCATATCACCACCATTTATCCAGTGCCTGGCACTGTTGCTGGTGAATGAAGAAGAGAATATTCTCAAGAGTCTGGGATAATTTTTTTTTTTTTAACCCTCCAAACAGTCTGTGTATTATTGGAATTTAACTGTCTTCTATGAATTTCTCGTGGTATCTATTAAGGAGACACTTGACAAAAACTTGCTGATTTCATTGTGGAAGTTCTGTCCGGATGGAACATCCCTGAACCCTCTGAATATGTAAATCTTTTTTTAAAAAAATAAATTTATTTATTTGTGCCTGCGTTGGGTCTTCATTGCTGTGCGCGGGCTTACTCTAGTTGTGGCGAGTGGTGGGCTACTCTTTGTTGCGGTGCGTGGGCTTCTTATTGCAGTGGCTTCTCTTGTTGTGGAGCACGGGCTTCAGTAGTTGTGGCATACAGGTTCAGTAGTTGTGGCTCGCTGGCTTAGTTGCTCTGTGGCATGTGGGATCTTTCCGGACAGGGCTCAAAGCCGTGTCCCCTGCTTTGGCAGGCGGATTCTTAACCACTGTGCCACCAGGGAAGTCCCCAGAATGTGTAAATCTTGATCCTTGTAAGAGGAACATTTATCCACCCCTTGACCAATCTGGGGGATTGAGGACTAGAGGAGTCATTTCACATTGTGCTCTTGTCCCCAGTCTTTCAAATTGGGCGATCCAGGTTTCTGTTTTCCAGAGCCATCCTGTACCTGCTATTTTCCCCATTTATTTGCATAGGTATTTCAATCCTGCTCTAGACATGTGAGCTCGGCTTGATTGAAGTATCAAAATTTGCTACAGGGACTTCCTGGTGGTCCAGTGGGTAAGACTCTGAGCTCCCAATGTAGGGGGCCCGGGTTCCATTCCTGGTCCGGGGAACTAGATCCCCCATGCTGCAGCAAAGATCCCACGTGCCACAGCTAAGACCCAGAGCAGCCAAAATAAGTAATTAAATAATTAAATATATTTTTTAAAGTTGCTACAAAAAGTCAAACTGTCTCTTCTACTTACATTTTGAAATATTGACTTGATTAAAAAGCAGAAGTAAAGTCAACTCTTTGGTTTGGTGTTTGCTTAAAGGAAAAAAGGCTCTGATGAAGCTCATTTTTTAGCTAAAGGAATTCCCTTTGAAGTTAGGGCTTTATTTTGCAAATATAAGGCTCTGTGAGCTACCACAGGAGCTGAGTATAGGCTCTCCAATAAAATTTCAGTAGTGGGTGAATCAGGGTGAAACTGCAAATAGGCCACTGGCCAGTTTGAGACATTTCTGCTTCTGATGCCTTCTTAATGGGCCAGAAATTTCTGGATTCCAGCTCTTTAAGGTAGCAGGTTATTTAAAATGTTAATTTAATTACATTGCATCCTTTTTTATAGAAACAGGTTAAACTGCAGTTTCAGGTGGCTTGTCCACAACAACAAACAGGGCAGAGCCTTTGTTGATAAAGAGCTCACATTCCACAAGGCAGAGTCACACCCAAACCCCTTGGGAACCAGGGGTACAATCTTTGATCCAGCTAACACTGCATACCAGAACTAATTGGTTTTAAAAGTGCCTGATTTATTATTTTTCAACATTCAACTTATATTTCTTTAGTGAATGACACCATTCTAGACTTGCAAGTTAATAAGGCTGAAGACAAATTGCACTTAACATACAATGTGATAAGCATTCTCAATTTGCAAGGCTAGTCCTTGAGTGTCCTTCCTGTCCTTTAGTGCACCCATTGCCTCACTGGCTCCCTTACTAGGGCTCCACCACTTCCTTTCTTGTTTTTTGCCTCTCCTTACTCAATGATGGTCAAACTTCTGGCTAAATTACAACTCTTTTATATGCTTTCTCTATACATATATTTATCTATCTATATTTATATAATAGGTAATATGTGAGCATGATAAAATTTCAAACAGCATAAAAGACAATAACCATAAAAATTAATTCTCCCTTCCACTCTTGTTTCCCAACCTCTAGTTCTCCTTTTCCCAGGCAACCACTGATAGTTTCTTCTGTCTTTCTGATAATAATCTATGCATATACAAATTGTAGCTGACTTTACTGTTCTGCATCTTGCCTATTTCATTAAATAATATTTTGGAGATTGTTCCAGATCAGTTCATATAGAAACACCTCATTATTATTTAAAAAAAAATAAATTTATTAATTTTATTTATTTATATTTGGCTGCGTTGGGTCTTTGTTGCTGTGCGCAGGCTTTCTCTAGTTGCAGTGAGTGGGGGCTACTCTTTGTTGCGGTGTGCGAGCTTCTCATTGCCGTGGCTTCTCTTGTTGCGGTGTGCAGGCTTCAGCAGTTGTGGCTCATAGGCTCCAGAGCGCAGGCTCAGTAGTTGTGGTGCACGGGTTTTGTTGCTCTGCAACATGGGAGATCTTCCCGGGCCAGGGCTCGAACCCGTGTCCCCTGCATTGGCAGGCAGATTCTTAACCAGTGCGCCACCAGGGAAGCCCCTGCCTCATTATTTTTACAGTTGTATACAGTCACATAATTCAGTTATGACCCGTGTGTATGTATGTGTGTGCTCACCTGTGTGTGTAATTGTTTTATTGAATTTCCCTTCAAAGCCTTATATATATCTTACTTTGCTTTCCTGGAGAATGTGTCTTGTTCCCCCTGAGTCCCTTCTGTCCTCCACTGCCTTTCACTTTCTGTCTCCTTTCTCCTAAGGTTCCTGGCCTTGATGTGTGTGTGTGTGTGTGTGCACCTTTTTGAAGTGGTCTTTGAAGGCACTTGGGGAAGAGGAGGAGAGAGAGGCAGCATGCCAATAACTGTGGCAGGACAGGATGTTTGAGGCTTTGTTGGCTCTCTCTGATATGGAGACGAGCATCCCGGCCTCCTCCTTCAGAATCTGGGGATGGTAAGTAACTTGTTCTAGGACTCTGTGCAACTCTTTTCATCTTTAAGGGCTTAGATTTCTCCCTGTATAAGATGAGTAGGCTATACAATGTAATTTCTAAGTCTCCAAGCTCCAAGCTCTAAAATTCTAAGAAAATAAGCTCTCAAGTATTCTGCTGGTGGGAGTGTAAAGGGTACATTCCAGAGAGAGGGCAATTTGGCAATATCCTTCAAAATTACAAATACCTATACCTATTGACCAAATAATTCTACTTCTAAGGATTTATTCTGTGGTTACACTTGCATATGCACAAAATGGTATAAATTCAAGGTTGTTCATTGCAGCATTGTTTGTATATCAAAAAATTGGACATAGTCTAAAAATATTCATCAATAAGGGACCAGATAAATGTAGTATTGATATATCCTTACAATGGAACATTATATAGCCTGAAAATAAATGCAGATAGAATGAAATACTGTATCACAATGAGAATGAGCAAAATACAGTTATATGCAGTAGTATATGAATATCAAAACAGTGTAGAGGAAATGTAGGGCAAAAGCCAAACTCAAAAAGAGCACACACCGTATGAATCTGTTTAATTAAAGTTCAAAAACAGGAAAAAGGAATCTCTAGTGATAGAGATTGTGGTAACCCCTGGGGGTAGGGCAGTGACTGAAAGGGATCACAAGTGGGTTCTGAGATATTTGTCATGTTCTCTATTGAGTTGAGAAGTAATTACACAGGTGTGTTCCGTTTGTGAAAATTTATGACGTGGGCAGTTTTTTCTATTCTGTATACCAGTAACAATGTAAAAGAATAGATAAACTCTATAAGCACGGATATCAAACAACCTGATAGATATTATGTGGAAAAAAAACCAAGCATGAATCAAACACTTCCATATGTGTTAAAAATGGAGAAATAGGGCTTCCCTGGTGGCGCAGTGGTTGAGAGTCCGCCTGCCGATGCAGGGGACACGGGTTCGTGCCCCGGTCCGGGAAGATCCCACATGCCGCGGAGCGGCTGGGCCCGTGAGCCATGACCGCTGAGCCTGTGCGTCCGGAGCCTGTGCTCCGCAACCGGAGAGGCCACAACAGTGAGAGGCCCGCGTATCGCAAAAAAAAAAAAAAGGAGAAATATACCTGTACTTGCTTATAAATGTATACAATACGGCTGGAAAGATGCTCAAGAAGCTGACAACTTTGGTTGTGAAGAGCGAGTAATAGCTGAGAGAGAGACTTTTACTGAACGTTCAGTTGTACATTTTGGATTTCAAATCATGCATATTTACTACTTATAAAATGAAGAGGAAGCACTCAAATTCTAAAAAGGAAAAATAAAAAATGTTTCTGAGCCTAGGAAATTCTCAGAAGTGAGGAAGTACTCATAAGTAAGAAGAAGGAAAAAAGGGGAAAAACACCCCCTAAAAAACACCAAAAGATTATATATTGAATGTATAACTCAGAACTCAGTAGTGGGGAAGTAGAGAACATTTGAATCTTCTAAAATTGAACAGATAGAACCTTTTCTTTATGTTCACCACTTTTTTTTTCTTTAAAGCTGTATTTATTAAATGCATAAGATAATACATACAATTTTTTTCACATCTTTATTGGAGTATAATTGCTTTACAATGTTGTGTTACTTTCTGCTGTACAACAAAGTGAATCAGCTATATGTATACATATATCCTGATATCTCCCAAACAATGGTTTTAACAGTAAGATATCAAATATCTATAAAGACATTTCAGCCCTCTGAGCTATCCAATGTGATCAGCCTAGTATAAATTCTTCAATCCCTTTCTCTATGCCCCCATGGATATATCTATAAATGGTCAGCAATATACTAACAGGATCATACCACTCTTTATCCCTCTTCAGTTTGCATTTTCCACTTTAGCAATATATCAAGGACATCCCTCTAGGTCAATACAGATAGGTCTAACTAATTTTCATCATTGATCAGTGTATAATATTGCAGAGTATGGAGGGAGTACAATTGGTTCATATATTCCATTACCTATGGACAATCACATTGTTCCTAGTTTGTGTTTGTTTTGCACTTCACATAACACAATAAGCATCTGTGTTAGTTTCCTGTGGCAACCACAAACTGAGTGGCTTAAAATAACAGAAATTGATTCTTTCCCGGATTTGGAGTTCCAAGTCTGAAATCAATGTGTTAGCAGGCTCTGCAAACCTGTTCTGTGGCCCCCTCCTAGCTTCTGGTAGCTGCCAGCAATCCTTGGCATTCTTTAGCTTGTACATGCATCATTCCCAACTGCCTCATTCTTCACATCCCCTTTATCTCGGTGTCTCTATCTCAAATCTTTCTCTGCCTTTCTCTTGAAAGGATGCCTGTCATTGGATTTAGGGCCCACCCGAAATCTATGATGATCTCATTTCAAGATCCTTAACTTAATTACATCTGTAAAGATCCTTTTCCCAAATAAGGCTATGCTCACAGGTTCCAGGTGGGCTTCTTTTGGAGGGCCAACATTCAACCCACCACAACATCCTTGGATCCATCCTTACAATTAGTATTTTCTTTAGTTTTTCTATAGGGCAGAGTTAATGCATTTTTGGGTCAATGGATAGGTACATGTATTTTAAATTTAAATAGGTATTCTCAGATTACTCCTAGAAAGTTTGTGGCATTTACACTCCCATCAGAGCTTGTTTCCTATGTATCGATTGGTCTTTTTGCCAGTCTGATGAGTGAAAAATGGATTACTGTTTTAGTTTGCTTTCTCAATAGAGACTCTTTTATGTTAGAGATATGTGTTTGCCATGTGTTTTGTGCAGTTCTATTCCGTCTATTGTTTTTTGTTTTAACTTGTCTTAGTGTGATGTTATGCAAAACTTTCAAAATATTTAGGTAGAAAATTTTTTTTCTTTGATGATTCTGAGCTTCCTGTCTTGCTTAAAGTTTCCCCTCGCTAATGTTATATTACTATTCTTTAAAAAATTTCCTCTAAGTCTTTGTTTTGTATATTTTTAAGTCTAACTCTTCTGGAACATATTTTTGAATATGGTATGGCTCTAGATTTATTATGAATAGTCAATTAAATCAGGATCCTTGATCAAATAAACTATTCTTTTATCACAGGCTTGTTTGCCACCTTTGCTTTATATTAGGTTTACTTGAGATTCCATCCCAGACTACTCAACTATTTGCCTGAGATATTACAGTAGCAATAAGTTACAATAACCTTACAATATAGTAGCTTTACAATAAGTTTTGGTTTTCAGTAAGTGAAATTGAAGTGTGCCATTAAGAAAGAGGACCATGAGATTTCCCGGTTGAGGTCAAAAGATAACAGGAGATAAGGTATGCGAACAGGGCTGGGTAAACTGTAAGCCTCTGCAGATAAATGTTAATTATCGCAAAAATGAACACACAGAAAAAGAATCTTGGGCTTGGAATGCTGGACTTTTGCTTTATAACCAGTGCAGGGATTGAAGGGCCAGCTGTGGGTCAGCCGACCTAGCGGCCCCACCCCCAGAAGAGGAGTGACACAGGGGGAGAGGGAAAAGCAAAGTGTAGGGCCCAGGAACCGAGATATCAGTTCAGAGTCGCAGAACTGGGGAGAGTGGCTGTGAAGAGAAGGCCGGCAAGGAAACTAGGAACAGAGAAATCTCTCGGAGGCGGCTACGAAGGCCGGGGCAGGTGGTGGGTCTCTCCTGAAAGCGGATTGCTGGGGATTCCCGATTCCGAGTCCTCCGGGAGCCTCAAAGAGGAGCTGCCGCACAGCAGCGCCGCTGCTGGGCGGACAGCCGGAGAAATCTAGGCGGCGGTTCAGCCTCCCAGCAGGCACCAACCGGAGAGGGCTAGGCGGCGGTTCCCCTCCCAGCCGCGACCAACTCTGCCCCGCCCAGCCCTCAGACCTGGTATTGGCCGGAGCGGCTCGCGGGGCGGGGCGAGGGCTGCTGGGAGGCGGGCCCTTGAGGCGGGCGGGCGCGCGCGCGCGCGCTCCGTCAACGGCGCGCGCGTGCTCCGTTGGTCGGTGCGGCGGCGGCGGCGGCGGCGGAGCTGGCCATGGCCGTGGGCGACGGGCTGGTGTAGCGCCGCGCGGGGCAGGCGGGTGGCGACTGAGAGAGACGGGCATGGGAGCGCCGCAGCTGGACGGTCGCGGTGGCCTGGGCTGCTAACTGCGCACCTGGAGCCGAGAGCCGGCGGCAGCGGCGGCGGCGGCGGCGGCGGCGGCGGAGCGCCGGGCAGGTGAGTGCAGTGGAGCGGGACCCGGATGCGGCGCGGCTGACGGGCGACGCGGTCGCGGCGGGCCTCTGAGGTGCCCCCGCGCGGGCCGGCGGCGCGCTCTTGCCCGCCACAGCCTGCGGCGCCGGCGACTGAGTGGCCGCTCCGCGCTTCCTGCCGACGCGGAGGACGCCGGCCCGCGGGGGTGCCTAGCTAGCCTGCGGCCCTCCCGGGGCTCTCCAAGGTGAGCGGCTCTCCCCGGCCTCCGGGCGGCAGGGACGCGGCCCTTTGGGTTGCGTTCCTGAGGGGCGTCTGGGGAGAGGCGGCGTCCTCGCCCCTTGTGTCTGTGCGGACACCCGCGAGCTCCTGATCCTCAGATGCCTTTTTGCGCAGGGTGTATTTTAGGGGCGGGGATCCTGGACTGTTGGGATAGGGTCGTGTTTTCAAATGCCGGCGCCGCCACTGAGCAGCCCTGGGGCTTTGGGCCAGAGTATCCGGATTTGTTAGTGGGAATAATTATACGTACTTCACAGGGTTGTTGTGAAGCTAGGACAGGATGATGTACATGACCGAAAAACGAGTGGTTGGTCAGTGGTAGGCTGTTAAGAGTAACTCTGCTGCAGCATCTTCCCTTGTTAGCTATTGCTGATTCTTGGCTGCGGGTGTACTTTTGGGGGGCATTTATTTCCGAAGCGCTTTGATGTTGCAGTAACCTCCACTGGAGTTGTTTAATACAGGAGCCTGTTATCTTAACAGTGGCCAAAATACGAATCCTATAGCCTCATCCTAGAATGCTGGAGTCTCTCTTTTTATTTTTTCTAAGGCTGCCTTGGAATACCTGTCTCAGGTACCGAGTGGGAATTGCTGTTTAAATAAAACAGTGAGTTTTAGGATTCGCTTCAGATGCAGGGTGCTGGGACATATCAAACTTGAAGTGCTTTGCTGTTTAAATAATCTTAAGTGACACTTAAACTGTCACTTGTTACAGAGTATAAACAGAGAAGAATATGGAAACAGACTCCTTTTTTTGCATTGCTACATACGAAGGGAGTGACAAGTGCTTTTGTAAACATCATCGTGGGCAGTGTTATTTCTGGTGAAGTCATCATAGTTAAATTAGATGAGTACTTATTTTGAAGCACTGAATGGGTGTTTGGAAATATGATTCCTAATAAAATCATCTCCAACGAGTCAGAATTCTCAGCAGTTCATTAATCATTTGGGGATTTTTTGGTTACACTGTAAGATTTTTATGGTAAAAGCAGAACTGCTTAAGTCATGATAAAGTAGCATAGGAAAGGGTGGTCAGGATAAAGATCTTAACCTAGTTCCAGAGGCAAGTGTGGAACAAAGTAAAAATCTTTAGCTTTAAAACTGGGATTGTATTCACTAAAGAAAAAATGACTGAAATCAAAAAACTTTTTTGTACAACCCCTGATTCACATCCTAATGAGGGTCTTCTACCTTCAGAGTGGTTTTTTTTTTTAAATTTAATTTATTTATTTTTGGCTGTGTTGGGTCTTCGTTGCTGTGTGCGGGCTTTCTCTAGTTGAGGCGTGCCGGGGCTACTTTTCGTTGCGGTGTGCGGGCTTCTCATTGTGGTGGCTTCTCTTGTTGTGGAGCACGGGCTCTAGGTGCGTGGGCTTCAGCAGTTGTGGCTGACGGGCTCAGTAGTTGTGGCTCTTGGGCTCTGGAGTGCAGGCTCAGTAGTTGTGGCCCACGGGCTTAGTTGCTCCGCAGCATGTGGGATCTTCCCGGACCAGGCTTGAACCCATGTTGCCTGCATTGGCAGGCGGATTCTTAACTACTGTGCCACTGGGGAAGACCCACAGTGTTTTTTAGAAGTGGAGAAAATCGAGTTGGGTTTTGATTTATTGCCTTTTTTCACCTCTTGTCTGTATTTCTTACTTTTCTTAGAGACTCATCCATAAAGACTTTTGATCCAACTTGCTTTGTGAATGTAAACAAAATACATAGAAAAAAAATTAACCTTGTAATCTAAATTATTTTCTTCCTTGTAGTCTCATTGTGTTCTTCCTAGATTATAACCTTCCCTGTTGTCTCACTGGTGAACCCAACAGTAGAAGCGCTGCTAGCCACTGTGAAAAGGCTAGGGGTCAGAAGTCACACCTTGGCTCTTAGGCCTGGTCCTGGGTCCCAGGTAGCTGAGACTTTGGGGATGTCACCCAGTCTTTCTGGGCCTCAGTTTTTTTTTTTGTTTGTTTATAGAATTTGAGAGTGTGTGGCCAGCAGGATGGGAGGGTGGTGGTGGATTAGAGTATCATATTATATAAAGGAACCTTCCAGGATACTCCACTTTTATGGTTTTCCTTCTCTTCACTCTGTTTCTCTATCTCTTTTGTTGACTTTTCCTTCTCTTCTTGAATTCAAAACGTCCTAATGCCTCAGGGTGTCCAAGTCCGTCCCTCTACTTTTTTCTACCTGTATTCTCTCTGAGTGATCTCATCAAGTCCTGTGGTTTAAATACTGTCACTGTGCTGTTGACTCTCAGATTTTTATCTCCAGTTCTGAGCTTCACATTTCTTCTACCTGCCTACATATCTTCACTTCATTTGTCTATCTTAAACTTGACATGTTCAAAGTGGAGCTCTTGATTTCCATTCTCCAACCTGTTCCTTCCCCAGCAGTCTGCATTTCATAAGAGCACCCCTCTACCCCCCTGTTCCACCTACTTAAGTGAAAAATCTGGTGGTCATCCTTAATTCAACGCTTTGCCTCACTGCTCCCCCACTGCCCCACACAACCAGTCCTTCAGCAAACCCTGTTGATTTTGCCTCCAAAATGTATCCCGCATATATTTACTTCACTTTATTTTTTATTTTTAAAAAATATTTATTTACTTTTTGGCTGTATCGGGTCTTAGTTGTGGCACATGGGCTCAGTAGCTGCAGAATGTGGACTTAGCTGCCCCGTGGCATGTGGGATCTTAGTTCCCCTGACCACGGATTGAACCGGCGTCCCCTGCATTGCAAGATGGATTCTTAACCACTGGACCACCAGGGAAGTCCCTACTTCACTTTATTTTTTATTGTCACCACCCCAGTTGTTCCTAGGTAGTAGCTTCCTAACTAGTCTCCTTGCCTCTGGCCTTGCTCTCCTACAGTCCATTTTCAGACAGCAGTCAGAGTGATCTTTACTTAGTCTCCTGCTCCAGGGGCTTCTTATTGCACTAAAAAGTAAGTCCAAACTCTACCTACATTATCAGCTAATTATCTTGCTTATTTTCTTGTTTGTTTATGGTCTTTTCCCTCCAACATATTATAAACTCTCTGATGGAAGGGACTTGGTCTTCCCTGGGGTATTCTCAGTAACCAGAACAGTGTCTGGAAAATTTAACTAATGTTGAATGAATGAATGTGTGAATGAAATACATTATAAAATCTTCCGATTCCAAGTATAACATGTACTGAACACACTTGACCCTTTTTTGGTCCCAGATTTGTGCAAATGAGGAAGTGATCACAGGGCCTAGAGTTATTCTATTAGGTATCCTTACTTTCTCAGTCTTCATTAAGGTACTGTACCTCCTGAAAAGGCTAAGCATTTAGACGTCAAGCCGTTAATAACAAAAACAAATGTGGATTTTGTTCATTGTATACTGGATCATTAGTATTTTTGTGAATAAGAAACCATACAAGTTTTCCAGCCTTGTTTTGTTCTTTAGAAGCGTTGAATTTTGGTCTTGACTGGAGGGGACTGGTTCTATAGAATGTGGTAGTTTAATCCAGTATTGCATACCAAATCCTATAGGGTAGCAGTTGCAATTTTTACAGAGAACAGGTGTGTTTATTTATTTCAATTACACTATTTTTTAAAAATCTGAGCCCCCCCCTTGTGTGCATTTATGTAAATATCCTCTGAACCATTTGATTCAGTTATCATATCTTACCATATCTTGGAGAGATAAGTCCCTATCATTTGGCTTCTGCTAACTGCTCACTTGCAAGCCTTGTCATGTTGTAGAAAGAGGCAAATAATTTAGGATTTTCCCCCTGCCTGAGACTGAAGCCCCAAAGACTATCTAGTAGGTTTGTGAAGAAAGAAGGGTATGGAAAAATCAAGGTGTAGAATTCCATTGTCAGAGTAGATAATAGTAAAAAGATACGTTGGAGAAGGAAATCCTAGACTAGAAGAACAATACTGGAAATTTAGTAGAAGAGAAGAAAAAAAGGAAGATAAAGGAGAATATTATAGATTTTCAGGCTTGTGTGGGGTAACTTTGCTTCTCACTCCTTTTACCTTCTCATCTCCCTCTCCAAATTTTGACACTTTTTTTCCCCCTCTGCCTTCTCTCCACTGCCTGATTTGTATGGGCTGTTTTTCTAAGGAGTGCCTATGTGCTTTTGGTAGTTTGATGTCTGCTGGGACACCTTGTGTGAAAGGATACTATCCTTACTTGAAGAGGCCTTTCTGCTTTCTCATAATCAAAGTCTGACTTCCTGTATTTTCCAGCCACTGGGTCCAGCTTTACCCTTTGGAGTGATTCTAAACTGGTGTACTTCCTTTTTAAGTTGTTCTCTCATATATTCCATGGTAACCTTTATGTTATCATCTCCAGGTTAAATAATCCTGAGTCACAAGCTTCCAGTTGAGAGAGGAAAAATGAAAGGTATTAGATGTATGTTTGGGTGTGTATAGTGTGTTACCTACCGGTTGCTCTGATAATGCAGATTGCGTATCTCTAATTTAGACCTTTCTTTTTCTGAGTTGATAGTTGTTTTTTTTTTTTTAAATAAAAAAGACATTTCTAAAAGGAGAGTGACATTGAATTTTAAAATTTTACAAAAACTTTTTCATGTACAGTCCTATGAGTTTTAACACATGCCTAGATTCTTGTAACTATCACCACCATTAACAATGTACAGAATAATTCCAACACCCCAAAGAATTCCCTCATGTTACCCCTTTGTGGTCAGCCTCCCCTTCATTTTTAACACTTGGAATTATTTTATTTTTTGGCCGCCACACGGCTTGTAGGGTCTTAGTTCCCTGACCAAGGGTTGAACCCAGGCCCTTGGCAGTGAAAGCGCAGAGTCCTAACCACTGGACCGCCAGCGAATTCCCTGGATTTATTTGTTTTTTTAAAGGGAAAGTCTCTCATGCATAGAATATGTTAGAACTTGGAATAAGTGGATAATTGATCAACCTAATTGTTGGTTTTCTTTTAGAAATATAAATGAAAGAACTCCAGTCTTCAACGTAATGGGTTTACATGCAATAAAGTAATAAACTTTGTAGATGGAGGAATGTTTAAAAGGCTTTAAATTAAAAAAAAAAAAACTATTGTATAACTTCTGGAACCTGTCAAGTGAGGCAAATCCCATGATGTCAGGTTACAATAGGGAGCATCTAACAAAGAAATTTGGAGGCTAAGTCTGTGATAAAATCATAAAGGATGGCATAACATATCTTCTCATGTGTCTTTGATAAACCCAGAATCCCATTTACTGCAATCGCAGGGTAAGCTAGGGTAAACTGGAGATTAATTTTGCCAAGGATTATGTTATGAAGTCTCAGCTTTTCTCTGTTCTCTCTCTCTAGCATTGTCACCTCTGCTAGACTATCCATTTTATTCCAGCATTTAGTTGTTTCAGGTATTCAACTCTCCTAGGGTTTGAGGGAAAGATGTGCTATCTTTATAGCTATGGTGTATTGCAAAGGTAGCTTTCCATTATTCGTTTAACTTTTTTCCAGCCTAAAGCAGTCAATAATTTAGAAATTCCCTCATTTCCTCAAAAATTTACACATCCTTCCCCTGAGTCCTGGCTCCATGATCTGTCTTTCCCCCACTTCTTCACCAAGAATGTATATTTCCTTATTTTCTTGATTATTTAAAGTAGGTCACCTGAGGTTATTATCTGTTGAGCCTTTAATAGGGGGAATTTACCGCCAAAATAAAGAAAGTTAATCTGACAGTCCCCTGTGTTGTGGTATTGTTAGAGCACAGGTCAGCAGCTCACAGTCCCCTACTGCAAACCCTGGAGGGACTGCTGCATCCCTGACCCTGTAGCTTGTCTCCTGCTGCTCTGGCTACTTGGGAGACCACCGGGCAAATGCTCATTTGCCTTCAATGGAAATGCGAACCTGATTATCCATGCCTTCAGGAGGAGGATTATGTGGATTAAAAGAAATCCATGGGTAATCCAGAAGCTTTATTTAAACTGCAGTTTAACCACATTCCTGACCATAGTTTTTCTTTGCATTTCTAATAACTAATTTATAATATTTACCAATTTCATGTTTACCTCTTTGTACCGTTTAGAAGTAATGGTAGTTATGAAGTAGAGAATATGTGGGAAGGGACAAAGGAGTTAGATAATCTACAGGCATTGCCCCACATAACTTGGTGTTGACTGGATGGTTTAACCAGTAAGGTTTAGTAATGCTTACTAGACCTTGAAGCCCTGAATTCCATGAATTCCTTACCTGCTGAGCCACTGGAAGAGATTTGAGGTGACTGTCAACAAGAGGCCAAACTCCATTTTGAGACATTTGTACTTTACTAGCTTAAATGATTGAGCTTTTGTGATTTAAATGAGTATTGCAGATTGTCAGAATTATAAATTTACTACAATTTGAAGTTCTCTTTAATGTTTATTTAATCACTTAACCTGTTAAACATTTTCATAGGAGTTAAAATGAAGACCTTCTATTTGAGATAGAGGTGCTCATTTCTTGTAGCCAGGCCACTACTTACTACCTCTGACATGTTACTTACATGTAGTTACACAGTAACTAATTTCTATTAAATAGTTGAAATATGGTCATTTAAAATTGCTTATTCTTGAACTACTGATTTAGTGTAGATCTTGTATTTAGATATCATACTATTAAAATCGGTGTTTTCCTCTGACTTTATAAATCATTACAAATTGCTGCCCTTATGTTATCTGAACACAAATTTATTTAAAACTTATTTCTGCAGTTGTATATTTTCAAAAGTTAGGTTCCATGTTTATCAGCTACATGGACATCATTCCTCCAATGAGATTCATTGTAGTTAATTATTAGAGGCATGTCCTGGGGAAAACCAACTGGAATTCTCTTAACACTTGTTTTTTGCACTAAGGAAACATCCATAGAAGATGGTTGTTGATTTTGGACAATGTTATGATCAATTATAATTATTTTATTTTTGTTCTTTTGATGGCTGTGGATATTTCACATTTTCATTGGAAATCATTAGTTCTTAACTCTTGATGTACTTCACTCAACATTCCATTATTAAATTATTAAAATTTTCCCTAACTGAGAGGCTTCTGGGTTTTAGATTCTCATTCTACCTACAAGGAATGTCTACTGTGTGTGTGTGTGTGTGTGTGTGTGTGTGTGTGTGTTATAGAGAACTATATATGCTGTACCAACCAGTAACAATTGTTTTACCTTTAACTTATGAAGAATTTACTATCTTCTCCTTGAGAGCCAGGCAATTATTTTTTAATCAGTGACTTCTTTAATTCTATGTATTCTATTGTTATCTGCTTCCTTTTATCAATATGTTCTTTTGTCATTTAAAGCTGTGACTGTCAATATAGCCTATTAGAAAAACTCCTCTGTGTGATTTACTATATAGGATTAAACTATAACCAAAGTTAACATTATTGAATGCTCACCTATGTGTCAGGTTATGCTAACTCCTCTTTGTGCATTATTCATTTTATCTTCATAACAAACTTGTAATGAAGGTACTAATGATATCCTCATTTAAGAGATGAGGAGGGCTCCCCTGGTGGCGCAGTGGTTGAGAGTCCGCCTGCCAATGCAGGGGTTCCGGGTTTGAGCCCTGGTCCGGGAAGATCCCTCATGCCACAGAGCAGGTAAGCCTGTGTGCCACAACTGCTGAGCTCGCGAACCACGGCTGCTGGGCCCACGTGCCACAACTACTGAAGCCTGTGCCTAGAGCCCGTGCTCCACAACAAGAGAGGCCACTGCAATGAGAAGCCCACGCAGCGCAACAAAAAGTAGTTCCCGCTCGCCGCGACTAGAGAAAACCTGCACACAGTAACGAAGACCCAATGCAGCCATAAATAAATAAATTTATTATGAAAGAGATGAGTAAACTGAAGCTTTGGGAAGTTAACGTGCCAGGTGGCACACAGCTTTTAAGTGGGAGAGTCAGGTTTTGAACTCTGGTCTGTATGACTCTAGAATTTATGCTTTTGCTTATTTATTTATTTTTAAATTTATTTTTTTTGAGGAATAGTTGATTTACAATATTATATAAGTTTCAGGTGTACAACGTAGTGATTCACAATTTTTAAAGGTTATACTCCATTTATAGTTATTATAAAATATTCCCTGTCTTGTACAATGTACTCTTGTAGCTTATTTATTTTATACATAGTAGTTTGTACCTCTTAATACCCTACCCCAGGAGTCCCCAACCCCCAGGCCACAGACCGGTAGTGGTCCAAGGCCTGTTAGGAACTGGGTTGCACCGCAGGAGATGAGTGGCAGGTGAGCGAGCAAAGCTTCATCTGCCGCTCCCCATGGCTTGCATTACTGCCTAAAGCATCTTTTGCATTATGACCTGAACCCCCTCCTGCCCCCACCCCCCCGTCCCTGCCCTGGCCGTGGAAAAATTGTCTTCCACGAAACTGGTCCCTGGTGCCAAAAAATTTGGGGACCGCTGCCCTACCCCATCTTGCTCCTCCCGCCTTCCCTCTCCCTACTAGTAACCACTAGTTTGTTCTCTATATCTGTAAGTCTTTTTTCTTATATTCACTAGTTTGTTTTAATTTTTATATTCCACATATAAGTGCTATCATACAGTATGTGTTTCTCTTTCTGACTTATTTCACTTAGCATAATATCCTCCATATCCATCCATGTTGTTACAAATGGCAAAATTTTGTTCTTTTTATTTATAATGGAGTAGTAATCCATTGTGTGTATATATATATATATATATATATATATATATATATATATATATACACACCACTCTTCTGTATTCATTCATTTGTTGATGGACACTTAGGTTGCTTCCATATCTTGGCTATTGTAAATAATGTTGCTGTGAACACTGGGGTAGAATTTATGCTTATAACTGATTGCCTCAATAGTTTTTTTATTTGTTAGGTCCTTCAGAGGAAGGTTGAAAGAGACTATATATATATATATTTTTTTTTCTTTTTTTTTGAAGAGGGCTCTTTCCTTTCTTATTTTTTTAATTAATTTATTTTTGGCTGTGTTGGGTCTTCATTGCTGTGCGCGGGCTTTCTCTAGTTGTGGTGAGCAGGGGCTACTTTTCATTGTGGTGTGCGGGCTTCTCATTGTGGTGGCTTCTCTTGTTGCGGAGGATGGGCTCTAGGCGTGTGGGCTTCAGTAGTTGTGGCTCGTGGGCTCTAGAGCGCAGGCTCAGTAGTTGTGGCGCATGGGCTTAGTTGCTCCGCGGCACGTGAGATCTTCCCAGGCCAGGGCTCAAACCTGTGTCCCCTGCATTGGCAGGCAGATTCTTAACCACTGTGTCACCAGGGAAGCCTGAGACTATATAAGTTTAAAGTGTTGCTTTTTAGTGTAATAATCACCACCTTCATTTTACAGTACCTGGGTATTTGAAAACAGGAAGCAATTTTCTAATCATTTAACCATTAACTTTCACTCACTACTCTTAAACAAGTTTTTATGTGTATAGTCCTGTTTTATGGATTAGAGTTAACAGTTAAACAATGAATTAGTTATGTGATATAGTGTACCTTTTTTAAAAAAATAAATATTTATTTATTTATTTTGGTTGCACTGGGTCTTAGTTGCAGCATGCGGGATCTTTAGTTGGGGCATGTGGGCTTCTTAGTTGTGTCATGTGAACTCTTAGTTGTGGCAGGCATGCGGGATCTAGTTCCCTGACCAGGGATCAAACCCCGGCCCGCTGCATTGGGATTGCGGAGTCTTACCCACTGGACCACCAGGGAAGTCCCATACCTTTGTTTTGAATGTAAGATGAGCTTTTCCTTTTCCCTTGGCTTTACAATTGGACTGTGGTTTTGTGGTTTGTCATATATGTGTAAGTAACAAAAATACTTAATGTATGACTTTGTATAGTTAGAGGTCCTAGTCCGCTTGTGTAGATCATCTCTACAGATTTTTTTTTTTTTGCGGTACATGGGCCTCTCACTGTCGTGGCCTCTCCCGTTGCGGAGCACAGGCTCCAGACGCGAAGGCTCAGCGGCCGTCCAGCCGCTTCGCGGCATGTGGGATCTTCCCAGACCTGGGCACGAACCCGCATCCCCTGCATCAGCAGGCGGACTCTCAACCACTGCGCCACCAGGGAAGCCCTACAGAGTTTTAAAATAAGAAAACACAGGTTTTTTTTCCTCTTCTGCTTAGGTAATTTGTTTGGGTGGTATATTAAAACATGTTGCTAAGCTTGATCCTAAATTATTGGGAATAGAGGAAGTTAGACATAAATTTACTTTTTTTTTTTCATAAATTTACTTTGAATAAATGAACCAATAGACTACAGTTGTTAATCCCTTAACTTAAAAATATAGTGAATTGAGAAGCGTTAATACTATTTGGCCTTTTTTTTCATATTCACAGGAGAAAGGAATGTGAGCGTTAACATTACATCTACCATTAGTAGTACTCAGACACATAGAAGGAGATGCATAGGATACAATGGAGGTTTTCTTTCTAACTCTGGAGCCCAGTTAACTTGTTTCAGGCAAGTTTCTGGTTGTGATGCCATTATAAGCCATTATGACAGCACATCCAATCTGCAAATGGGGGATTTGTGATTATTTTCTTTACAGCTAAAGAGTTGAGCTCTTACTGAGTATGCCTCTTCCCATAGACAAGCCGTGTGTGGGCCCAAATTGGGGCAGGTGGGTCACTTTTCCCTCTTAGAAGTCTGAACTTTTTTCTGTTGACAGTAATCTCAGTGACTCACAAATGTTATTTTAGTTACCCAGTTCGCCTTTAACATTATTTCCCAAATTGTGTATTATTTTACAAAATAAAATGCAAGCGCTTAGAACAGGAAAATCCTATCTTATAAATTCCATAATAATTGTTTTGAGCTAATCACTATTTTAAATTCATTTATAAGCAATGGTGTCTATAGATGAGAACTGTGTAGTTACAAAATTACAGGTATTCTTTCGTCATTCCTGAGTGGGTGTGGAGACCTAAAGCCACTGATGTATTATCCATTTTGAAAATGAACTATTTAATAACTTAAGAGAAGTTTTGGACTGACTACATCTAGTTAGTTGTATGCTGAGGTTGGGATCTGATTTTAGTAAAGGAAAATATTTTTAAGGAATACAATTCTTCTTGAAGTCTTCATGTATTATTGACAGTGTCAATAATGTTTGCCTTAAAATGTAATCTTAAAAGGTAGCAATCTTTTTTTTTTTTTTAGAAAATTGCTAAGGTCATTTTATTTTTTAAATTAATTTTATTTTTGGCTGCATTGGGTCTTTGTTGCTGCACGCGGGCTTTCTCTAGTTGTGGTGAGGGGGCTTTCTCTAGTTGTGGCAAATAGGGGCTACTCTTTGTTGTGGTGTGCGGGTTTCTCATTGTGGTGGCTTCTCTTGTTGTGGAGCACAGGCTCTAGGCACGTGGGCTTCAGTAGTTGTGGCCCGTGGGCTTCAGTAGTTGTGGCCCGTGGGCTCAGTAGTTGTGGCCCACGGGCTCTAGAGTGCAGGCTCAGTAGTCGTGGCACATGGGATTAGTTGCTCCGTGACATGTGGGATCTTCCTGGATCAGGGCTTGAACCTGTGTCTCCTGCATTGGCAGGCAGATTCTTAAAACACTGCACCACCAGGGAATCCCTAAAAAATTTTTTTAAAATTTTTGGCCGTGCCACGCAGGTTGTGGGATCTTAGTTTCAGGACCAGGGATCAAACCTGCGCCCTCAGCAGTGAAAAGTGTAGAGTCCTAACTGGACCGCCAGGGAATTCCCTGCATTATTATTTAAAATGGAAAAATTCTTTATTTTTTAATGTACAAAGTAGTTTATTTTTTTCAGGAATTTAAAAATACATACCAATTTAAACTGAATACACGTTAAGTTAGTGTTTTATTTCCCAAATATGCAGTTGATATTATAAGGAACTGCTCCATTCAGTTAAAACCTAATGAATAACATCAACTTTTTCTGGCTTACTTTTCTGAAGATAATTGGTACATAAACATATAATTTAATCCTTTTTATTATTTATTTATTTTTATTTTGGCCATGCCGTGTGGCTTGCAGGATCTCGGTTCCCCAACCAGGGGTTGAACCCAGGCCACGGTAGTGAAAGCCCATAATCCTAACTACTAAGCCACAAGGGAACTCCCTTGATGCAGGCTTTCTGAAAGGATACCCAAAAACTGCTATACGTTGGTTGCCTCTGGGGAGTGTAACCTCGGATGCTGAGAGACATTTGTGGTAGGGAGACTTTATTGTATATCCGTTTGTGCTTTTGAATTATGTGCCTTTGAATTTCCTTTTGTGCTTTTGAATTTATGTAATCAATGCATGTAACTACAAAGTAAAGAAATTCAGCTATTTTGATGATTAAAAAGGTAATTTTGTAAGGTATTACAGAATTAAACACAGTGGACACTATAATGTTTAGTTTAAGTATCATTAAAGCTTAAGAAAATTGTATTTATTCTGTCTTCTACCTTGACTTGTATTATACCTGTACAATTAATGCATAGGTGGGTAAGATGGAGGTCTAACCCTGTGTTAGGCATATTAATAATGATAGCCAAGGTTTATGGAATGCTTACAATATAGCAGGCACTTTGCTAAATCCTTTATGGTGGCATTGCTTGTTTGCTGCTTTCCCTCTGAGGGAAGGGCAACTATCAAGAATATTAATTTTTGGGGCTTCCCTGGTGGCGCAGTGGTTGAGAGTCCGCTTGCCGCTGCAGAGGATACGGGTTTGTGCCCTGGTCCTGGAAGATCCCACGTGCCGCCGAGCGGCTGAGCCCGTGAGCCATGGCTGCTGAGCCTGCGCGTCCGGAGGCTGTGCTTCGCAAGGGAAGAGGCCGCAACAGTGAGAGACCCGTGTACCGCAAAAGGAAAAAAAAAAAAAAAAGGAATATTAAGTTTTCATTTCAGTTGTTACCTCTTTCCTGTATTGAGTTGTCAAAAGCAATTTTAGGGCTTCCCTGGTGGGGCAGTGGTTAAGAATCTGCCTGCCAATGCAGGGGACACGGGTTTGAGCCTTCTGGGAAGACCCCACATGCCGTGGAGCAATTAAGCCCGTGTGCCACACTACTGAGCCTGCACTCGAGAGCCTGTGAGCCACAAATGCTGAGCCCACGTCCCACAACTACTGAAGCCCACGCGCCTAGAGCCTGTGCTCCGCACCGAGAAGCTACCACGGTGAGAAGCCTGCACACCGCATTGAAGAGTAGCCCCCGCTCGCCACAACTAGAGAAAACCCGCATGCAGCAACGAAGACCCAATGCAGCCATAAATAAATAAATTAATTTAAAAGGAAAGTAATTTTAATATCAAATCCTCACTGGTGGCAGTTCTCAGATGTATTCACATTTTGCTACACACCAGGATCCAAAGCTATTACTGTCTCTTTGAAGGAGATATCAAACCGATCCAGAATGAGCAGGATAATTATTTTAGTCAATAGTTTCTACTCCATACGCTTCAATCTTTTTATCAGACTGCTTTAGCAGCTATTAAAATTTGTCTGAAATTTAAAAAATAGATTAATTTGGTTGCCTCTAATCATCAGATTATTTGGAGAATTGCTCAACTGTCCCTTGATTGCATTTGTACAAGTAGCCCAAGATCCTTGGAGTAGAATTATAAAATATACTTCTGTGATCTGAGGGCAGACTTGGAAGGATTCCCTTCAAAGGTAGGGAGACAGGGAGGGGAAGTATTACAATATATGCAGTCCAGAAGAGCAGTGAGGGATGCTTAACTATGACAGTGGGTTTGAGAAGGGGAAATTTGCATTAGAGAGATATTGAACATTTTTTTTTAAAGATTTATTTATTTATTATATATTTATTTAATGTATTTTTGGCTGCATCGGGTCTTAGCCGCGGCATGAGGGATCTTCGTTGTGTTGCGTGGGCTTCTCTTTAGTAGTGGCATGCAGGTTTTTGCTTCTCTAGTTGTGGCGCACAGGCTCCAGGGCGCAGGCTCTGTAGTTGTGATGCGTGGGTTCCAGAGCACGTGGGCTCTTTAGTTTGCAGCACGTGGGCTCTAGTTGAGGTGCGTGAGCTCAGTACTTGTGGCATGTGGGATTAGTTGCTTGGCGACATGTGGGATCTTAGTTCACTGACTAGGGATTGACCCTGCATCCTCTGCATTCATTGTAAGGCAGATTCTCCACCACTGGACCACAGGGAAGTCCCGATATTGAACACTTTGCAAGTTACTGGGTTTCTGGAAGGAATAGAAACATCAGGAGGAAAAGGAAAGTTTCTCTAATTTTGTTTAACAGGACTGTGTTTAGGTACATATATGTGTGTGTGGTGTGTAAGAGATTCACATTTTGGGTAATTTCTTCTGTTAGGAAAAGTAATGCTTTTAGAAAAAGATAACACTCCTGCTACTTTCAGGTTTTATTAAAAAAATAAAGTTAATGGGAATTAGCTTTTAGGTACATTTCACCTTTCCTGAAATGTCCCTAGTTATTCAGTAACCATATACTAGTTGTAAAAAATTCAAATAAAGAAGGAAAATACAAGAGAAAGTGAAAGTCCCCTTTCAGACCTTTCTACTCCAACCTCCTCTGTTCTCCCCATTCCCATTGCCCTCCTCAGAGATAATTATTATTATATTTTTTAAACATCTTTATTGGAGTATAATTGCTTTACAATGGTGTGTTACTTTCTGCTTTATAACAAAGTGAATCAGTTACACGTATGTCCCCATATCTCTTCCCTCTTGCGTCTCCCTCCCTCCCACCCTCCCTATCCCACCCTTCTAGGTGGTCACAAAGCACGGAGCTGATCTCCCTGTGCTGTGTGGCTGCTTCCCACTACTAGCTATTTTACGTTTGGTAGTGTATATATGTCCATGCCACTCTTTCACTTTGTCCCAGCTTACCCTCCCCCACCCCGTATCCTCAAGTCCATTCTCTAGTAGGTCTGCATCTTTATTCCCGTCTTGCCCCTAGGTTCTTCTGACCACTTTTTTTCTTTTTCCTTTTTTTTTTTTTTAGATTCCATATATATATGTGTTAGCATACAGTATTTTTCTCTTTCTGACTTACTTCACTCTGTATGACAGTCTCTAGGTCCATCCACCTCACTACAAATAACTCAGTTTCGTTTCTTTTTATGGCTGAGTAATATTCCATTGTATATATGTGCCACATCTTCTTTATCCATTCATCTGTCAGTGGACACTTAGGTTGCTTCCATGTCCTGGGTATTGTAAATAGAGTTGCAGTGAACGTTTTGGTACATGACTCTTTTTGAATTATGGTTTTCTGAGGGTATATGCCCAGTAGTGGGATTGCTGGGTCGTATGGTAGTTCTATTTTTTAGTTTTTTAAGGAACCGCCATACTGTTCTTCATAGTGGCTGTATCAATTTACATTCCTACCAGCAGTGCAAGAGGGTTCCCTTTTCTCCACACCCTCTCCAGCATTTATTGTTTGTAGATTTTTTGATGATGGCCATTCTGACTGGTGTGAGATGATAAGAGATAATTATTGTTATACTCAGGCATATAGCCTGCATTCCTTTCTCTGTACATTTTCATATCTATCTATGTATCTATCTATCTATCTGTTTTCCTGGGTTATCTTTCCTTTATTTCTTTGGCAGAAAGTAGTAGGTACATGTATATTTTCTTAATTCCTCTTTACAAAGAGTAACATATTACAGATATATAATTTATTTTAAATAGGATCATTTTACATTTTCTATAAGTATCTCTTTTATATTTGATTGAAGTTTACCAAGACAGTTATCATTTTTGACTTTAACACGTATTTTTCCAGTTTATTATTATTTTTTTTTTGCGGTATGCGGGCCTCTCACTGTTGTGGCCTCTCCCGTTGCGGAGCACAGGCCCCGGACGCGCAGGCTCAGCGGCCATGGCTCACGGGCCCAGCTGCTCCGCGGCATGTGGGATCTTCCCGGACTGGGGCACGAACCCGTGTCCCCTGCATCGGCAGGCGGACTCTCAACCACTGTGCCACCAGGGAAGCCTCCAGTTTATTATTTTTTAAAATTATTTTTTTGGCTGCGTTGGGTCTTCTTCGCTGCACGCAGGCTTTCTCTGGTTGTGGTGAGAGGGGCCTACTCTTCGTTGTGGTGTGCGGGCTTCTCATTGCGGTGGCTTCTCTTGTTGCAGAGCATGGGCTCTAGGCACGCGGGCTTCAGTAGTTGTGACTCATGGGCTCAGTAGTTGTGGTTCGTGGGCACTACTAGAGTGCAGGCTCAGTAGTCGTGGCAAATGGGTTTAGTTGCTCCACGGCATGTGGGATCTTCCCGGACCAGAGATTGAACCTGTGTCCCCCTGCATTGGCAGGCGGATCCTTAACCACTGTGCCACCAGGGAAGTCCCCACATATTTTTCTAACACCTATTTATGTTTTCAGATTTGTGCTACACAGACTTTTTCCTTAAAGAGATTCTTTGAAATCTGTTCAAGTTGGGGAGGGGATATGTGAACAGGGGAAACCTAGAGACACAGATGTGGTTGGCTCTTGGATTGGAAGAATCAACATTGTGAAATGACTATACTATCCAAAGCACTCTGCAGATTCAGTGCAATCCCTATCAAAGTACCAATGGCATTTTACACAGAACTAGAACAAAAAATGTTACAATTTGTACGGAAACATAAAAGACCCCGAATAGCCAAAGCAATCTTGAGAAAGAAAAACAGAGCTGGAGGAATCAGGCTCCCTGACTTCAGACTATACTACAAATCTACGATAATCAAGACAGTATGGTACTGGCACAAAAACAGAAATACAGATCAAAGGAACAGGATAGAAAGCCCAGAGATGAACCCACGCACATATGGTCACCTTATCTTTGATAAAGGAGGCAAGAATATACTGTGGAGAAAAGACAGCCTCTTCAGTAAGTGGTGCTGGGAAAACTGAACAGCTACGTGTAAAAGAATGAAATTAGAACACTGCTTCACACCATACACAAATGTGGTTGGTGAAATATCATTTAATCTCATAGGTTCTCAGAATTTAAGAGAAGACTTAGGGATCACTTAGTTGCTAGACTAGGAAACTGGTTCTCTTGTGTTTACTGTTCAGGAGGAATATCTCCAGTGTTCTGTGTTTCCACTTACATAGAGTTTCACTCTCTGGAACTCTGGTGAGAAGATGGAGATAGAAGAATGGATGATATAGTACCATTGCATGGCTTTAGGCATGTTTTTTTTAACCAAGCAGCTATAGAGTAGTTGCTTAATGGATCTGTGTCAAGCTGGAGGGCTTTCAGACTCACTGAAAGATATTTTTTATTCAAATTCTTAACTTTTTTGGTTACATGATAGATACTACTTTCAAAATTTGAAAGTACCAGAAACACCCTTCCTCTCTTCTGGACAGGCAGCCAAAGCCATCAGTTTCTCATATGCCCTTCAGCGAGATTTTGCTTTTTCCAGTATATACATGTGTATGTATTCTACTATTCCACACACTGTTTATGTAAATACCATATTCCCTTCTTTTAAATTACATAAATAATTAGTAGAGGTTGGAATTATGGACGGAAAGGGAAACTGATGTATATTGTACCATGAATGATAGCTAGCCTTGACCTACAGAAATAATATGCATAGCTCTTTAGTTGATCTGTATAAAGTATTCTAAGACCAGTTATTACTTCCTTCATCCATTTCTGTACTCATTAGACTTGATTCAGTTTTGCTTCTGCATTTCTGTCACTAGGTATATGTGAAAGAATTCTGTACTTCTTTCTTTTTTCTATATAAGCACTTAATCCTTTCACTTCATTTTTTAAAAATTTTTATTTTACTTTTTGGCTGCACCATGCAGCATGCGGGATCTTAGTTCCCTGACCAGGATGGAACCTTTGCCCCCTGCAGTGGAATCTCAAGAGTCTGTTAAGTGCTGGACTGCCAGGGAAATCCCCTCACTTCATTTCTTTATTTTTTAAATTTATTTTATTTTTCAATTTGAAAGCAGTCACTGTTTATTAACTGACCGGATTACAAAAATAATCATGGTAGATACCTTAGTTCATTCTTCTTATAAGTCTGTTGATCTGGTCTTCCCTGTTGCCAGCATCTCCACCTTCTACAAAATGAGTAGTCTTTTTCTTCATTCCACCTCGTGGAGAAGACAATTTGAAGGGCCACAGGAAGTTGTTTTCTTCTTTGAAACGTTTTCCAACAGTATAGATCTCATGAATCAGATCCTCCATGCAGATAATACCGTATTTGCCAAGAGATCCAGCAATCAACACGTTATCCGTCAGGGCAGTTTGCTTCTTGTTGATTTTGCCATAACCACGCTTGTAGATCAGTTCATTTACTGACTTCAGGTTTGGGTACCTCCATGCAATGTATGGTTCCACAATTCTCAGCATGTTAATTGAAGCCTCGTTGAGCTTCACAAAGGTGCCATTGAAAATCTGACGGAGGTGAAGAAGCTGCAACACCTTTCGAACCTTTGGGCTCATACCATTGATACCTCTGATCCTGATGACAAATGCCAATTTGGGTTCCGCGGGTACGTAGAAGTTGCCAGCTTTTCTTGCCATCCTAGCCATTCGAATTTCAGTTCTGTACATCTGCCAGTATTCCTTGTGATAGCGCTTAGCTTTTTCATAGATAAGCTTCTCCTTGCCTTTCGAAGCATCTTCTGGGCAAATTTCTTTCTCAGGCGCTTGATCTTAAGCTCTGCAAAATTCTTTCGCTTTTTCTTAAGGGTTTCTGGCACAGCAGGAACCTTCTTTTTCTTCTCAGCACCTTCCATGGTTCCAGCCGGGAAAGAGCCATTTCTTTATTTTTTGTTATATATTTAGTAAGCAGTTACTGTCTACTATCTGTGGAGCCTGATGCTGTTTCTTCCCCCCCCCCATTTTTTTGGCAGCAGCTTTATTGATATATAATTTGCGTATAATGCAGTTCATCCATTTCAATTGTACATTTCAATTTTTTTTGTATATTCAGAGTTGTGCAGACCTACCAAAATCAATTTTGGAAAAATGTTACCACCTCAAAAAGGAACCTTTTAGCTGTCATTTTCAATCCCATCCTTGCTCCCAGCTCTATGCAGTGAATAATTTATGTCTGTATAGATTTGCCTCTTCTGGATATGTCATATAAATGGAATCATAATATGAGGTCATTGTGAATGGCTTCTTTATCATGTTTTCAAGGTTCATCCATACTGTGGTATCAGTACTTCCTTTTAATTGCTGAATAATTCTGTTTCCTCTTTCAATTTCACTAATAAATGTGTTTTGCTACGTATTGGGCTGTTAATCAGGAGTATCCATGCCCTAGGTTTTCCTTCTGTGTATCACCTAGTTGTTAACATTTTGCTGTGTATTGATAAGTCTCTAATAGTATTGGCAAAGAGAGGGAAAAGAGTGAGCTGTTTGTTAATATCATTGGCAAGCATTTTATTTTAAAAGGAGTGTGAAACTTGGGAATTACTCTTGGATTTAATTTTTCATGTTTTTTCCCACAACCCCTAGTATTTGTTTATTTTTCTCGGGAGAAGGATTTATTACTTGCACAAGTAAGGAGAACACTGGGGGTCTTTTCCAAAGCAGTGTCTCTTCTATTATTTATTATTTAATAAATTTATTATTTATTTGAGCTAATAAATACTGTCTATAATATCTCCACTTGAACTTAAATTAAGGTGGAAGATAGTCAGATGTAGAATTATAGTGTTGGAAAAGAGACAGTTTCATATCTGGAGCACTCTTATTGTGAAACCCAGTACAGACTAGTCTCCTGTAAAGAGTTTCACAGAACACCTTGAGTTGCCTTAATTTTTTTTTTTTTTTTTTTTTTTTTGAGTTGCCTTAATTTAATCTGAGGTATTTTGTTGTGTCTCCCCCCACCGCAACATGGCTTGTGGGATCTTAGTTTCCCGTCCAGGGATTGAACCTGTGCCCTCAGCAGTGAAAGCTGGAAGTCCTAACCATTGGGCCGCCAGGGAATTCCCAGTATTTTAAATAGTGATTTCTGAGTTAATCTATCAGGCATCAAAGAACATTTAACATATGTTGTTTTTTATAAAGAGATTGGTTCCTGAAGTGTTTTGTTTTTGTTTTTTTGGCTCTGATGGGCTTTTTCATGAATAGATAGGAGGTTTTTTTCCCCCCACATAAGTATTTTAAGATCTTTTTCAAGAACATGAGAAGTATCTCTTTAACCAGATGATGTCTCTGTTGAATTTTCAGGAGATGGAACTGGTGTGGTAAGAACTCACGAGTAGGCTTAGTTGTGTTGATGCATCACTGCTCAAAAGTGTGATCCCAGTGCCCATTGCCATGCCCACTGTTATAGCCTTCAGAAATCAAAAGTTAATAATAAGAAAATATGGGTTTATATTTTATCTTCATTTTTCTATTAGTTCTTTTTATTGTATTTTAGTAAAGCACTGGATTGCTTCAATTGTGGGGGAACCCCACTAGTTCATTACTACTGACAGTTTGAAAAGCACAAGGAACTGTCAAATGTCTAGGCTCCAGCTTTCAGGGAGCCTCTGGTTACGTGGATTTAGGTTTTCAGGATTTTATTTTATTTTATTTTTTTTCAGGATTTTATTTTATTTTATTTTTTGCAGTATGCAGGCCTCTCACTGTTGTGGCCTCTCCCGTTGCAGAGCACAGGCTGTGGACGCGCAGGCTCAGTGGCCATGGCTCACGGGCCCAGCCACTCTGTGGCATGTGGGATCTTCCCAGACTGGGGCACGAACCCGTGTCCCCTGCATTGGCAGGCAGACTCTCAACCACTGCGCCACCAGGGAAGCCCAGGATTTTATTTTTAATTGAAATTTTAATTGAGATAATTGTAGATTCATATGCAGTTGTAAGAAGTAATAGAGGTCTTTGTATACTTGACCAGGTTTCCCCCAGTGGTGACATTTGTAGAACTATAGTATAGTATCATAACCAGAATATTGACATTTATACAATCTACTAACATTATTCAGATTTCTCCAGTTTTACTCGTACGTGTGTGTAATAAGTTCTACACAATTTTGTCACCTGTGTAGGTTTTTGTGTGCACCACCACAGTCAAGGAACCTAACAGTTCCAACGCCGTAAGGATCCCTTGTGTTGCATGTTTATAACCACATCTACCTCTAGCACCCACCCTGCCCACCTCCATTCCCCACTGTGGTTCTTTATGTAAATGAAATCATTCAGTATGTAACCTTTTGAGATTGGCTTTTTTCACCTGGCATAATTCCCTGAAGATTCATCCAAATGTTGCATGTATTAGTAGTTTGTTCCTTTTTATTGCTGAGTAGAAGTCCATGATATGGATGAACCACAGTTTGTTTAACCATTCACCTGTTGAAAGATTTGGATTGTTTTCAGTTTTTGGCTGTTAAAAATAAAGCGAGTATGAACATTTGTTTTTTTGTGTGAACATAAGTTTTCATTTCTTTGGGATAAATGCCCAAGAGTGCAGTTGCTGAATTGTATCGTAAATGCATGTTTAGCTTTTTATAAGAAACCGCCACAGTCCCTTTTATCATACAAGAACTAACTGAGAAGCCTTCTCTAAACAGATGCTAGCTGCAATATATAAACAGATCCTAGCTGAGCTGCTGTTCTGGTTGAAGTAAGCTTAGAGTTCCACCTACTTGATCACCACCCAGGGACTGTGCCAGCCTTGTCTGCTCTCTTCACCCAGGCTGGAACGCAGAGCTGGACAGGTGAAGTCACTTTAAGGAATTAAAAAAAAAATCAGAAGTGATTTTAGGCTTGTTACTGGCAAAACTGGTATTGGAACTCAGGTTTCTTTCTTTTTTTTTTAAAGTTTTATTTTTATTATTTTAAAAATACGTATTTATTTATTTTGGCTGTACCGCGTCTTAGTTGCCGCATGCGGTATCTTTAGTTGCAGCATGCGTGTGGGATTTAGTTTCTTGATGAGGGATTGAACTCGGGCCCCCTGCATTGGGAGAGTGGAGTCTTACCTACTAGGCCACCAGGAAGTCCCTGGAACTCAGGATTCTTGATACCTAGTTTTTGTTGTCTTTATAAATCAGTTATACTTTCATATGTATGGTTTGAAGGATCAAATAGTCCTCCAAGGTTTGTTATCAAAAACAATAGCATTGGGCGTCCCTGGTGGTGCGGTGGTTGAGAATCTACCTGCTAATTCAGGGGACACGGGTTTGAGCCCTGGTCTGGGAAGATCCCACATGCCGCGGAGCAACTAGGCCTGTGAGCTACAACTACTGAGCCTGTGTGTCTGGAGCCTGTGCTCCGCAACAAGAGAGGCCACGATAGTGAGAGGCCCGCGCACCGCGATGAAGAGTGGCCCCCGCTTGCCACAGCTAGAGAAAGCCCTCGCACAGAAACAAAGACCCAACACAGCCAAAAATAAATAAACTAAATAAACAAACAAACAAACAAACAAAAAAAAACCAATAGCATTTTTTGAGGGTCTATATAGCATCCAAACAGTGTTTGAAAGTAATGATACAGTCCTGTCCAGTTGGTTTAAAACTTGTGTCTAGGGCTTCCCTGGTGGCACAGTGGTTGAGAATCTGCCTGCTAATGCAGGGGACACGGGTTCGAGCCCTGGTCTGGGAGGATCCCACATGCCACGGAGCAACTAGACCCATGAGCCACAACTGCTGAGCCTGCGTGTCTGGCTCCTGTTCTCCGCAACAAGGGAGGCCGCGATAGTGAGAGGCCCGCGCACCACGATGAAGAGTGGCCCCCGCTTGCCGCAACTAGAGAAAGCCCTCGCACAGAAACGAAGACCCAACACAGCCATAAACAAATAAATAAATAAATATAAAAAGAATAACAACCCAAGCCAAGCTGTAGGATTTATTTTAAAACAAACAAACAAAAAAACTTGTGTCTAAATTGTCATCAATGGCACATTGCAAGCAACAACATTAATAAAAGTATAACTTCACAAAAGACAAACAAAAACAAACAAAAAATAGCATTCTGCTGCTCCACTCCCATCTAAAGTAATTGTACCAGAGCATTTACCATTAACATATATATATTATTTGGTACTGAATTATGTTCCTTTTATTTCTACTTTATAATACTTAGGACTGTTCCTAACCTATACATATTTAAAATTATGTTTAATTTGCATTATTTGTAAATTATGTTTCAGAATGTTAAAGGGATATTATGAAATAATTGTTACTTTAAAAAAAGGGAGCACCGGGTCTGACGTGACTGCGAACCCGACGGTAGGTGTGATGTGGTGGTGTGCAGCACAGGGGAAAACTTTGGTGACAGGGAGCCTGGCATTTGGAGAAATGAAAAAGGAGGCCATATACAGCTTGAGAGGAGAGGGATAGGGAGAGATGTGTAGAATAAGGGATATATAGGATGAGTTCAAGAGGGAGGTAGAGTCTGTGTTGGACCTTGTAGGAAGAAGCTTGGAGATTTGTTTGACTAGAACAAAAGCTGAGGTGTTGTGAGGTATGGAGTTGTTTGACCAAGCGAAATTATATCTGAAATGGACTTTAAAGATCATGTAATTTAACCATCCCATTTTACAAATAAGAAAATGAAAGTTAAGGGAACCTTCCCAAGGTAAAACAATTAACAGATGAGTGGGAGCTTGAACTTGATGGTGTTAGTTCATTAGTTTGGGAGCATTTCAGGTTTTGAGCAAGAGAATTCCAAGATTGAGGAGATGGCTGGATGGCTGTGTGCAGGCTGGAGGTAGTGGGGAATGGTCATCTGCAAAGTCAGGCCCGTGATTTTACCCTTTGGTTAAACAGAATCACTAAGTACGAGTTCGTTCTTGACTTATGCTCAGTTATTTAATAGTTTTGTGTGTTAGTGTGCTTGTCTCCCCTTCTAGATAGCATGCCCTCTACTTTTACTTCCCATACATGCTGGCTCAATAATTTATTTTTAAGTAATGAGTTTTACACGTATGTTCCCCCAGCATCAGGATATAAATTGGGCCACCAGCTTATTAGAATCTTCATTTCTTCTTCCTGCATTGACTTTTTACCTAGTTATATATTTTAGTTCAATAGAATAAATGGTTACCTGCAAAGATTAGTTCATGTTCTCTATAGCAAAGCTCTTCTCTAGCAACCGTACTTTAAAATAATACTGAAAATCAGGAAATAGGAACTTTGTGGTTGAGATCTTGTTCAGAAGATCTTTTTTTTTTTTCCGTTACGCAGGCCTCTCACTGTTGTGGCCTCTCCCGTTGCAGAGCACAGGCTCAGCGGCCATGGCTCACGAGCCCAGCCGCTCCGCGGCATGTGGGATCTTCCCGGACCCGGGCACGAACCCGTGTCCCCTGCATCGGCAGGCGGACTCGCAACCACTGCACCACCGGGGAAGCCCCAAAAGATTATTTTTATAAATTTATTTATTTGGCTGCACCGCATGACTTGTGGGATCATAGTTCCCCGACCAGGGATTGAACCCGGGCCGTTGGCAGTGAAAGCTTGGAGTCCTGACCCCTGGACCGCCAGGGGATTCCCCAGAAGATTATTTTTAAAAAAGAGTTTAGGGCTTCTCTCGTGGTGCAGTGGTTGAGAATCTGCCTGCTAATGCAGGGGACACGGGTTCGAGCCCTGGTCTGGGAAGATCCCACATGCCGCGGAGCAACTAGGCCCGTGAGCCAGAACTACTGAGCCTGCGCATCTGGAGCCTGTGCTTCGCAACAAGAGAGGCCCCGATAGTGAGAGGCCCGCGCACCACGATGAAGAGTGGCCCCTGCTTGCCACAACTAGAGAAAGCTCTTGCACAGAAATGAAGACCCAACACAGCCAAAAAAATAAAAATAAAAAATAAAAAAATAAAAGATTACTATTAAAAAAATGTTTATGTGTACTTAATTCTCTGTATTATTAGCCATGTTTTTGTCCTACACTGGTGGCATTATGTGCTCACCCAGGTTAGGTGAATAGGCTCTCAAGAATCCCTGGTACTATTTCGTGACTCAGAGTGAATGCAGGCCCATTGTTACTAAGCAAGTAAGTAATAGTCTCCAAGGAGACAACCACCTTCGGCCTTTAACTTTTATCTATTTTTTAATTAAAATTTTATTTATTTATTTTTTATTTTCATCTGCGTTGGGTCTTTGTTGCTGTGCGTGGACTTTCTCTAGTTGCGGTGAGCAGGGGCTACTCTTTGTTGCAGTGTGTGGGCTTGTCATTGCGGTGGCTTCTCTTGTTGCAGAGCATGGGTTCTAGGTACGCAGCCTTCAGTAATTGTGGCAGGTGGGCTCAGTAGTTGTGGCTTGCAGGCTCTAGAGTGCAGGCTCTGTAGTTGTGGCACACGGGCTTAGTTGCCCCATGGCACATGGGATCTTCTCAGATCAGGTTTCGAACCCATGTCCCCTGCATTGGCAGGCCGATTCTTGATCACTGTGCCCCCAGGGAAGTCCCTATTTTTTTTTTTTTTGCGGTACGCGGGCCTCTCACTGCTGTGGCCTCTCCCGTTGTGGAGCACAGGCTCCGGACGTGCAGGCCCAGCAGCCATGGCTCACGGGCCCAGCTGCTCCGCGGCATGTGGGATCCTCCCGGACCAGGGCATGAACCCGCGTCCCCTGCATTGGCAGGTGGACTCCCAACCACTGCACCACCAGGGAAGCCCCCTATTTTTTTTAATTTTTAAAAAAATTAAAAAAAAATTTTTTGAAGTATAGTCAATATACAATATTATATGTTACAGGTGTACAATATAGTGATTCATAATTTTTAAAGATTATATTCCATTTATAGTTATTATAAAATATTGGCCATATTCCCTTGTTGTACAATGTATCCTTGTAGCTTATTTTATACATGGTAGTTTGTACCTTTTAATCCCCTACCCCTATCTTGCCCCTCCCTACTTCCATCTCCCCACTAGTTTGTTCTGTATATATGAGTCTGTTTCTTTTTCATTACATTCATTAGTTTGTTGTATTTTTTAGATTCCACTTACAGGTGATATCATACAATATTTGTCTTTCTCTGTCTGACTTATTTCACTTAACATAATGCCCTCCAAGTCCACCCATGTTGTTGCAAATATCAAGATTTCATTCTTTTTCTTGGCTGAATAGTATTCCATTGTGTGTGTTAGGTTGCTTCCATATCTTGGTAATTGTAAATAATGCTGCTATGAACATTGGGTGTGTGTATCTTTTCAAATTAATGTTTTTGTTTTTGTTCTGATATATACCCAGGATTGGAATTTCTGGATCGTGTGGTAGTTCTATTTCTGTTTAACTATTTTATTTATTTTTAATAGTTGATGCATGCATATCATATAAAATTTAAAACAAATACAGTGGAATGTAAGTCTTCTGCCTCTCCTCATTCTCAGGAGGAAATCACTCTTTTAAGTTTTTGTGTGTTGTTCCTTAGATAACCTATGCCTTTATGAATATACACACACGTAAACCCCCACCCTCACAAATGGTAGAGCGGCATACTCATTGTTCTTTGTGTCTTTTCTTATTACTTAAAAAGATATTTGATATTATGGATCTGTAGTTTCAGAACGGCTTTATTCTTTTTCATGGTTTCTTAGTATTCTGTTGTATCAATATAACATAAATTTTCTCTATTTGTATATGAATTGACGTTGAAATTGTTTCTAATCTTTTGCTATAGTTTTTGACTAGTTTTGAAGTGGCCAGATTTGAAATCAAAGTTTGCAAGGTATGTGTGGGCACAGAGAGAGAGAAGGGCCATTATAATGATTGAGACAAGGGAGGAGGATGAGTAGGAGAAAATCTGGAGAGCTAGGAGAATGAAGGAAGAGAAAAAGTGAAGGAGAGAGGAATAAAGGATAGGAGTGAAATAACCCAGGTCTTTCCAAGGCAGATACTAAAACCAGCCTCAACCTTTCTATTACTGTCTTGGAACCAGATGGTTCCAAGTTATTAGCCATGTGATCTTGGGCAAGTTATCTGTTCTCTCTGTGCCTCCATTTCCTCATTTGCAAAATGGGATAGTAACACCTCATCATATGTTAATAACACATACAGCTGTTGGTATAGCATCCATCCACATTGAGAAAGCTTTCTGCTCCCTCCACCCCCAGCTTTGCTCTTATTCAGCCTTTTATAGCTCAAGTGTACTCCTCTACAAAACCATCTAGGTTGCACCAGGAGCCCCACTTCTGTATCCTGTACCTTTGTCTTAGATTTCACCTCATTCCTTTGAAATTCCCATATCTAATTATTTACCCCTGTCTGAGGGTGGGGAACCATCTCTTGTAGTGTCTTGTATAATTTAGTTTCACCCTGCAACCACCACTAAAATACTTAGCACAGTGCCTGGCATATAGTAGGCACTTGATAGTGTTTGACCTAAACTGAAGAAAGCCTTGGGCCTTAGGAACATCGAACCTAGAGAAATGCTAATCTTTCCACCCTTTCCCCCACCGCCTAATTTTCATTCCCTGAGGCAACCGTTTTTCCTCGGTTTATATAAACAAATATATATATATACACACACACATATATATACACCCCCACACATATTTATATATCTCCTCTCTTTAAAAGTAAAACAATAGCATACTCTAAACATTGTTTGTACATTGTAGTCATCCCAAAAAGGAATGAAGTTCAATTCTGTGGGAACTTCACCCAAATGAAATTGTAAGCATTGTTAGGTTTTTGTGTAAGACTCTTGCTGGAGCGTGGATAGGTGTGATTGGTGAGTCTACCATCTATCAGTTACAGTGAGATTGTAACAGCATTTTTTCCTGCACAACAAAGAAGCTTTGTAAATAAAATTTTAACATTTTGAAAAAAAATGGTAGGTACCATTTAATTTTTTTTAAATTTTGAGATAACTGTAGATTCACATGTTGTAAGAAATAATATGGAAGAATCCTGGTTACCTTTTACTCATATTTCCCCAGTGGTAACATCTTGCATAACTATAGAAAAAATCAAAGCCGGGAAATTGACTTTGATACAATCCATCCACCTTATTCAAAACTCACCAGTTTTACATGTACTTATTTATGTGTGTATTTAGTTCTGTGCATTTTCATCACATGTATAGATTTGTGCGATCACCACTACAGTCAAGATACAACAGTTATATCACAAGCCTCTCCCATGCTACTTCCATCCCTCCCACCCTTTTTTTTTTTTTTTTTTTTTTCCTCCCACCCTTTTTAACCTCTGGCAACCAATAATCTGTTCTCCATCTCTATGATTTTGTCATTTTAAAGAATGCTATGTAAGGAATTCCCTGGCGGTCCAGTGGTTAGGACCGGGCACTTTCACCACCAGGGGCCCAGGTTCGATCTCGCTGTTTGTGGAAGTAAGATCCTGTAAGCCGAGTGGCGTGGCCAAAAAAAAAAAAAAAGAATGCTATGTAAATTCTCTAGTATGTGACCTTTGAGATCGGCTTTTTTTCATTCAGCATAATGCCCTGAAGATCCACCCAAGTTACTGTGCATTATCAGTAGACATTCTCTTACATAGCCATATTATAGTTCTCAAATTTAGGAAATATAGCATTGATAAAATATTATTATCTATAATCCATATTCCAGTTATACCAGTTGTATTAATTATACTCTACACTATTGCCACCATTGCCCAGTCCAGTATCACATTATGAGTATGATTGTCAGGTCTCTGTAATTTTCTTTAACATGGAACAATTCCTTTTTTCTTGTCTGTAATTACTTTGATATATTTGGAAAATACAGATCAGTTTATGTTGTAGAATGTCCCTTTTTTGGGTTTGTTGTTCTTCATGGTTAGATCCAGATTATTCATTTTTGTCAGGAGAACCATGGAAATGATATTGTATATCCCTTAGCATATGCATGATGGCAGTTCATTCCATTGTTGGTCATTTTAACTTTGATTACTTGATTAAAGTGATGTGAGCCTGATTTCTCCATTTAAAGTTATTAATTTTTGCTTTTGTCATTGATAAGTATTTTTGTGGGAGGATACTTTGAGTCCAAGTAAAGACCCTGTTTCTCATCAAACTTTCACCAGTGTTAGCATCCCTTGAGGGTTTTTTTTGTACCTGAATTATTATTATCATGGTTGCAAAATGGTGATAAACTTTTAAAGGCCAGCAAAAAGGCAAAGCTGACTTCCACTTGAGCATCCAGTTGACAAAGTAGAAAAAACAATTCTTTCTTATATATATGTTAATAATAAAAAAGCAAGCCTAAAAAGGCAAGGGGTAAATTGTATAGAAAAGGATAATAAATTTAGACCCTCCCCAAGAGTATAATTTTTAAGAGAAAAATGTTACAGTAAGGGGTAATTCTTTAATTTTTTAATTTTTAAATTTCATTTATTTATTTTTGGCTGCGTTGGATCTTTGTTGCTGCATGCAGGCTTTCCCTAGTTGCGGCAAGTGGGGGCTACTCTTCGTTGCAGTGCGTGGGCTTTCCATTGTGATGGCTTTTCTTGTTGTGGAGCATGGGCTCTTAGGCGCGTGGGCTTCAGTAGTTGTAGCACGCGGGCTTCGTTGTGGCTCGTGGCCTCTAGAACACAGGCTCAGCAGTTGTGGCGCACGGGCTTACCTGCTCCACGGCATGTGGGATCTTCCTGGACCAGGGCTCGAACCTGTGTCCCCTGCATCGCCAGGTGGATTCTTAACCACTGCACCACCAGGGAAGCCCAAGGGGTAATTCTTGAGAAGTTAAGGTTGGATCGTGAATTACGGAATGATAAAAGCATGTTTGAGAATCTGAAGGCAGAGGTAGTTTAAAAAAATTTTTTTAGGACAATGCTAGGTTTACAGAAAAATTGCAAAGATTGTCCAGAGTTCCCATATACTCTGCATCCAGTTTCTCCTATTATCAACATTACTGTGGTACATTTGTTACATTTAACAAACCAGTGTTGATAAATGGTTATTAACTGAAGTCCGTATTTTATTCATATTTCTTTGGTTTTTACCTAATGTCTTTTTTCTGTTTTTGCATTTCGTCCAGGATACCACATTGCATTGAGTTGCTGTATTTCCTTAAAGGTCCTCTTAGCTGACAGTTTCTCAGACGTTCTTTATTTTTGAAGACCTTGACAGTTCTGAGGAATACTGATCAGGTGTTTTTGCACAGTATCCTTCAATTGGATCTCTCTTGATGATTTTTTAAAAATGCTTAGACTGTAGTTATGACTTTTTGGGAGGAAGACTACAGAGATAAAGTGCATTTTCATCACATACTATCAACATGACTTACATTGTTGATGTTGAGGGTGATCACCTGGCTGATATGGTGTTTGTCAGGTTTCTCCATTGTAAAGTTATTGTTTTCTTCCCCTTTTCATCTTATGCTCTTTGAATGAAAGGCACTATGTGCAGCCCACACTTAAGGAGAGGGGAGTTGTGCTCCATCTCTTTGAGGGGGGTGCATATCTACATAAATTACTTGAAATTCTTCTGCATGGGATATACATCTCCTTCCCAACTCCCATTTACTTGTTTGTTTAGTCATTTATATTAGTGTGGACTTGTGGATTTTTATACTTTAGGTTATAATTCAATACTACTTAATTCTGTTGTTCAAAATGTTACAGCTTGGCCACTGGGAACTTTTTCAGTTGGCTTCTGTGTCCTTTTGACGTTGTTGTTGTTGTTTTAGCACTTTCTTACTTTCTTGTACCACAAGATGTTCAGGGCTTACCTTGTTTATTTCCTTCTTCACTCCTAGGATCAGTCATTTCTCCAAGGGGCCCTGGTTCCTTTCATTGGAGGATGGTATTTAGAAACTAAGATCTGAGCACTGTGCGCTTATTACTACTAGGGTATCGTTGCTTCAAGGCCTTCTTGGCTGACAGAGCAAGGAAATATGTGAATATCTGAACCTGTGAATATATAATTTCTATGGATATTTCTTTTATTGTGTTTATTAATTTTTAATTTTTTTGCCATGCTGCGTGGCATGCGGGGTCTTAGTTCCTCAATCAGGGATCAAACCCATGCCCCCTGCAGTGGAAGCGTGGAATCTTAACCACTTGACCATCAGGGAAGTCCCTTGTTTTTAAAATTTTAAATAAATATTTTTAACCATCTCATTCCATGTTAAACTAAACATGAGTTTCTACTAATGTTTCCAACTCTAAATCATCCCAGCTTCTTGTTGCTTAACTGTGCCACTGCAATGGTAAGTAACCTGGCTTTCGGTTTTCTTAACAGTGTCTTTCACAGAACAGAAGTTTTTAATTTTAATTAGTCCAACTTACCATTTTCCCCCCAATGGATCGTACTTTGTTTTCTTTTTCTTCTTTTTAAAAATTTTTTGGCCATGCCATGCAGCATGTGGGATCCTAGTTCCCCAACCTGGGATCGAACCCGTGCCCCCTGCATTAGAAGCACGGAGTTCTAACCACTGTACCGCCAAGGAAGTCCCTGGATCCTGCTTTTGATGTTGGCTGGAAAACTCATAGTGAAACCCAGGGTCACGTAGATTTTCTCCTGGAAGTTTCATAGTTTTGCATTTTACATCAGAAATAGCTTTTTGAGCTTCTTTTAAGTGAGAGATTTTTAGTCGTTGAATAAGTAATATATTTTGGCTTTTTTTTCTCCCTTTAATTTTTTGGATGGGATATAGATGTCAGTCTTAAGTTTCATGGTTAGAAATGGTGAAATGAAGTTTTAGAACTTCTTTAGAGGTGAATAAAAAGTTCTAATAATTTCAGAATTGAATTATCATATGTCATATGGAGAAAATGAATCCATCTTTTCCCAGCCATTACTCTGATTGAGGGTACAAGACATATACAGTAAAAATCAACATTAAGAGACAACATATAGGGCCTTCCCTGGTGGCGCAGTGATTAGGAATCCTCCTGCCAATGCAGAGGACAGGTTCGATTCCTGGTCCAGGAAGATCCCACATGCCGTGGAGCAACTAAGCCCATGGCCACAGCTACTGAGCCTGCACTCTGGAGCCTGCGAGCCACAACTACTGAGCCCACGCACCACAACTACTGAAGCCTGCATGCCTAGAGCCCGTGCTCCACAAGAGAAGCCACCGCAATGAGAAGCCCACACACTGCAACGAAGAGTAGCCCCCGCTTGCTGCAACTAGAGAAAACCCATGCGCAGCAATGAAGACCCAACGCAGCCAAAAATAAATAAATAAATTTATTAAAAATAAAAAAAGAGAGAGACAACGTATAGGGTAATGTTTAATTGTGTTTTAAAAAACCCTAAAATTCTGAGGAGACCAAGGTCAATGTGAGCTAGACTAGTAAGGGAAGGCATCCTGGAAGCCAGACTTGAATTTGGTCTTGAAGGACTTGGCAATAAAACTTTCTTAATTGAGGGGTGGGACAAAATATAGATTGTAGGCAGTAAGGGAGCTAGTGGGGAAAGACAGGTGGAGATAATCTTGGCTGATGAGGAAAGGAGAAAAAGGATGGAAAGAAAGCAAGGAGACACATATGAGGTGTGTGTTTTTGCATTCAGAGGTGAAAGAGCCGATTGGTAGAGGGGATTGAAAATGCCCTTTCCTGTACTTGGCAGGAATCAGATGCCTCAAGTACAGGAATTAGATGCCTCAAGATGCTGGATTTTGTGGGTTTTTAAACAAATTTATTGTTTTTGAACAAGTAGTACACTCCTATGATTCAAAATTCAAAAGGAAACAAAGAGTGTACAGTGAAGTCTCCTTTCTGCCTGTCTCCCAGCTACCCAATTTGCATTCCTTGAAGCAACCAGTGATTACAAATGCATTTTCCTAAGTGCTGTATAAGCAAATATATTCGTATTTATATATCCCCCCTTTTTTTTTAAAAGAAACAAAAACATAGCATTCTCTAAACATTGTTCTGCACATTGCTTCCTCCCCCACACTTAATGTACCTCTACTTAATGTAATGTGTCAACTCATTCATTCCTGGGGTGCCTCTTTCTGCTGAGCATGTATAGTTATCATATGGCTGAATGAATGAAACAGTGATAGTCCTCTGAATGTTTCTTTTCAAGTCTGAAAATCACTGAAGATTTTATAAACAAACCACTGATGTGCTTATAATTGTGTGTTAACATATCTATCTCTTAGTCTATATAGAAACTGTTGCCTTGCTGATGGAATTAAGGAAATCCTGATTCTTTTTGTAAGGGGAAGAATCCTTTTGAAATGGGAAATGGACTTCCTAATGCTGATTTTAATACTTGCTCAGTTTTATTATTTTTTTTGTTGTTTTTTTTTGCGGTATGCGGGCCTCTCACTGTTGTGGCCTCTCCCGTTGCGGAGCACAGGCTCCGGATGCACGGGCTCAGCAGCCATAGCTCACGGGCCTAGCCGCTCCGCGGCATGTGGGATCCTCCAGGACCGGGACACGA
The DNA here is from genome assembly GCF_963924675.1 of Phocoena phocoena. Lineage (NCBI taxonomy): Eukaryota > Metazoa > Chordata > Mammalia > Artiodactyla > Phocoenidae > Phocoena > Phocoena phocoena. The sequence goes on along the minus strand of NC_089222.1, from coordinate 21,413,048 downwards.
ACCCGTGTCTCCTGCATCGGCAGGCGGACTCTCAACAAATACGCCACCAGGGAAGCCCCTCTTTTTTAAGAACTGGCTCTGGGGGCTTCCCTGGTGGCACAGTGGTTGAGAGTCTGCCTGCTGGTGCAGGGGACATGGGTTCAAGCCCTGGTCAGGGAAGATCCCACATGCCGCAGAGTGGCTGGGCCCGTGCGCCACAACTACTGAGCCTGCTCTCTAGAGCCCGCGAGCCACAACTACTGAAGCCCGCACGCCTAGAGCCTATGCTCCACAAGAGAAGCCACCGCAATAAGCCCACGCACCATAACAAAGAGTAGCCCCCACTTGCCACAACTACAGAAAGCCCCGCACACAGCAACAAAGACCAAAGGCAGCCAAAAATAAATAAATATATTAAAAAAAAAAAAAGAACTGGCTCTGGAGTCAAACTGCCAAGCTTTTTTTTTTATTATTATTTTTTATTTTTTTACGGTACGCGGGCCTCTCACTGCTGTGGTCTCTCCCGTTGCGCAGCACAGGCTCTGGACGCGCAGGCTCAGCGGCCATGGCCCACGGGCCCAGCCTCTCCGCGGCATGCGGGATCCTCCCGGACCGGGGCCCGAACCCGCGTCCCCCACATCGGCAGGCGGACTCTCAACCACTGCGCCACCAGGGAAGCCCCAAGCTTTTTTAAAAAAATTTATTAAATTAATTTTTTTTTTGGCTGCATTGGGTCTTAGTTGCGGCACTCAGGATCTTTTGTTGTGGTGGGCGGGCTTCTCTCTAGTTGTGGCGCGCGGGCTCCAGAGCACGTGGGCTCTGTAGTTTGCGGTACACAGGCTCTCTAGTTGAGGTGCATGAGCTCAGTAGTGTGGTGCGCGGGCTTAGTTGCCACGTGGCATGTGGGATCTTAGTTCTGTGACCAGGAATTGAACCCGCATCACTTGCATTGTAAGACGTATTCTTTACCACTGGACTACCAGGGAAGTCCCCTTACTGAGTTTTCTAAAGGCTGGTGCTCAAAGTATGCTAGGAAAGAAATTGCAGAAATTAAGAATTCTTAAGGAATTGTGTGTCATGCATTTAATGACCAGATTTTAGCTAATTTTATAGAGATGTTCTTAACAGTTGGTGAGAATATCAAATGAGAATAATAATCATTGTTGTATCCACTTAATTTAAAGGCCGTATGAGGCTTTTCTTTCTTTTTGGGGGGGGGGGGGCGCGTCAGGTGGCAAGCGGGATCTTAGTTCCCTGACCAGGGATTGAACCCATGCGCCCTGCATTGGGAACTTGGAGTCTTAACCACTGAACCGCCAGGGAAGTCCCTGAGGCTTTTTGAATAGGTCACATAATAAATAAATAAAAATGAGAATATAGTGAAATTGTAGTGTACATAATGGATAATAGTTTCTCTCCCCTTAAGAAAAAAAAGCCTGTTTTTCTTTTTTTTTTTTTTTTGGCCATGCCACGTGGCTTGCAGGATCTTAGTTCCCCAGCCAGCGATTGAACCCAGGCCATGGCAGTGAAAGCGCTGAGTCCTAACCACTGGACCACCAGGAGACTCCCGGAAAAGTCTGTTTTCTAAACTATGCCATTATTATTGTTCTGTGAACCTTGTTCTAAGAGTATGCCAAAGTGAATGTCTTTGTGTGGTACCATATTTACGGGTTGTGGTTCCAGTGAAAAATATGTTGTGATTTTAACTACTAAAAGTTTAAGTGATCTGCTTTTATAAAACATAATAGGAACTGGGAAATTATTTTAATGACTATTTTCTAAAATATTCACATGGCTTTTTCTCTTTAAGAGGTCAAGTAATTTGTCTAGAAAATGTGGTAACAGTATTAACCTGTGTTGTAAGTGATTTAACAGTAATTGAATGCTTTGCTAATATGATGTGGAATACTAGTGAGCTGACTCTGGTCAAAATTCAGACCTTTGGAATGTCAGATTTGTTATTGCAAGTGGTTGGGGCTTTCCTAGGCATGCAAGGTAGAGACTTCCTGAAAATTATGGCAGAGAGACTGCATTTTAGAGCTTTATTTTACAGTTGAGAATGGAGACCTAGAGAAGGAGGCCGCCACCTCTAGGGTGTGCAGGCTGCAGTGGCTTCCCTAGGGCCACAGGCTCCTTTAGCTCTGCATTGAATTTACCCTTCATGCTTGAGAATTGTTCCAAGAGCTTTTCTCATCGACTTGGTTAGTGTGACATCCCACCCTAACCCCATCCCTGGCCTTACTTTAAAAGGATTTCTTTTTCCCTGGCACAGGTACTTCTTCAGATACCCAGTTAATGAACAAACCTAGAGATATTGGTTGAGCATTGAGGTATTGGTCTAGGTATAAGTGAGAGAGGCAAGTATGTGTCCTATCTTCAATGATGTTATGATGTTGTTTAATTGGATTGGGAGGGTGATGTTCATTCATAGAAATGTAAGGAGGCATTGATTTGAAATCAAACAATGCAAATAAAGACAAGAAAATATGTTTTTCATATTCTAATTTGGTTGACAAAATTTTAAGAAATTCATAAGCTGGGAATGCCTGTTTGATCCTTAGTCATCCATCACGGGTGCTCTCCTTACCTTGACACCAACCCCCCCTCCCCCATTTTTTTTTAAAACAGTGGTTTAATTGTCTTGTTGCAGAGGTGATACTTTTATTTAGTCAGAAGGCTGGAGCAGTGGGTGTTTGTTTATAGTCTAAGATGCTTTTTAGGATGTTCTTTTCTTTTTCCCTCAGGGCTGAACTTTGTAAAGTCTAATCTAGTATGATTATGCCAGGTCTGAATGTATCCTTTATTCTACTTCTAGCATTGTTGTCAATTTATCATAAGATTTTTCTTTTATACATTTCTGTTAGCTGAAGAGTTGGCCATGGAAAATCTGCTTCATTCACATATACCTTTATCTATTAGAGTGTGTGAATATTTTCCTATATTTACCATTTATTCATGGAATGTTTATTGAGAAGATATATGCTCTATGAGGCACTGGGGATGCAAAGTTGAAGAAAGCTCATGGCTTGAAGGAACATTAAGAGAGACAGACAAATGAACAGATAATTCTAATACTGTGTGTTACATGCAAATGATAGAACCTCTTCATGGTATTGTGGGAGGCATAGAATGGAGCAGTGATGATTTCCAATAAACAAACAAACAAACAAAAAGAATGGAGCAGTGGTTCTCAAAGTACAGTCTGGGGACCTCTGGAGGTCCCCGGGCTCTTTCTCAGAGATCTGCAAGGTCAAAGCTATTTTCATAACTTAAGACATTATTTGCTTTTCTTTTGCCCTTATTTGTTTACGAGTATACGATGGAGATTGCCAGAGGCAATATAAATTGTGTTATCTCAATTGACTGGGTGCAAAGCAGAGATGAGAATCTAGCTGTTTTCTATTAAGGCAGACGTTAAGGAGATTTGCAGAAGTGTAAAATTGTATCACTCTTCTCACGAAAGGTTTTCTTTGAAAAATGTGGTTTTTAAAACTAAAATATGTTTAAAAATAAAATGTTTTTAAGTAAACATTTAATAGGTTTACTATTTTTTACATGAATAAAAATTTAAAATCCTTGCTTTTAATTTCAAATTCAGTAAATATTGATAGATATAACCTACATAGACAAGAGCTTTTGAGTCCTCAGTAATTTTTTTTTTTTTTTTTTTGCGGTACGTGGGCCTCTCACTGCTGTGGCCTCTCCTGTTGCGGAGCACAGGCTCCAGACCACAGGCTCCGGACGCGCAGCCTCAGCGGCCATGGCTCACGGGCCCAGCCGCTCCGCGGCATGTGGGATCTTCCCGGACTGGGGCACGAACCCGTGTCCCCTGCATCGGCAGGCGGACTCTCAACCACTGCGCCACCAGGGAAACCTCTCAGTAATTTTTAAGAGTGTGAACGGAAGCTGAAACCAAAAAGTTTAAGAACCACTGGAATAGAAATTTCTAAACTGGTCTTCAGGAGAGAGGTGGGCAAGGAAATATTCCTGTGGGAGGTGATACCAGGGCTTAGTGACAGGTGTTTAAAATTCTGCCAGCTGTAATGTAAAGAGGGAGGGAGTTTCAGAAAATAGGTAGGAAGAGGTGGATCACAGAAGGCCTTGTATGCCCGACTGAGAAGTTTGTTTCTTCTCCCATAGTCAGAAATAATAGTTTCTAAAATATGTTAATTTCTAACCTTACATATGAAGTGCTATTGGAAGCTATTTTACTATATATGTATTTTCAAATATAAGGAGGTTAGAAGATTGTGTTTTTGATTTTATTTGCTAAATTGGCTGTCAGCATTTTGTATATCAAGGGTGTTCTTTGCTTACAATACTATTTAACATTGACAACAGATGAATGATCTGTGACTTCAAGTCCTTAAAGAAATTATTGTATTTCCTATAAAATGTGGGTTTCAGGTAACCATTTGTCAGTGATACCAAATTCTTGTAAACTGTTTTTAATATGTCAGTTATGGTTGTAAGTTCTGACAGACTTCTGAACCTAGAGATTAAGTTAATAAGAAAACTCAGAGCCGAATGTTCAAATAGAGGGCCAATGAGAAAACATTAGAAAAGCATATATCTGATAAGGAATATATATAATAATATAAAGAACATATACAACTCAATAATAAAAATTTAAATAATCCAACTTAAAAATAGGCAAACTGGTTTGAATAAATGTTTTTCCAAGGAAGATATAAAAATGGCTAATAAGCACATGAACAATTGCTCAACATTATCTGTCATTAGGGAAATGTAAATTGAAACCACAATGAGATGTGCTTCACATTACAAGTATGGCTATAATCAAAAGATGGGCAGTAACAAATGTTGCATGTGGATTTGGAATCCTCGTACATTGCTGGTTGGATTGTAAAGTAGCGCATCTGTTTTGGTAAAGCAGTTTGTCAGTTCCTTAAAATGTTAAACAGAATTACCATATGACACGGCAATTCCACTGCTAGGTTTATAGCCAAGAGAATTGAAACACATGTTCATACAAAAACTTGTACATGAGTGTTCAAAGCAGTCTTATTCATAATAGCCAAAAAGTGGAAACAACCCAAATGTCCACAGCTAATGAATGGATAAGCAAAATGCATTTTATCCATACAGTGGAATAGTATTCAGTCTTAAAAAGGAATGCAATTCTTATACATGCTGCAGTATCGATGTTCCTTGAAAACATTATGCTAAGTCAAAGAAGCCAGTCACAGAAGACTATGTATTGTATGATTCCATTTATATAAAATGTCCAGAATAGGCATTTCCATGGAGAAATATTGGAAACAATTTCAGACTTAATAGAAAAGTTTAAAAAATAATAGAGAGTTAAAGTTACATGGATTACAAGCTATCCTCAAGACTTTTCATATTTTCCTGTGGAAGAAAAAAACATGTAAATAATAAATGAGAATTGCAAGTACTGTTAAGTATTATGAAGATAGTAAAGTGGTAGGGAGTGAACCAGGTTACAATCTTAATTGTGGTGGTACACAGGAAACTTCTTAGAAGAGGTAACTTTTGAATTGAGACATGGATGTTAGAAGGTGGTAGATGACCTGGGGCAGAACATTCTAAACTGAAAGAATAGCAAGTACAAAAGCACTAAGTTAGGAACAAAGTAAGTGTGAGAGGAACAAAAAGCAAATCATTATGACTGGAAAGAAGTCAGTGAGGAAGAATGGAAGATGAAGTCAGAGGTAGACAAGTACCAGATCATAAAAGGTCTTTGTAGTGCATAGTTGCAACTCAGGTAGGGTTACAGTGGGAAGTTTTGTAAGGTATTAAGCAAACAATCGGAGTAAATCTGATTTCTGCTCTGTGAGGTACATTGTAGTTACTCTGACACAGATAAACTGTAGAGCAGCTAGAGTGGAGACAGAGAGACTGATTAGGAGGGTGCTGAAGCAGAACAGCCCAGAAATGCTGGTAGTGGCTTTGACCAACAGTCCCCAACCTTTTTGGCACCAGGGACCGGTTACATGGAAGACAATTTTTCCACAGAGGGTTGGGGAAGGGGGTGGTTTCAGGATGATTCAAGCACATTACATTTATTGTGCACTTTATTTCTATTATTATTACATTGAAATAATTATACAACTCACCATAATGCAGGATCAGTGGGGCCTTGAGCTTGTTTTCACTTGCCACTCACTGATAGGGTTTTGATATGAATCTGCAAGCAATTGATTTATTATGGTCTCTCTGTGCAGTCAGACCTCTCTCTAATGATAGTCTGTATTTGCAGCCGCTCCCCAGCACTAGCATCACTGCCTCAGCCCCACCTCAGATCATCAGGCATTAGATTCTCATAAGGAGCACGCAGCCTAGATCCCTCGCTTGCGCAGTTCATAGTAGGGTTCGCTCTCCTATGAGACTCTAATGCTGCTGCTGATCTGACAGGAGGTGGAGCTCATGTGGTAATGCGAGCGATGGGGAGCGATGGGGAGCGGCTCTAAATACAGATGAAGCTTTGCTTGCTTGCCCGCCTGCCACTGTGCAGCCCGGTTCCTAACAGAGCATGGAGTGGTTCCGGTCCATGGCCTGGGGGTTGGGGACCCCTGGCTTAGACTGAGGCTGTGTCAGGGACAGTGGGAGTGTTGGTTGAGTTTGATATGTTTTGGCTGGTAGAGCCAGTTTTTTTTGTTTTTTTGTCTGAGATGTTGTTTGAGGGGAAGCGGAACAGGAGGATATCAATAGTTTACACTGTTAAAATATTGGAAACAATCTAAATACCCATAAACAGTGGTATATCTACACAGTGAAGTACAGTCCAGATGTAAAAAAAGAATCAGGAAGATCTCTGTGAACTGATACAAAGTAATTTCCAGGATTGTTAAAGAAAAAAAGCAGAGTACAAAAGAATAACTATCTTTTATGTTAACTAGGTTAACTAGGATGTATTTAAAAGGCATCCTTAAAGTTTGCTTTTCTCCTTGTTTCCCAGCTTTTGCCAGTATTTGATAAAATTTGAAAACCCATTTTGAATTGCAAACACCTGTCTGTCGCACAATTCTTAGGTGTATTTGAATAGTTGATTATTCTGTTCTCTGCTTCCTTTTCCTCAAGCCACATGGGACAGCCCTTATTGGAATGTCTGTATCAGTTAGTGTTTGAGACTCTGGGAGAAATGCTTGGTCCCTGTAACGCTACCTTCTTAGAAAATGTTATATATACTTATTTCTTGTTATCATTATATCTCATAATTTCTTTAAAACAAAAAATGAACAAAAGTTCATAAAAATTTAGCATTCCAACAGCAGCTGTTTTTCTACTTTATTACCATTTCTTTTGTGGGGGGGAGGTCATGCCATGTGGCATGTAGGATCCTAGTTCCCCGACCAGGGATCCAACCTGTGCTCCCTGCAATGGAAGCATGGATTCTTAACCACTGGACTGCCGGGGAAGTCCCTTTATTAACTTTTAGTAGACATACTTAACTTTTTATTGATTGATTGATTGATTGATTGATTGTGATACACGGGCCTCTCACCATTGTGGCCTCTCCCGTCGCGGAGCACAGGCTCCGGATGCACAGGCTCAGTGGCCATGGCTCACGGGCCCAGCCGCTCCGTGGCATGTGGGATCTTCCCGGACCGGGGCACGAACCCGTGTCCCCTGCATCGGCAGGCGGACTCTCAACCACTGCGCCACCAGGGAAGCCCTAGTAGACATACTTAACTTTTTACATAGGTTTATGTAACACCTCTAAAGTGATTGAGATGTTTTCTTAATATTTTCAGTGATTCTATATGTATGAAAGCTTTACATCTAAGATACTGATATATTTCAGTGAGGAAAAGTGTTATTGGAGTTGCTGTTTTCTTCAAAACAGGGACTGAATGAAGTAAAATGCCTTTGGGGTTAAGCAGAACATTAAGTGGGATTTTAGCTACACGTGTAGTTTCTTTAATTCATTCAGTGAACATTTTTGATTACCTGCCCTAATCAAAGGCATTTTGCAGGTACTTGGATTGTAAATATGAATATGACTCTCTACTTGCTCTGAGGGATCCACAGTCCTGCAGGGGAGATAAGCAAACTAATATTTGTAATGCACTGTAATAAATGAGTTACATACAAGTCATAGCAGGATCCCATGGGAGTAAGCCTTGGGGGATCAGAAAGGGCTCTAGAGAAAATGCCACCTGAACTGGTGTAGGTGCATAGGAGCTGGCCTGATGGACAGACAGCAGCATCTGCACAGAGGCTTGCACCCCAAACTCTCTCATACTTAATCTTGTCGTTACCAGAATTTAGGCAAATAGTGTCTTGCATTTTAGGTAAATGAGAGATGAATGATATAATTCAGTATGGAGGACAATTCAGTATAGGGATTATCTCATTGTTTTAGTTTAAGGAGGAGATACTATTGGCGGCAAACACTAGATGCCTCCCTTTTGTACATTCCCTTATTTATTAGACCATGATTTAGTTATTAGGGTGAATTACTGGTGAGTAGAAAAGACTAATCCCTGGACTTACCAGGTGAGAGTATGAGAATCCTTAGGTGAGGCTTTTGTTCAGAAGAGACATGAGGCTTTATATAACTGTTAGGGGAGAGGAGGTTGACCATGACAATGAGAGAAGCAAAATGGAATTTCGGAGGAAACATACTTTCTCAAGGAAAGTAATATTAGAGATCTTGGGCTGATGACTTAGGCCAGACAGATGTGTTCACACTACAGACTTCAGTGAGATGGATAATGTTGTTGCCTCAGTTACAGAGACAGTAAAAGAATAGTTTTTGTCATCGTGTGTGTATGTTGATAGTATTTGGACCCTATTTTGGTTTATTAATTTACTAATCTATGGATAATAGTAATAGATTCCCATGGGATTAAAAACCTTTTAAATATAAGAAAAACAGTAGAAACTTTCCCACCTCTAGCCCTCAGCCACCCTGTTCCTATTTACTGCATTCCTCCAACACTCCACTCTGTCCCGGAAGCTATTTATTAGCCTCTTAGGGATTCTTCTAGAGTTTCTTTACATAAATAAAGGCAATAAAAGTAGACACTTTTTTCTATCCAAAAAACTCACCAACTCCAAAGGTAGCGTACTATCCCTGTTGTTCTGCAGATTGGTCTTCTTACCCTCCCCTTTGTACATTGTGTTTTTTACTTAACAGTGGAGATCTCTACCAAAGACCTTTCCATAGAGTATATAGTTTTGTTTTGTTTTTTAACTTGTATGATTTCCCTTTGGATAATTTATTTAACCAATTCCCTGTTGGTAGACGTTTGGCTTGTTTCTGGTTTTTTATTATTGTAACAGTATTGCAGTGAACTACCTTGTACATATGGCATTTTGCCCATATGCAAGTATATAATTATGGAATAAATTCAGATGTGGTATTACTAATAAGAGGCCATATATCGTTGTAATTTTGATAGATATTGCTAAATTGCCCTTATGTTTGGACCCTGACTCTCCCACCAATGAAAAGAGATAATGTGTGTTTCTCTCCTCCTTCCCCAGCTTTATTGGGATTTAATTGACATATAACATCGTGTAAATTTAAGGTGTACAGTGTAATGATTTGATACAGGTATATATTGCAAAATATTTACCACAATAAGGTTACATAATTCACATACTTACCATTATGTTGTTGTTATGCTGGATGACGTATATTTCTTCACAGCCTTGCCAACAATGTACCATGGTAAACAGGTTGAAAATTGTGTAGTTTTAATTTACATTTTTCTAATGCATGAAGTCGGGAGTCTGTCCATATTTTTAAGACTCCCCCCACATCCTGTGTTCTGTGAACTTAACTATTTCATGGGGTTTTTGAAGCAGAAATTGTTATCCTTATTTATATATTTTTTTTCTAATTCAAGTGTAACATATGTACATCAGAGTGTATAAATCTTAAGAGTGTAGTGAGGTGGATTTTTTATAAGCCTCTGACACTCATTCTGGATGTTTTTTGGTGATTTTTACCAAAAGATGTCAACAAAGATTTCAGACTACAGCCAGGATATATATTCTTTTTTCAAATGGTCCTTACATGGTTTGTGTACTAAAATATTAAAGGTTGTAGTTGTCTTATTAGGACATCAGGGAAAAGAATCAAGTTCACATGCGGCATTCCTGCTACCTGATAGTGACTGTAAGATGCATTTCTATATCAAAGGTGTTAAAATGTGGAAAACACTTCATCTTAAAAATAATGAAATATGTTAGATAATGCCAGATTGATTTTTCCTTAGAGGTCATACTAATTTACACTGTCACCAGGAAGGTAAAATGTTTTGGTTATTCCACATAATCTCAAACAGTTGATACTGTCAGATCTTTTTGTCAGTCTAACAAATGCGATATAGTGGTTCACTGTGTGTTTTTTCTTTTAACTTTTTTCAGTGAAGTATAACACATACAGTAAATGGCAAAAAATCATCAATATATAGTATCATGATTTATCACAAAGTAAACAGATCCACGTAACCATCACCAAGAAGTAGAACACTGCCAGGAGACCAGAAACTCTGCTTTTGTGTACCACCTCCCACCCCACTCACTTCTGCTTGCTTCCTTCCCAAGGGTAGTCACTATTCTGACAGCTAACACCCTAGAATTAGTTTTGCCCATTAGTTTTTGCCCTATATTGTGTCAAATTGGTTATTATTTTTTGCTTTCCTTTTCTCTTTTCCCTTTTAAATAAATATTATTTTTTTAGAGCAGTTTTAGTTTTACAGTATAATGGAGCAGGAAGCACATAGAGTTCCCATTTATCCCAGCCCCCCCCCCCCCCACAGCCTCCTCAGCTGTCAACATCCTGTACCAGCAAATTGGTTATTTTTGAGTTGACTAATTACCTTACTTTTGGGAAAGTAAACAGTCTGATACACTTTGACATCATTCTAAAATTTGTTTTATAACATTCCTTTCACTTTAAAAGCATATTATTGACCTTATTTCAAAAGAAAAGAAGCCAAGACTAGAATTAAATTATTTGCTTCCTAGCCAAATTTTATTTTGAAGGTTCCAAATGAAAAAGATTTTCAACTTTAATAACAACAATCATGCTCTCCTTTGATTCCTGCTAATTTAATGAAACTTGAAGATTTTTCAGCCTTTTCTCCCTTTTTTTTAAACGTAAAATGTTCTAACCAGATGGTTGAAATTTTTTATTAAAATTTGTGACTTGGAGTATTACTGACAAATGTGAACAATTCCAGACTTGGCATGTGGCACAAGTTCCAGTCCAATTTGGTTTTTTAAAATTAATTTGTTTGGCTGCGTTGGTCTTAGTTGCGGCACGTGGGAGGTGGGTGGGCTCTTTGTTGTGGTGAACGGGCAGCAGAGCATGCGGGCTCAGTAGTTGCAGCACGCCGGCATGTGGGATCTTAGTTCCCTGACCAGGGATCCAACCCGCGTCCCCTGCATTGGAAAGGCGGATTCTTAACCACTGGACCACCAGGGAAGTCCCTCCAATCCAACCTGAGTGGGCTTGCCCAGAAATGAATTCAATGATAATGACTAGGACGCAACTATCACAAAGGTCATAAAGTCCTGAAATGTTGTTTGTGAAGAATGGGGCATAATGGCTGAGAGGAGAGAGCTGTGAGCTCACTGATCCTTGGAAAGCACTCATGAATTAGGGCTCAGATGAAAAGACAAAGCCATAAAGTTTTATGAAGGCTATAGGATTTTCTCAGTGAACCAGAAAACTGACTCAAAAAATGATTGATATTTTTGACTACATTAAAATTAATGTCCATCTAAAAACACCGTAAGGAAGATGAAAAGATAAAGCACAAATTTGGGAGGAAAATTGTAATATATGTAATAGAGAATTAGTGTCCTGAACAGGGCCACCTTTATGGATGTACAACCTGTGCAGTCATACAGGGCCCCACACGTATTTTAACGCTAAGCTGTTACTGTCTTGAAATTAATTTTTGAATAAGTGGCCCTGCTTTTTTATTTTGTACTGGGCACTGCAAATTATGTAGCCAGTCCTGGTCCTGAATATACAAAGCATATTATTTCATAAGAAAAAGACAATCCAATAAAATTGCCTAAAAACTGTGAACAAAAGAATGCAGAAACAAACATGGATCATTAATAAACTTGTGAAAAGGTCTTCAACCTTATTAGATCTTCAACCTAATCAAGTACAAACAGATTACAGTGTGATGCAATTTTATGTGTTCTGTATTGCTACAAATTAAGAAATCTGACTCTACCAGGTATTGGAGAAGATGTGTTAGCGATTCATATACTGCTGGAGAATTGGTAAGGTGATTCAGTTGAAGACATGTTGGCATTTTTGGTAAACTTGGGAATTTGGATGTCCTATGTATAACTCACCAATTTTCCACTTCTAGGTTTAAAGCCTAACCCTTAAGAAATTCTTCTGTAAGTGTACCTGGAGACGTGCATAGTAATGTTGATAAAAGCAAAAAACTAAACCATCCAAATGTTTGTCAACAGAGTATATAAATACACTGTGGCATATTTATATAGTGAAATACCATATAGAGCAATGAAAATGTAACATGGATAAAGCTTAGAAAAATATTGAGTGAAAAAATTCAAGTCCCTGAAGACTTGGTATGCTGTGATAACTTAGCATACCAAGTTATCAAGCTGAAAAAGGGAGCAGGGGACACAGAACTAAACAAAATATTGTTTAATGACATAATACATATGTGACAAAGTATGTTTTAAAAAGTAGTGGAATAATAAATATTTAGGATAAAGGTTGGGAGGAGAGGAGCATGTAGGTAATGTTACTGATGTTCTTATGTGGCATGGTGATTTACAATTTACAGTGTTCATCTTAATGCTTGCTTACATTCATCTTTCCATATATTTTGTGTGTGTCAAATATTACATTAAAGAAGAAAAGGGGAAAAATGAAATAAGCTACTCATGGTTAGCAGCTTATGATCCAGTTGGAGGAATGGGTTGGGAAATAGAAAGAAAACTAGCATATTACAGAAAAGTTTTCAAGAAAGAGGAGGTAATCCACATAAGAGAATCCAGATAGTTGCACAGGACGTCCACTTAACTCCCTTTCAGCTGTAATGTTCTGTAACTTAAATATCGTGGTTCGTGTGTTTTCTATATTTTCCCCATATTTAAAAATACAGTTATAAGCAATTATGTCATATAAGTAGTAAAATTATTTTTAATTTAGTCCATTTAGGTGTTAATATCTTTTATCTTCACCCTTTTTGGCAGCATATCTTCTAATCTGAAAAAGTCTTCCATGAAAACTTCACTTTTAAAAAATAAGTAATGCCATCTGTTTTCCTAAAAGACTGAAATGGGGGTTATCATTTCAAGGTAAGTATCCAATTTCGTATCTTTAATTACTTATATCATTTTTTCAGAAGTTAAGTATGGAAGGAAGATGTGAATCTTGCTTAGATCCTAAATCTTTTAGTTATTCTGGGGTGGGGATGGGAAGGAAGTCCTAGGCCTTGTTTTAAGACATTCAGATACTTAGGATTATGTTTACCACAGATTAAACCCAACTTCATGAAGGAGAGAGGAGGGGTCAGTAGTGTTTAAAGCTTTTTAGAGAGGTTAATTGAAAACTGAGAGCCTTTTGGATTTGGCAGTTAGGAGGTCATTGCTGACCCCAGCAGAGGCCATTTCAGGACAATGTTTGTGGCTGAAAATAAGCTTGCAGTAGAGCAAAGAGTGAAGAGAAGGTGATAAAGTGAATATTTTAGCTCTAAAGTGATTTATTAAACCAATATATGATATGTACTTAGGATGCAGCAGTCATTTCCCCAAGCACTGGAGTTATAGTGTGACAATATATATCTTTGTTTAAACCTCTTGTAGATAATGTAATGCCCAAATATTTTTTCTCCAACTTTATTTAGATATAATTGACATAAAACATTGTGTAATTGCTGAACTATCTTATGCCATTTTTTACTCTTGTCTTCTGTATGATAAATTACATGGTCTACCCTAGTTATACTGTTAACGAGGGCAGATATTCCCTGCCAGGGGAATGTTAACTTGTGTGTTAGACTGGGCTGATAGTCCAGCAGGCAAGTTAGGTGCTTAGTGGCACTTGTCACTGTGATAAGTGATGCAAAAGTGAAATAATGACTACCTGAATGAGTGGTGGGAGTGGAAGCTGGTTGTCTGTGAGTTCATTTGGCAGGATAGATTTCAAAGGTAGATTTGGCAGGGAATATGGAAGAAAGAAATCATATATATGAATCCAAGATTTTGAGTGGCTAGAAGTATGATGGTACCATAACATAAGTAAGGAAACCACAAGGAAAGACTGGTTATTAGGGGGCAAGTAGATGGGACTATAACATATGAATTCTGTGAGACACATTTTGATTTTGGAGGTACAGGTAGAACTTTCAGAATATCTCCTTAAATGTGGAAATATGAGACTAAAATTTAGAAAAAAGACAATTTAGGGCCCGAAGATACAGATTTTGGAGCAATTCGCATAGAGTTTAAGCTGTGGAAGTAGATAACATTTCCAGTATCCTAGCAGAGAGAAAAAGGTAAAGCACAGAACTTTAAATGTTGTTAAAAAGAATCAGTAGAGGAAAAATAAGAGGAAAGGTATGAAGGTATTGTGTCTTTCTTTGAAGCATAATAAAGAATTTCAAGGAGAGGTTCTTGAGAGGGATGAGATGCTTAGAAAGATTAAGGATTTTAATACCCTAGAAGGGCATTAAATTTAATTAAATTCAAGAACCCCTCTAGGGCATTAATATAACCTAATAATAATTATTAGGTTCATTATGTAATAAAATAAGATAGTAATTATTAAGAGTTTCTTGATAACTGAGAGAACAGATTGAGTAGACCAGGATGAATTATAAGAGGTTAAGTAAATGGTTTTACAAAATACAAAAAAGCATGAAGTATAAAATAGAATGGTTTTCAAGAAGTTTGTGCAAGAAATGAGACAGTGATCATTTTGAAGAGTTAGCCACATAGAAGATATTTTAGCATTAGCACTTGGTATATTTTACGTGAAAGGGAATGATCCATCAGAGTAGTTTAAATATGTAGAATAGTTTAAATATTAGAGTGATTAATTGCCTGAAGGAGGTAAGAAGGTTTGAGATCAAGGACCTGGACAAAGGGCTTAACTCTTACGAAAGAGTAGCAGCCATTCTGCTTAGAAACCAGAGGAAGGGAAGAGAGGATGAATCAAGGAGTTTTTAGGCAAAGAGGAAGAAAACTGTAGAATTTCTTATCCTGCTTTTCAAAATAAGATGGGGATTGAGGTTATCTACAAGGCAAATCGTTAATCAGTGGTGGGGTTGGGATTCTGGAAGGAGAAAACATTTAGGAAAAATGTTATAGGGTAATTTCCAACTTCAGCAGATATTCATTGAACACCTGCTTTGTGCCAGGTGTGTTTTTATTTATTTATTTTGTTGAGTTGGGTCTTAGTTGCAGCTCGCTGGCTCCTTAGTTGTGGCATGTGAACTCTTAGTTGCGGCACGCATGTGGGATCTAGTTCCCGGACCAGGGATTGAAGCCGGGCCGCCTGCATTGGGAGCGTGGAGTCTTAACCACTACGCCACCAGGGAAGTCCTGATAAGTTTTCTCATGAAGCCGATCGTTGAAACGAACAATAAAAATACCAAATTGTAATGTGATCTGAGGAGGGCAGTTGATAAAGTGACTTATTGGCTACTTCTGAGGAGGTGAGTTTAAGGTAAGGTATGAAAGACAAGGATTCAGTCACTTGAAAATAAAGCTAGCATGAAAATCTCAAGGTAGAAATGAGCTTGATGTATTTGAAGAATGGAAAGAAAGCCAGTGTTCTGGAACAGAGTGGATGAGAACCATAGAGTCATGAGATGAAGTTAAAGAAGTAGGCAGGGCCAGGCCATGTTGGTTCCTATGGCCATGGTAAAGAGTTTAGACTCAAGGAAACCTTTTAAGGAAAGGTTTTACACAGAAGAGTGTCATGATATGATACATGTTTTAAAGATTCCTTTGGCTGCTTTATTAAAGATGGGCTATAGGAGTACAGGAAAAGCAAGGAGATCAGTTAAGAGACTGTTAGAATTGACCAGGTCAGAGACCATGGTGGAGGAACTTAATATGATCACCAGGATAGGATAGAAAGGATTGTTGACCAATCATAAAGGCTAGTTCAACATAAACAACTTGACATGGCAGGCACTGTGAATTTAGCTAGCATAACCTTTAAGATGGAAATGAGAAATTTGGCATTGGTGGTTGGAATAACTGTCTATGGAGATATAGGCTTGGTAAAAGGTAATGCACAAGGGATTGGAGGCCATGATTGGTTCAACAGATATTTATTGATAATATATTCACCTCCTAATATACCAAGAACTGTGCTAGCTGCTGGGGTTATGACAGTCAACAAAAACAGAGGCTCCTTTCTCATGGAATTGATGTTCTAATGAGGGTGGGAAAGATAAACAGTAAGTAAATATATACTGTGTTGGATGGTAATCAGTACCATTAAAAATATATTAGGGAAATGTATTAGGGAAAGGTAGATATTGACGGGGGAAGGGTAGGCTTACTGTTTTATAAGGTGTGATTAGGGAAACCCTCTCTAATTAGGTGACATTTGGGCTCACAGCTCTAAGTGAAGTTAAGGGAGCAGACCAGGTAGATATTTGGCTTAGGGGTGGGGGAGCTGAGGATGGACTGTACTTGATGTGTTCTAGGAGCAGTAAGAGGGCCAGTGTGACTGGAATGGAGTAAGTGAGGCAGGAGGAAGTAGAAGCTGACATTGTGAAGGTAGAAGAGCTAGAGTCAGGTTGTAGACTTTGGGTGTTCTTCTTTTTGATGGTGGAGGTGCAGATCCAGGGATGAGGATACAGGAGGGGTGAAAGGCAAGGCTGTGGCTGAGCAGTGTAGCTTGTGGCTAACCGTGAGGCCAGATGTTTGAAGTGTCTGAGGCAATGATAAGAGAAGGGGATGTACAATAAAACAGAGTTTTTAATCCCACAGGGAAGTAGGAAGAGTAGAGAAAGGTGGATTGGATGCACGAAGGCCTTGTAGTTCCTGATAATTAAGTTTATTTTGATTTGGGTTTTTTAAAATTAATTAATTAATTTTAAAAAATATCTATCTATCTATCTATCTGGCTGCGCCGGGTCTTAGTTGCAGCATGCGGGATCTTTTACTTGCAGCATGTGGGATCTAGTTCCCCGATCAGGGATCGAACCCTGGCCCCCTGCATTTGGAGCGTGGAGTCTTAACCACCGGACCATCAGGGAAGTCCCTGGATTTGGGCTTTTTTTTTTTGTGGTACGCCAGCCTCTCACTGTTGTGGCCTCTCCCGTTGCGGAGCACAGGCTCCAGACGCGCAGGCTCAGCAGCCATGGCTCACGGGCCCAGCCGCTCCCCGGCATGTGGGATCTTCCCAGACCGGGGCACGAACCCGTGTCCCCTGCATCGGCAGGCAGACTCCCAACCACTGCGCCACCAGGGAAGCCCCGGGCTTTTTAAAATTGTAAAGTGTGCATAACAAAATTGACCAGTTTGACTTTATTTTTTTATGCTAAGTTAACACTTGCTATACATGAATTAGGTAAGCTTCTTCATGCGTACAAAGCATCTGAATGTTCAGTTTCATCTGCACAGTATTGCTCACTTTTCTTTACTCAAAGCAGATATACGACTGAGATGGATTGAAAGAATAAGTTGACTCATTTCACCTTGTCAAGGGGGCCTTCTCTTGCTGTTGCTTCTATCTGTAAATTGAGAAATGAAATACCCAAGAGTACTCCCTTTTAAAAAACTTTAATAAAAGGGGATTTCCAAATCACATCATTGATTGAGAGATGGTGTCAGGAGTATAGAAGCAACACTCATGATCAGTTAAAGACCTCTCCCTGGGAATTCCCTGGAAGTCCAGTGGTTAGGACTCCGAGCTTTCACTGCCGAGGGCCCAGGTTCAATCCCTGGTGAGGGAACTAAGATCCCGCAAGCCACGTAGTGCAGCCAGAAAATAAAATAAAGACTTTTTCCTCTAAATTGAAGGAAGAGGTCTGGTTACTTTGCTCATTGACATTGAATACTAAGAAAAAAACCCCCACAGCTATAGAACTCCGAATTGTCTCTAAATCCAGTGTTCCTTAGCTGCCTAAAGCTAGTGAAGTAAAAATACATTAGCCTCACCCTTGACATTTTCAGATTTAACATATTCAAAGATCCTCTGTGAGCTCCAAAACACATGATTCCAAATTGTGTCCCAGTAAAATGGCATTTATTACGAGTGCATCGTGACAAGTACTCAGCATGAGTGAGCTTAAATAAATGTTAAGCATCTACAACTCTGTGTGACCTTATTGTTCTTATTTTATCATCATATTTCATCCTATCAGTAACTTCCCTCTGAAATAAGTAATGAAGGAACTTTATAAATTTCATAAATGAAGGAATCATTAAATTTGGGATATGTACAAATGTGGGCATTTGGAAAGAGCTCAATGTGTTCTTCCTGAACATTGACCATTTTAACTGTTTTTTTTTTTTTTATTTTACTTATTTTTTATTTTTATTTTAATTTTTTGGCTGCATTGGGTCTTTGTTGCTGCACACGGGCTTTCTCTAGTTGTGGTGAGTGGGGGCTACTCTTTGTTGTAGTATGTGGGCTTCTCATTGCGGTGGCTTCTCTTGCTGCAGAGCACGGGCTCTAGGCACGCGGGCTTCAGTAGTTGCAGCACGCGGGCTTAGTCGTTGTGGTTCGCGGGCTCTAGAGCACAGGCTCAGTAGTTGTGGCGCATGGGCTTAATTGCTCTGCAGCATGTGGGATCTTCCTGGACCAGGGATCAAACCCATGTCCCCTGCATTGACAGGCAGACTGTTTAACCACTGCGCCACCAGGGAAGTCCCTAACGGTTTTTAAATGTACAATTCCCTGGCATAAATATATTCACAGTGTTGTGCAACCATCACCACTATCCCTCTCCACAACTTTTTTATCAGCCCAATCCCTGATAACCATTATTCTACTTTCTGTTTCTGTGAATTTGCCTATTCTGAGTAGCTTGTATAAATGGAATCATACAATGTTTGTTCTTTCATGGCTGGTTTATTTCACTTAGCATAATGTCCTCAAGGTTCATCTGTGTTGTAGCGTGTATCACAGTGTCCTTTTTAAGGCTGAATAATATTCCATTGTATGTTCATACCATATTTTGTTTATCCACCCATCTATTGAGGGAAATTTGAGTTGTTTCCACCTTATGGCTATTGTTAATAATACTGCTATGCACGCGGGTGTACAAATACCTGTGTGACTTCCTCCCTGCTTTTAATTCTTTTGGATATATACCCAGAAGTAGAATTGCTGGATCATTTGGTAATTTTGTTTAAATATTTTAAGAACTGCTATATTTTCTTCCACAGTGGTTGCACCATTTTACATTCCCACCAGTAACATACAAGGGTTATAATTTCTCCATATCTTTGCCTGGATTTGGTTTATAGTTTGTTTTTGGTTTTGAACAGTGGAATGTTTTACGTATATTTGTTTCCTTAAAAGAAGGTTTATCTTAGATCATTTTCTAGTAGGTTTAGAATTAACACATCCTCATGCTCTGCTATAAGGTCAGAACTGGTAAAGAAAGTTGTTACCTGGTTAAATTTTAGTGAGAGATCCTCACAGCAATTAAAATTATGGACCCTTGAAAAGAATTCATTGCCAAAAACTTACGGTTATTCTGTCTATGTAACCTGGCTGTGGTGTTTAATGTACCAAGTACCTTCACTTGGCTTAGGAGAAAGCTATGTGTTTTGATTACTGGGCAGGAATAACTATGATCTCCCAGGATAGGACAAGATGATTAAATGAGTTAGAATGCTTTTTTCCCCCCAAAGGATACACTTGAAAATTGGAAATTTTATAAGGAGTCTGGAGAAATTTTCATCATGCTGTTGACTGACACACTGTCTGTGTAACAGTTGGGAAAAGACATTACTTGTTCAGATGGATAATAGACTGATAAAAGTTACTAAGGGAAAAAAAAAGTGCTGATGGGATTACAGCTCCTGCAGAGAGGATTTTGAAGCTTTGTACCTTGTTTGCAATTGTCATTAAGATTTGGAAATTTTGAAATAGATCATATTCATGCTTCAATATTGTTATAGTTACGTTTTTCCTTGGTAAATCACATGTTTTAATTTGAAAAAGTTTACTGTAGAAGCTTCTTATCATGTTATATGAATATTATGAATAAACTGAGTGGTTTAAACTTGCCTTCCAGATTTTACTAGTTCCTCTTCCCCCAGTTCTTTGTCTTTGACTCAGGATTCTTTTTCTTTAATATGCACTGGATGTTTCTGCATTAGAAAAATGTTCATAAAGATTATATTGTTGAGTGCCTACTGTTTCTGGTTCTTTGATAACATGCTTTTTGCTTTTACTCAGAAAATAACTGTGGTTAGATTGTCATATAGTCTACCACAGACAGTAAGGATATTGTGAAAGAAATTCTGGCTATCTGTGTAGCATGACCTTTCAAAACTGTTTTCTTTGCTGTAAGCATCTCACTTAGCCTTTTGACTGCCACATGACAGGGGAAGTAGTGTATAAAAGGCAATATAAATGGCTGCCTTGTTGATCTCAGTACAATTTTCCAATATAAGAACTTGCTAAACAGTCACATGTTATCAAATATCATCGTTTTGTTTATGTAGAGGATGAACTAGTTTTATGCATTATACATAGAGTACATTTTAAATGTAATTTTTAAAATAAAATAATAGTAAATTATAATTGTAAAAATTGAAATGGAAAATCATTTTTGTTACTTTGAAGAAGGATCTAAATTTTTTATTCAGAGTTTTAAGAATTATTAATGAATGGAGATTATTATATACAGTTGATGACTACACATCTACTGTTTTTGTGGGCAGAGATTTTAAAGCAACTTTGGAATTGTCTTTCTGTTGTTCCTGAGCAGCCAAGAGAGTCTTTAAAACTGTGAAAGGGCTTAGAGAACATGAGGAAGCACCAGCCTGATTTTAAACTTTAATCTTATTTTCACTAGTAGCTTAGCTCTGTAATGTATTTATTTATCCATCAATCAGCAGATAGTTACTGAGGTCCTGTATCAAGCACTGTGCAGAAAGAACTGCAAAGATGAAAGAGCCTGTAACTGTCATTCAGGAACTCACTCTCTAGGTTTCAGCAAGGGTGGCAGGAATGGAGATGAACAGGATCACGATTCTTTGCTGTAGATGCTAATGTCACTTCCCTCCTAGAATCCAGAGTTAAAGACAAAGGTGATAAGGAGAAGTAGTTAGGGGCATGAGGACGGTCAGGATTCTTAGGTAGGAATAGAGGAGAAGAAGCAACTGTGGGTGATAGCAAAAATCTAGAACTTAGGTTTATCAGTAACACTGAGGTCATAGTCACAGTAAAATGGAGAGTGGGTTCCCATCAAATGGATTCTCCATGCCAGATGCTGCCGAGGGGCTTTACATCTGTTATTGCTGTTAATCCATTTTTAAAAAGTGTGAAATTTAGCATCTATACAGAAGAGCACATGAGAACTTAAATTTATAGTTTAAAGAATGATGAAAAATGAACAACTCTGCATAACAGCCAGATCAGTAATAAGTGCCTTCTTTGATCGTATCTCCCTCCCTCTCCCCAAGCTATACTTTGCTGAATTTTTTTGTTATTTTCTTAAGCTTTTCTTTATAACTTTACCATATCTGTTTGCATCTCTGAACAATATTTGACTTTATGTTTATGTTTAAGTAAATGGAATCAAATATTCTTTTTTTGATTTTACATTGTTAGTACGGTTCATTCATGGTGATGTGTATAGCTGTATTAATTTCCTGTATTGTAAAATATATAATTTATTGATCCATTCTATTAATGCACATTTAGGTTGTGTCTAGTTTTTGGAGACTGTGAAAAATTTCACATTGAATACCCATGTACGTGTGACAGCCTTGGATAAGAGTTTTCCTAGGATGTATACCTAGTAATGGAATTTTCTTTTTCTAATTTTATTTATTTTTGGCTGCATTGTGTCTTTGTTGCTGTGTGCGGGCTTTCTCTAGTTGCAGTGAGCAGGGGCTACTCTTTGTTGCCGTGCGTAGGCTTCTCATTGCTGTGGCTTCTCTTGTTGTGGAGCGCGGGCTCTAGGTGTGCGGCTCAGTAGTTGTGGCACTGGGCTTAGTTGCTCCACGACATGTAGGATCTTCCCGGACGAGGGATGGAACCTGTGTCCCCTGCATTGGCAGGAGGATTCTTAACCACTCTGCCACCAGGGAAGTCCACTAATGGAATTTTTTTTTTTTTTGCGGTACGCGGGCCTCTCACCACTGTGGC
Organism: Phocoena phocoena; assembly: GCF_963924675.1. Taxonomy (NCBI): domain Eukaryota; kingdom Metazoa; phylum Chordata; class Mammalia; order Artiodactyla; family Phocoenidae; genus Phocoena; species Phocoena phocoena. The sequence goes on along the minus strand of NC_089222.1, from coordinate 21,390,772 downwards.
CTCTCCCGTTGGGGAGCACAGGCTCTGGACGCACAGGCTCAGCGACCATGGCTCATGGGCCCAGCCACTCCACGGCATGTGGGACCTTCCCGGACCGGGACACGAACCTGTGTCCCCTGCATTGGCAGGCGGATGCTCAACCACTGCGCCACCAGGAAAGCCCCCTCTAATGGAATTTTTGATGCCAAACTTCTTGGAAGAGGTTGAATCAATTCATTCTCCCTCCAGCAGTGATCTATGAAATGGTATCTCATTGTGGTTTTAATTTACATTTCTTTGGTGACTAATGGGTTTGAATATTCTACCCCTGCCTCATATGCTTATGGGACTTTTGGCTCCTGTGAAATTTCTATTTAATTATTTTGCCCATTTTTCTGTTGGGTTTATGTTCTTTGCCTATTCATTTTCTCATAAATAAATAAAATTAATTTATTCTATCAGTTTTTATTCACTTGTTGAACGTTCTTCATTGAGTCTCCTCTTGTTTTTTGAATGAAGAGCAATACCTTAATGTGGCCTACCAGAATGGAGATTTGGCCAGCCCCTCCACTACCACTCTGCCTCTGTTTTCCATCTCGCTGTGTTCCAAAGGGTAATCTTTGAATTCCTCAAATACTTAAGGTTTCTTAGGTCTTTGCGTATGTTCTTTTTCCCTTTGCCTAGCCAATTTCCTCTTCAAGTCTGTGTTAAAATATCCCCTTCTCTTGGAAAACGCTCTTGGCTCTACTTGCCTCAAATTCAACATACTTTGTGTCTCTACACTTACTTATGAAAAATACAGTAATTTTAGTCAGATGACTAGTCAGGAGGAGAAAGAGAGCTGTCAACATGTTCTTTTCTACCAGGGGATTAAAAAATGTATGTGTAAAGTGATAAACAAGGATTAAAGCTGTTGAGTTTAAATAGTGAATGATTTGGGGACATCATAATGTTAGCCTCATCAATGTTGTTGCCCACTCCTCTTCATAATTCCGTTTTCTGTTTGGTTGGAGAAGGGTGATAAGGAAAACACAGTGGTAGAGTACACAGAGCATTGGACTGAATGTAACTGAGGGAGCATATATGAGGTTTTTCTTTTTTTTAATTGAAACAGTTTATGTACAATATTATGTTAGTTTCAGGTGTACCACATAGTGATTTGAAATATGCGTACATTATGAAATGGTCACCAAGTCTAATAAGCATCTATCCCTATACAAAGTTATTATTGACCCTATTCCTTATGCTGTATATTATATACCTGTGACTTATTTATTATATAACTGCAGGTTTGTACCCTTTAATCCCCTTCACTTATTTTGCCCATTCCTCACCCCCCTTTCTTCTGGCAAACACCTGTTCGCTCTCTGTATCTATGAGTCTGTTTTCATTTTGTTTTATTTGTTTGGTTTTTAGATTCCACTTGTGACTGAGATCATGCAGCATTTGTTGTTTCGTCTGACTTATTTTACTTAGCATAATGCCCTCTAGATCCAGTCATGTTGTGAAAAATGGCAAGATCCCCTCCCCCCTTTATGGCTGAGTAATATTCCACTATAGATACAGATATTACATCTTCTTTATCAATTTGTCTATTGATGGACACTTAGGTTGCTTCCATATCTTGACTGTTGTAAATAATACTGCAGTAGACATTGGAGTGCATATATCTTTTTGAATTAATATTTTGATTATTTTTGGACAGATTACCCAGAAGTGAAATTGCTGGCTCATATGGCAGTTCTATTTTTAATTTTTTGAGGAGTCTCCATACTATTTTCCAATAATGTCTGCACCAGTTTACAATCCCACCAACAATGCACAGTGTTCCCTTTTCTCCACATCCTCGCCAACACTTGTTACTTGGTTTTTTGTTTGATGATAGCCATTCTGACAGGTGGAGGTGGTATCTCATTGTAGTTTTGGTTTACATTTCCCTGATGATTAGTGATGTTGAACATTTTTTTTTTTTTGTGGTACGCGGGCCTCTCACTGTTGTGGCCTCTCCCGTTGCGGAGCATAGGCTCCGGACGCGCAGGCTCAACGGCCATGGCTCACGGGCCTAGCCGCTCCGCAGCATGTGGGATCTTCCTGGACCAGGGCACGAACCCGTGTCCCCTGCATCGGCAGGCGGACTGTCAACCACTGCACCACCAGGGAAGCCCTGAGCATCTTTTTAATGTGTCTGTTGGCCATCAGTATGTCTTCTTTGGAAAAACATCTGTTCAGGTTCTCTGCCCATTTTGTAATTGGATTGTTTGTTTTTTGATGTTGAGTTGTATGAGTTTATATTTTGGGTGTTAACCCCTTATTGGATATCTTGGTTCTAGATATCTTCTCCCATTCAGTGGGCTGCCTTTTCATTTTGTTGATAGTTTCCTTTGCTGTGCAAAACCTTTTTAGTTTGACGTAGTCCCACTTATTTTTGGTTTTGTTTCCCTTGTCCGAGGAGACATATCCCTCCAAATATTGCCAAGACCAATGTCAAAGAGCATGCAGCATGTGATTTCTTGTATGAGTTTTATGGTTTCAGACATTTAAGTCTTTAACCCATTTTGAGTTTATTTTTGTATACTATGTAAGAAAGTAGTTTAGTTTGATTCTTTTTCATGTAGCTGTCTAGTTTTCTGAACAACATTTATTGAAGAGGCTCTCTTTTCCCCATTGTATATCCTTACCTCCTTTGTTGTAGATTAATTGATGTGTAAGTGTGGGTTCATTTTTGGATTCTCTGTTCTGTTCCTCGATCTGTGTGTGTGTTTCTGTGCTAGTACCATACTGTTTTTTTTGTTTGTTTGTTTTGTTTTGTTTTGGCTGTGCTGCATGGCTAGTGGGATCTTAGTTCCCCATCCAGGGATCAAACTTGGGCCCTTGGCAGTGAAAGTGTGGAGCTCTAACCGCTGGACGGCCACGAATTCCCCCATACTGGTTTTTTCTTTCATAAAAATATTTATTTGTTTATTTGGCTGCACTGGATCTTCGCTGTGACTTGCCTGATCTTTGTTGTGGCATGTGGGATCTTTGCTGCGGCATGCGGGATCTTTAGTTGCAGCACGCAAACTCTAAGTTGTGGCGTGTGGTATCTAGTTCCCTGACCAGGGATTAGACCTGGGCCCCCTGCATTGGGAGTGTGGAGCCTTAGCCGCTGGACCACCAGGGAGGTTCCCCCCCCACCCCATACTGTTTTGATTACTGTAGCTTTATAGTATATGTAGTTTTATTTCAGGGGGCATGATACTTCCAGCTTTGTTCTTCCTCAAGATTGTTGCGGTCTTTTGTGTTCATATGTGATTTTTTTTTTTTTTTTTTTTTGCGGTACGCGGGCCTCTCACTGTTGTGGCCTCTCCCGTTGCGGAGCACAGGCTCCAGACGCGCAGGCTCAGTGGCCACGGCTCACGGGCCCAGCCGCTCCACGGCATGTGGGATACTCCTGGACCGGGGCACGAACCCATGTCCCCTGCATTGGCAGGCAGACTCTCAACCACTGTGCCACCAGGGAAGCTCTCATATGTGATTTTTAATCACGGTCTTGCAGCTACCTAAACTATGTGTTTGACTAAACTAGTGAAGTCCAAATTGCTGTAACAGACTGAAAATGAATAGTATCTCAAACATAATAGATGTTTATTTCTTACTCATGGAACAGTCCAAAGTGGATGGTCCTCTTTGGTAGGTGGTTCTATTCCAGGTGGTTTCTTTCGTCTCATGACTGTTTCTTCCTCTGTGACCAGTGAAAGAGGAAAGAGAAGGTGTAGGTGGCGTACAGACTTTTTTAAACGCTCTAACCTGAAGTGACACAGGTCATTTCCACTCAACATTCCACTGGAGAGAACTTAGTATATGATCATTCTTACTGCACAGGAGGTTGGAATATCTAGTGTGCCAAGTGCACCGCCACAGTCCCATAACTGTGGAAGGAGATAAGCAGTCTCTACCACAGTGGTCTTCAGAAAGTCATCTTATTTCTGTAGGTCTTAGTTCTTAATGTATAAAATAAAAGATCTGTACTCAGAAGATTTATAACACACACACATCCTACTTCCTTAGTGATTCACATTAAAAGGCACAAGGAAAGTGTTTCCATTGTGTCTCCATTCACCTTCCTTATTTATTTGGTTGCACTGGGTCTTAGTTGTGGCCGACGGGCTCCTTAGTTGCGGCTCCAGGGCCTCTTAGTTGTGGCTCACCAGCTCTTTAGTTGTGGCAGGCAGGCTCCTTAGTTTAAGCGGCTCGTTGGCTCCTTAGTTGCGGCATTTGAACTCCTGGTTGCAGCATGCGTGTGGGATCTAGTTAGTTCCCTGACCAGGGGTTGAACCCAGGCCCCCTGCATTGGGAGCGTGGAGTCTTATCCACTGTGCCATCAGGGAAGTCCCTACATTCACCTTCTTTTAATGCAGATTTTAAGGAATATGAGGTGATAAAGCTGCTTTTCATCACTGTTCGTTCCTTGTTATCACAGCCAGGCTGCTTATAGTTCTATAACTTTATCCAGGTCCTGGGTACAAACCTCATCATGGTCCTATAGTGAATGGAAGCTTATTATGGGAGATGAAATAATTCTGAGGTTATGTGTTCATGCCAGGTTGTAGACAAATGTATTAGTTGGTTTTGAAATATTAAATTAAGAACTTGTTTAAATATTCTATATTTTCTTTGGAAAACTTAAGAATTTTACATACAAACATCTAATTAAGGAAGCTGACTAGAGCTTGTATCAGTTTGTTCATAAATTTGGATTCTACTTTTCAGTAGTTATGATTTCAAGAAAATTGTCTTCATAGTTTTTGTAACTGAAGTTTGATAGATCAAAGTTGAGTAATGGAAATATACCTCCTTTTTTGAGGGAAATGACACTAGATTACTAGACAAGATTATAACTGGTAATTTAATTTTAGCTTTTATTTCTCAGTTCCATTTAAATATCAATAGGATTTTGGTCTGAGTGATTATAATTTCAGAGGTTAACTTATTTGCTAATATAATGAAGCTATTTGTATATAAGTAGAAAAGATTTCTTATGAGAAATGCCGTTGAGAAAAATATGTATTTAAGGAAGTGTGTATGTGTGTGTGTGTGTGTGTGTTTAAAGAAACAAATGAGGGCTTCCCTGGTGGCGCAGTGGTTAAGAATCCACCTGCCAATGCAGGGGACACGGATTTGAGCCCTGGTCTGGGAAGATCCCACATGCCACGGAGCAACTAAGCTCGTGCACCACAACTACTGAGCCTGCGCTCCAGAGCCCATGAGGCACAACTACTGCAGCCCGTGCACCTAGAACCCGTGCTCTGCAACAAGAGAAGCCACCGCAATGAGAAGCCCACGCACAGCAACTAGAGAATGCCTGCAGGCAGCAACGAAGACCCAACACAGACAAAAATAAATAAATTTATTAAAAAAAAAAAAAGAAACAAATGAATCAATTCTTGGTTGTAGTATAATTTATTCTCTTAACCTAGTATATCCAATTATCTATTGCTGTAACAAACTATCACGAAACTTAGTGATGTAAAACATCCATTTTGTTATGCCTTTGCACTGTGGTCAAGAACTTGAACAGGGCACAGCAGGGTAAGCTTGTCTCTGGTTCATGATGTCTGGGCCTCAGATGGAGAAACTCAAAGTCTGAGGGTCAGAGTTGTAAAGGCCTAGTCACTAAGAAGTCTGGCTCTTGGTGCTGGCAGTCATTGGGGGTTGGTCAAAACACCTATATATGGCTCTTAAAATGAGCATCTCACAAACAAATGTTGGAATAGATAACAAGTGGAAGCTGCCAGTTTCTTAAACCTGGGTCTACTAGTGTATTACCTCTGCTTTATTTAATTGGTCAAGCAGTCACCAAATTCAGATTCAAGGGGAGGGAACATAGCCCTCGCTTCTTAATAGGAGGAAGGTAAAAGAATTGGGGGGCTTGTTTTAAATTCATCGCAGGTCATTAGGCAAGACTCTTTATCATGTAATTATAAGTCTTTTTGAGTTAGTTTTCCATGTTCTGTTAGATAATTTGGATTCTTAAAGCTCTCTTTCATTGCGAATGTTTTAACCAATACATTTTAAAATTCCTTGAGAGTATTCCCTCAGTTTCCACATGATGTCAGTTTTGAAGCTGAGACGTGAAGTCAAATGGACCTCTAATGGTAGCTTTTACTTAAAAATTAGACAGCCTAAAATAAATGGATAAATTTTCAGAAACATACAACCTTCCAAGACTGAATGATGAAGAAATAGAAAATCTAAACAGACTGATTACTAGTAAAGAGATTGATCTGTAACAAAAACCTCTCAACAAACAAAAGTTCAGGACCAGGTAGCTTCACTGGTGAATTCTACCAAACATATAAAGAAGAATTACCAGTCTTTCTCAAATTCTTCCAAAAAATAGAAGAAGAAGAACACTTCCAAACTCATATTATGAGGTCAGCATTACCCTGATACCAAAACCAGACAAGGACACCACAACAAAGGAAAATTACAGGCCAGTATCCCTAATGAACATAGATGCAGAAGTCCTCAACAAAATATTAACAAATCAAATTCAGCAGTATGTTAAAAGAATCATACACCATGATTAAGTGGGATGTATTTCAGGTGTGCAAGATGGTCCACATTTGTAAATCAGTCAATGTGATAACACCACACAGACAAAATGAAGGATGGAAATTATGTGATCATCTTAATAGGTGGAGAAATTTGACAAAATTTAACATCCATTTATGATAAAAACTCAACAAACTGTGTATTTAGGGAACGTACCTCAACATAATAAGGGCCATATAGGACAAGCCCACAGCTAACATCATACTCACTGGTGAAAAGAAAAAGCTGAAAGCTTTTCCTTCAAGATCAGGGACCAAAGATGCCCACTCTTGCCATTTTTATTCAACATAGTCTGGAAGTCCTAGCCAGAGTAATTAGGCAAGGAAAAAAAAAAAGGCATCCAAGTTGGAAAAGAAGTAAAACTGTCCCTATTTACAGATGACATGATATTCTATATTGTATATAGAAAACCATAAAGACTTCACCAAAAATATGTTAGAACTGATAAATGAATCTAGTAAAGTTGGCAGATACAAAAACCAATATACAAATATCTGTTGCATTTCTGTATGCTAACAACTATTAGAAAGAAAAAATAAGAAAACAATCCCATTTACAATTGCAAGAAAGAGAGTAAAATATCTAGGAATAAATTTAACCAAGGAGGTCAAAGACTGAAAACTTTAAGACATTGATGAAAGAAAGTGAAGAAGACACAAACGGAAAGATACTACATGCTCATGATTTGGAAGAATTAATGTTGTTAAAATATCCATTCTGTCCAAAGCAATCTACAGATTCAATGCAATCCTTACCAAAATTCAAATGACATTTTTCACAGAAACAGAACAAAGAACCCTAAGATTTCTGTGGAACCACAAAAGGCCGCAAATAGCCAAAGCATTCTTGAGAAAGAACAAAGCTGGAGACACTATACTTCCTGATTTCAAACTATGTCACAAGGTTATAGATATCATAATAGTATGACATTGACATTAAAAACAGGCATATAGACCAATGGAAAATAATAGAGAGCCCAGAAATAAATCCATGCATGTATGGTCAATTAATTTATGACCATAACAAAGGAGCCAAGAATATACAATGGAACATGGCAGCCTCTTCAATAAAAGGTTTTGGGAAAACTGGACAGCCACATGCAAGAGAACGAAACTGGGCCACCATCTTACACCATACACAAAATAAACTGAAAATGGATTGAAGACTTAAATGTTTTAGACCTGGAACTATAAACTCCTAGAAGAAAACATAGGATTTAACCTCATTGTTGTTGGTCTTGGTGATGATTTTTTGTATTTGACATCAAAAACAAAGGGAACAAAAGCAAAAATAAACAAGTGGGACTACATCAAATTAAAAACCTTCTGCAGGGAGTTCCCTGGTGGTCTAGTGGTTAGGATTCGGCACTTTACTGCCACGACCCAGGTTCAGTCCCTGGTTGGGGAACTGAGATCCCACAAGCCACATGGCGTGGCCAATAATAATAATAATGATAATAATAATAAAATAAAAGCTTCTGCACAACAAAGGAAACCATCAACAAAAAGAAAAGGCAACTTAACAAATGGGAGAAAATCCTAAATGCAGAATGAGTGTTGTATGTGGAGAAAAGGGAACCCTTTAGCAGTGGTGGGAATGTAAATTGTTGTAGTTGCTATGAAAATAGTCGGAGGTTCCTCAAAAAATTAAAAATAGATCTATCGTATGATTCAGCAGTTCTTCTTCTGTGTATTTGTTTGAAGGAAACAAAAACACTAAAAGATATATGTGTCCCCATGTTCATTGTAGCATCATTTACAATAGCCAATACATGGAAACAACCGAAGTGTCCATTGATGGATAAATAGATAAAGAAATTGTGGTGTATCTATATCTATCTATAGATAGATATAGATACACACACAAAGGAAAATTATTCAGCCATAAACAAAGGAAATCTTGCCTTTTGTGACAACCCGGATGGCCCTTGAAGGCATTGTGCTATGTGAAATAATTCAGACAGAGAAAGAGAAGTACTGTTTGATCTCACTTATATGTGAAATATAAAATAAGCAAACAGGGCTTCCCTGGTGGCGCAGTGGTTGAGTCCGCCTGCCGATGCAGGGGACACGGGTTCGTGCCCCGGTCTGGGAAGATCCCACATGCCGCGGAGCGGCTGGGCCCGTGAGCCATGGCCACTGAGCCTGCGCGTCCAGAGCCTGTGCTCCGCAACGGGAGAGGCCACAGCGGTGAGAGGCCCGCGTACCGCAAAATAAAATAAAATAAAATAAAATAAGCAAACAATCAAAAAACCCCAAACTCATAGATACGGAGAACAGGTTGGTTGTTGGTTTCCAGAGGCAGGGGAGTGGTGGGGGAAGTGCAGAATGGGTGAAGGGGATCAAAAAGTACAAACTTCTCGTTATAAAATAAGTTATGGGGATGTAATGTACAGCATGGTGACTATAGTAATAATACTGTCGTACATTTGAAAGTTAAGAGAGTAGATCTTAAAAGTTCTCATCACAAGAAAAAAAATAATGCCATTTTAGAAATAATGCTGTTTGACGTTTTTGAAACAAAGTGTGATTTATTAGATTACCTACAATGTAGTCTTGTAAATTAAATACAGCACAGTATCCAAAAGCCGAGTTTGAAGCATAGATGAAGATTTCGGATTTCTTTGGAACCTAGAAATAGTGACCTATGGTGAATTATTATCCTCCAAGCCGTGTAACTCCCGGTAAGGCAATGAAGGGGTTTCGTGACAGTGATACTGTGGTGCTACCTCACCATTTCAGGTGAGGTCTCCTGATCCCCAGCTAATACTACTTTCTGTCCCACTTTGTGAAGTTTAAACAGGTACTCCATACTTCCCCTTTTCAATATTCCATCCTCATCTCTTGTGGTTGAGATTCTGTGTGGGTTGAGGTGGAAAACACTGCAAGCAGTCATGTAAGCTTCAGTATCTGTCTTTATTTTATATTCCCCAGCAGTCTGAGAAGGAGCACCTTGTGAATGAAACAGAACACATACCTCCTCCCACTAGTCTCTTTCAGCAGACCTCAGTGCTCTGGTACACACTGGGTTGCAAACTTCTCCATTTTATTTTTTTGATCCCCTCCTCCCCCAGTCAAGTGTGTGATATGGCATCTTAAACAGAACGAGTACTTAGTAAATATTTGTTAACTTGCATTCCAATCATTTTTGCTCTCTTCTCTCTTGATTGAGGCCTAGCACTGAGATGACACTATCAGCCTGCCTCTCCTGATGTGTTCTGTAGAGAGAATAGGCAGTGAAAGAAAAGTTGGTACCAGGGACAGATATCTCTTCAATTTTTCCTAGGTTTTTTTTTTGTATTCCCTGTTTAATGTCGGTAGTAAAGGGGCTGTGAAGACTACACACAGAAGCATTTTGTCATTCATGGCTGGATAGTTTATGAGGAAAATTGGTCTCCAAGGAAGAGTTTTAAAACAGACAAACAAGTACCTGCATAGACCAAACTTACACCAGTGTGCAGAAGAATAATCCTGAAATGGCTTGGGAGAAATGCTAGTATTTTAGGACGCTCATTTAATTTTTACATCGTACAACTTATGTTCAAAATGACAGCAGACGGAAATAACTAAAAGGTTCAGAGCCTGGGATAGTGCTTTTTCTACAGCTGTAAGCTATTTAACATTCTTCTCATGTTACTGTTTGCCATTCAGATGGCTTTCTGGCACTGGATCAGTTCCTAGATGTTGGTTAGTTACTCACCAGCATCACTACACACTTGTACAGTCTGGCTCATGACTCACTCTCACAGCACTTATATGTGGGTACCCTTTGCTATACAGTCATTGCTGATTATTTGATGTCACTTGTTATGAACAAGTACCAGGATTGATTGAATACCATGTCTTGAATGAAGGTTTGTTGTCATTTAAAAAAACCAAAAAACCCCACCCTAGTTAGTCTGTTGGTTCCATTGCTACTGGATTGAAAAACAGAAGCAGTTGTCCAGACTATGAAACCTTTGTCTAAAATATGTATCCCATGATAGGTACAAAATTGTATCCAGTAAGCCAGAATTATTTGCTTCACTTTAGTGCTATTGCCTAAAATGATTAAAATGCAAAAATGGGCTGCTCAGAAGTCAGAATTCCTGAGAGATGAGGGAGGGGGTTGGTATCTGGAACAAACATCCAAGGAGTCTCTGAGGTGCTGGCAGTGTTCTAATTCTTGACCTGGCTTGTGGTTTGTTTTACAGGAATTCGTTTGTTACTTTTCTGTTTATATATTATTTTAAACAAGAAAAATATTTTAAAATAGAAAGAAAGTACTTGCTCATCATGTAGGAGAATTCCCTCAGCTGTATCTTCAATGGCTACAGAAGGTCACCATATTTTATAGTAGATATTAGTAGTAAGTCTTTGTCCTATTAATATGATATATTTAGGAAAATAATCACCCTAAAACGTGGTAACAGTCTACCAGTGATTGAAGTAGGTTTAACAGTTCCCATGCCCCAAACACTATTCATTTGGAAGTGGAAGAGAAGGGACAGGGTGAAGGGAGAACATTGTAGGGATGAAATATATCTTTCTTGGTAATATATACCCAATTAGAATAATTTATTATTTCTTTCTTGTTGGTAAGTATGATTGAACATTTAGATTAGAATACAGGAGAGCAGACTGAAAACTAGGAACACTGAAAAAAATTAATTAGCATTATTTAATAAAAATTAAATATTTGAATCAAAACCACTTAAATAATTTTAAATTGAGTATCTTAAAGAGGTTAGCAGTATACAATCTATTGGAATAGTGGGGTGATGTGACTTTTTTTTTTTATAATCTTTGTAGGAAGATTGTTAACATTCTTTAGACCTGGGAATCTGCTGAATTAAATTTTTTCATTAGCCCATTTGGTCTGAAGAAATAATACCAATAATGACCTGTCTCCACTCCCCATTGGCGTCATTGTTATGGATTATGTATCTAAATTTCTATTTATACTTTTATCTGACAATAATGACTTAAAAAGTTGTTGGGAATGTGGTAGTTATTTAAAATTCTTTAGTATCTTTTAACTAATTCTAATTTATATGGCTTGTTTCAAACCTTATTATTTGTTCAGAGATTATCAGTGGAAGGAGCAAGAAAAAGGTAGGGTAAAAAGTATGAATTGTAGAGCACGCTGTGGTTTGACATTCCACATGCATTTTGAGATTCACTGCATTTCTAAACCTGTCTTAAAGCGTAGACTACTGCTCAGACTCTGCTGCTCTGTGTGACCTTCAAGATTGTAAGTTCTTAGATGATAGGCTTCTGGGATTAGCCTTGACTGATTTTGGAGAGGCCTAAATTCTTACCACATAAAAATCCTCAGAGAAAGATACCATACCAGTTAGAAATGAAAAACACTGACACTCCAAAATGGGCCATGGGTGACAACAGTTGGTTTAGTTTGATTTAATTTATTTTAAAAACAGAATGTCTTTTATTTGAATACTGAATACATTATGTTAGTACACAGAGTATGCTGAGAATGGAATTTTTTAAGGAAAAAACTAGCAGCAGCAATACAATTAAAATGGAAAAAACGTAGTTCCTAATAATTTTTTAATATAACATGAATGACAAATAGATATGTCAGCATTCTGTGAAGTCCACTTAGGGCATTACATTATCTGATAAACTGTAGTTTAATTTAAATTTACTGCACATGAATATTTGGAACTGGAGTGTATTTGGAATTTTTTTTCTCTTGGAAAACAGGATTTTATTGTGGGGTGCTCTATTTTATCACAATAAGAATTATTCTCAAAGCAAATAATCTAAGATACTGAAGTATTCAGTTTATTTGGATAGTAGACTTTAATATATTAAAAGTTTAAAAGCCTAAGGTAAGCAAGCAACAAGTCAATAAAATCACAACTCAGTTCTAACATTTTCATGCAGTATCATTCACTATGAAATGCAAGAAGACAATGTTGAAATGAAATGACCTCTAACATAAATTACATCAGTGTGATCAAACATATACAGAAATACAAATTCTAGTAAATATAAAAAATTTTTGATTTTTTTAACATCTCAGGCAAATTTTATTGATAAGCCACATGCCTAAAACCAAAATATGGAGAGATTGAAAATAACCCTCTTCTCTTTTCAGCAGTTGCCCACTGCTTTGAGTGTATAAGGACTTGGGAGAGGGAGAGGGAGTCACGATGTTGTGGGTGGTCCCAAGTAATGCTTCTTTTGGGTCTCCTTCTTTCTCCAGAAGAGCTCTGGGGCAGCCTTCATGTTATCTGTCCACTCACCCCTATAGTACTGGGCTCAGTCTGCTGTGTTATTATTATTTTTTTAAATTTTTGGTCGCGTTGGGACTTCCTTGCTGTCTGAGGGCTTTCTCTACTTGTGGCGAGCAGGGCTACTCTTCGTTGTGGTGAGCAGGGGCTACTCTTCGTTGCAGTGTGCGGGCTTCTCATCGTGGTGGCTTCTCTTGTTGCGGAGCATGGGCTCTAGGCACTCAAGCATAAGTAGTTGCAGCACGCGGGCTCAGTAGTTGTGGCGCCCGGGCTTTGTTGCTCTGCGGCATGTGGGATCTTCCCGGACCAGGGATGGAACCCATGTCCCCTGCAGTGGCAGGCAGATTCTGTAACCACTGTGCCACCAGGGAAGCCCTGCTGTGTTATTGTATACTGAAATACAGCAGCAGCAGCAAGGCAAAGAGCAAGGCCTGAACTCAAAAATCTGTTGTAAGACAGTTCTTTGGGAATGGTTTCTTACCCTCCTACACTCTGCCTGTTCTCTCCCTCCCCATGGAGTTCTTGTAGTCTTTAAAAAAATTTTGATTTTGCAAGTAATCAGAAATGCAGATTAACTCAGATAACTTCAAATAATTGACTAAGATTAAAAAGCTTTATTACAGTTCTGTTGATGGATACTGTGTACATCCATTAATGTAGTGGGGATACAAATTGGTAAAACCTTTCTTGAAAGTACCTTTCTAAGAAGTTTTGCAATATGTATAAAGAATCTTAAAGAAGTTTATAGTAAAGATTCTAAACCCTGTTAGACCCAACCCCCTTTTTGTAGTATGTTTTGTAATACTTGTTTTACTATACTGAAAAGAAATTTATAGGTAACATAATCTACTTACACACATAAGAAAAATATGCTTTAACTATAATATAAAGGAAGTTCATTTGTGATAAAAAAATAGCTTGATATTTACATGCTAAAAAATATGTAAACCCTCAGATACAACTGTAGTAGACCATAGTCAGATGCCTGTATCTGTAGTTAGATCACTTGTGAATGCATTGACTACAAGTAAAGACTGACACAGGGATGTTGTGTTGGTAACTTAAATTCCATGAGAAGTACATGCAGCTGCTATTTTTGATTCTACATCATGGCTCACAAAAAACAAACCAAATGAAAAATCCTTGCTCTGATTGCATGGCTTTTCATTCACAAACAGAAAAAAAAGTCACTGAACACTTCTCTCTCAGGAGCTGTGATAGATACTCCAGGGGTTTTGGCCTTCATAAAGCAAAATGTCTACTAATGTACACACGAGGTAGTAATTGCTCTGTCAAGTTCTATGCCATTGATATTATGCAGCGCCTAGTGTGTAGTTTGATGAAGGAATTTTCTTTTTTTTCGTTTTGAATTTTAGAATTTTATTTTTTTATACAGCAGGTTCTTATTAGTTATCCATTTTATACATATTAGTGTATATATGTCAATCCCAATCTCCCAGTTCATCCCACCACACCTGGCCCCGCCTCTTCCCCCCTTGGTGTCCATATGTTTCTTCTCTACATCTGTGTCACTATTTCTGCCCTGCAAACCGGTTCATCTGTACCGTTTTACTAGGTTCCACATACATGTGTTAATACATGATATTTGTTTTTTTCTTTCTGACTAACTTCACTGTGTATGACAGTCTATAGATCCATCCACGTCTCTACAAATGACCCAATTTCGTTCCTTTTTATGGCCGAGTAATATTCCATTGCATATATGTACCACATCTTCTTTTACCATTTGTCTGTCGATGGGCATTTAGGTCACTTCCATGACTTGCCTATTGTAAATAGTGCTGCATTGAATGTTGGGGTGCATGTGTCTTTTTGAATTATGGTTTTTCTCTGGGTATGTGCCCAGTAGTGGGATTGCTGCGTCATATGGTAATTCTATTTTTAGATTTTTAAGGAACCTCCAAACTGTTCTCCACAGTGGCTGTATCCATTTACATTCCTACCAACAGTGCAAGAGGATTCCCTTTTCTCCACACCCTTTCCAGCATTTGTTGTTTGTAGATTTTCTGATGATGCCTATTCTAACTGGGGTGAGGTGATACCTCATTGTAGTTTTGATTTGCATTTCCTAATAGTGATGTTGAGCAGCTTTTCATGTGCTTCTTGGCCATCTGTATGTCTTCTTTGGAGAAATGTCTGTTTATGTCTTCTGCCCATTTTAGATTGGTTTTTTTTTTTTAATATTGAGCTGTACGAGCTGTTTATATATTTTGGAGATTAATCATTTGTCTGTTGATTCGTTTGCAAATATTTTCTCCCATTCTGTGGGTTGTCTTTTCGTTTTGTTTGTACTTTGCTTTGCAAAGGCTTTTAAGTTTCATTAGGTCCCATTTGTTTATTTTTGTTTTTATTTCTATTACTCTAGTAGGTGGATCAAAAAAGATCTTGCTGTGATTTATATCAAAGAGTGTTCTTCCTATGTTTTCCTCTAAGAGTTTTATAGTGTCTGGTCTTACATTTAGGTCTTGAAGCCATTTTTTTTTTTTTTTTTTTTGCGGTACGCGGGCCTCTCACTGCTGTGGCCTCTCCCGTTGTGGAGCACAGGCTCCAGACGCACAGGCTCAGCGGGCATGGCTCACAGGCCCAGCCGCTCCGCAGCATGTGGGATCCTCCTGGACCAGGGCACAAACCTGTGTCCCCTGCATCGGCAGGCAGACTCTCAACCACTGCGCCACCAGGGAAGCCCTCGAACCCATTTTGAATTTATTTTTGTGTGTGGTGTTAGGGAGTTTTCTAATTACATTCTTTTACATGTAGCTGTACAGTTTTCCCAGCACCACTTATTGAAGAGACTGTCTTTTCTCCATTGTATATCCTTGCCTCTTTTGTCATAGATAAGTTGACCAAAGGTGTGTGGGTTTATCTCTGGGCTTTCTATCCTGTTCCATTGATCTATATTTCTGTTTTTGTGCCAGAACCATATTGTCTTGATTACTGTAGCTTTGTAGTATAGTCTGAAGTCAGGGAGTCTGATTCCTCCAACTTTGTTTTTTTCCCTCAAGACTGTATAGGCTATTTGAGGTCTTTTGTGTCTCCATAAAAATTTTAAGATTTTTTGTTCTAGTTCTGTAAAAAATGCCATTGGTAATTTGATAGGGATTGCATTGAATCTGTAGATTGCTTTGGTAGTGTAGTCATTTTCACAATATTGATTCTTCTAATACAAGAACATGGTATATCTCTCCATCTGTTGGTATCATCTTTAATTTCTTTCATCAGTGTCTTACAGTTTTCTGCATACAGGTCTTTTGTCTTCCTAGGTAGGTTTATCCTAGGTATTTCATTCTTTTTATTGCAATGGTAAATGGGAGTGTTTCCTTAATTTCTCTTTCAGAGTTTTCATCATTAGTGTATAGGAATGCAAGAGTTTTCTGTGCATTAATTTTGTATCCTGCAATTTTTCCAAATTCATTGATTAGCTCTAGTAGTTTTCTGGTGGCATCTTTAGGATTCTCTGTGTATAGTGTCATGTTATCTGCAGACAGTGCAGTTTTACTTCTTCTTTTCCAATTTGTATTCCTTTTAATTCTTTTTCTTTTCTGATTGCTGTGGCTGGGACTTCCAAAACTATGTTGAATAATAGTGGCAAGAGTGGACATCCTTGTCTTGTTCCTGATCTTAGAGGAAATGCTTTCAGTTTTTCACCATTGAGAATGAAGTTTGCTGTGGGTTTGTCGTATATGGCCTTTATTATGTTGAGGTAGTTTCCCTCTATGCCCACTCTCTGGAGAGTTTTTATCATAAATGGGTGTTGAATTTTGTCAAAAGCATTTTCTGCATCTCTTTCTGAGATGATCATATGGTTTTTATTCTTCAATTTGTTAATATGGTGTATCACATTGATTGATTTGTGTATATTGAAGAATCCTTGCATACTTGGGATAAATCCCACTTGATCATGGTGTATGATCGTTTTAATGTGCTGTTGGATTCTGTTTGCTGGCATTTTGTTGAGGATTTTTGCATCTATATTTATCAGTGATATTGGTCTGTAATTTTCTTTTTTTGTAGTATCTTTGTGTGGTTTTGGTATGAGGGTGATGGTGGCCTCATAGAATGAGTTTGGGAGTATTACTTCCTCTGCAATTTTTTGGAAGAGTTTTAGAAGGATGGGTGTTAGCTCTTCTTTAAATGTTTGATAAAATTCACCTGTGAAGCCATCTGGTCCTGGACTTTTGTTTGTTGGAAGATTTTTAATCACAGTTTCAATTTCATTACTTGTGTTTGTTCTGTTCTTATTTTCTGTTTCTTCCTGGTTCAGTCTTGGCAGGTTATACCTTTCTAAGAATTTGTCCATTTCTTCCAGGCTGTCCATTTTATTGGTATAGAGTTGCTTATAGTAGTCTCTTATGATGCTTTATATTTCTGCAGTGTCTGTTGTAGTTTCTCCTTTTTCATTTCTCATTTTATTGATTTAAGTCCTCTCCCTCTTTTTCTTTTTTTTAAAAAATTTTATTTATTTGTTTATTTATTTATTTATGGCTGCATTGGGTCTTTGTTGCTGCGCACAGGCTTTCTCTAGTTGCGGTGAGCAAGGGCTACTCTTCGTTGCTGTACATGGGCTTCTCATTGTGGTGGCTTCTCTTTGTTATGCAACACCGGCTCTAGGCACGTAGGCTTCAGCAGTTGTGGCACTTGTGCTCAGTAGTTGTGGCTTGCCAGCTCTAGAACGCAGGTTCAGTAGCTGTGGTGCACGGGCTTAGCTGCTGTGCAACATGTGGGATCTTTCTGGACCTTGGCTTGAACCCATGTCCCCTGCGCATTGGCAGGCAGATTCTTAACCACTGTGCCACCAGGGAGGCCCTCCTTCTTTTTCTTGATGAGTCTGGCTAAATGTTTATCAATTTTGTTTGTCTTCTCTAAGCACCAGCTTTTAGTTTTATTGATCTTTGCTATTGTTTCCTTTGTTTCTATTTCAGTTATTTCTGCTCTGATTTTTATGATTTCTTTCCATCTGCTAACTTTGTGTTTTGTTTGTTCTTCTTTCTCTAGTTCCTTTAGGTGTAAGGTTAGATTATTTGAAATTTTTCTTATTTCTTGAGGTAGACTTGTATTGCTATAAACTTCCCTCTTGGAACTGCTTTTGCTGCATCCCATAGGTTTTGGATTGTGTTTTCGTTGTAATTTGTCCCTAGATATTTTTTGATGTCCTCTTTGATTTCTTCAGTGATCTCTTGGTTATTTAGTAACATATTGTTTATCCTCCATGTGTCTGTGCTTTTTACGTTTTTTTCCCTGTCATTGATTTCTAATCTCATAGCATTGTGGTCAGACAAGATGCATGATATGATTTCAATTTTCTTAAATTTACTGAGGCTTGATTTGTGACCCAAATGTGATTTATCCTGGATAATGTTCTGTGTGCACTTGAGGAGAAAGTGTAATCTGCTGTTTTTGGATGGAATGTTGTAGAATATCAATTAAATCTGTCTGGTCTGTTGTGTCATTTAAAGCTTGTGTTTCCATATTAATTTTCTGTTTGGATGATCTGTCCATTGGTGTAAGTGAGCTGTTAAAGTTCCCCCACAGTTATTGTGTCACTGTCGATTTCCTCTTTTATAGCTGTTAGCAGTTGCCTTATGTATTGAGGTGCTCCTATGTTGGGTGTATATATATTTATAATTGTTATATCTTCTTCTTGGATTGATCCCTTGATCATTATGTAGTGTCCTTCTTTGTCTCTTGTAACATTCTTTATTTTAAAGTCTATTTTATCTGATATGAGTATTGCTACACTAGCTTTCTTTTGAAGATATTTTCTCGGGTCCTTTCTCTCTCTCTTCTCCTTCTGGGATCTGTATAATGTGAATGTTGGTGCATTTGATGTTGTCCCAGAGTTCTCTAAGGCTGTCTTCATTTCTTTTCATTCTTTTTTCTTTATTCTTTCCGTGGCAGTGAATTCCCCCATTCTGTCTTCCAGGTCACTTATCCGTTCTTCTGCCTCACTTATTCTGCTATTGATTCCTTCTAGTGTATTTTTCATTTCAGTTATTGTATTGTTCGACTCTGCTTTTCTTTAATTCTTCTAGGTCTTTGTTAAACATTTCTCGCATCTTCTTGATCTTTGCCTCCTTTCTTTTTTCGAGGTCCTGGATCATCTTCACTATCATTATTCTGATTTCTTTTTCTGAAAGGTTTCCTATCTCCACTTCATTTAGATGTTTTTCAGGGGTTTTATCTTGTTCCTTTATCTGGTACATAGCCCTCTGCCTTTTCATCTTGTCTGTCTTTCTGTGAATGTGGTTTTTGTTCCACAGGCTGTTAGGACTGTAGTTCTTCTTGCTTCTGCTCTCTCCCCTCTTGGTGAAGGAATTTTGCAGTAGCTTGTTCTGCTTTCTCTCCGAGTATTATCATTGGAACCTTTTTTTTTGCAGTTGTGAAATTGTGTTTGTCTTGTTACAAGGAATGTAACTTTAATTTTTGCCTCTCTGATTTTGGTCTCTTTGAATTAGTTTTGAGCCACTGAACTAAGGTGAATGATACAACATGATACTAACAATAAATACTTAACAAAAGTAAATGCTGTAGCAGAAGTGAAGTAAAAATATATTTGCTAAGATTTGGAAGCATCCCATTAACCGTTACCCAAGGGAAATTGAACAGCACAGCTCTGCTAGCATAGAGTTGTGTTGTGGGATTTTTGTAGAAAATTTTATTAATTTTGGGAAATGCATGTGAGCAAACCACCTGTAGATCACTAGAGACCACCTTTTAAGAATTACTGTTTTAATTTCTTTCACATCAAGCAAACAAGACTGATGATTTATGCTGTGAATAGGAGGCATGGCTGTTCCTTTTGTTGGGAAGAAACTGGTCTCACTGTAAATTAATATGTCATCAGTTATTGAGATTTTGTGTTTTGTTGTTTGTTTTTTGCCACATGGCATACGGGATTCTAGTTCCCCAAGCAGGGATCAAACCCACGTCCCCTGCAGTGGAAGTGCAACGTCTTGACCAGTGCACTGCCAGGGAAGTCCCTTGAGTGCTTTTTTATGTGAAGTGCTATGCAAAGTTCTTTTCTGTATGTGCTGTTTTATTTAATCCTTTAGCTTTGCAGGGTGGAAAGTTCTTATTCATAAATTAGTTATCTAAGGTTATGAAATCCAAGCTATACAAAAAATATGTTGGTGAAACAATATTACGAAAAGGACTACTTAGTGTTTCATTAATAAATCTTTGTGGATCTGGAACTTTATACTAGATTAAAGATAATGACAGAATGACGGGTTCAGTGACTTAAGATTAGACTTTATTTTAAAGATTCAAAATAGAAAATGTAACATTTACATACTAGATAATTTTATGAAATGATTCCTTTATTGAATTTGAAGTTTATGCTTTGGAGCTGTGTCTTTTAAGATCTTAGGATAGTAATCTGGTTTTTGGAGGGGAATTTAGTAATATTATATATTTCATTTAAATTTGTACGATTTTGAAATTTGAAAAAAAAAATTTATTTTTGCCATGCCATGTGGCTTGTGGGATCTTTGTTCCCCAGCCAGTGATCGAACCCGGGCCCCCTGCAGTGGAAGTTTGGTGTCCTAACCACTGGATTGACAGGGAATTCCCTGTACTATTTCAGTTTTAGATATATACTTACCTCTTCAGGATATTTACTGTGATTACCAGCTGTTTGTGCATTATAGGTTGCTTGTTGGGAAAAGTTTTAAAAGAGAGGAATTGCTTAAGCAATACAGGAGTTAGTTTTGTCAGTGTTTAGGTTAGACACAGAAGCTGTCTTGGTGTATTGTGTTGTGGTTTTAAAAAATTGCTCTGCATTCATAGAGATTGAAATAAATCTGGCTTATAAGAAATATACTTGTTTTATAGAGGCATGTTAAGTACTTATAAATGTATTCTGTTTATATTAACGTTAACTACTAAGAATGAAAATCTGACTTTGGAAATACTGATGAACACCGACATATTAAGAATAGGTAGCCTAGCTGTAATCTGAGTTCTTCCTTTGGACTATTCTAAGTGTCTTGAATAATAGAGCTTTTTAAAAAAGTATGTAATCTGTATGCTCTCATTAATGAAACATTGAAAAAACATATTTATTTATAGTTACTTTTTTTGTTGTTGTTTTTTGTTTGCTGTACATGGGCCTCTCACTGCTGTGGCCTCTCCCGTTGTGGAGCACAGGCTCCAGACGCGCAGGCTCAGCGGCCATGGCTCATGGGCCCAGCCGCTCCGCGGCACGTGGGATCCTCCCGGACTGGGGCACAAACCCGTGTCCCCTGCATCAGCAGGTGGACCCTCAACCACTGCACCACCAGGGAAGCCCCTATAGTTACTTTTGAACTATATTAGTATATTTCCTTCCATCTTTAATTTCTTTCTTTCTTTTGTTCTTTTAGTTTTGTTGAGATATAGTTGATATCCAGCACTGTATAAGTCATACAGCATAATGATTTGACTTACATACATCATGGAATGATTACCACAGTAGATTTAATGAAAATTTGTTATCTCATATTGACACAATATTAAAGAAATAGAAAAAATATACATTTTTTTCCTTATGAGAACTCTTAGGATTTACTCTCAACAACTTTCATATATAATGTATAGTAGTGTTAGTTATTTTCATCATGTGTACATTACATCTCTAGTACTTATTCATCTTATAACTGGGAGGTTATACTTTTGACTAACTTCATCTAATTCCCCCTTCCTCCCTTTCCGCCTCTCAGCCTCTGGTTTTCCAGCCTAAATTTCCATGCATTAGATTGTACATATGATTTTTTCCTTTTTACAGTTAACAGAATTCTAATTATACTTTTTGTACTGCTTTACATTTTACTCTCTCCATATCATCTATAAACATGTCCATAGTATTGTACACATATGACAGACTTCAGTATAAATAGCTGCTTAATATGCCATCAAATGGGTATATCATTGTTTGTTTAACTATTTTTTGATATTTGGACCGTTAGGTTATTTTCAAGTTTGTCACGTTTGTATGTTTTTGCTTTGTGTATGAAAATTTTCCTGAATTCAAGTTTTTAAATAGGTAAATTACTGGGTTAGTAGGTTTAAAAAGTTTTCAGGGCTCAGTGCATATTTGCAAATATTTTCTAAAGGCTATTTAGAGTGCCTCCTCCTCCTCTCCCTCCCCTCCCCCTCCTCCTTCTCCCCCTTCTCCCTCCTCCCCATCCTCCCCGTCCCCCTCTTTTTTTTTTTTTTTGCCACACCACACTCCTTTTTTTTTTTTTTTTTTGCCGCACCACGCGGCATGCAGGATCTTAATTCCCTGACCAGGGATCAAAACTATGCCCTCTGCAGTGGAAGCGTGGATTCGTAACTACTGGATTGCCAGGGAAGCCCCCACCTTCTATTTTAAGAGGATAAATTTGAATGTTATTTCAATATAAATGATAAGGTATACAGTACTGTTTTAGCAGTTATTCTTTAATAATTTGTAGAATTACTTTAGAGAGACCTTTTACATGGAATTACAGTAATTCAGATAAAATAACCATCTTTAACAAATGGAGTTCTATATTGTTCAGTTTTTCAGTGTTCAGTATAATGCATACTTCATTGTAAACAAATCAGCAAACAAGGCTGATTTCTTGTCTTTGAACAGTAGAAGTGGGGGGAGGGGAAGGACAGAAACCCAGGTAAATCAAAATCCCGTCACTTAAATTGTCCGTTATTGAAACCTGAAGGTTGAGATAATAAATGTGGTGTTCATGATAAGTGCACTGCCCCTTACAGTTCTTTTATGAACATTAACCTGTCTTCTAGCTATATCTTATAGTAGTAAAATAAATGCTAGGTAAATACTATTGCATTTAATATTTTTAAAATATTCACTTTAAATCTCTCTTAAATTTTTTTTCCATGATTTTCCAAAGAAGTTTTTGTGTGAACTACTTGTTCATCTGTCTAACAAGTTTATGTTGGTTTCTACTTATCACTTGATTGAAAGAAGTAAAATCCTGTAGTTCTGCTGGCACATTGCTAGGGAAGTTGAGAGTATCTAAACCCTTTCCTCTCTTTCTGCTCGTGAACAATTGGCAGGATATGGGTTTGTAATTACAGTCTAAGTGTTTAGTTGAGCTAATTGTCACTACTGAAGTTCCTGTGCCCTCTGATAGCTTCCTTGAAAAGTTGTTTTCATAAGTAGTTTCATGCTTGTCCTCATCCTTTGATCATTTGCTTAATGCTCAAACAAAAGAGTGATACTGTACTAGGTTAACCCTGTGCTAGAGTCACCCTGTGAAGGATTGTTGTGCTAAGGCACCCCTGTGAAGAACATTTCCTTTAAAAGAAGGAAAAAAAAAAAAAAGGTAAAGAAAATATAATTATAGAGTATGTTAATTGCTTGGAAATAAATCTTACTTCTGTCCTGGCTTTGTTTTTGTGTTAACTGGGTAATTTACTTGATTCATCTGGGCCTTAGTTTTCTTATCTTTAAAATAGGAAGGGTCTGTCACTCCTAAGGTACCTTCCAACCTGAAACTCTGAGTTACTTCTCAGGCTGGACTCTTGTGTGTGATGCTCCTATAAAATAAGGGTGACTAAGGGAAATAGGAACCAGAACTAGAATATATTTATTTTCAATTATGTAGCAGTAATTTCATTTTCTTCAGAATATCTTTATAAAAGATTTATCTGTTACCACGTGATTTGTTACCTTATTTGTTTAGCAACAGTGTCAGTTTTAGATCAGATAAAGGATATACTATTTTTAATTACAGCACGGCACATTTTGTAAGTATGCCCCCTCTCTCAATACTTACCTTAAAAGTTATGGGGCTTCCCTGGTGGCGCAGTGGTTGAGAGTCCGCCTGCCAATGCAGGGGACACGGGTTCGTGCCCCGGCTCGGGAAGATCCCACATGCCGTGGAGCGGCTGGGCCCGTGAGCCATGGCCGCTGAGCCTGCGCATCCGGAGCCTGTGCTCCGCAACGGGAGAGGCCACAACAGTGAGAGGCCCGCGTACAGCAAAAAAAAAAAAAAAAAAAAAAACAAGTTATGTGTATAGGGGTGGGATAGGGAGGATGGGAGCGAGGCTCAGGAGGGAGGCTCAAGAGGGAGGGGATATGGGAACATATGTATACATATGGCTGATTCATTTTGGTGTACAACAGAAACTAACAGTATTGTGAGGCAATTATACTCCAATAAAGATCTATTAAAAAATATTGTACAGTACAGAGAAATACAGCCATTATTTTGTAATAACTTCAAATGGAGTGTAATTGAGTATAATATAGAAAAACATCGAATCACTATGTTGCACACCTGAAACATATTGTAAATAAACTATACATCAATTAAAAAAAATAAAATTAAAGGTTAAAAAAAGAAAATGTATATGTATACATATAGCTAATTTGCTTTGCTGTACAGTAGAAACTAACACAACATTGTAAAGCAACTGTACTCCAATAAAAATTTTTTTTAAAAAGTGTTATGCAAGAAGCTCTTAAGTGCTACAAGTTACCCTGTAGTTTTTTGTTTTGTTTTTTAAAAGAATTTTAAAATTAAGTAATTTTTGCCTGAGTTGGGTCTTCGTTGTTGCTTGCGGGCTTTCTCTAGTTGTGGTGAGTGGGGGCTACTCTTCGTTGCGGTGCGCAGGCTCCTCATTGCAGTGGCTTCTCTTGTTGCGGAGCACGTGCTCTAGGCAGGCAGACTTCAGTAGTTGTGGCGCACGGGCTTAGTTGCTCCGCGGCATGTGGGATCTTCCCAGAGCAGGGCTTGAACCCATGTCCCCTGCATTGGCAGGTGGATTCTTAACCACTGTGCCACTAGGGAAGCCCTGTTTTGTTTTGTTTTGTTTTTAAAACTATGTACTTCATTTAATAATAGTACATTGGTTCATCAGTTGTATCAAATGTGTTGCACTAATATGAGGTAATAATAGGGGAAGCTGTGGGGGAGACTTTCTGCTCAATTTTTCCATAAACTTAAAACTGCTCTAAAAACAATTATATGAATTATTTTTTAAAAACTGTAAATCATCAAGACATAGAGGAATGAGGCATCTCTTAACTTGGGGGGCCATTTTTTCTTTCTAAAATGTTAGAACTGATGCACCTCTCTTTCTTTACTGATTAGAAAGGAACTAGGAGGAATTGAGAAGAGAACCATTATTTTCCTGTATCAGACAGAAATAAAAGTGAATTGTAGCCATCAGTTCCTTTATGCACACTCCAAGCTGGGAGATACAGGAGAAAAAAGATCCTTCTTTAACTTTTCTGCCAGGTAATAGATGACTTATGTTCTTTTTTTAATTTTTTTAATTAATTTTTATTGGAGTATGGTTGCTTTACACTGTTGTGTTAGCCTCCACTTCATAACAAAATGAATCAGCCATACACTCTCCTGTAGTTTTAGTTAGACTACCCCATCAGTATGTTTAGTAAGGATCTTGAAAACTAAGAGCCAATTATACTGGCCTTACATTCCTCTGATTGGTTAGGGGGCTAAAGTTTTCTTGACTTAGACCTTCTTTTACCCTTCAAGAATTAGCCAAAGATAACATAGCCAAATACAGGAAACACTGTTGATTGTCAAGTAGAAATGTATGGGAAATTAATGTTCATTATTGTTTTAAATACAGACTACAGTTAGGTCTACTTGGATTTTGGAGACCCCATTAACCCTTTGAGAAATAGTAGGAATTGTCCTAGAGCAGGGGTTCTGAAACTGGACAGTGTGAAATCCCCCCCTATAAGATGCTTTTGAAATTTGTAGGGGGTGATATTGTTGTACCTGTTGCTGATGCAGTGACTGGGGGAGGTGCTACTATTATATAATGGTTAAAAGTCTTACTATTATCTGAGCCTAGATCTGAACTTCATTTATTTACATAAAAATATAATACACAGCATTTTTTACATGATTTTTTTTTTTTTTTTTTTTTTTGCGGTATGCGGGCCTCTCACCGTTGTGGCCTTTCCTGTTGCGGAGCACAGGCTCTGGACGCACAGGCTCAGCAGCCATGGCTCACGGGCCCAGCCGCTCCGCGGCATGTGGGATCTTCCCGGACCGGGGCACGAACCCGTGTCCCCTGCATCGGCAGGTGGACTCCCAACCACTGCGCCACCAGGGAAGCCCTACATGATTTTAATACATTAATTTTGGAAGATATAAACTTGGAAGATAAAGATTTGTAAAATCAATGGCACCAGTGGCTTTTATGGCATTTGATCAGTGTGCATTTGTAGTTGTCACATCCATGGTGATTCTATGTATAGATTCAAACCTCTGACTACTTCATTGTGTAGGGGTATGGTTATGTCCAAGTATTCACATACTGAAATATACAGTCTTATTTTCTTTTATTTTCCCTTTATATTATAATTAGGACATTATATATTTTGAAGTTGGCTATATATGTATGTAAATTATATGAATAATTTCATTTCAGATTTTTAAAGTATTTGTAAAATGCTTATTTAGAAAGAATATTGAATATGAAGATTGAGAACCAGTCTCTTAGGTAGTATTTAACTCAAAGTACTTTGAAAACCTTGAGAAGTGGTCTAATAAAAGTGCTTTTATTAAAGTGACACACAAGTACAGCCTATACGTTAGGCTGTAATTACATGGTATATGTCTATCTGTAGTGTTTATAAAGTCTGACAACCATTCTAACTCAGTTATTAGTAACTTATTAATATGGTAATATCAAGGTAGAAATTTATGTACCTGGACGTAACCTTTCATTACAGTTCACTTTCAGTATCTACAGAGGTTTGGTTCCAGGAGCCCTCACAGATACCAAATCTGCCGATGCTCAAGTCCGTCATATAAAATGGTGTAGTATAATGAATAAATACAGTCATTATACTGTATCTGTGAAATTTTGATACGTGGTTGGTTGAATCTGCGGATGCGAAAGGCATGGATACAGAGGGCCTACTGTATTTCCTTTGATAATTCACTCCTTTTTGAGAAAAACATTTCTAGGTCTCATTTAAACACAGTATTGCTTTTCAAGCATCATCAATATTTTGATGAATCATTAGAATCTTTCTGATGATTTTATGTCAAAAAGTTGATATTTTCAATATGAGAATTTTGTCTTTGAAATAGAAGATAGAGGGATAAACAGCAGGGTCCTACTGTACAGCACAGGGAACTATATTCAATATCCTATGATAAACCATAAAGGAAAAGAGTATGAAAAAGAATGTACTTGTATGTGTAACTATCACTTTGCTGTACAGTAGTAGTTTACACAACATTGTAAATCAACTATACTTCAATAAAATAACTTAAAAAAAATTAAAGATAGGGGAATTGATTTTGGAGATTGGTGTGATGTTGCTTTAGTAAGCAAAGAGCATGGTTAACTGTAAAGCTAAAGGATTAAACTTTACGATGCATTTTGAGATGGCAGGAGAGAAATACTTGACTCTTGTAATTTACTTTGCCAGTTCCTAATGCTATTTATTTATTTATTTTTATCTGCGTCCGGTCTTTGTTGCGGCCCGCAGGTGTCTCTCTAGTTGTGGCATGTGGGCTCCAGAGCACGTGGGCTCTGTAGTTGTGGCACGTGGGATCTTAGTTCCCTGACCAGGGATTGAACCCACATCCCCTGCATTGGAAGGCGGATTCTTAACCACTGGACCACTTGGAAAGTCCCTAAATCACATTTTTAAGGGGGACTTCCCTGGCGGTCCAGTGGTTAACGCTCTGTGCTTCCACAGCAGGGGGCATGGGTTCGATTCCTGGTCAGGAACTAAGATCCCTCATGCCGCACAGCGTGGCCAAAGGAACAACAACAGCAACAAAAAATTACTTTTTTTTTTTTTTTTTTTTTGCGGTACACGGACTTCTCACTGTTGTGGCCTCTCCCGTTGTGGACCACAGGCTCCAGACACACAGGCTCAGTGGCCATGGCTCATGGGCCCAGCTGCTCTGCGGCATGTGGGATCTTCCTGGACTGGGGCACGAACCTGCATCCCCTTGATCGGCAGGCGGACTCTCAACCACTGTGCCACCAGGGAAACCCAAAAAATCACTTTTTTAATGATCAATATAATTGTTCTAGTAATTTGCATAGAATTCGAATTCATTCATTCAGACAGAAGTAAATATTTATTGAGCCAGAAATAGTAGGAGGTTGGGAAGCTCTCACTAAGCAACAAGCTTCAATATAGTGTGGTCCTGCTTTGACATAGATATGCCCTGGTGCTTGAGTGCACAGAGGAGTATTGGGGGTGGATTCCAAGAGTCTAGAAGACTAAGAGTTGGTCAGGACATATGTAGCTGAGGACAACCTAGGGAGAGGGATGATAGGTTAAAGGTAGGAGGCAGGAGAGAGTATGGGAAATGCTGGCAAGTATCAGCAGTTCAGCAAGGCTGGATTAAGGATAGTATGTGTGGGAGTGTTGAATGACATATCTAGAAAGTAAGAAAGGTAGGGGCCCATTAATTCATTCTTGTAATTCATTTTAGGTATGACTACTTCATCAAGAAATTCTTAAATCTGCCATAGTGGTTTTGCCTCTAATACCCAAGAAGTTTAGAATTTGAATCTGGGAAGTTGATGCTGTTGGGTAGCGAGGTACAATAAGTCTCCTTGAAAAGGTTGCTGCTCTGGGCTCCAGGGTCTCAGGAAGTCTCATCATTTCCAGTTGTCTGGTAAGGGTGAGGTCTCAGAGTTTTTGTTTTTATAGTTTCGTGCTCCTGTATTACTATGGATATTCATCAGGTGATTTGGCTTCAGTTGTGAGAATCTTGCCAAAAATCTATGCTGAAGAAACCAGGGGAGTATACAGGTTTATCTTGATTGTAATTCTGTGACAGTTGGCTGATGTTTCATAAACTCATCTCAGTTTTAAATGCTAACTTTAGTTTGTCCTGTCAGCTTTGTTGACAACTCTTAACTCATATGTAGTACTTGGTGTTCAGGAGATGGCTTTTCCCTGTTTGTCTTTGCATGGTGATATTTGAAGGTAAGCAAAGCATGGTCTTTAAAATTAGATGTAGCATGTTTTCGTTCCTCAAATATTTCTTGAATGCCTGATACTTGGAAAGTTGAGAAGCTCCTCCACTGAAGACAATCTCTAAAGGCTGTTCGGTAGTGATTTGCCTAAAGCGTTTCTAGGATCAGCGACAGTTAATGACATCTGTAGTAACTTTGTGTAATTTTGTTCTTGTCTCTGAAAGTTTATCTGTTCAGAATTTCTACGTATAAACGTATAATGATTTCTCTGTACACTGTGGTGAGAGACAGTATTTTAAGAAGCATGGCACAAGACCTCAAGGAGCTTACAGCCAACGTAATGTGGTTTATTATGGTTAAATGTCTCAGACTCTTTTTATGGTGCTTTAGTAGTCATTACGTAGAGTGTGGTGTTAGGCTCACCCTCTAGAGTTAGACCCAACTTCAAATCCTAGGACTGCTGCTTTTTATCCGTGAGATCTCAGATTTTCTAAGTCTCAGGTGCTTCTTGAGGAGTAGTAGTATTACCACAGGGTAGTAGTAAGGATAAAATATAGTAACACATGTAAGACTTTATTAGAATGCTGACACATAGTAAGTACTTACCTTTAGGTGTTATAAATTCTATTATCCTGTGAGCTTTTTTTTTTTCCTTTTTTTAAAATTGTTGGAGTAGGGACAATACTGTTTGGTCTTAAGTTCATTAAACAATTACAAATGGCTACTATCTGCTAATCACTTTTGGGAAAACAAAAGTAGTTGAATATATGTGGCTCACAGCTCAAAAGAACTAACAGTTTTTGAATTAAAAAAATTAATAAATAGCAACAAACATGGGGCTTATTATATTCCAGGCATTCTTTACTCAGTGTTAATAAGTATGCTATGAGGTAGTTACTGTTGTTTTCACCATTTCACAGATAAAGGAATTTAAGTAGGGAGAAGGCATGTGATTTGCCCAAGATCTCTCTGCTAGCGAGTGATGGAGCCAGGTTTTACAACTAAGCTGTTATACTCTGAGAACACAATATTTAATCGTTGTTCTGTTCTGCCTACAGAAACAAGGCTTGCACATCTGAAAGATTCAGGACCTTTATGACAGTGTCAGTGTGGTGGATCTAGGCTATGGGGTGTAAGACTTAGGAGGGAGGAATCAGTAACGGCCAGGATGTTCAGTAAAGGGAGAAAGCTGTCATTTAGCAGAACTTGCAATGTGTCAGGCTCTCACATATTAGCTCCTTCATTTGTCACAGTGTTCCCAGGAGGAGCATTTTATTATGAACCCCTTTTTTAGTTAATGGAGGCTCAGGAAGTTTAAGTGACTTACCAAAATTCACATAGCTGGTAAATGGTATAGATGGGATTTTTTTTTAATCTTTTATTTTTTTAATTAATTAATTTTATTTATTTATTTTTGGCTGCACTGGATCTTCGTTGCAATGCGCGGGCTTCTCATTGCAGTGGCTTCTCTTCTTGCGGAGCATGGTCTCTAGGCGCGTGGGCTTCAGTAGTTGTGACGCACGGACTTCAGTAGTTGTGGCTCGCGGGCTCAGTAGTTGTGGCTCACAGGCTCTAGAGCGCAGGCTCAGTAGTTGTGGTGCATGGGCTTAGTTGCTCCATGGCATGTGGGATCTTCCCGGACCAGGGCTCAAACCTGTGTCCCCTGCATTGGCAGGCATATTAACTGCTACGCCACCAGGGACGTCTTTAGATGGGATTTAACAAAATCTTTTTTACGAAAATAGCAAACATACAGAAAAGCAGAGGAGTAATACAGTGTACTCCTCATCACCCAGATTCAGTAAATACCAACATTTTGCCTCTCATTTCATCTATTTCTGTCACTTTTTAAAAGTTTTATTGAGGGATAATTGACTTAAAGTAAACTGCACATATTTAAAGTGTATAATTTGATATATTTTGAAATATGTACACACTCCTGAAACCGTCATCACCATAATCAAGGTAAATAAACATATCCACCACTCCCAAGAGTTCCCTTGTGTCCCTTTGTAATCCCTCCTTCTTACCTTTTCCTGCTTCCCTGCCCTCTCCCACACAAGGCAACCCCTGATCTGTCACTATAGACGAGTTTACATTTTCTAGACTTTTATATAAATGGAGTCATACAGTATGTACTCTTTTTGTCAGGCTTCTTTCACTCAGCGTAATTATTTTGAGATTCATCCACATTGTTGAATGTGTCTGTAGTGGATTTTTGTTTGCTTTTGCTTTTTTGAGTGTGTAGTATTCTATTGTATGAGTGTACCACTTTTTAAAAAATTCATTCACTTGTTGATGGACATTTGAATTTTCCCCAATTTTTAGCTAGTATAAATAAAGCTGCTATGAACAGCTATATACAAGTTTTTACATGGATATATGCCTTCATTTCATTTGGGTATATATTTAGAAGTGGGATGACTTGATCATATGGTAGGTGTATGTTAAGAAACTGCCAAACTGTTTTCCAAAGTAGCTCTAGTGTTTAACATTCCCATCAGCAGTGTATGAGAGTTCCAGTTCCTCTTCTTTCTTGTCTACACTTAGTATGGTTGGTCTTTTTAATTTTAGCCATGTAAGAGGTGTGTAGTGGTGTCTTACTGTTGTTTTAATTTATATGACTAATGATATTGAGCCCTTTTATCATCCATCTATCTCCTTTGATAGCCTCTGTTCAAATCTTTTGCCAATTTAAAAAAACTGAGCTGTTTTTCTTTTTTTTAAACAAATTTAGGAATTCAGGATTTTCTTTTTTTTAACAATTTTTATTTATTTATTTATTTATTTTCGGCTGTGTTGCATCTTCATTGCTGTGCGTGGGCTTTTCTCTAGTTGCAGTGCGCGGGCTTCTCATTGCGGTGGCTTCTCTTGTTGTGGAGCACGGGCTCTAGGCACGTGGGCTTTAGTAGTTGCGGCATGCAGGCTCAGTAGTTGTGGCACATGGGCTTAGTTGCTCCACGGCATGTGGAATCTTCCTGGACCAGGGCTCGAACCCATGTCCCCTGCATTGGCAGGCCAACTCTTAACTGTGCCACCAGGGAAGCCCTGAGCTGTTTTCTTATTATTGTATGTTGAGAGTTCTTTATGTATGCTGGATACAAGTTCTTTATATGATTTGTAAGCATTTTCTCCTGTCTGTGGCTTGTCTTTTTATATTATGGACAGTGTCTTCCTTAAGAGCAGAAGTTCTTAGTTTTGGTGATGTTCATTTTATCAATTTTTTATTTTATGAATTGTGCTTATGGTGTCGTATCTAAGAATTCTTTGCCTAATGCAAGATCACAAGCTTTTCTCCTATGTTTTTTTCTAGAGGATTTACAGTTTTAGCGTTTACATTTAGGCCTACAATCCATTTTGAGTTTATAATTTTTGATGTGAGATACGGATTGAGCTTCATTTTCTTAGCATATGGATGTCTCGTAATTCCAGCACCATTTTTTGAAGACTTTCTTTTTTCTCATCGAATTACCTTTACATCTTTGTTGAAATCAGCTGCCCATTCACGTTTTAAAAAATGGAATAATTTAAAGCAAATGCCAAGCATAGTGTCATTTTATCCCTATATATACTTCATTATGTGTCTCTGACTGATAAAGACTGGTTTTTAGAAACATAACATTCCATTATTATACCTCACAAAATGAACAGTTTCCTTACAATTGTCTGATATTTAATCCATATTTAAATTTCCCAGGTTGTTTCAAATCAGTCTCCAAAGTTGACCAATAAAGGGTTTTTCTCTATCATCATTGTCTCACGTTTGTATATATTTCATGTGTATCAATCCATGGATGTCGTTATTGTTTTTGATGCCCCAAAATGCTTCAGGTTGGTGTCTGTCTCTTTTGACACGATACTTGAATGTTTTGAATAAATGGAATTTGAACCTTGTTTTGTTTTTTTTAACTTCAGTGCCCATGTTCTTCCCAGGATTATTGTTGTGCTTTCTTGAAGGAAGCCCTTAAGGAATAGATGACACTTAAATGGTCCAGTTGAAGGGTGCATTTGTTGGAATAGTGGTTTGGTACGGGCAGTGTCAACATATCTGTGAACATAGGTCTAGCAGCAGGAGGCAAAAAGCACTTGTGGCACAAGAGCCTGGATTGTGGAGTAGTCAGAGAAGCAAAGGAAAACAGGCCAGAGTCATAGCATAAAGCGCCTTGCCAGCTGGTTTGGGGGATTTGGTCTTTTTAATACTTTGGTGGTGGGTCATGGGACTAAGTTCATGACATTTTGTTTCTCTCGTGAGCTTGATAGAAAATTATTTTTGAAGGAAGGCCCTCTTGATTGCCATTTTTCATGGAGTTTGCCAAGAAAAATTTGGTTGAAGAAGCGGATATCAATTCTCTAAGTAAAGTCTGGAGAGAATCCCCTGTTGAGTGGTTGTTAACTGGATTTCTCAGGAGCCTGTACTCCTTAAACCTTTCATCTTTCACATAATAAGTCATATACTTATTATGTTGAATTTGAATCAGTATGATATATATACATAATTTATGTAGTGATAACCAGAAGTATTTTTTTTTTTTTAATATTTTTATTTATTTATTTGGCTGCATCAGGTCTTAGCTGTGGCACGCGGGATCTAGTTCCCTAATCAGGGATCAAACCCGGGCCCCCTGCATTGGGAGCTCGGAGTCTTAGCCACTGGACCACCAGGGAAGTCCCCAGAAGTATTTTTAAGTTATGGTGGCTTACTCTTGCTTAACTTAATTGACCTCCTGTTACATTGTTGGCTGTATTGAAATCCAAGGACTAATTATGGATTGGTGAGCTTTATCATGGTTTAGTATAAAATTTGGCTAATTAATTCATTAAGTTTTACTTACTGATTTCTAGAGCCCCATGGTTATGAGTGTGCTTCCGCTTCATAATGCCTCCTGCTATGGCAGACATCCTTGACATCTGGGCAGTGGATTCACAGATAGCATCTGATGGCTCCATACCCGTGGATTTCCTTTTGCCCACTGGGATTTATATCCAGTTGGAGGTACCTCGGGAAGCTACCATTTCCTATATTAAACAGGTATGTTATCAGGCTGAATTTCTATAAACATAGCTTACTTACTATATCACTTAGGGGAAAATGTTCCTCCATTTTAGAATGTTATTAATGTAAATCATATGGTAAATTTGAGAGAAGTTTATAAGTCATTATATTTTAAAGATTTTGATCCATACTGTGTCTTGGATCTTGTTTATTGGCTATATAAAACATTCTCATTCTCACTCCCACTCACTTTTAATTTTTAAAAAAATCCACGTGTGATACCTGAATGAAGACAAATTAGTTTATGTTAGCTGGTTTGAAAGGCTTGTTCAGGTTATCAAAAGGAATTTGACATTGTTCTAGAAAGTTTTATTTTGAGGTAAGATCTTTGTATGAATTGTCTTTGAGCTTATCACGTTTATTTTTCCTCAAGTGATTTTTCGTTGGTTGTCTCTTCTCTCCTTTTCCTTCCCTTTCTAATCCCCATTTCCTGTCCCCATCCCCACTATTTTTCATGGTCACCCTGGGGGAAAAAAAGGTTTTCTGCTGTTCAGTAGATTTTTTTCCCCCAGTGATCAATGCTATGTCCTCATTTGAAAGCAAATTCTTTCACATAGCAAGGCTTGCATGTTTTGTTGGATGATTTTTTTCAAGCGAATTGATGAGTACTATTGATTTGTGAAGATCATGACTTGTAAGTAAAATTATTTTCCTAAACTTTCTCTTTAATGTTTTCCAAATAGCTGAACCCAATATGGAAATTGGGGTTTATGACATATTTAAGAAAAAGTATTTATGACAAACCTTTTTAAAACGCTTGACTTTGGACAGCCTTTTAACTCTTTTCCAAGCTTCTTCATCAGGGAGACATAAGAATTCTAGAACTGCATAATCCCTTAAGTGAAAAGGGATCACTTTTTAATTGTTTTGGGCACCCTACAGGGGCAGATAGTACACTTATTTTTATAGTCACAAGTGACAGGTATGGATGCCTGTGGCTATAGCTGAAGCTGAATTAACCATTGAAACCATGCTCCTTTAAAAAAAACTTATTGTTGTAAAATACGTATAACATAAAACTTACCGTAGGAGTCATTTTTAGGCACACAGTTTCTTGGTATTAAGTATATTCACAGTGTTGCCCAATCCATCACCACTATCCATTTCCAGCACTTTCATCATCCTAAACACAGACTCTGTACTTAGTAAATAATAAACTTCCCTTCTCCTAGTCCCTGGTAATCTCTATTCTAGTTTCTGTCTATATGAATTTGTATATTCGAGCTACCTCATGTAAGTGGAATCACACAGTAGTCGACCTCTTGTGTCTGGTTTTCTCAATTAGCATTTGTATATATTTTAAAAGTTCATTCATGTTGTTACAGGTATCTGAATTTCATTCCTTTTTAAGACTGAATATTATTTCATTGTATGGATATACCACATTTTGTTTATTCATTCATCTTTTAATGGACATTTTGGTTATAACCATCTTTTGTCTTTTGTGAATAATGCTGCTCTGTACATTGGTGCACAAGTATCTGTATGAATCCCTGCTCTCCATATGTTGGATCATATGGTAATTCTGTTTTAACTTTTTAAGAAACTGCTAAACTTTTTTTTTTTTTTTTTTACAATGACTGTACCATTTTACTTTCCCACCAGCAATGCAAAAGGGTTCCAGTTTCTCAAAATGCTAGCCAACACTTGTTTTCCTTTTTTGTTTTTTTTTTTTAAAGTAATAACCATTCTTATGGCTGTGAAGTGGTACCTCATTTTTTTTTTTTTTTTTGCGGTACGTGGGCCTCTCCCTGTTGTGGCCTCTCCCGTTGCGGAGCACAGACTCCGGACGCGCAGGCTCAGCAGCCATGGCTCACGGGCCCAGCCACTCTGCGGCATGTGGGATCTTCCCGGACCGGGGCACGAACCCGTGTCCCCTGCATCGGCAGGCGGACTCTCAACCACTGCGCCACCAGGGAAGCCCTCTCATTTTAGTTTTTATTTGCATTTCCCTAATGACTAATGATTTCAGGCATCTTTTCATGTTCTTATGGACCATTTGTAGAATTGTCTGTTCAAGACCGTTGCCTATTTTTTAATTCAATTGTTTTTTGTTGTTGAGTCATGGGAGTTCTTTAATGTATTCTGGTTGGTAATCTCTTATCAAACATATAATTTGAAAATAATTTCTCCTATTCTGTGAGTTGCCTTTTCACTCTCATAATAGTGTGCTTTGATACAGAAAAGTTTCTAATTTTGATGAAGTCCAATTTACCTATTTTTTTAATTTGTTTTTTGCCTAGCATCAGTTTCTCTTGTTTGTTTCATATAACTGAATCTGAGGATTGGCCACGATTTTTATCCCTCAGCTGTTGACTTTTGTCCTGGTTGCAGTTAAAATATGTAATCCACCTTGTGTTTGTGTGGTGACCTTTTATGTGATCTCATCCAGGAGACTTCAGGGGAGATCATGAGAAATTGATTCTGGTCATCCTAACAGGACAGTGCTAGTTAATGGAGATAACTCTGGTGAATAGAAAAGAATTCAGGACAAAAATAATGTAAATTTTGTATGGAGGTGATAGATGATACATAATTTAAATGTTCTTTTTTTAATTAGAAATTATTTATGTCCACCAGAATGCTAAATATGGAAGTCTTCAGTGATTCTTATTCTTCATAGATTTTCACATTTAATACTTTTGTTTATATAAGTGCATTTTTTTGCATTATACCATTATATTGCTTTACAAAAATGGGTTAAATACCATTCATATTCTCTTACAATTTGCTGTTTTTAAAAGGAACCAACCTTAATATATCTCGTATAGCTTTCCATGTTACCGTGTTTTTCTGTTTTATTTTCACAGTTCTGTAATATTCCGTAATTCACTTAACTGATCCCTTATTGCTAAGCAGTTTGCTTGTCCTCAGTTTTTGAGTTTTCCAAAGAGTGCTGCAGTGAGCATCCTTGTAGATATATCTTTGTACACTTGAGCAAGTATTTCCATTTCAGAAAATGTCTTATTACTTTTTCCTGCAGATGTTATGGAAACAAGTTCATAATTACCCAATGTTTAACCTCCTTATGGAAATTGACTCCTATATGTTTGCATGTGTGAATCAAACTGCTGTATATGAGGAGCTTGAAGATGAAACAAGAAGACTCTGTGATGTCAGACCTTTTCTTCCAGTTCTCAAATTAGTGACAAGAAGTTGTGACCCAGGCGAAAAATTAGACTCAAAAATTGGAGTCCTTATAGGAAGAGGTAATTAAAAAAATTCTTATTTTGAATTTTTAACATGTTTGTTGCTATCTGTATAAACATGTAGTAAGTATGATCTGAGACCTTGCTTTACAAGGTGTGGTCCATGGACCAGTGCTGGTCTGTACATTGTTACCAGTCTGAGATAAAGTAAGTATAGAAATCGAGAATAAACTTCTCTAGCAATGTGATATTGCCACAACATCCAAGGGTGTGTGTATTTTTTATCTTTTTCTTTTCCACTGACTTAGTTTTTTAAATTTATTTATTGAAGTATAGTTGATTTACAATGTTGTGTTAATTTCTGCTGTATAAAGAAGTGATTCAATTATGCATAAATATACATTCTTTTCCATTATGGTTTATCACAGGATATTGTATATAGTTCCCGGCGCTATACAGTAGGACTTGTTGTTTATCCATTCTATATATAATAGTTTGCCTCTGCTAGTCCCAAACTCCCAATCCATCCATCCCCCTCCCCTACCCCTTGAAAAACCACAAGTCTGTTCTGTATGGCTATGAGTCTGTTTCTGTTTTGTAGATAAGTTTTTTTATGTCATATTTTAGATTCCACATGTAGGTGATATCATATGGTGTTTGTCTTTTCTTTCTGACTTACTTCACTTAGTATGATAATCTCTTGGTCCATCCATGTTGCTGCAAATGGCATTATTACATTATTTTTTATGGCTGAGTAGTATTCCATTGTGTATATATACCACATTTTTTTTATCCATTCAACTGTCAACGGACATCTAGGCTGTTTCCATGTCTTGGCTATTGTGAATAGTGCAGCTATGAACATAAGGATGCATGTATCTTTTTGAATTATAGTTTTGTTTGGATATATGCCCAGGAGTGGGATTGCTGTATGAAGTGGTAACCCTATATTTAGTGTTCTGAGGAACCTCCATATATTGTTTTTCACGGTGGCTGAACCAAGTTACATTCCCACCAGCAGTGTAGGAGGGTTCCCTTTTCTCCACACCCTCTCCAGCATTTGTTATTTGTAGACTTTTAAATGATGGCCATTCTGACCAGTGTGAGGTGATATTTCATTGTAGTTTTGATTGGCATTTCTTTAATAGTTAGCGATGTTGAGCATCTTTCATGTGCTTGTTGGCAATCTATATGTCTAGTGAATTATTTTTATTTTATAAAAGTGTTGTTTTTTGCAAACTTGAAATAAAAAAGTTGTTCCTTTGCCTCAGGTACTTTGAAAAGCCCTTTTTAAGAGATGCATCTTAAGTTTCTTATGAACTACCCGTCTAGTACGAACGTAATTTATGCACAACTCTATGCTAACTGAGACTTTAAGCTGATTGATGTTTCCATAAATTTTACTCCATAAGTAAAATTATGTTTTAAGTAGAAGTTACTTTTATAGCAAGTCAAGATATATCATGCCCACATTATTCTTTGCATATTAATTTCAGGGAGAATTGTGAGTAACACAATAAACACGGAGCAGTCTCTCTTGCTGTAGTAATCTTAGATGTCTAAAGGGCCAATGGTATCCTGCCTTAGACAGGGTATTAACTTGAATTTGCAAAGTGCAAGGGATTACTGAAGAGGAGGCTTAAAGTACAAAACCAAAAATATCTGAAGAGTGTTGGATCTGGATTGGCTACCTGTATTGATCACATTCACTCTTATAGGATAATATAGTACCATCCCCTTTAAGATAGTAAGTACCTTTAAGATACTATTCTTTGATCTTGACCTATAGTTAATTCAGGCTAGCTAATGATTACACAGTGGGACTAAACTCTTCCCTTTGAGTACTTAGAACAGAAGCTTGTTTATTTACTGAATGACACCCTGGTATTTAAAAATGTTTGATTATTTCAGATGTTAGCTAGTTTGCTTTGGCAATGACTTTTCCCCCCATTAAATAGGCTTGTAATTGTATACCATACAGATTTTTCAAAAATATATTAATAGCTTCAATAGAAAGCATTCCTTTCTGTTTTTTAGAGCTCCTAAGATTGTTTTTAAACTTATAATTATTCTCCATTAGTAAAAATTTTTCCTCTGAATTAAAGTATATAAAAGTACTGAATTAAAGTAAAAGTAGAAAGAATAAAAAAATCACTTAGTTTTATCCAGGAAAAGAATATCCACTAATAATATTTTGATATAGTTCTTTTTAAGCAGTTTTGTGTGCATGTTTGTGAAAATATTGTTTTTCTGTATTTTTCTGCTGATATTTAGGGAAGCTGTAATATTTGACAATTCAAAAGGTTAGCATCACAGAGAGAGTTAACTTTTATGAGAATATAGATGTCTTTTTGAGATTTACCATCTTCTCAAAACTTAGATCACTGTGCTTTCTTTGGGTCTTGATCTCCAAAGCATATGGAATCATTAGCCACCATTATCTGTACCTAAGCTTGTCAGATTTACCAAATAAAAATACAGTAGATCCATGGGATACTCTTAATGCCAAAAAGTCATTCACTGTTTATCTAAAATTCAAATAGAACTAGACATACTGTGTTTTTTTTGTTTTTTTGTTTTTAAATTTGACAACTCTAACTTCACCCTACTAACAGCACAGAGATCTAATATATATTAGAATTGAATTTCTCTTTCTATAAACAATGTACCATATTTCATTTAGTGTATAAAGCTTATTGTACAAAAATTTTTTTATGCAATGTGCCCTGCAATTTGAATGACTAAGAAAATGCCACGAGTGTTTTATTGCATTGAATTAAACAGTTTATAAGCTCTTAAAATTTATAAATTGTACTTTAGACCCTCAGCAGTTTAAGAAAGCTGGCCTTATGATCATATACACAAATTCAAATGTTAACAGTCATTTAGGAAGTTGAGTAAGTCTGTTCTGATGTTTTAGAATGAAATTTTACTTTAAATACCTAACAAGTCATTTTTTGCAGTTACTGATTTGTATGTGATGACTACAACCGGGACTTTGTGAGCTCATGCCTCCTGGGAAAACAATGAACAATTATTTCAATTTAACTTCAGGAACAAGTTTGCTGCCTCCTCCTCCCCAGCGAAAACAATAGAACCTTTACAGACATAACTGCCCTGACGGGTCTAAAAATACCTTTTCCTGAAAGATGATATGCCTAATTATTTCATTTTCTGTTTATTCTAATAATTATTTATAGAGCTACTGCTGGGGTTCTGATTATTCTCTGTAGAGAAGATACTTGTTACTCCTGCATTAATTTCTCCAAATACCCAGTATTAAATCTTGATCAGAGGATTTTGTCAGCATCCTGAAAAAAGTATTTGAACACTTCCTTTTTCTCCTCACCTATCTAAAGCTGTGGCATACCTTAAAGTGAAGGAAATACATAGTCTGTAGGATTTTAACAGTATCTTCAATATGAAGAAATTGTTCATTCAGTACTTTTTTTAATATCAAAAATTTATATTTGACTGTAAACTATGCAATACTCTTATCTTAAAATTTAAGCTTTGCTATCAAATTTTCATACCACAAGACATATAGGCAATTAACTAGGCTTAAAATTAAATTCCTGGGGCTTCCCTGGTGGCGCAGTGGTTGAGAGTCCGCCTGCCGATGCAGGGGACACGGGTTCGTGCCCCGGTCCAGGAAGATCCCACATGCCGCGGAGCGGCTGGGCCCGTGAGCCATGGCCGCTGAGCCTGCGCGTCCGGAGCCTGTGCTCCGCAACGGGAGAGGCCACAACAATGAGAGGCCCGCGTACCGCAAAAAAAAAAAAAAAAAAAAAATTAAATTCCTTAGCCTAACTTTTTATTTTTGGCAAAGTGTCTACTTTTAAGAGATCTTTATAGTAGTTCCCCAATTCAGGCTTCATCCATTTCTTCCTTTTTCTTTCTTTTTTTTTTCCTTCCTTCCTTCCTTTCTTTTTTCGTTTTAATTTTTATTGGAGTATAGTTGATTTACAATGTTGTATTAGTTTCAGGTGTACAGCAAAGTGAATCAGTTATACATACACATGTATCCACTCCTTTTTTTTTTTTAGATTCTTTTCCCATATAGGCCATTTCAGAGTATTGAGCAGAGTTCCCTGTGCTATACAGCATGTTCTTATTAGTTATCTATTTTATATATAGTAGTGTGTATATGTCAATCCTAATCTCCCAGTTTATCCCTCCCCCTGCCGTATCCCCTGATAACTGTTTTCTACATCCATGACTCTACTTCTGTTTTGTAAATAAGTTCATTTGTAACCCCCCCTTTTTTTTTAAGATTCCACATATAAACAGTATCATATGATATTTATCTTTCTGTGTCTGACTGACTTCAGTCAGTATGACAATCTCTAGGTCCATCCATGTTGCTGCAAATGGTGTTATTTTGTTCTTTTTTATGGCTGAGTAATATTTCAATGTATATATGTTCCACATCTTCTTTATCCATCCCTCTGTCAATGGATATTTAGGTTGCTTCCATGTCTTGGCTATTGTAAATAGTGCTACAATGAACTTTGGGGTGCATGTATCTTTTCAAATTATGGTTTTCTCTGGATATATGCCCAGGAGTGGGATTGCTGGGTCATATGGTAGTTCTATTTTTAGTTTTTTTTGTGTGTGTGTGTGTGTGTGTTAGTTTCTGCTTTATAGCAAAGTGAATCAGTTATACATATACATATGTTCCCATATCTCTTCCCTCTTGCATCTCCCTCCCTCCCACCCCTCCAGGCGGTCACAAAGCACCGAACCAATATCCC
Organism: Phocoena phocoena; assembly: GCF_963924675.1. Taxonomy (NCBI): domain Eukaryota; kingdom Metazoa; phylum Chordata; class Mammalia; order Artiodactyla; family Phocoenidae; genus Phocoena; species Phocoena phocoena. The sequence goes on along the minus strand of NC_089222.1, from coordinate 21,349,069 downwards.
TGTGCCATGCGGCTGCTTCCCACTAGCTATCTCCCTTACGTTTGGTAGTGTATATATGTCCATGCCTCTCTCTCGCCCTGTCACAGCTCACCCTTCCCCCTCCCCATATCCTCAAGTCTGTTCTCCAGTAGGTCTGTGTCTTTATTCCTGTCTTACCTCTAGGTTCTTCATGACATTTTTTTTTCTTAAATTCCATATATATGTGTTAGCATACGGTGTTTGTCTTTTTCTTTCTGACTTACTTCACTCTGTATGACAGACTCTAGGTCTATCCACCTCATTACAAATAGCTCAATTTCGTTTCTTTTTATGGCTGAGTAATATTCCATTGTATATATGTGCCACATCTTCTTTATCCATTCATCCGATGATGGGCACTTAGGTTGTTTCCATCTCTGGGCTATTGTAAATAGAGCTGCAATGAACACTTTGGTACATGACTCTTTGAATTTTGGTTTTCTCAGGGTATATGCCCAGTAGTGGGATTGCTGGGTCATATGTATTTTTAGTTTTTTAAGGAACCTCCATACTGTTCTCCATAGTGGCTGTACCAATTTACATTCCCACCAACAGTGTGGGACGGTTCCCTTTTCTCCACACCCTCTCCAGCACTTATCGTTTGTAGATTTTTTGATGGTGGCCATTCTGACCGGTGTGGGGTGATAATGTCATTGTAGTTTTGATTGCATATCTCTAATAATTAGTGATGTTGAGCATCTTTTCATGTACTTTTTGGCCATCTGTATGTCTTCTTTGGAGAAATGTCTGTTTAGGTCTTCTCATTTTTTGATAGGGTTGTTTGTTTTTTTGTTATTGAGCTGCATGAGCCATTTGTATATTTTGGACATTAATCCCTTGTTGGTTGCTTTGTTTGCAAATATTTTCTCCCATTCTGAGGGTTATCTTTTTCTTTTGTTTATGGTTTCCTTCTGTGCAAAAACTTTTAAGTTTAATTAGATCCCATTTGTTTATTTTTGTTTTTTATTGTCATTACTTTAGAAGGTGGATCAGAAAAGATCTTGCTTCGATTTATGTCAGAGAGTGTTCTGCCTCTGTTTTCCTCTAAGAGTTTTATAGTATCTGCCCTTACATTTAGGTCTTCAATCCATTTTGAGTTTATTTTTGTGTATGGTGTTAGGGAGTGTTCTAATTTCATTCTCTTACATTTAACTGTCCAGTTTTCCCAGCACCACTTATTGAAGAGACTGTCTTGTCTACATTGTATATGCTTGCCTCCTTTGTTTTGTTGTTGTTTAAAATATTTATTTATTTATTTACTTATTTATTTTTTGCGGTATGTGGGCCTCTCACTGTTGTGGCCTCTCCCGTTGCGGAGCACAGGCTCTGGGTACACAGGCTCAGCAGCCGTGGCTCATGGGCCCACCCGCTCCGTGGCATGTGGGATCTTCCCAGACCAGGGCACGAACTTGTGTCCCCTGCATTGGCAGGTGGACTCTCAACCACTGCACCACCAGGGAAGCCCTAAAATATTTATTTATTTTGGCTGTGCTGTGTCTTAGTTGTGGCACACAGGATATTTGTTGTGGCATGTGGGATCTTTAGTTGCAGCATACAGACTTCTTAGTTGTGGCATGTGGGCTTCTTAGTTGCAGCATGCAGAGTGTTAGTTGTGGCATGCATGCAGGAACTAGTTCTCCGACCAGGAATCACATCCTGGGCTCCCTGTATTGGGAGCGTGGAGTCTTACCCACTGGACCACTAGGGAAGTCCACTTGCCTCCTTTGTTATAGATTAGGTAACCATTCATCAGTTTCTTAAAAAGCAGATTGTCAGAGATTGGGATTTAATGAGTCTGGGATGTATGAAAGAAATCTGTACTTTTCAGTTGTCTCTCATAGTTATGTGAAAAGAGTCCCTTATTTATATTATATTGAAAAAAATTACCAAAACAGTAGCAATTGCAATTCAACAGTTTATATTGAGTGTTTATACTTGAGAACCACAGCACTGAACTTGGGTAATGTGGTCTTTGTCTGCTTGGAGCTCACAATCCAGTGGGAAATAATGGATCAGTAAGCCGACAGTTACAATACAATGTATAAGCTGTTATAAGTCAAAGAGGGTCACTTAAATCAACTGGGTGAGTCAGGGCCTTCCTCTTTGCAGACAAACAGCTAAACTGTGACTTAAGCGCTCATTAGGAGTTGAGTAGGTGAAAGGAGATGGAAGAAGGAAAACCAAGTGGGAATGGCATATAGGAATGATGGCCTATTCAAGGAATAGAAGAAATTGACTATGATTTGCTTAAGGGGACGGCTAGGATAAGCAGGAAGTCCAGAGAGGCAACCGGCTTCAGAGCATGCAGAGCCATCCAGGCCGTGTAAAAAGTAGAGATTTAATTCGTAAGAGCAATTGGGAAGCTATTGAAGGGATTTAAGTAGGGGAGTAACATCATCAGATTTTCATTTTAGAAAAATTATTTAGGTTGGGGAATGGAAATGGATTGGAGGGATTAAGATTGTGAGTAGAGAAATTAATGAAAAACTGATGTAATAATTAATCCATGGGAGAGATGATGGTAGCTAGGATTAAGGTAATGGCTATAGGACCTAAGAGAACTAGACGGAGTTGAGAGACATTTAGAAAGTGGATTAGACATGACTTTTAGTAGATAAAGGGAGATAAAGAGTTTGATTTTTGTTAGATGTATCTATTATTAGGAATCCATTTCCATGTCCTTAACTGTAGTACTGATGATCTGTGAATAGAAATAGTTTGAACAGTGCAAAGGAAGAAGCTCTAAGATACTTAAGGTAGTTCGCTTAAATTACAGTTCATTCACATAGCTGATTTAGAGTAATATATTTTATTCCAGATCTAAAACTATCCAAGAAATCATATTTTACCATCAAGATTTTACCTTTGTTGTATTATGGAGCTTAAACATTTTAATTTTTCTATATTTAATACCTCAAATCAATGCTAATATTTATTTTAGAAATAATGACTGTTTTAATAGACGTAAATATACAATGCAGGTAAGTCTACTATCAAGATAACACTCATTGATGTGCATATATTCAAATGATATAGTATTGATTTGGCCCTAAAGAATGAAAAGTAACAACTTGCCGCACTGTGCTTCCCTCTCCAACACTATGAAATGCTGTTAATATTATCTCAATTTTCAAGGCAAAAATTTATATGCATTCTATATTCTTTCTTTTGAATTTGCATAAAAGGAATCTTGCGAGACCCATTGTGTCCCTGCTTTATATATTTAATATATCTGGGACTTTTATCCTAACAACACAGATCTACTTCATTCATTTTAGCACTTGTACCACTCTATCATGGTATATGGATGTATCTTAATTTTTTTAACCAGGTCTTAATGATTATCTTTAGGTTATTTCCAGTTTTTTGTTTATTATAAACAAAGCTACAGTGAACATGCTTGTACTGATAATCATGTTATCTGTACAATTATTTCCATAGATTTGTGGGAATAAACAATCATGCAAATGAGAACAGAGTTTTTACTCAGAGCTTGCTATAATAAAGGAATTTTGTGTTTGGCAGTGAGTCAGAGTCAGGCAGGGGAGTGATAAAGTTTTATGGTAGAGAAAGTGGATGGCTTTCATGTATGCCTGATGGAAGTTCCCAGCAGGAGGAAGTGCAAGGTGGGCTCACGAGAAGCTGGGCATCTTACGTGGTTGGTTTGGGGAACATATTTGACTTTCACTAGTTGGTCCTGAGTCTCTCAGGTTGCACTTCCTCTTGGTGGAATACCAGGGTCAAAACGTGTGTGTGTGTGTGTGTGTGTGTGTGTGTGAGTTCTAATAAATATTAAATATGCCTATTTCTCTTCTGTCCCTTCCAGCTTAAGGTTTTGTCCAACTTTAAAATGTTTGCCAATCTGATAGGTAAAAATTAATGCACATATAAAAATTTATACATGTTCTTCTATTATTTTAGATATCTAGAATTATTTATTAGAATAATTATAAGCTTATGAACAGGCTGTTATATAGTTATCTTCATGGCAGAAGTGGTTCATAATTCAGTACAACAAAAAATAGTTTTATGTTTATGAGATTTTTGACTAACTGATATGCTATAACCGTTGTTGAAAAATCACAGTAAACTGAAAGTTTATAAAATTGAAGTTTACTGAGTTTTAAGTAATAACTTGAGTTTTAGGCTTATTTGTAAAGTTTTCAGAGTCTTAGCCTTTCTTAAATATTTTACATGTGATTTACTTGATTTGTAAAGAAAAACTGGCTTTTTCATATGTGGTTTTAAAATAGTACTGTGAATTTCAGTGATTATCTTTTTTAAATTGGTAACCAGCTATATTTCTTTAAGAGGTTTCAAGTTTGTATTCTTTAGAAATCTAATTGTATGTTCATCTTCTATACATGAAGTTCGTTATTTCATCTTGAATATTTTTTATCTTTCATAATATTCTCTTTATCTTTCATAATATTTTCCTTTTCAGTTTTGTTGGCTTCATAAAAACCAAGCATCCAAATTATCTTTTTTTGAGTATATTTTGTATTCTCTTAGCTACTCAAAATGACACGTTTAAAATTTTTGTTTAGGTTTGCATGAATTTGATGCCTTGAAGGATCCTGAGGTGAATGAATTCCGAATAAAAATGCGCAGATTCAGTGAGGAAAAGATTCAGTCACTTGTGGGATTGTCTTGGATGGATTGGCTAAAGCAAACCTATCCACCAGAGCATGAACCATCCATTCCTGAAAATTTAGAAGATAAACTTTACGGAGGAAAGCTCATTGTGGCTGTTCATTTTGAAAATTGTCAGGTAGTATTATATTATTTTAAGAAATACTTTATAATAAATTTGTGAATTTTAGCAAAATGCAGCACCAATGTTAGAGGAGGCTGTTGCTCACCTAGTAAAGACTGACATAGATCATTTTTAGATTTAAGATGGAAATATATTTAGGATTATATGTGACAACCTAAAGTGACACATCCTTTGCACATATATGGTTTTTTGATGCATTTTTGTCTAGATCGGGGTCTGCAAACTGCAGTGGTTTTGAATGGTTTTTATATTTTTTGTGGGATGTAAAAAGCTCAAAGAATTTTGAAGGATGTTAAAAAGAAAAGAAAGAAGAATATGCGACAGATACTCATATGTTGTTAGCAAAGCCTAGTTCTTTAGAGAAAAAGTTTGCCAACCCCTGGTATAGATAATGTTGTTTAATGTAGATATAATTTTATTTTCTCATGTGATTTTTCTCTTGTTTATAAAATGAAAGGTTTGATCAAAGAGCTCTTTTTTTCCATTTTCTTACATTTGCATTCTGTGAATACGTGAACTAAGTGCCGGTTCGGAATTGGGCATTATAATAGAGTGTATATACAGTTAATCTGTATCTGAATGTTCATAGCAATTTTACAAACTAGATTATGCTACTGCCTTTGTATGAAGTGTGCTCATTTTATCATCTAGTCTCTGGCCTTGGAATTAGGGTAGGAGTACAAGGATATTTTGTTTTGTTCTTCAGTTACTGTGATAACAATAACAAGACCTTTATCAGTAGCCCTTCTCTGTTAAGCACTTTACTATGCCAGGAATTATGAAAGGTATTTTTGAAATATATTCTCTACTTCTCACAACAACCCAATAAAGTGTTGTTATTTTAACCCCATTTTATAGTGAAGAAACTGAAAGGGAGAGAAGTTTGAGTTCTTTTGTGCCCTGCTTCATAGGTGGTCAGTGGTAGAGCCAGGATTTTTTCCAGGTGTTTCTCATTTTATCAAGTCGGCCTCCTTGCCAAAAACATGTTATTAAGTATTTGTTAGGTCATATGTAAAAAAAGGATCCTACATTCAGGCATTTTGCAAAGGAAGTTTGTCTAGAGAAAAAAAAAAAAGAAAACAATTTGTCACTCTATACTGAGATATGTTGAGACTCAAGTTCAATTTAAGCCAAGAATTGGATATCATAAAGTGTAAAGATCAAATTTAAAATACCGCTTAAGGAATTCTGCATTGTTGAAAGAGTTGAAATAGGGAATTTTACTGTTAAAAGGTGATTAGAATTCAACTTGAAAATACCTGCTCCGAGCAATTTGTCCATCTAGGTCAGTTTGAATTTCATCACATATGGGTCAAACCTCTACTGGATATACAAATTTTAATGTGATCATCATTGTAACAAAGTATATGTGAAAAGAAGTGTTTTGAAGTTAGAAGAGAAATATAGATGTAAAATCTTATTGGATTCAAGCAGTCATAGAACTTAATGGTGAAAGGAGTTTAGACATCATCTAGGCAGACTCTTTATATAACATAATAATTCTTTTCACCATCCTTTATATCCTGCGTCTCTAACCAAATACATCCAGTTGCTATGGGAGCCCTCTGCCTACTGAAGTAGCATGTTTTCACTGTGAGCAAGCACACATTTAAATTTTGAATTAAAAAAATTAAATTCAAACTAGCTTTCTGTGACTTCTGCTCATCTGGTTATACTTTCTTATTTAATATGTATCCATTCAATCTCCCTTTATTCTACATGCCAGATATTCAGATAATTGGAATATAGCTATCATATGTCTCCTTAGTCTCCTTTTCTTTTGGCTAAATACTTCCCAGGGATTAAACCAAAAATTCTTAGAGTTTTTGATCATACAGAATAGTAAATATTTAAGTCATGAAATAATTTTAGGAAGTCACATAGAGTGTATAGATTTTTTTAAAAAATAAATTTATTTATTTTATTTATTTATTTTTGGCTGTGTTGGGTCTTTGTTGCTGGGTGCAGGCTTTCTCTAGTTGCGGTGAGCGGGGCCTACTCTCCATTGTGGTGCACGGGTTTCTCATTGTGGTGGCTTCTCTTGTTGTGGAGCATGGGCTTTAGGCACGTGGGCTTCAGTAGTTGTGGCACGTGGGCTCAGTAGTTGTGGCTCATGGGCTTAGTTGCTCTGCGGCATGTGGGATCTTCCCGGATCAGGGCTTGAACCTGTGTCCCCTGCATTGGCAGGTGGATTCTTAACCACTGCGCCACCAAGGAAGCCCGAGTTTATAGATTTTTATTTAGGCTATTATTGCTTTAAAAAAAAACCAACCCCCATACCGTAATTTATTGCCAGCACTATTTCATAAGTGAATAAACATTTTACCATCAAAAAATAGGAATGACAGAATCTCAAAATAAAGGATGTTTGGCAACTGACTCCATCATACATGCATCTCCCCGCCCACCCCCCCCTCAAATTCTTTAAATTCTCATTTGGCCATTTCACCATCACTGCTGATAACCAGCATTGGGAAGCAGCATGTGGGAACACTAAACTAAAAATGAGATGAACTGTAACAAGGTATTCATTTAGGTTAATAAATGATTTTCCAGGATTGGTAGGGGGAAAGAAAATTTACTGGAAATTAAATGTAAAGGATGTACATGTGTAAACATTATGTATAGTTGTGTACACTGTAGTACTTAATAATAAGTACAAATGTAAAGAGTGGTTTTTTTTTTCCAGTGTAAATACAAAATTGCTTCTTTTTTCTACCCCCGTTTTTAGGATGTGTTTAGCTTTCAAGTATCTCCTAATATGAATCCTATCAAAATAAATGAATTGGCAATCCAAAAACGTTTGACTATTCATGGGAAAGAAGATGAAGTTAGCCCCTATGACTATGTGTTGCAAGTCAGTGGGAGAGTAGAATATGTGTTTGGTGATCACCCACTAATTCAGTTCCAGGTATGTGTTTTAACTATCAATTTAACATTTATTTACATTTAGTCATGAATTCTTTGTGTAGATGTTTTATGCAGGGAATTGATGTGCCTCAGGTTATTTTTGGAGTATAGTGGAGTTTAAATAAGATATGTGCATTGCGACACCCCTTCCCCCAGCATAAGGTATGCTATTTAAAGAAGCTTTGCCTTCAAGAAACTTGAGGATATTTTTGTTGAAATTACATTTGGAGACCAAAAAATGGTCGTTACATAAAGAATACTGGGTTAAGTGCCAAGTTAGAGGTAAATAGTAACAGAATTTTAGGAAAATATGTGATTACTCTTTCTTTAAAAATTTATTTTATTTATTTATTTATTTTTGGCTGCATTGGGTCTTCCTTGCTGCGCTCAGGCTTTCTCTAGTTGCAGCAAGTGGGGGCTACTCTTCGTTGCGGTGTGTGGGCTTCTCATTGCCATGGCTTCTCTTGTTGTGGAGCAAAGGCTCTAGGCGTATGGGCTTCAGTAGTTGTGGCACGCAGGCTCAGTAGTTGTGGCTCGTGGGCTCTAGGCTCACGGACTTCAGTAGTTGTGGCGCATGGGCTTAGTTGCTCTGCGGCATGTGGGATCTTCCCTGACCAGGGCTTGAACCTGTGTCCCCTGCATTGGCAGCCGGATTCTTAACCACTGTGCCACCATGGAAACCTGTGATTACTCTTATTTGTTATTTTTGTTGTTTGTTTTAAGCAAGAGGGATACAGGCATGCCAGTTATTAAGTGATGTCTGTTTGAGAAGGAGCTCTGATTTATTACCAGGTAACGGGATTTTGTATCCTCCCCTTCTTTTTTTTTTTTTCTTCAGATTTTTAGTGTAGCCCTTAATCCTTGGTTTAGTAGGTAGAAAGTCTAGCAGCAGTTATAACCTCTGTGCACAGCTTTGGCATCTGTGACATTCTGACAGTAAGTGCTTGAACTCTAGCCCATGAGAGGAAGAATGAAGATGAAAAGTGCTTGGTGGTAACATCTAAGTACTGACTTCTTCCCTTCATGTTCTGCCATCTTTTTTTTTTTTTTTTTTTTTTTTTTTTGCGGTATGCGGGCCTCTCACTGTTGTGGCCACTCCCGTTGCGGAGCACAGGCTCCAGACGCGCAGGCTCAGCGGCCATGGCTCACGGGCCCAGCTGCTCCGCGGCATGTGGGATCCTCCCGGACGGGGGCACGAACCCGCGTCCCCTGCATCGGCAGGCGGACTCTCAACCACTGTGCCACCAGGGAAGCCCTCTACCATCTTTTAAGTAGGCTCCTGCTTCTTTAATTGAACACTTTTTTTTTAAACCTTAATAGGAGGAAAGTACATTGTTTTGCTCAAACTGGAATTTTTTATTACAAAGAAAACTAAAGACGTGTGTTTTTTGTACAAGGTCATGTGAGAAAGAAAATATACAATGAAGGTGAAGGAACCTGAAGGAAATGAAATGATACATCTTTCATAGTGAAAAGTTTTTGAATGAATTTATTTATCATAGTATCATGTTAACTCCCACTTATAGGCCATTCTGGAATTTTTTTTTTTTTCCAGAAGTGTATTTTCAGTGGTTCTGAATTGAATACAATATACTGAGTCACACTTTATATCTGTATAGGAAATTTATTATAGTGAGGAGTACATTGGATTTCTATTCATTATGTTAGGAATCTTTGGTAATGTGAATAACCACCCCTCTTTTTATATGCCTCTGGAGAATCATCCTGGTTTCATGGAAATGAAACAGAGCATCAAGCTCAAATGGCCAGTAAGTTTTTGAATGAAAGGCAGTAATGGGTGCCTGGAGGCCTGTGCTGAAAAGGTACCAGGTCTGCCTCAGGGATCCATGGAAATGTGGCCACCTCAGGAGTTATAAAAAATGGCTACATGTGTACTACATATTCACCTTTCCTGACTTACTGGTCAGAGGTGGCAGTGTGGCATCGCAGTCTATGACGATCAAGTCCTGCCCCTGGAAAGGTGTGCCAGTTGGTGATACTGTCAGGTCTTAAGTGCAGAGAAGAGAAAATAAAACATCTGTACTGTGGCACATATTTCTCCAAAGTTTAGCAAACAGAAAAGAAGTCAGACAAATGGATTTAAATCCAGGTGTTAAAGATACTAGCTGTGTAATTTAGCTTTCTGATTTTCAGTTCTTTAGTCTATTAAAAGGGGAAAATCTGTCTTTGAGAGTTATGAAGATTAGCTCTAACATATAAGAAGTATCTAGTTCAGTTCTCAGGTATGTAGATGTTCAATTAATTTTAGCAATTTTATGTTTTGATTTTTATTTCTCATATTCTTGACATTGAGTTGTTATTTAAGATATTCTTTCACAGTGAATTTGTTCTAGTGTTGTTCAGCTTAATTTTATTCTTCTGTTGATTTAAGTTTTGCTTGAAAATCCTTACCTTATTCTTTCTTGCCACTGTAGTATATCCGGAACTGTGTAATGAATAGAACCTTGCCCCATTTTATACTTGTGGAATGTTGCAAGATCAAGAAGCTGTATGAACAGGAAATGATTGCCATAGAGGCTGCCATAAATCGAAATTCATCTAACCTTCCTCTTCCTTTACCACCAAAGAAAACTCGAATTATTTCTGTAAGTTTCACGTGTGAACCTTTGGTAACCCCAGAAGGCACGCGATTTTTTTGGTTAGGTTGTATGCTTAAGCCTCACACGTATATTCTTTGCTCAGTTTTCCTTCTGTGGAAAATGCATATTTTCTACAGAATATTAATATGAATTAATATTAATATTCCACAGAATATTAATGCATATTTGCCAAAGATCCATCACCATTTATTAGTAATTATCTTTTTAGCTACCCTTCTTTTTCCTTACTCAGGCTACATATGATTGTAAACAGGCCATTTATGTTTTCGTTTATCTTTTGGTGCTAAAGAAAGATGCCCTCAAATTTGAGATATTTTGAGATTAGAGCTAAATGGGACTTCAAAGAGCAAGTTGAGCATTCTAGTAGAAAAGTTAGATGTGCAGAGACAGTTGATTTTCTGGTATATCTCATTTCTTTCAGTTTATCTATAATAGTGTTTTGGTCTGATTTGTCTGTTTTCTTCTTTCTTATTGAATACTTTTAGACTTTAAATGTAACAAAGCCATCATTTTTTTCTAGAATGTAATATATTTGTATAAAGCAAATCTTAAGTTTGTATTCATTAGAACACAACAGTTTTAAAATAGTTCTTCAGTCTTAAGAAATTGAATGTTTAACCATTACTTGATGATTAAGTTATTATCTTTATATTAATTTATTGGTCAATTCTTAATTTATGCAAAACTTTTAATACTATTTTTTGATGGTGTTTAGTGAATTTCTTAGCAATACTGGAATGCTGCCTGTTTTGCCTTGAGAACTAAGTGCTAGTGGTTGTGATGGTTAATTTAATATATGTGATTTTCAGTTGTTAGTTCAGAGGTGTATTTTCATTCTTTTACCAATGGAAATGAGAACTGATAAGGCGATTTCATTGCTAGCATAGAATATTCATTTCTTTGATTAAAATACTCTGTTTATTTCATTTTTTTACAGCATGTTTGGGAAAATAACAACCCTTTCCAAATTGTCTTGGTTAAGGGAAATAAACTTAACACAGAAGAAACTGTAAAAGTGAGTACTTGTTAAGATTTGAATTTATCTTCAGCTCCATTATTTGAATAAGTCACTGATATGCTCAGTGAAAGTCACATTGGAGACGAATTTTACCCATATTGGTTAACTACAGGAGATAGAGTATGGTATATAGGACAATTAAGAATTTTTGTTTTAAAATATTCTTTGAATAGTTTGAGATGTACTGGATAGATTGACATTTTCCCAGTGTATATTATGGAAAAGAAATGGGTTTAGATCAGGAATTCAGCAAGTGAAATTTAAGCCAAACCTATAGGTCACAAGTTTCTGTTCAGGCTTACTCTCCTTTCTCAGCTTTGCTTAGAGCTGCACAATAGCCTCTCTTACCCCCTCCCCCCTTTTTTTTCCATTTAAACTTGCTGAAAACACAGAAAATGTAATATTTTTTCCTGAAATAAAATACATGACTGTTGTAGACCACAACTTGTTAACACATGAGGATTTATTGCACCACCCCTACAGTTAAGACTTAACAAGGCATTTTGTCTGAAAGTGTAAAGCATACATTTTCCTCTATTTAGCTTGGCAGGAAATTAAATGAATAGTTTTGTGATCCAAGAAAGAGATTCAGTTAGTTTAAGATGTTTGCTGGCATGAGGATATATTCAGGAGCACCTTGCCAAAGATTACCAGTGGCTTGCTTTTATAAATGGACATTAAAGATTCTTTGGGTAGCTGTCATTAAAATAAGGGATTTTTTTCACTTTTATTCTTAGCTAGATTTTAATTCTTAATGAGTATGCTTATGGCCAATTAGCCTTTGTTTTCTATTTTAGTGGTAATTTAATTTTTCCCTTTAATTTAAATTTTCTTTATTAATTTTTTCCAGTGGCAAAAGTATAGCATGATTGTTGCAACAGGCAAAAAAAGTCCAAACATTATTTAAGAAAAAAGTTGCTGATCTCTCCTCCCCATCTCTTTACCATCATATGGGATTCAAGGTCAACAGGCTTTGAGTGACCTCCATGTTTATACAAATATATATACACATATGGTTTATACAAATATATATAAACATATGGTTGTGTTTATTTTGTTGATTGGTCGGTTTCTTAAAGAAAAGGGATGATGTTATATATATTTATTCTATAATTTGATTTCTTCACTTTATATCTTGGATGGTCCTCTGGATTATTAAATATTTAGTAGAGTTCCTCAGGAATTATATTTCTTTTTTTTTTTATGGTTTTTGGTTTTTTTTGACTTTTTATTTTATTTTTTTCATGCACACACACTGTATTCTATTTTTACAAGAGATAAACTGACACCAAGCATTGTAAATGGATGACCACAAAAGCAACAATGATTGCAATTACCAAACACGAAACACACTTATACAATGTCATAATATTGACATTCAGTCCAGTAATCCTCCACTGTAACAGCTCCTTCACTTTGCAGTGAAAATTGATTTGTATATTTTTTGCCTCTGAGTCCTTGTGGGATTTTTTTTTTTATTCAAACAGAAAGTCACAAAAATTATAATCATCCTCATCAGTTCACTCAGTCCCATGTAATTAATTTTTTTTCATCTTGATCTTTTGTTAGCACTTTTATTAATTCATCAGTTTTCCATTAGAGTTCTGAAAATGCTTATTGATTCAGTTCAGCAGTATAGTCAGTTACCAGAAACCTGTACTTGTCAGTCTTTTCCATGAATTCCTTGAAGATGAAACCCCTTTATAGGAACATTTTTGTGAAGGCATCAGACTACACCCAGAACTGTCTGTAAATGACAAAAGACTTAAAAATGACCATGGTTAAAGGTTTGATGAAAGTTCATAATAATGCAATTGACAAGGAAATTTAGTTATTTCTGAGATATATATTTTAAAGTAATAACTAGAATTATGACTTATAACATTATACCAGAATGTATATGATTTTTAGAAATTTCATGTAATGCCTGAAACATTTATATTAACATATTTCCATACAAATAACCCAAAGAAAGTTTAATATTAGTTGTTTTTTGTTTGTTTGTTTATACTGCAGGTTCTTATTAGTCATCAATTTTATACACACCAGTGTATACATGTCAATCCCAATCGTCCAGTTCAGCACACCGCCATCCCCACCCCACCACGGTTTCCCCCCTTGGTGTCCATACGTTTGTTCTCTACATCTGTGTCTCAACTTCTGCTCTGCAAACCAGTTCATCTGTACCATTTTTCTAGGTTCCACATACATGCGTTAATATACAATATTTGTTTTTCTCTTTCTGACTTACTTCACTCTGTATGACAGTCTCTAGATCCATCCACGTCTCAACAAATGACTCAATTTCATTCCTTTTTATGAGTGAGTAATATTCCATCATATATATGTACCACAACTTCTTTATCCATTTGTCTATCAATGGACATTTCGGTTGCTTCCATGACCTGGTTATTGTAAGTAGTGCTGCAGTGAACATTGGGGTGCATGTGTCTTTTTGAATTACGGTTTTCTCTGGGTATATGCCCAGTAGTGGGATTGCTGGATCATATCCTTTAGTTTTTTAAGGCACCTCCATACTGTTCTCCACAGTGGCTGTATCCATTTACATTCCCACCAACAGTGCAAGAGGGTTCCCTTTTCTCCACACCCTCTCCAGCATTTGTTGTTTGTATATTTTCTGATGATGCCCATTCTAACTGTTGTGAGGTGATACCTCATTGTAGTTTTGATTTGCTTTCTCTAATTATTAGTGATGTTGAGCAGCTTTTCATGTGCTTCTTGGCCATCTGTATGTCTTCTTTGGAGAAATGTCTATTTAGGTCTTCTGCCCATTTTTGGATTGGGTTGTTTGTTTCTTTAATATTGAGTTGCATGAGCTGTTAATATATTTTGGAGATTAATCCTTTGTCCGTTGATTCGTTTGCAAATATTTTCTCCCATTCTGAGGGTTGTCTTTTCATCTGTTTATGGTTTCCTTTGCTGTGCAAAAGCTTTAAAGTTTCATTGGGACCCATTTGTTTATTTTTGTTTTTATTTCCATTACTCAAGGAGGTGGATCAAAAAAGATCTTGCTGTGGTTTATGTCAAAGAGTGTTCTTCCTATGTTTTCCTCTAAGAGTTTTATAGTGTCCAGTCTTACATTTAGGTCTTGAATCCATTTTGAGTTTATTTTTGTGTATGGTGTTAAGGAGTGTTCTAATTTCATTCTTTTACATGTAGCTGTCCAGTTTTCCCAGCACCACTTACTGAAGAGACTGTCTTTTCTCCATTGTATATCTTTGCCTCCTTTGTCATAGATTAGTTGACCATAGGTGCGTGGGTTTATCTCTGGGCTTTCTATCTTGTTCCATTGATCTACGTTTCTCTTTTTGTGCCGGAACCATATTGTCTTGATTACTGTAGCTTTGTAGTATAGTCCAAAGTCAGGGAGTCTGATTCCTCCAGTTCCGTTTTTTTCTCTCAAGACTGCTTTGGCTATTCGGGGTCTTTTGTGTCTCCATACAAATTTTAAGTTGATTTGTTCTAGTTACATAAAATATGCCACTGGTAATTTGATAGGGATTGCATTGAATCTGTAGATTGCTTTGGGTAGTATAGTCATTTTCACAATATTGATTCTTCCAATCCAAGAACATGGTATATCTCTCCATCTGTTGGTATCATCTTTAATATCTTTCATCAGTGTCTTATAGTTTTCTACATACTGGTCTTTTGTTTCCCTAGGTGGGTTTATTCCTAGGTATTTTTTTGTTGTTGTTGCAGTGGTAAATGGGAGTGTTTCCATAATTTCTCTTTCAGATTTTTCTTCATTAGTGTATAGGAATGCAAGAAATTTCTGTGCATTAATTTTGTATCCTGCAGCTTTACCAAATTCATTGATTAGCTCTAGTAGTTTTCTGGTGGCATCTTTAGGATTCTCTATGTATAGTATCATGTCATTTGCAAACACTGACAGTTTTACTTCTTTTCCAATTTGTATTCCTTTTAATTCTTTTTCTTCTGTGATTGCCGTGGCTAGGACTTCCAAAACTATGTTGAATAATAGTGGTGAGAGTGGACATCCTTGTCTCATTCCTGATCTTAGAGGAAATGCTTTCAGTTTTTCACCATTGAGAAGGATGTTTGCTGTGGGTTTGTCATATATGGCCTGTATTATGTTGAGGTAGTTTCCCTCTATGCCCACTCTCTGGAGAGTTTTTATCATAAATAGGTGTTGAATTTTGTCAAAAGCTTTTTCTGCATCTTTTTCTGAGATGATCATATGGTTTTTATTGTTCAATTTGTTAATATGGTGTATCACATTGATTGATTTGCGTATATTGAAGAATCCTTGCATCCCTGGGATAAATCCCACTTGATCATGGTGTATGATCCTTTTAATGTGCTGTTGGATTCTGTTTACTGGTATTTTGTTGAGGATTTTTGCGTCTATATTCATCAGTGATATTGGTCTGTAATTTTCTTTTTTTGTAGTATCTCGATGTGGTTTTGGTATCAGGGTGATGGTGGCCTCATAGAATGAGTTTGGGAGTGTTCCTTCCTCTGCAATTTTTTGGGAGAGTTTTAGAAGGATGGGTGTTAGCTCTCTTCTAAATGTTTGATTGAATTCACCTGTGAAGCCATCTGGGTCTGGGCTTTTGTTTATTGGAAGATTTTTAATCACAGTTTCAATTTCATTACTTGTGATTGGTCTGTTCATATTTTCTGTTTCTTCCTGGTTCAGTCTTGGAAGGTTATACCTTTCTAAGAATTTGTCCATTTCTTCCAGGTTGTCTGTTTTATTGGCACAGAGTTGCTTGTAGTAGTCTCTTAGAATGCTTTGTATTTCTGCAGTGTCTGTTGTAACTTCTCCTGTTTCATTTCTAATTTTATTGATTTGAGTCCTCTTCCTCTTTTTCTTGATGAGTCTGGCTAATGGTTTATCAATTTTGTTTATCTTCTCAAAGATCCACCTTTTAGTTTTATTGATCTTTCCTATTGTTTTCTTTGTTTCTATTTCATTTATTTCTGCTCTGATCTTTATGATTTCTTTCCTTCTGCTAATTTTGGGTTTTGTTTGTTCTTCTTTCTGTAGTTCCTTTAGGTGTAAGGTTAGATTGTTTACTTGAGATTTTTCTTGTTTCTTGAGGTAGGGTTGTATAGCTATAAACTTCCCTCTTAGAAGTGCTTTTGCTGCATTCCATATGTTTTGGATTGTCGTGTTTTCATTGTCATTTGTCTCTAGGTATTTTCTGATGTCCTCTTTGATTTCTTCAGTGATCTCTTGGTTATTTAGTAATGTATTGTTTAGCCTCCATGTGTTTGTTTTCTTTACCTTTTTTTCCCCTGTAATTCATTTCTAATCTCATAGCATTGTGGTCAGAAAAGATGCTTGATATGATTTCAGTTTTCTTAAATTTACTGAGGCTTGATTTGTGATCCAAGATGTAATCTATCCTGGAGTGTGTTCCTTGTGCACTTGAGAAGAAAGTATAATCTGCTCGTTTTGGATGGAATGTCCTATAAATATCAATTAAATATCTCTGGTCTATTGTGTCATTTAAAGCTTCTGTTTCCTTATTTATTTTCATTTTGTATGATCTGTCCATTGGTGTAAGTGAGCTGTTAAAGTCCCCCACTATTATTGTGTTACTGTCGATTTCCTCTTTTATACCTGTTAGCAGTTGCCTTATGTATTGAGGTGCTCCTATGTTGGGTGCATATATATTTATAATTGTTATATCTTCTTCTTGGATTGATCCTTTGATCATTATGTAGTGTCATTCCTTGTCTCTTATAACATTCTTTATTTTAAAGTCTATTTTATCTGATATGAGTATTGCTACTCCAGCTTACTTTTGATTTCCATTTGCATGGAATATCTTTTTCCATCCCCTCACTTTCAGTCTGTATGTGTCCCTAGGTCTGAAGTGGGTCTCTTGTAGACAGCATATATATGGGTCTTGTTTTTGTATCCATTTAGCATGCCTGTGACTTTTGGTTGGAGCATTTAATCCATTCACATTTAAGGTAATTATCGATATGTATTTTCCTATGACCATTTTCTTGATCGTTTTGGGCTTGTTTTTGTAGATACTTTTCTTCTTTTGTGTTTCCCACTTAGAGAAGTTCCTTTAGCATTTGTTGTAGGGCTGGTTTGGTGGTGCTGAATTCTCAGCTTTTGCTTGTTTGTAAAGCTTTTGATTTCTCCATCGAATCTGCATGAGATCCTTGCGGGGGTAGAGTAATCTTGGTTGTAGTTTCTTCCTTTTCATCACTTTAAGTATATCACACCACTCCCTTCTGGCTTGTAGAGTTTCTGCTGAGAAATCAGCTGTTAACCTTATGGGAGTTACCTTGTGTGTTATTTGTCGTTTTTCCCTTGCTGCTTTCAATAATTTTTCTTTGTCTTTAATTTTTGCCAATTTGATTATTGTGTGTCTCGGTGTGTTTCTCCTTGGGTTTATCCTGTATGGAACTCGCTGTGCTTCCTGGACTTGGGTGGCTGTTTCTTTCCCATGTTAGGGAAGTTTTCAGCTATAATCTCTTCAGATATATTCTCTGGTCCTTTCTCTCTCTCTCTTCTCCTTCTGGGACCCCTATAATGCGAATATTGTTGCATTTAATGTTGTCCCAGAGGTCTCCTAGGCTGTCTTCATTTCTTTTCATTCTTTTTTCCTTATTCTGTTCTGCATCAGTGAATTCCACCATTCTGTTTTCCAGGTCACTTATCCGTCTTCTGCCTCACTTATTCTGCTATTGATTCCTTCTAGTGTAGTTTTCATTTCAGTTATTGTATTTTTCATCTCTGTTTGTTTGTTCTTTAATGCTTCTAGGTCTTTGCTAAACATTTCTTGCATCTTCTCGATCTTTGTCTCCATTCTCTTTCCGAGGTCCTGGATTATTGTCACTATCATTATTCTGAATTCTTTTTCTGGAAGGTTGCCTATCTCCACTTCATTTAGTTGTTTTTCTGGGGTTTTATCTTGTTCTTTCATCTGGTACATAGCCCTCTGCCTTTTCATCTTGTCTCTCTTTCTGTGCATGTGGTTTTTGTCCCACAGGCTGCAGGATTGTAGTTCTTCTTGCTTCTGCTCTGCTCTCTGCCCTCTGGTGGATGAGGCTATGTAAGAGGCTTGATGAGAGGGACTGGTGGTGGGTAGAGCTGACTGCTGCTCTGGTGGGAAGAGCTCAGTAAAACTTAAATCCACTTGACTCTTGATGGGTGGGGCTGGGTTCTCTCCCTGTTGGTTGTTTGGCCTGTGGCAACGCAACACTGGAGCCTACCTGGCCTCTTTGGAGGGGCTAATGACAGACTCTGGGAGGGTTCACTCCAAGGAGTACTTCCCAGAACTTCTTCTGTCAGTGTCCTTGTCCCCACGGTTAGCCACAGCCACCCCCCGCCTCTGCAGGAGACCCTCCAACACTAGCAGGTAGGTCTGGTTCAGTCTTCCCTGGGGTCACTGCTCCTTCCCCTGGGTCCTGATGGGCACAGTACTTTGTGTCTGCCCTCCAAGAGTGGAGTCTCTCTTTCCCCCATTCCTGTCAAAGTCCTGCAGTCAATTCCCACTAGGCTTCAAAGTCTGATTCTCTAGGAATTCCTCCTCCCGTTGCTAGACCCCCAGGTTGGGAAGCCTGACGTGGGGCTCAGAACCTTCACTCCAGTGGGTGGACTTCTGTGGTATAAGTGTTCTCCAGTCTGTGAGTCACCCACCCAGCAGTTATGGGATTTGATTTTACTGTGATTGTACCGCTCCTGCCGTCTCATTGTGGCATCTCCTTTATCTTTGGATGTGGGGTATCTTTTTTGGTGAGTTCCAGTGTCTTCCTGTCGATGATTGTCCAGCAGCTAGTTGTGATTCTGGTGTTCTCACAAGAGGGAGTGAGAGCACGTCCTACTCCGCCATCTTGGTTCCTCCCTCGGGTATTATATTTCTAAAGGCAGAAATCATTTATAGGCAAATATACCCTCAAGTCATATGGAGTGTTTTTTTTAACATATATGTATGATTTTGCTTAGTAGTTTGTATGTATACATGTATAATTTACATTTTAAAAATGGGATTTCCTACTTGTTCTCATTTTTTAGGTTATTGTATTTATTACTTATTTAATGCTTTTGTAGTTATTATTTCTCTACAGCCTTTTGTTGTTACTTAGTTTCTTCCTGAAGGAGGACCAAATAAGCATTCACTACATGCTTTATTTTTCTTGAGCATTATGCTTTATTTTTGTCATTGACAGATTATTTGTGAGTGACATTTTATTTTCATAGGTTTTAACAACTTCCATCAGCTATTTCAAGCTGGATTCATTCTATTGTTTGTGGTCATATATTCATAGGAATAATCGGCTTAATTTAAAGTACCCTCCCCCCCACTCCAGCTAATTCTCTAGTTCCCCCTCCTCCACTTTTTTCTCTTTCCAGTGGGGTTACATAGTTGAATTTAAGTAAATTAATGCAATTATGGCATGACTTTCTTGTAGGTACACCTCATTCTTTTTAATTGCTACACAGGTTAGGAGTTCCTTTACAAAGTTGAAGAGAAATCTGGGGGGAAAATAGAAGGCGAGGGGTAGATGCGGAGCAGGGAACTTTCTTTCCAGACTTTTTCCTTTTCTTAATGTACTGGCTAGGACTTTCAGTATGATGTTGAATAGAACTGCTGAGAGTAGATGGTATTAGTCAGGATTCTCCAAAGGGGGGGGGGGAATAATAGGGTGTGTGTGTGCACGCATGTTTGTGTTCACACACACACACACACAGATTTATTTAAGGAATTGGCTCACATAAATAGTTGGCAAACTGGAAATCCAGAAGAACGGATAGTTTAGTCTGAGTCTGAAGGCCTGATAACCAGGAGGTACGTATCATGAAGTTCCTGTTGAAGTTCTGTAGGCTCAAGACCCAGGAAGAGCTGAGGTTAGATAGGCAAAAGTTCTTTCTTACTCTAAGTAGGACAAGTGTTTTTGTTCTATTCATTTCTTCCACTGATTGGATTACCACCACCTACTCTAAGGAGGGTAATCTGCTTTTGTCAGGCCACCATTTAAATGTCAATCTTATCAGGGGAAAAAAAAAACCACTCTCACAGAAACAACCAGAATATCTGAATGCCCCAAGGCCCAGTCACACGGGCAAAGGAAATTAACCATCACAGTAGACATTTTTGTTTTGTTCTTAAAAGCATTTAGTCTTTCAACTTTAAGTATAATATTACCTGTAGGTTTTTCGTACGTGCCCTTTATTCAAGAAGTTCTCTTCTGTTTCTACTTAGCCAAGAGATTTTATCCTGAAAGGGATAGAAAAAGTTGCACTTTGTCCACTGCTTTTTCTGTATTTATTGAGGTGATTGTGTAGTTTTTATATTTTGGTCAGTTAATTTGATTGATTTTCAAAAGTTAAGACCAACCTTGCATTTCTGAAATATGTACTACACATTGAAGATGTAGTAGCCCTTTTATATATTGCTGGATTTGATTTATTAATATTATGTTATGAATTTTTATGTCTGTGTTCACAGGGAATATTGGTCTGCACTTTTCTTTTTATGTAATGTCTTCCTCTGGTTTTGGAATCAGGAAAATGTTGACCTTATAAATTGAGTTGAGAAACCTTACCCTCCTCAATTTTCTGAACAAGTTTATGTAGGATTGGTATTATTTCTTCCTTAAATATTTGGTAGGATTTACTCCAAGCCACCTGAGCCTGGAGTTTTTTTATGGGAAGGTTTTTAATTAGAAATTTAATTTCTTTAGTAGATATATAGTTAGTCATATTTTCTGTTTCTTTTGTGTCAGCTTTGATAATTTTTGTCTTTTGAAGAATTTAAGTTGATAAATTTTTTGGCATTAAGTTCATAATAACCCCTCAAATTAGTTTTATGTTGCTGTGTAACAAATTACCACAAACCTAGCAGCTTAAAACAGCACCTATCTGTTAGCTCATATTTCTGTTGTTCAGAAGTCTGAGCATGGTGTGGCTGGGTTTTCTGCTTATGGTCTTACGAGGTTGAAATCCAGGTGTTAGTTGGGCTACATTCCTTCCCGAAGCTCTAGGGAAGAATCTGCTTCCAGCATGATTCAAGTTATTGGCCACATTCAGTTCCTTGCAGTTGTAGGCCTGAGGTTTTCTTTGCTTGATGGCTTTTGGCTAGGGATTGCTCTCAGTTACTAGAAGCACCTTTCAGGTCCTAGCTGTGTGGCTCTCTTAAGCATTAAATCCTTTCCTTGCTTTGAATCTCTTGCCAGAAGATCCTGATCCCTTTTAAGGGCTCACCAGTGGGTCAGGCCCATGAAGGATAATCTCCCTTCCTTTGTTTTATTTTGTTTTGGCCATGGCGCTCAGCATGTGGGAACTTAGTTCCCAGACCTGGGATCAAACTGGCGCTCCCTGCAGTGGAAGCACAGTCTTACCCGCTGGACCGCCAGGGAAATCCCTCCCTTCCTTAAAGTAACCTACGTCATATAGTAAAACATAATCACGGTAGTGAAATCCATTGTAATGGCAGTCCCAGAGATCTTAATGGGCACACGATTCTCTGGAGTCTGTAATGAAATCCCAGGTGTTTCGGTGAAGATTCACTACTCTGCCTGGCTGGCATTTGAATGTCTTTCACTGTTAAAGTGCTTAGAATTCTGTAGTATACAGCTTCCTGGTTGATCTTTTCCCCGCCTCGTGGCATTTCCCTTTTCAGGTCTGCATCTTAATATTCAGCAGAAGCCTTACATCAGTGTTGCTCAAAATCTAGAAGATGGTATTAGCGCAGATAGAACTCAGAAAGCCCTCTAATTATAGCACTAGTTGGAATGGGTTCTTCTAACTCTCAGAGAGAGTGGGGATCTCCCCATTTTTTCCCTCTTTTTCTGGTTTTCTGTTCTTTTCTCTGTTCTTATTTGCCCTAGTACCCCAAGAAGTCCTGTGGCAGCAGTAGCAGAGCGGCAGTGGCAGAAGCAACAGCATTGGGGACAGGCCTAAAATGCAGAGTTGAGCCTTCCTCTTTGACTAGAGGAGTTGCAGCCCTAAGAGAATTGGGCATGTCCTGATTGGCCTCCCCCCTTTCCCTTTCTGTCCTTCTCTTTTTGGCATAGTTGTAGGAAATGTGGGTGAATAACGCCTCAGATTTCTGGCTAGGTGACAAGAAGAGGGGAGCCCCAGGCAACCAAAAAATACTTGGATGATTTCAGAGTGGGACGAGCTCAGGAAACTTCTAGGTTTATTCCTGAGCTGTACATCTATGGATCAGAGTCATAACTGCCTGTATACTAAGAGAACTGAACTGTGGCCTAAACCACCACCCAAGTCTCAGACTAGTCACTGTGTGGTGCACATGCAGGACAGATCCAGATAGCCCTGCAAAGGATTTGAAAACTGAACTGGTATTGGAACCACAGCTCACAGAAGGTTTGTTGGAACTTGCAGCCTGAACCTAACCATTGTCTCCTAAAACAAACATCAACATTCTCTGTAGAATATAAACAAAACCGAGTGTCTTATAACATAATAGTCAAAATGTGTAGGATATATTTCAAAATTAATTGGCATATAAAGAACCAGGAAAATCTCAAGTTGTATGGACCATGAGAATCAACAGCCATCAGTGCTGAGATGACATAGATGTTGGAATTATTCACAAAGCTGTTAAAGTAGTTATTATAAAAATGCTCTAACAACTAAGGGCAAAACACAAACAATGAAAAGGAATGGAGAAATAGAAAGTCTCAGCCAACATATACAGTTGTCCATCAGTATCTGCAGGGGTTTGGTTCCAGGACCCCCAGAGGACACCAAAAGCCCCAGAATTTCAAGTAAGTTCCTTATATTAAATGACATAGTATTCTTATACAACCTATGCATATCCTGTACTTTATTATTATTTTTAAAATTAATAAACTTATTTTATTTTTGGCTGCATTGGGTCTTTGTTGCTGCACGTGGGCTTTCTTTAGTTGTGGCAAGCAGGGGCTACTCTCCATTGCGGTGCATGTGCTTCTCATTGAGGTGGCTTCTCGTTGCGGAGCATGGACTCTAGGTGTGTGGGCTTCAGTAGTTGTGGCACACGGGCTCAGTAGTTGTGGCTCATGGGCTCTAGAGCGCAGGCTCAGTGGTTGTGGCACACAGGCTTAGTTGTTCTGTGGCGTATGGGATCCTCCCAGGCCAGGGCTCGAACCCATGTGCCCTGCATTGGCAGGCGGATTCCCAACCACTGAGCCACCAGGGAAGCCCCACATCCTGTACTTTAAATAATCTGTAGATTACTTATAATACCCAATACAATGTAAATGCTACGTAAATAGTTACTGGAGTGCAGCAAATTCAAGTTTTTCTTTTTATCACTTTCTAGAAGTTTTTTTCCGAAATATTTTTGATCAGTGGTTGGTTTAATCTGTGGTTGCAGAACCTGTGGATAAGGAGGGCCAGCTAATTAAAAAACTCTGGGGAAAAAAAAAACCCTCAATGGGGCTTCCCTGGTGGCGCAGTGGTTGAGAGTCCGCCTGCCGATGCAGGGGACACGGGTTCGTGCCCCGGTCCAGGAAGATCCCACATGCCACGGAGCGGCTGGGCCCGTGAGCCATGGCCGCTGAGCCTGCGCGTCTGGGGCCTGTGCTCCGCAACAGGAGAGGCCACAACAGTGAGAGACCCGCGTACCACAAAAAAAAGCCAAACAAACCCTCAATGGACTCAATAATGGAAGTAGTGTGAAAGGAAAGAGTAGTGAACTTGAAGATTAATCAATAAAATTTTCTAGTTTGAATGGAGAGAAAAATAGTTTGAGGAGAAAAAACTTCACAGAGTCTCAGATACCTGTATGACAATATCAGAAGGTCTAACTCGTGTGTAATCTGCATCTCAAAAGGAAAAGGGAAGGAATGAAGCTGAGAAAAACGAAACTAAAGAAATCATCACTGGGAGCTTTCCAAAGTTGGCAAAAGACATAAATATAACATGTTTAAGAAGCCCAACGAACCCTAAGCGTGATAAACCCAGAGAATTCCAAGCTCAGATATACTCCATATCAAAAATCATAACTTGACTCTTCCTAGTTAAAAATCATAACACCTCATAAGCCTAGTTACATGGCTCTCACCACTCCTAACCTGTTAAAATAGATATAACCTAGGAAAGAAAAAACTATCTTAATCTTTTTATCTTATTTCAGTACCTAGAACACTCAATAAATATTTGTGCAATGAATGAATACATTTTAATGTAACTGTCTCTAACATCTTTATATCCTTAGTTAAAGGTAGCACAGGACTCCTCCCACTAAGCGAGAACAAACCTGCCTTTTTATTGTGATATACTTCATGAAACCCTGGGAATTTCAGCCTATTCATGTTACTGATTTTTTTGTGTGTGTCTAATATCAGAAGGGTAAATGTAGTGGATTTTGGCCATATCGTCGAACAAGAAGGAAATTAGGTGTTGATGTTGGGAAAAAGTTTCACATCTTGGCCAACACGACATTTTTAATTGGTGAGTTCAGGAATGCGGTCTCTGCAGGCTTGGCACACCCTTGCTGTGGCACAGTTGAACGTCCTTTACATAACAAAGCCTGCCTTCTCTCCATCTCCAAGTATTCTGGGACTTGTGAAAAAGTATCTTTGGAAGCTTACTGAAGTTGGACAATGAAACATGTGACTGTAATTAAACATGATGGTCCTTTAAAATTCTTAACTTTTCAGAGCCTGAAGGTGATTGAGACAAAGCATCAGGAAATGTGACAATTTTGACAAAATTTCACATGATATAAATTTAGAGAATGGTTTTTCTTACTGCTTTTTCTGAAAACAAAACCCTTTTTTTAATGTCTTCTACTACGGGAAATTCTAAGCTCAGAAAACACAGATTTTTTCACTTTATTTTAAATGTAGATAGTTTTTTCTTCTCTTGTTTGTTTTTAACCATGTATGAACTTCAGTCATTTTAGTGAATTACCAGGAGATTTTGCAATCAGACATAGTCCTGATGACTTGGTCTTAAATATATCACACTTTAACTATTAGAGAATGATATTTCAACAGTTTTCTTCAGAATGTGCAGGGTCATTTTTGTTTATTGTTACCACACCCAAGTTAGATTCATTCTTTATTGTTATTCTTTCCCACATCACACCCTTGGCTGTTGCTGTTTACAGCTAGTATAGGACTTTCCTAGGTCATTATACTTGAGTTCTTTTTTGAGCTTTGTATCCAACCGATCCATAATTTTACTGTGTTCCATATATCTGAATTTTGCCAGAATTTGGTTGATAGAACTATAACCAGCATTTTTTGTTTTGGTTTTTAAGTATAAACATTTATTGAGTACTTACAATGTAGTGGGCTCATTTGTTTCTATTTCTCAAAAACTGTCAAAAACCAAGAGACACAAATGTTTTTAAGCTCAGCAATTTAAGTAGCTTGTTTTTATCACAAAAACATGGAAAAATATTTATTTTTAAACTTGTGATTTTTCTGAATAAACTATATATTCTTTATACAAAAGGTGATAAATTTATAAGTCTTTAATGTCACTGAGAGTAAGAATTGAATATCACTTTTGTTCTGAAATGCCTATCTTCCATCCTATCATACGAAAGTTTTATGTATGTTTTGTTTTATTTATGATTTATCCAATCTCATTTCACACATGGTTTGAGGTAAACTTGCTTGCGTGTCCCCCCCGCCCACGCACACCCAGTCTCTCATATATACACACAAAAATATACAAAGTGTGACTTTTTAAAAAATAATCGAGGATATTTATTAGTTGAAAAAGCCAAGAGCAAGATTTGCAGCAGGTAGTTATATAATAGGATCCTGTATAACTGCTTGATGTGGACTACCGATTTCACTCTCTGTTGGCAATGTAGATAGTAGCCAAAGCAAAGGAAACATGATCAGTTATAATATTTAGAATCTCTTGAGATAAAAATAATCTAGTTATTCATATGGTTGTGGTTCATTCTTATGCTGGAAATGGAGAGATGTTTAGCAGTTCCTTATGAAGGAGACACAGTGGGTGATAAAGTGTGCACCAAAATCCCTGCCAACATCATTATAGTAGGTAAAATAATGTTTCACATATCTGTCTCTTACCCAGTCTTTCACTGGGTAGACTTAAAATATAATATTGACAGTGCAATTCAGAAAAAATCATTCTGTGTGATACCAAAGTCATTCTGTGTAATTCAGTCTAAGTGCTATACTCAACCATGTGAGTATTTAGTTGAATGGTAATATTTGGACTTTCCAAAGAAATAAATATATTGCATGACTTTCTGGAAGTTCCGTATATGTATTTTTACTCAAAAATGGGTTTGGATAAAGATTGGGCAGCAGAGACTTTGTTGTGGCCATTTAAGCTCAGATATATATATATATATCTGATATTGATTATTGAGATATATATATATATATATATATATATATATATATATATAAGATCAAAGCCTAGAGTGGAATTAAAGTAGTCTTATAGACATGAATTTCCTTTGTGGGTTTTACGTATGAATAGATGACAACCCCATCCCATCAGCCATACACCTTTACATGGAGATCTGTGGAGTGTCAGGTGTCTATGAATTAACCTGCATTTTTCAGGAAGAAAATACACTTTAAGCCTTCTACTTCATGTAACATACACCCTATCCTCAATCTGCCGCACCCACATGACTTCAGAATTTAGTAACAATGATCTGTCTGTAGTTGGTAAATATTGGATTATGATTTTTATAGTCGGTACATAATTTGGTGTTCCTCATTACTTGTTTTCCTTATAAATAATAGTTGTTTAGTATTTTATTGCCCTAATGTTTCATAACTTCTAAATAGAGTAGATTGACAGATCGGACGTATCCTTCAGAACATGTCATCTTCAAGTAATAGACAACCAGACAAAACAAGTAGCTTAAATAGGGCTTTCAGAGGAGAGTAACTCTGGAAGTTCTCAGCAGTGAAGGAAAGGTAAGAAATAGTTCTTGTAGTGATGAAAGAATTTTACATTTGGCTTTGGTCGGTCATGGTGCTGGTCTGCCTAGTAATATTTGGCATGGAGGAGAGGCAGATAATCAGGTTTATCCAGGACATGGGCCTCAGATGAGTGTGGCAAAGGAGAGACAGGCACTGGCAGAGGGTTTTGGTGAGGGTGAAGGCAAACAAAGCTAATGGAGAAATGGGGAGGTGTTGATTATTGAAATGGAGGCCTTAGTGAGGGCAGGGAAGTGTTCCTTTGGGAGTGTTGGAGTGAGTTGGAAGGTGAGATAGTTGGAGAGTAAGATGTAGGAATTATTGATTTGGAGGTGCTAGGGTGTGGTAAAGTCAAATTCAGGGTGAGATTGTGGATTGTGTGGCTGAAGGGAGTGAGAGAAAGTACTGTGGAGATCTTGATGGCAAGGTCCTCAGAGGTCAGATGGATTGTTTGCTTCAGGCATGTGGACCCTACCTCAATACCTCTTAGTGGTTTGCCTCCTGCTCATATTCTTCAGATCTTGGAAAACAATAACTAATACCTTCTTTGTAAGAAAATTGAAAAAAACTGTCCTACCTTTGCTTATGGTTCTCAAGCCTTTGCTTCCACCCCAGATATCTATTCAGTTCCATTCTCTATTTTCACATGGTACATACACTTTTTTTTTTTTGCGGTACGCGGACCTCTCACTGTTGTGGCCTCTCCCATTGCGGAGCACAGGCTCCGGACGCGCAGGCTCAGTGGCCATGGCTCACGGGCCCAGCCGCTCCGCGGCATGTGGGATCTTCCCGGACCGGGGCACAAACCCGTGTCCCCTGCATCGGCGGGCGGACTCTCAACCACTGTGCCACCGGGGAAGCCCGATAGTAGTTTTTGTATTTATGGTCTTGGTTTCTTTAGACCCATTTATACCATTGAGACCTTTGGCATTTTTTAGCTGGTCTGCTTAGTAAGTGAAAAATAGGTTATACTAACAGTGTGGTGAATTATATGCTGATGAATTATAGTCTAATGGTTCTGTGGATGAATATGCTTTCCTAGAGTTTGTCTGCTTCTGCCAGTATGTATTTCTTCATTCTCCCAAATAAAGGTGTTTTAGTGGTGCAGTATTCATGATTCTGTATTTGTTTTTGTCTCCATCATTACAGGTTCACGTCAGGGCTGGCCTTTTTCATGGTACCGAACTCCTGTGTAAAACCGTCGTAAGCTCAGAGATATCAGGGAAAAACGATCATATTTGGAATGAACCACTGGAATTTGATATCAATACTTGTGACCTGCCACGAATGGCTCGATTATGTTTCGCTGTTTATGCAGTTTTGGATAAAGTGAAAACGAAGAAATCAACTAAAGCTATTAATCCCTCTAAATATCAGACCATCAGGAAATCTGGAAAAGTGGTAATTATATACTAACTTCTGAAAAGTTTTTATAATGGACTAATAATAACATAATGGAATAATTTAAAAACTTTGAAATAATAGAGTAATATAAATGAAATTATGTCATATAACTTTTGTCCCTAAGAACTGATTTCTAAAAAAGACAGTAAGTCTCCATTTTATGTCCTTGTCATTTTTCTTTTGGCAACTTTATTTTAGTATATGTCATACTGTAAGTGTTCTATTATAAATGTAATCCTTTTTAGAAAATAGTTTAAAAAGAATGAAGAGATTTAAAATATTACAGGTCCACAGTCCTTTAACTGAAGTTTCAGGTGCCAGATATGTTTGAGAATTCAAAATTTTATGCATTTTAGAAAGATCATAGATCACTCAACACACCTTGTAGGGTCTGGGACACAACTCTGTAATCAAACACATCAAGTTTCTAGCAGTGAAATATATGAATATTCTCACTAAATGAGACAAATGAAGGCTGTCATTTAGCTTCATGTTATTTCTGGTCATGTTTTACTGTTAAATGAATTATGAACAAACCTTTAGTTGTCAGAGTTTCTTGGACTTTGAAATTGTGGATAAAGGATGGTGAATGTGTTCTTATGTTCTCATCTTCCATTTCATATTTTTATTCAAGTCTTTTTAATTTTCTTCTTTATGGAACGTTTCTTTTTGGAGGATGGAGACATGAATTTTATGCATTTTAAAAAGTGTGGTGACTATATTTATCTACATGAATTTGTATCCTTTTATTCTTAGCATGAGAATATAAGCCTTTCCTCTGGTTATTATCATATAGTTTTTTTAAAAATGAATTTTATTGTCTAAAAAGTCACATAAGAGTTATTTCCTTAGTTTTTTTTCTCCACTGATAGAGAATTTTACTCAGAGTGTTCAAGTATTTATAGTTTTTTCATAGACTGCGACCAGATTAATTAGTCTGAGTGCCTACATAAAAGTCCTATTAGCTTGGTGCCTCCTTTTTAGAAATATAAATAAATTCTACAATACCTAGAGACATTGCCTTCTGCTAAATTAAGATTTATATAGGCTGAAAGATCTTAAAACATATAATCTAACATATCGCACATATTTTCTTGAATCATTAAAAATTCCTCATCATTTGCAATGGCTGCACAATAAATATTCTACGTTTTGGATACTGTATTTTATTCTGAGACATTAATTGGCTTTTAGGATTTTCTTTAACCATTATAAAGATGTTGAACATCTTTCCATGTACATCTTGTTTTTATATTGGATGGTTTTGGAGGAAATCATCTAGAAAGCTAGAAACTTCTAAAACTAACATTATTGAAGCAAAGGGTATGTGCGTGTTCACACCTTAAAGTTTATTCTTAGTATATTTACGCAATGGTATCTTTTCAACAGGATTATCCTGTAGCCTGGGTAAATACGATGGTTTTTGACTTTAAAGGACAGTTGAGATCTGGAGATATAATATTACACAGCTGGTCTTCATTTCCTGGTAAGATTTACATCCTAATCCTTAGTGTTAAAGAATAATTTTTGGCATGTGGACTAGTTAACATTTTTTTATGACTCACTCTTTTTTCAGTCCAGTTAAGAAACCATATTTTTATTGTTTATTCTAAAACAGATTTCCCAAGATTATTTTAATATACTTAAAAGTGATTTGTATCTGAATATATTTATTTTGATAACTGTTTTCTCACTTCAAATGTTTTGTTACAGGTTTTTGAGACATTCTTCTAAGGAACAATGTCTTCTTTATAACAATCTCTGTGGTTCCTAGTTGTACTGAATTTCTCCTTCTGCACTAGAAGGAACATTCTAACATGGGAAGGATAGTAAAGACACTTCCTCTTTAGTTGGCGTTATCTTGAAATTTGAGCTAAGAGGAACACCTTCCATAAGCCTATATTTCTCAAATACTACTCAGAGTATCCCTGTGAGGTAGATGGCTTTGTCCCATTTTATAGATGAGAAAAGTGAAGTTCAGCCGTAAGTCAGTCTTACATAATTGGTTCTTCAAACCTAGGATTTGTGCAAAAGATTGCTTGACTCTTTCCATTGTTCCTACTGCTTTCCCAAATGTGGGAAATTTTCAGTGTTATCTTTGCATTATAATAGGGTTTTTTTTTTGGTCTTCATAGTTGGTTAATATATATAGTAAAATTGTGCCCTTACTTGCATTTAAAAATTATTTTGTGGGTGACAAACATTTAAAAATGTTCTATTTTAGTAGCTGCTACCTGAGAAATTGCTTTTGGATAATCAGTTATCCATGAACATATTTATAAACTGCTCATATCCTAGCATTTTATTTGTGTATATTCTTTTATTCCTACCCTTTCCTGCATATACCTCCAATAATTTTCACTAATCACATTATTCCCCAAATATAGGAGAGCAGTGTGCTCTTCTTAAGAGGAACTGTAGTTTCACAGTTAGAGTAAAAATTATTCATTTCAGCAGTAAACTTTTTTGAAAATCTTAATTTAGACTCACACATGTTCTCCAAGATCAGTAAGCAACTTAACTGATATTTTTAGAAAAATTGACAATTTTTTGCAATTAACTTGGCATATCATGGACCTGAATTTATCTCTAACAAAATGTTAGAGATGTTTGTTCTGCATGTTTGGTTCTAGAATTCACATTTATCCTAGTACGAGCAAGCCAGAAACACAGGAACTACAAATACTCTAATTTCTAGAGTACCTAGGTCATCATTAGAAGGTTTATAATCACATTTATTGGTTGCTTTTGTATTTCCAGAATTCTTCATGTATATAGAAGAAAATACAAATATAAATTTCTACGTTTCTCCCTATTCTTAAATAAAATAGCATATTCTGTGCAGTGTTCTGTTCTCCATATGTTTGGGGCAGATAATACTAAATTGGTACACTTGACTTTAGATAGGTTGCATTTGATAGGACTAATAAATATAATGCTACTAGATAGCACAAATATAGGATATTAATTTGCTGAGAAATCAGCTTCAGAAGTGTATAAATTATGAGAATTCCTTCAGTCCAGGTCAAAATGGAATCCGTGAGATGTGAGAGTATTAAACAAGATAAGCAAAGGGTTGATTAAGGAGCTGAAACTTGTAAATATTGGATGGGTCAAAAAAGTGCCTTCGGTTTTTTAAGTAAAAATAAAAGATACATTTTTCATTTTCACCAAGAACTTTATTGAACAACATATTCACCTTTTTGTTCCACCACCTTCTGCCATTTTCCAGGCAACTTCATAATTCCATCTTCCCCAAACTTTTTATCTTTTTGAGAAAAGAACTGTTCCAGGTGCCTTTTACAGTCTTC
Organism: Phocoena phocoena; assembly: GCF_963924675.1. NCBI lineage: Eukaryota > Metazoa > Chordata > Mammalia > Artiodactyla > Phocoenidae > Phocoena > Phocoena phocoena. The sequence goes on along the minus strand of NC_089222.1, from coordinate 21,317,119 downwards.
CGGGGAATTGAAATTTTTTCCATTAAGAGAATTTTGTAAAGACCAAAATCAATGGAAATCCAAAGGTGCAATATTTGGCGAATACAGCCGGATGAATCAGAACTTTCCAGCCAAGCTATAACAGTTTTTGCCTGGTCATCAAAGAAACATGCAGTCTTGTATTATCCTAATGGAAGATTATGCGTTTTAGATCAGTCTGTTGACTAATTCCAGACGCTTTTTGTCGAGTGCCGCTTTCACTTGGTCTAATTGAGAGCAGTACTTGTTGGAATTAATTGTTTTGTTTTCCGGAAGGAGCTCATAATGGATGACTCCCTTCCAGTCCCACCATATGCACAACATCACCTTCTTTGGATGAAGACCGGTCTTTGGTGTGGTTGGTGGTGGTTCATTTCGCTTGCCCCGCGATTTGTCCCATTCCACATTGTCGTACAGCATCCACTTTTCATTTCCCGTCACAATTTCTCTTAAAAACGGAATGCTTTCATTACGTTTCAGTAGAGAATTGCATGCGGAAATATGGTTAAGAAGGTTTTTTTTTTGCTTAACTTACGTGCAACCCAAACATCAGAGCAATTCACATAACCAAGCTGGTGCAAATGATTTTCAGCACTTGATTTGGATATTTTGAATATGTCGTCTCTCTCTCGTGTGGTATAACGCTGATTGTTCTCAATTGATGTCTCGATATAATAGCTATCAACTTCAACTGTTCCACCAGACCGCGGAGCATTGTCCAGCGAGAAATCTCCGACACGAAAGTTAGCAAACCCCTTTTGACACATTCGAACAGTCAATAGCACCTTCTCCATACACTGCACAAATCTTTTTGTGTTTCAGTTGCGTTTTTACCTTTCTTGAAATAATAAAGCATAATATGCCGAAAATGTTGCTTTTTTCCTTCCATCTTCAGTATTAAAATGTCTACACAAAAATTCACCAATTTTGATGTCTTTTTTTAAATGCACGCTGATATGACAGCTGTCACATACAGTCTAACAAAATTGTTTCGAATGAAGTTAAAGACAACTAAGTGCTATTAGAGCCATCTAACGGAAAAAACTGAGCGAACCTTTTGGACCACCCTGTACTTTGTAAAGATTTTCTAGCTTTGGGAGATAATTCTCAGTGTGCATACCACCTGGACATTAGGCCTGGACAGAATGTACTTTTATCTTTTATTTCCTTAGGAAGTACAAAAGGACAACTGTGCAAAAAATCAGTTATAAGAAGAGAGAAATTAGTTTGCAGAGGGGAGACTTTAGTTTGTACTGCTAACTCTTGTTTTCTCAGAGTTTAATGTCTCTTCAACACTTTACTTCTCTGTGAAATGAGAAAATTATATGAGCTCTAGGGTTTAAGATAACATTGAAATTCTGATTCACATGCCCAGTCTGTGAATGGAACATATTTAGGGTGGTAGAGAAGAGGAAGGAGTGCCTTGAAGAATGTCACAGTTGGTGAGGTTAAAGAAGTACCACTTGGATGGAATGTTTGAGAAACTACCAGAGAAGGTGTTTAACTACATCAGCAGTTATGAGATCATAGAGGAACATTACCAACATTAGGTTTGTCAAAAGGAATGTTATTAATGACTGTCAAAATATCAGTTTGGGTACTGTGATGACCATGGAAATCAGAACATATGTGATTAAGAAATTGATATATAGTGATGAAATAATAAAAATTCCTATGGACCACCTAATTTTGAGGGGACGAGAGCAGTTCCAATTTTTTTTTTTTGTAGATTGAGAATACTTGAACACATTTGAAGAAAGAGGTGAGGTAGCCATTAATTTCTGTTAACTTTTTCATTTTAAAGATGTATATAAACTCATCCAAATTTTGTGCCAAGCATTAAGAAAATTAGAGGCTTACTGATACTGTCTGCCAAACTTCCTTAGGTGACACACTTTTAAAGTAATGGATTGAAATCCATTAAAGTTTTGTTTTAGTTTCAAAAACATTTCCTAAGAATCAAAATTATTTGCATGTTTTAGATGAACTTGAAGAAATGTTGAATCCAATGGGAACTGTTCAAACAAATCCATATACTGAAAATGCAACAGCTTTGCACATCAGATTCCCAGAGAATAAAAAACAACCTTATTACTATCCTCCCTTTGATAAGGTAAGCTAATTATTTAAAGGTCCACTGTGTATGAAATAATTGGATTTTTAGTTCTCGGCTCTATATGTTTATCATTTACGTGATATATGTCTTTCTCTTTCAAGACATCAAATACATTTACATCTTGGTTCAGTGGAAAGACCACTGAGCAGGAAGCCAACTGTATTTAGTACTGGCTTTATCACTGACCAAGTGAGACATGGCCCCTCTGGAGTTCAGATTCCTCATTTATAAAATGAGGAAATCATAATTGTTCTCTGAGGTCCTTTTCAATTACAGGGGCTATAAATGCATTCATATGTAACTCTAATAAACATGTGAAACGTGCCCAGCATGTTGGTCCAGATTAAAGACAATCACTACTGTGTTAGAGTTGGTATTCAAAGAACAGATTATTTATGTTGAAAATATAATAAGACTTCCTAAGGTGCTCTTATTTTTGTAGAATCTATAGCAAGGGCTTCTATTTCTTAACACATTTCCTTAGTCTACAAGCTGCATGTTTTGGGGATATGGAGAGTGTCTGGTGGGGGTTGAAAACTGGGCTGTGATCATTTATATGTTAAGAGAGCTGAGCTGTCATATGTTGTACCTTCAGGTTTGGCCTCTTTGTTTCAGGTATGATTGATGCTGATTTTCGTGAGGAAATCTTTGAGCAAATTCTCACATAATAAACAGGAATTTTATTTGATTTACTTAATCCATGTGAGACCAAGCTGCCTTTAAAAATTGGTATTATACTAAAATTTCAACTAATCTACCTATACACTTAATTGTATTTAACATTCAGCACTATCAGACCTATACAGAGTAGATTTTAAATATAGTATGTAAATTAAATTAACGTAACTCAGATGTTTCTTTACTTTCAATTTAGTTGAATTTTATCCACATTAGAAGTAATTTTTCATTTCATTTTTTAAAAATGTTCTTCCGATCAGTAATATACAACAAAATTAAAATTTGTGATTATTACAATAGTAGAAATCTCACATGTCAAGAGCCATATACCTTGTGTTACACAGAGTAGAAGAAGGTACATTTTGATGCATCCATTACATTTCTGCTATGGCTTTATTTCTTAGAATAGGTATTTATCCATAAACTATAGCTACTTGTGATACAGTTAAAAGTCCAAGCTCTGACTTTTTTTGTGTTCAATTATGGTATGTGTTCAGCAGTCATTTATAGTTTCTTTTGGATCAAATGAGGTGCTTTTTGAAGTGTTTTTACAAATATAACATCTTGGGCAAATTTAAGTATTTTTAGTCTAATATTTCAAGATAAGTCCAGTTTCTTTAAAATGTTCTGTTTCAGCATTGTTGTCAACAGAGTCATCTACAACTGGCCACTAAACTTTCCTTTTGCCTTTCTGATCCCTTGGAGAGTCTGTCTTTGAAGATCTACTTGGGATGGAGATTTTAGTCTTTAAATATGTATAATATATTTATATTTATTGGTTTTCTTTTAATTGTACAATTTTATATATGATCATTAAAAATATAATGCAGATATAAAAAGTGAAAGTTCCTTGTATTTTTATTTAATGTTTTTTGCTGTACTTGTATACACTTTGCTTTTCAAATCAACTTTTATGGTTATTGCTTAATTTTATTAAATATAATCTCATTTTATCACATAACAACCTTATGAAATAGGATGGAAATTACCAGTACATTTTACACATAAGGATTCAATTAAATTATTTGTGGAGAATTAGTCAACTCAGTAACTGGACATGGATCTTCAGATTTTTTTACCTGCTGAGTCTTCCCAGTAGACTAGTGGGTTCCCCATCTTTTCAAGAATCAAAGCCTCTTTTGAACTTAATGAATTTAAAAAATATTTTTAGGTTCTCCCTTGACATTACTTCTACTTTTGATATGTTAATTCAGAAGAAAACATGACAAATGACAAAAACTTATTCTTTGTTTTGTAACTCTTACATAACTTTGCATTTTCTTAACCAGAAAATATTTACCTATATTAAAATTCTGTTCACATATACAAGCCACTGCTTATTTTATCTATAGACAATCCTAGTGTACCCTGGGAGTTAACAGTCCTTTATAGTAATACCATTGCTTCCTGGTTGTCAAGAGTTTGAAGACTGGGAATCACTGCATAATACTATTTTGCATTTAAAATTCATGCTTACGTTATAAACCATAGAAATGCCAGATCATATGTAGCTCCTTATAGTGTATGTACAAGTGTAGTAATTTACACTTAAAATTTTATGAATACAAGAGCCAAATTTTAATTTTCTTAATTTTTTTAAACAGATTATTGAAAAGGCAGCTGAGATTGCAAGCAGTGATAGTGCTAATGTATCAGTAAGTATCAAGGTTTTAAAATAGCCCTTATTACAAAGTTGTGTTCATTATTAGTTACCTTCATGTCATACAGGAGACCATACTCATAAGCAAGAACAGTCTGAGTGTGCGTGAGTATGAACATGCTAATATTTTGTTAAATGGCAGCTGTTTGTGGTTGGTCTGTGTTCAGGTGGTAAGCCCTTTTCTGATACAAGCACAGGTTCAGCAGGTAGTCTGTAAGGGATGCTATGACACTTCATAGATTAACAATACCATCTTTTAAAATATTATTCAGTTGAATGAGGAGGCTGTAATTTTCTTTATTTCTCTGATATAACAGAGCAGGTATATTCAAGGCAGGTTTCACAATGCTGGGGACCCAGGTTTCTTGCATCTTGGCGCTCTTCCATGTTAATATGTAGTTTTTGTCTCATGTAATATCGGTGCTTCAGCTTCCTATATTACTACTTTCCAGCCCACAGGAACAGGAAAAGCAAGACTAGAGGCCGTACCCATTCTTTTTGAGGATATCATTAATATGCTTCATTTCTGCTCACGTCTCATTAGCCATAACTTAGTCATATGGCCATACCTAACTATAAGTGAGGCTTGTAAATGTAGTCGTTAGCCGGGCAGTCCTGGGCTTGGCTAAGAGTAAGAGATTGTAGTTAATAAAGTAAGAAGGGGAGAATGCATATTGAGAGACAAATAGCAGTCTCTGCTACATACATCATTCCCATAGTTTCTGCCCAAAGACTACAAAATAGATTACTTTGTTTATTTAGTTTACAATATATATAATATTTCTACCATCTATATTTTTTAATTTAATTTTTTGACGTTCACTTTAAGACTTTGCTGAGTTTTCATCTGTTTTTTTCTTTTCATGTCACCAGTTTATAACTTTCAAGTGACTTTAGTAATGCCATTCTGTATAGAATGGTAATTAGATAGAAGCCAGGAGGCAAATGGAGATAATGTATATCCTTTTGTTATTTGCACAGAATGAAAGCACTAATTAATGTTGGTTAGTTGGAGAAACATCTGGCCCAGGCTGTCTCCTTTTTTTGTTTGCTTCCCTTTTATTCTTTTCTTTTTTTTTTCTTTTTGCGGTACGTGGGCCTCTCACTGTCGTGGCCTCTCCCGTTGCGGAGCGCAGGCTCAGCGGCCATGGCTCACGGGCCTAGCCGCTCCGTGGCATGTGGGATCCTCCCGGACCGGGGCACGAACCCGTGTTCCCTGCTTCGGCAGGCAGACTCTCAACCACTGCGCCACCAGGGAAGCCCTTGTTTTCTTTTTTAATTGAAGTATAGTTGATTTACAGCGTTTCAGGTGTACAGCAAACTGATTCGGTTTCATATATATTTATATATATTTTTTCACATTCTTTTCCATTATAGATTATTACAAGATATTGAATATAGCTTCATGTGCTATACACAGGAAACTATATTCAGTAGCTTGAATATAGTTGATTATCTATTTTATATATAGTAGTGTGTATCTATAATCCCAAACTCCTAGTTTATCCCCTCCACCTTACCCCTTTGGTAACTGTATGTTTGTTTCCTATGTCTCTTTCTATTTCTATTTTGTAGATAAGTTCATTTGTATGTTCACTTAGTATGATAATCTCTAAGTTCATCCATGTTGCTGCAAATGGCATTATTTCATTTTTTAAAAAATCTGTTGAAGTATAGTTGATTTACAATGTTGGGTTAATATCTACTGTACAGCAAACTGATTCAGTTATACATATATATACACATATTCTTTTCCATTATGGTTTATCACAGGATATTGAATGTAGTTCCCTGTGTTATACAATAGGAATTATTTCTTTCTTTTATGACTAATATTCCATTGTGGCGTGTGTGTGTGTGTGTGTGTGTGTGTGTGTGTGTGTACATGCAAATACCACATCTTTATCCGTTCGTCTATCATTGGACATTTAGTTTGCTTCCATGTTTCGGCTTTTGTAAATAGTGCTGCTATGAACATTGGTGTGCATGGATATTTTCAAATTAGAGTTTTCATCTTTTCCGGATATATGCTCAGGGGTGGAATGGTTGGATCATATGGCCACTCTATTTTTAGTTTTTTAAGGAAACTCTATACTGTTTTCCATTGTGGCTGCACCAGTTTACATTCCCACCAATAGTGTAGTAAGGTTCCCTTTTCTGTACACCCTTTCCAGCATTTATTAATTGTAGACTTTTTGTTGATGACCATTCTGACTGGTGTGAGGTAGTACCTCATTGTTGTTTTGATTTGCATTTCTCTAATAATTAGAGATGTTGATCATCTTTTCTTGTGCCTGTTTCCATCTGTACGTTTTCTTTGGAGAAATGTCTATTTAGGTGTTCTGCCCATCTTTCTATTGGGTTGTTTGTTTTTGATATTGAGCTGTATAAGCTGTTTGTATATTTTGGAAATTAATCCGTTTTTGCTTGCATCGTTTGAAAATGTTTTCTCCCATTCTGTAGGTTGTCTTTTCGTTTTGTTTATGGTTTCCTTTGTGGAAAAGCTTTTAAGTTTAACTGTGTCCCATTTGTTTATTTTTGCTTTTGTTTCAGTTACTCTAGGAGACAGATCCAAAAAAATATTGCTCTGATTCATGTCAGAGTGTTTTGCCTGCGTTTTCCACTAGGATTTTTATAGTACCATTTTGAGTTTATTTTTGTATGTGGTGTTAGAGAATGTTCTGATTTAATTCTTTTACATGTAGCTGTCCAGTTTTCCCAGTGCAACTTATTGAAGAGACTGTCATCTCCATTGTGTACTCTTGCCTTCTTTGTTGTAGATTAATTGGCCATAAGTGTGTGGATTTATTCCTGAGCTTTCTGTTCGGTTCCATTGATCTATGTGTCTGTTTTTGTGCCAGTACCATGCTGTTTTGATTACTGTAGCTTTATAGCATAGTCTGAAGTCAGGGAGTGTGATTGCTCCAGTCCATTCTTCTTTCTCAAGAATTGTTTTGGCTATTCTGCAGGCTGTCTTCTGCTTTACCATTAGAGTTCTCAAAAATTTCAGTAGCCTTTCATTGCAAGTTATCTGCTACTACAAATACTTTAAGAGTACAGTTGACCCTTGAACAACACAGGTTTGAACTGTGTGGGTCCTCTTAAACACAGATTTTTTTTCATTAAATAGGTACTGCAGTACCACATGATCTGCAGTTTGATTGAATTCATGGATGCAGAACCTTGGGTACAGAGTATCAACTGTAAAATTATACATAGGTTTTTGACTGTGCAGGTGGTCTGCATCCCTAATCCCCATGTTGTTCAAGGGTCAAGCGTGGTAGCTCTCTTTAATGAAATAAGTTTATTATAAGTATACACTTACTAGCTTGTCTGACAATTACTGAAACATATAATTACAGTTTAAGAAATAACACTTATATAGGCCTATCTTCATTCTCATGCCTATTTTTAGTTACCTTTTATTAGTCTTAATATTGCTCCTTGAACATCAGAAGTGTAAATTAATTTTTATTATTTCTGCTGTGATCTACTGCTACCTTACCTAAATCAGAGAGTTCCCTCCTTACTGACGATGCAATATTCTTGCCTGGATTTTTTTTTTTTTTTTTAAATAATCCCATGTTCAAGATCTTTGTGGTATGTGGGATCTTTTTTAGCTGCGGCATGCGGGATCTTTAGTTGTGACATGTGGGATCTTGTAGTTGCTGCATGTGAGATCTTTAGTTGTGGCACGCAAACTCTTGGTTGCGGCATGTGGGATCTAGTTCTCTGAGCAGGGATCAAACCCAGTCCCCGTGCATTGGGAGTGTGGAGTCTTAGCCACTGGATCACCAGGGAAGTCCCTCTTGCCCAGGTTTGACGTACACTTTTTTTGGTGGGTACATTAATAAATTGTGTGAAACCAAAAATGAAAGTTTTAAAAATAACTGCCACTTACCTTTCTTGCCCAGAGATAACTATACAGTTTAGCTTTGTGTGTAAATATCTATATATTTAAAAAATATATGAGATCTTTATATATGTAGTTTCGTCCTTTTTCATGTAACGCATTTTATGGATCTTGTCATGTCTGTATGAAGAGCTCCACTGCTCTCTTTATAAAGCCTTGTTTCTATTTCATGACATTAATTATTGGTGGCCATTAGTTATTAAATATTCATACCTCTACTGATGGATGTTTTGCTTATTTCTAATTATTTTCCACTGAAGCTGTGTTGCAATGAATACTTTGTACATCTTTATATACATGTCTGTATTTTGTATGATGGCTTCCTAGAAATGAAATTATAGATTGAAAGGTATGTCCCTTTTTAATAAGAATTCTGCCAAATTGTATACCCTAAAAGAGTTAAAATTTACGACACACCCATACTGTGAACATAAAAATGGTGTCACATTATTTTAACTTGCATTCTTTTCTTATTAGTCAGGTTGGAGTTCGTTTCTTTTTTCTTTTTAAAATTTTATTTATCTTTTAAAAGATTTCTGTTAATTCCTTTTTCATGGCTATAATGTCACCTTAGTTCTCTCTGAGGAATTAAATAATCTTGTTTTTGAAGTGGTCTTGCTTCTGCTTTTGACATCTATCTATCTTCATATGGGTTTTTCTCAATATTTGGTGATTCTTAGTTTAGCTCTTTTGTACTTGTGACTCCCTGGTTATTTGCTTATTCACTGTAATCTGTGTTCAATATCTGTAAGACTTAGGGTAGACTGTGCTGACAGTGGGTCTCCTGTATGAAGATTTCCATACCTTCTGAGATCAGGTGGATCCTTATGACTCAGTACCCATGCTCCTCACCTCAGTCTAGGGCTGATCCCATTGCTGTTTCAGCTCAGCATAAACAGAGCAAGGGGCATGCCTGACCAAAGCAGCTGCTCCGTATGCAGATCCTGGGATAACTCCCCTGACGATCCCCCCCTGCCCCCCCACCGGCCTCCTCTCATCCCTTGTATCCTCTGATTCTGAGCCGGAATGCCTCCTGGAACTGTGTGTTTCACTATTGCTTGAGTCTCAGCACATCTGATCCCTGATCCTATCTACTTTCTCTCATTAAAGGATTCCTATGTTACACATTTTCCCTTGTATCCTAGAACTGTTACTGATTTATATTTTTATATTTATATATTTATTTATTTATTTGGCTGCGTTAGGTCTTAGTTGCAGCCCACGGATCTTCGTTGCAGCATGCGAGATCTTTTGTTGTGGTGCGGGCTTCTCTTTAGTTGTGGTGTGCGGGCTCAGCAGTTGCAGCATGCAGGCTTAGTTGCCCCGTGGCATGTGGGATCTTAGTTCCCCGACCAGAGATCGTAACCGCGTCCCCTGCATTGGAAGGTGGATTCTTAACCACTGGACCACCAGGGAAGTCCCACTGATTAGTATTTTTAAATACTTAAGGCACTTCATGGTCTTTTGAATGAAAGGAATGAAGAGAACTAAGTTCTCATTCCACTGTTTAATCCACTTTCATGTATATGCCAAGAGCATGTTACATTCCTTAATAAGATCATGGTAAGTTGACTTGTTGAATTGTGTGTGTGTGTACATTTATAGGTATATATATATTAAACATGTATACGTATAATATGTACACACATGCAATTTATTTTTGAATTTACCAACACCTTACTAAGGAACTTAAACCTGCTCTTGGAATTAAAAGAAATTTTTTTTAATTGTGGTAAAGTACACATAAAATGTACTGTCTGAATCATTTTCAAGTGTACAGTTCACACGTGTTAAGTATATTCACAATATACTTAAAACATTGTTATGCAATTGATATCCAGAACTTTTTAATCTTGCAAAATTGAAACTCTGTATCCATTAAACAACTCCCCATTTTCCCTTCCCCTCAGACCGTGACATCCACTGTTCTACTTTCTGTCTCTATGAATTTGACCATTCTAGAAACCTCATATAAATGTAATCATACACTATTTTATCTTCCTGTGACTGGCTTATTTCACTTAGTGTAATGTCTTTAAGGTTCATCCATGTTATAGCATGTCAAAATTTCCTTCCTTTTTAAGGCTGAATAATATTCCATTGCGTGTATGTACCAGATTATGTTTATCCATTCATTCATCAATGGACCCTTGGTTCGTGTCCACATTTTAGCCATTGTGAATAACGCTGCTATGAACATGAGTGTACAATATATTTTTGAGATGTTGCTTTTGATTCTTTTGGGTATATACCCAGAAGTAGAATTGCTGGATCATATGGTAATTCTATTTTTCATTTTTTGAGGAACTGCCAGTGTTTTCCACAGTGGCTGTACCATTTTACATTCCCACCAACTGCAAAAGGATTCCAGTTTTTCCATATCCTTCCCACCACTTCTGTTCTTTTGATGGTGTTAAGCCTAATAGGTGTTGGCAATTTTTTTTTTTTTTTTTTTTTTTGTCTGCATCAAGTCTTAGTTGCGGCATACGGGATCTTTGTTGCTGTGCACGGGCTTCTCTCTAGTTGTGACATTGAGGCTCCAGGACACGTGGGCTCTGTAGTTGTGGCATGAGGGTTCCAGAGCCCATGGGCTCTGTAATTTGTGGCACGCATGCTCTCTAGTTGAGGCTCATGGGCTTAGTTGCCCCCATGGCATGTTGGATCTTAGTTCCCTGACCAGGGATCGAACCTGCATCCCCTGCATTGTAAGGTAGATTCTTTATCACTGGACCAGCAGGGAAGTCCCAGTGTTGGCATGTTTTTAAACAGGTGGTTGCCAAGGATCGTGGGTCTGTAGAATAGAAAAATATGTGACCTTTGTGAATTATGATTATTGAATTGACAGCTTTTGATCTTCCTATCCAGTGGTTCTCAACCTGAGGCTGTTTTGCCTTCAGTGGGGCATTTGGCATTGTCTCAAAATTTTCTTAGTTATCTCAAGTCATGGGAGGTTGTTTCTGGCACATAGTGAGTAGAGTTCAGGGGCTGCTAAACTGTCTACCATGTACAGGACCATCCTCCTACAACAAGATAGCATGGGGGCTGAGAAACCAAATCTTAATGGCTGGCTTTTGTTAATGAAGATGATGACTCAGCCTTTAGTTCAGAGGTTCTGGGGATCTACCTAGAATGTTTTCTTAGTAGAATGATTTGGGGTCTTTACAGCCTTCAATTTTAGGGAAGGAAAGAGCAAACATTTTTTTAAAAAATTCAAACTCACTGAAAACTTGGGAGAAGAGTACAAAGAATTCCCATACAACTTTCATCCAGCTTCCCCAACGGTTAACATTTTACCACATTTGTTTTATTGTTTTGAGTGTGTGTATTCAGTTCTTTCTGAATCATCTGAGATGAGGTGGCATACATCATGACATTTTATCCTTTAATTCTTCAGTGTATATTTCCTAAAAACAAGGACATTCTCATAACTAACCAGAATCAATTCATAAAAATCAGGAAAATAATACTGATAGAGTTCTGTTGTCTAATTCACACATTCCATTCATATTTAGCCAGTTGTCTCAATAATGTCCTTTATAGGTCCAGGATCCAACTCAGGATTACTTGTTGCATTTCTTTAACATGTGTCTTTAGTTTTCTTCATTCTAGAATAGTTCCTCAGTCTTTCCTTATCTTTAACGACTCTGATGTTTTTTAAGAATACAAGCCGGTTACTTTGTAGAATGTCACTCAGTTTGGATTTGCCTAATGTTTTGTCATGATCAGATTCCAGCTACGCATTTTTAGCATAAATAGATTGAAGTGGTAGTTTGTTCTTACTGCATTTCACTCAAAGGCAAACAATGTCAACCTGTCCTATTACTATTGACGTTAATTATTACATCACTTGGTTAGGATAGTGTCTACTAGGTTTTTCTACTGTAAAGTTAATAAGTAAGTAGTTTGTGGGCATATTTTGAGACTAAGTAAACATACTGTTTCACATCTAACTTTCACCCACTTGTTTTAATATTAATATATCTTGCCTGAACCAGTATTATTACAGTGGTTTGCCGTGCTGATTTTCAAATTTATTTTCCTTTTGGATTTGTTAGTTGACATACCATAGGGTCGAGGTTTTTCTTCTCCCCCATTTATTTACTTACTTAAAAAAATTATTGGATTTGTGATTCGTTTTATTTAATGACTTATAATTAGTAACTGTCATTAATTTTGATGTTCAGATTTTACCTAGATTGGGCCAGTGGCAACCCATTCATGTTCCGTCTTGAGTCTTTTTGGCATGTCTTTATCATTCTTTGAGCGTTTCCTTCTTTCTGGTACAACAAAGTGTTCCAAGGCTCATCTGGTATTTTCTCTACCCTAGCTTTGGTTTCAGTCATTTTCCCCAGAAGATCTGATTCCTTTTACTTGTTAAAAGTATTTAGAATCCAAGTTCTGGGCACTGGGTATGCTCATTACCCTTGGCATGCAATTGCATCTAGGCCTTTTCCTGAAACAGAACTAGGTAGTATGTGTTTGACTGCATACTATTTGAGCATATATAAGCACAGAGATATATTTCTTTGTCTGTTAAAAACTATGAGTTCTTATCAATGTCTCCAATTTGGATTCACCACCACAGGATTTTTTTCTAGCCTCTGCCTTAACATATTTTAAATTACCTTTTCTGACAGTGAGAAGTCTGGATTCCTATGAACCTTAGCATATTTACTTATTTGCTCAATCCTCTGTAATCAATCTCCCAATCATATAAACATCTTCTCAGTCTCTTTCCCACCAGCCCTGACTACATGGGCTGTCTCATCCCCAGTTGTGTGTTGGTCAGTCTGGCCAACACATAGTTAATTCCATCCTTGACAAGCACATGGCTAACACGCTGTTTTGAGTTTCTAGCCCCTCTGAATATGACGGATGAGTTTTCCAGGCCCACCACCCCAGTAAGGAATGGGAAAGAGCCATAGTCTTTTTTTTCATTTGCCTATGGCAAGATATATATGTTGTGTTTTATTTTGGTTAGTAATCACTATTATATCATAATGTGTATATAATTACGAAAAATCTAAACAAAAACAAAGCAGAGAATATAGGTGTTAACTTTCATTGCTTTTTATTTTAATGCAAGCATTTTAACGTGTGTAAGTTCATCAGTTGCACTACAGTGTAATTTTTCATTGCTGATTGTTTTGAGTTTTGTAAAAGGATGTAAGATTCTGTGGGTTTTTTTGGCTTACTGCCACATTTCTGGTAGTTGTTTGTTTTTACTTTGGCTTTATCCAGTGCTGTACTTTTCATAGCTCAGTAAACAATCACACTACAATTATACAGCTAACCCCCTGCTCTTCCCTCTTCATTTATTCCTAGGTCTTCAGGATATTTACTTACAGTAGGTCTGTAGCGTCTAATTTTGATCCATGAAATTACAGTAGTCTGCTAGGTTTTGCGCTATTTAACCTAACAGCAGTCTGCCTTTCTCCGGCATGAACAATTTATACTTTTTGTTGTTTGCAGTAACAGGTTTCACTTTTATATGTAAGTGTAGGAGTTACATTTTCAAATTCTGATAACTTCTCATGATCATTTTGCAAAGAAAAAAGAAACTCAGTCAATTTTGTAAAATAAAGCATACCTTTTTAGATTGAGGCTCTGAATATAAAACTGTAATCATACATAGAGAGAGTATGTGTGTGTGAGAGTGTGTGTGTGTGTGTGTGTGTGTGTGTAAGACTTTATTTTTGCTAAGAGCATTTTAGACTCACAACAAAATTGGGAGGACCGTACAAAGATTTGCCATATATCCGTGCCCCTGCACATGTATAGCCTCCCTCATTATCAACATCACTTACCAGAATGGTATGTTTATTACTAAGGATGAATCTACATTAATACATCATAACACTCAAATGTCCATAGTTTACCTTAGGTTTCATTCTTGCTGTTGTAGATTCTATGGGTTTGGGCACATGTATAATGACATATATCCATCATTATAATATCATACCAAGTAGTTTCTCTGCTTTGCAAATCTGTGTTCTGCCTATTCATTCCCTCACCCTACCTTCTATCCCTGGCAACCACTGATCTTTTTATTGTCTCCATAGTTTTGCCTTTTTCCAGAATGTTGTAGTCAGCATCATTTTACCTGTAGCCTTTTCAGATTGACTTCTTTCACTTAGTCATATGCATTTAAGGTTCCTACATGTCTTTTTGTGGGATGATAGCTCATTTCTTATAGTGCTAAATAATATTCCATTGTCTGTATGTATTACAGTTTATCCATTCACCTACTGAAGGACATCTTGGTTGCTTCCAAGTTTTGGCAATTTTGAATAAAGCCAAATAAACATCCGTTTACAGGTTTTTGTGTGGGCATAAGTTTTCAACTCCTTTTGGTAAATAGCCAAGGGACATGATTACTGGATTGTATGGTAAGAGTATGTTTAGTTTTGTAAGAAATCGCCAAATTGTCTTCCTAAGGGATTGTAGTATTTTGCATTTCCGCCAGCAATGAATAAGAGTTGCTCCACATCCTTAGTAGCATTTGATGTTGTCAGTGTTCTGGATTTGGGCCATTCTAATAGGTATGCAGTCATATTTCATTTTTGTTTTAATTTGCATTTCCCTGCTGACATATGATATTAAGCATCATTTTATATATATATTTTTGCCAACCGTATATCTTATTTGATGAGGTGTCTGTTCAGGTCTTTGATCCATATTTTGTTTGTTTGTTTGTTTGTTTTGTTTGTTTTTTGCGGTACGCGGGCCTCTCACTGCTGTGGCCTCTCCCATCGTGGAGCACAGGCTCCGGACGCACAGGCCCAGCGGCCATGGCTCACGGGCCCAGCCACTCCGCGGCATGTGGGATCCTCCCGGACCGGGGCACGAACCCGCGTCCCCTGCATCAGCAGGCGGACTCTCAACCACTGCGCCACCAGGGAAGCCCTGATCCATATTGTTTTGTCTGGTTGTTTTCTTGTTGTTGAGTTGTAAGAGTTCTTTGTATATTTTGGATAACAGTCCTTTATCAGGTATGTCTTTTTGCAAATATTTTCTCCCAGTCTGTGCCTTATCGTTTCATTCTCTTGACAGTGTCTTTTGCAGAGCAGATAATTTTAAATTTAATGAAGTCCAAGGTATCAATTCTTTCAATGACGGATTATGCATTTGGTGTTATACGTTAAAAGTTATTGCCAAACCCAAGGTCATCTAGATTTTCTCCTGTGTTCTAGGAGTTTTATAGTTTTGCTTTTCACGTTTATTTTTATCTAAGTCAGGTAGTATCGGTCCTTCAGCGTTGTTTTTATTTATTTTTTTTTGCGGTACACGGGCCTCTCACTGTTGTGGCCTTTCCCGTTGCGGAGCGCAGGCTCAGGGGCCATGGCTCAAGGGCCCAGCCCCTCCGCGGCATGTGGGATCCTCCCGGACCGGGGCACAAACCCACGTAACCTGCATCAGCAGGCAGACTCTCAACACTTCGCCACCAGGGAAGCCCTGTTGTTGTTGTTGTTTTTTTAATAAATTTTATTTATTTATTCTTGGCTGTGTTGGGTCTTCTTTGCTGCGTGCGGGCTTTCTCCAGTTGTGGCGAGTGGGGGCTACTCATCCTTGTAGTGTGCAGGCTTCTCATTGCGGTGGCTTCTCTTGTTGCAGAGCATAGGCTCTAGGCATGCGGGCATCAGTAGTTGTGGCTCACGGGCTCCAGGGTCCTGGCCCTCCCGGACCAGGGCTCAAACCCATGTCCCCTGCATTGGCAGGTGGATTCTTAACCAGTGCACCACCAGGGAAGTCCTTGTAGTAAGTTTTAAAATAAGGAAATGTGAAACCGCCACCAGGGAAGTCCCTCAACCTTGGTCTTTCTTCTTCCATACTGTGTTGACTATTTTGGGTCTTTTGCCTTTCCATATAATTTTAGAATCAGTTTGTTGATATCCACATAATAACTTACTGGGATTTAAATTGGGTTTAAATTGAATCTGTTGATATTAAGTTGGGAAGAACTGACAATATTGTGATTGTCAGTTCATGGATAAGAATATTGACAATGTTCTTATCCGTGAACATGGAATATATCTCCATTTGTTTAATTCCTTGATTACTTTCGTATGAGTTCTGTAGTTTTCTCATATAGATCTTGTATGTATGTTGTTAATTTCTTACCTGTTTCCTTGTTTTGGGGTGCTAATGTAAATGTTATTGCATTTTTAATTTCAAATTCCGCTTATTTATTGCTAATACATAAGAAAAGGATTTACTTTTATATATTGACCTTGTATCCCACAATTGCTGTAATTGCTTATTAGTTCCAATGGTGGTTTTGTTGATTCTTTCAGATTTTCTACATAGACAATCATGTCATCCTAATTATTTTTACATATGCATGTACTATTTTGAATCTCACTACTTCAGAAAATTAGTGATATGACTTTTATTTATTTTAATGTTTGTATGAAATCCCAGTTAAAATAATTTCAAGTACAAAATAATATGCTAATGGAACATAAATCCTTACAGAATCTTGTCAGATAATTCTGGAGATTTTTTTGTGGGGGTGGGGGATAAGGAAGGGATATGCTTTCACCTAAATGGTTTAGTTTTTCTTTAAGTATGGGGAAATGTACCTTTTTCTTTTCCTTTTCTTTATTTAATAAATTTCTTTTATTTATTTATTTTTGGCTGCATTGGGTCTTCATTGCTGCGTGTGGGCTTTCTCTAGTTGCAGCAAGCAGGGGCTTCTCTTCATTGTGGTGTGCTGGCTTCTCATTGCAGTGGCTTCTCTTGTTGTGGAGCACAGGCTCTAGGCACGCAGGCTTCAGTAGTTGTGGCACACAGGCTCAGTAGTTGTGGCTCGCGGACTCTAGAGTGCAGGCTTAGTAGTTGTGGCGCACGGGCTTTGTTGCTCCACGGCATGTGGGATCTTCCCAGACCAGGGCTCGAACCAGTGTCGCCTGCGTTGCTAGACGGATTCTTCACCACTGCACCACCAGGGAAGCCCCCCTTTTTCTTTTAATGTTAGTGTAATTCAGAGTCTGGATCCAAAAAATAGTATGGTCCATTTTCTTTACTTTAATATATTCTTATAAGATTTGGGAAAGAAAATGGGATAACTGTATTTTTTTTATGTTTACTTTTAGCCAAGTTTCAGTCCTTACTCTAAATGTTTTAATGCCTCAGAGCCAAGAAGGCACCTATTAACTTTTTTTAAAACTATAAATTTGGTTCATCTTTGATTTTGTTTGTTTTTTTCTTTATAGAAATTAAAAATTAAAAAAGGAAGATGAGAAAAGTCAGTTCAAATAATGACTTCTTTTTAATCCAAATTACAATTCTGCCACCTAGTGTTTGCATACGGATTTTTTAACAGTATTCTTTTTTCTTTTAAAAAACTGAGAATAATATTTTCCTTCATCCTTAGCTTACTAATTTAATATTCAGCTTAGTAAAAACTTTAAAAGGGGTATCCAGCTTTTTATGGAATTAGATTGTTAATATCTCAAATTTTAAAGCTCATAAATTGTTGAAAAATTCATTGTGTAGTTAACCCTTGAACAACATGGGTTTGAAGTGTGCAGATCCACTTACAAGTGGATTTTTTTCAATAAACAAGTACTGCAGTACTACGTGAACCGTGGTTGGTTGAATCTATGAATTTAGGGATTTTCTACTGCTTGGGGGTTGGTGCCTCTAACCCCTGTGTTCAAGGTCTGCCCGTGATGTTCACACAGTTTTGTTCTGTAATGAGTAATCTTACTTTCTTAGAGTCGAGGTGGAAAGAAGTTTCTTGCTGTACTGAAAGAAATCTTGGACAGGGATCCGTTGTCTCAACTGTGTGAGAATGAAATGGATCTTATTTGGACTTTGCGACAAGACTGCAGAGAGAATTTCCCACAGTCATTGCCAAAATTACTGCTGTCAATCAAGTGGAATAAACTTGAGGATGTTGCTCAGGTAACAAAAGATCATTTCTGTAACTCCATTCAGCAGTATATGTTACTTTGTTGATTTCATGTAAATTGTCCTTTCCTACATAGGTATGTTTCCAAAGGTTGGGTAATTTTCTGCAGGAGAAATTTTGAGGTTTTCAACTCTTACATATTCTGGTCTAAATGGTAAACCAGAAAGTTTTAAGATTTCAAAATCCCAGATTCTGGGTAGGTTTTCTATATCTTTTACTAAAGATAGTTAAGACTTAGGTCTTGGTGTAATCATCTGTAATTACTACCAGCATGTGGTAGGTTCTCGGCTACTTCTAACAGTTTCATCAATGAACTCCAAGGTTTTAATCTTAAGACCCTTTGCAGTGAGTGTCCTAAAATGAATATGTATTGTTTTGAAAATTACCTCTATTTGTAAAAGTTAACATTTTAGATCATAAGCCATTCAGATCAGTTTTACTGTTTATTTAAAGTTGGTCAGTGTTGATGAATATTTGTCTTTAAGCAGAAAAGCAAAAGGGGAAAAAATGTTTGATCCAAAAAAGTCACCAAATTTTAGCTACTTGATTTAATTTTCAAGACTATGTGAAAAAGCACTGGCATTATTAAATTCACTTGGTTATCAGTGCTCTACAGAAAGATTCTTGAAATTATTTCTTAATCAGAATGAATACATGTGGCATATTAAAATAACGATATTCACCTTCCTTGAATTCAACTGATCTTTTAAAAATTTTTCTTGTCTTATTAAATCTATAATGACTTTAAAAATTTAGTCAAGAAATGTATATTTCTTTTAATCAGGTATATTTTTTTTAATCTTTGATTTTATTGTTTTACTTCGGAAATTAAATTTAGAAAGTATTTCATTTGAATTTATTTCTAGGGTCTAACAATCTTTTTGGAATCATGTTACAAAATTATATGATGTGCCTTGTTTAAACTGGTTACACAGACCACATGAAAATTACTCTGAAAAGGAACTATTTTTGTCAGCTAGATAGATTTTAATTGTTCTGACACAGTTGTCTTCTAACCATTTATTTATTTAAATTCAAGGCTAGTTTTCTATGAACCCCCCCTAATGGTTGAATATAAGCATTTTTTAACTGGCACATTTGCCTACTTCTCAATGAATAGCATTCATTTCTAAGTGCCTATCCAAGAAATGCATCATATTATTATTTTACATATAATTAGAATAGAAAAACATTTCTTGCTCTAAAGATATCTGAGAGGGAGGTTTTGTATGTCAACTGTCAGAAAATGGAATGAGACAATTCAGGCTTAATATTTCTTTATTCGAACCCCAGGGGCAGAAATTTTTACACTGAGGAGTTTAGTTT
This sequence comes from Phocoena phocoena, assembly GCF_963924675.1. Classification (NCBI taxonomy): domain Eukaryota; kingdom Metazoa; phylum Chordata; class Mammalia; order Artiodactyla; family Phocoenidae; genus Phocoena; species Phocoena phocoena. The sequence goes on along the minus strand of NC_089222.1, from coordinate 21,297,492 downwards.
AGTATACTTGTCTCATTTCCATGAGTAAATCTAAAGCATTGTTTTCAGATATAACTTACCTTCCTCCATTGTGGTAGAAGAAAGTCTGTAGTATAACTTAATATTCTTATAGAAAAACCTAAATGTGTGTAAGGAAGTATAGGAAGGCATGAATTTCATGATCCTAATCCCCCCTTTTAGTAGTCTAGAAAAGAAAATCAACGGAATAAAAAGTAATGTGTTTTGGCTTCTCCCCCAGCCCTATCCCATTGCCAGTTACACTGAGCTGGTATAAGAGAATATAAACTGTATTTTCAATGAATTGACTACCTAAGAGAAGTGGAGAGTCAGAACCTGGTGCACATATTCTGCAGGCATATGCCACGGGTGAAAATTCTATAGAAGGGTAGCCTCCCATTAATCCACAGGAAAACATTCTGTTGGCATACTGCAGAAGGGGTTTCAATAGTCTCTTGCAGCAGACAGGTAATTAATTAGTCAGCACTGCTTTCACTATTTATATGGCTGAGTCAGATTTCCCTTCCCTGTTTGCTTCCATAGCTTTCTCCAAACTGAAGCGATGAGTTTTGGTAATTTATTTAATTTTATGTTTATATTATTGATTTAATAATTTAATAATCTTAGCAAAAGTTATAACTTTTCAATAGTAGGGCTGTTTTTAACCTATACCATAGTTGAACCTTTGGTATTACATAACATTATCTATCCTTTACAGTATTGTTTTTGTGGAGCAGTGTATATTCCACGTGTTAACTGGGGATGCTAGGAGGTTTTTTTTAGCTATCATTTCAGACCCTCAAGAAACAGTCCCCTTTATCCATAAGGAGGACGACTAGTCCATTAGGGCCTTGGGGAAAGTGGGCAGGGAGCCCCATCAGTGATAAAACGTGGGGTGATGTATCATATCTTTAAAGCAGTATTGCTCAAACTTTTGTTCAATTATTACACTCCTTAGGACCCTTTTTACATATTTTCCCCAATAGCCCCATCCCCATGGGATTTTGATACCACAGATAAGTGTATGTCTGCCTATGTAGTGTATGCATATATGTACTTTGTATATTAAAAGAGCAAGTATAAGACAATCTTCTTATTCAGTACAAGTTTAAGAATAATTGAACCAAAATTTAAGGTAAAGGTTAAAATGTAAAAACTAACATTTTGTTGTATTTGTTGAATAACTGATGTAATTCATTATGTAAATTGTAATGTATCACATTTCATATCCATGTTAGTAATTTATGTAAATATATATTAAAAAGGCAATGCAGTCAACTTTTAAAAATTACTCAAAAGGGTTATTTTTTCTGCTAATGTAAAATAATTGAAAATTAATTTTTTAAAAATTATATCATTAGAGAACTTAACTTTTAAATTTGCTTCCTATGAGAAGATACCTTTTAACTTAGCTGCTAGATACTCATTTAGATATTGACTTTTTTGAGCACTTGACAAGTTAATGAGAGGTTGAATAATTTGGAGAATTAAAATAATAAAATATAAATTATTTTAATGTAATTTTCAAAGCCCAAGTCTCTCACAGATGCTCAAGTGACAAACGACAAGGCAGGCAGCAGGTACTGCAAGCCATCTCTTGCAACATGACTTTGAGATTGAGCAGGCAACTGAGAGAAAAGCCTCCTACCATTGCCATCTATTTGCCATATTCTTGTAGCTCTCATCTTGCATACATTTTGTGTTTCTTCCTTGGACTTGATGTCAGTGCTACATAAGTGATACCCAAGAAAACCCAACAGTATAAATCAGATATTAGGGAATAAGATTTTGTCCGATAAGGTTGAGCTTTGGAGGGCCACAAATCATAATTATCAAAAAATGTTTTGCTTTCCTCCATAACCACTTTTCTTCCCACTTACCATCCCTGATAAGAATGTAAGCTATAAACATATCAAAACCATGAGGAGGAAGGGACTCTTTCCAAAATCGACCCTTAAAAAAAAAATCAACCCTGATGAGTCTCACTGTGTTCTGATGGGAGGCAGGTAAGAATCCTTTCTAGAGATTTGGGTTTTCTGGAACTAGGGTTTCCCAAGATGTGGCCGTGTCCACCTGAACCCACCCTTCACCAGTACTCCCAGCTCATTCCCCCATGGGACTCTTTTTTATCCTATATCTAGGTCATTTCTAAGCGGCATCTGTAAATGGGAAAGTGGCTGTATTTATCTTGTGTATATAAAATAACTAGGTACTGTGATTTAATGTATTTAAACATGTTATAGTCAATAAAGTTTTGTAAAGTGATACTCTTAAAAATATTAAGAACTAAAAGTAAACTTCCTCAAGATAATTTTATGTTGTTATAATGCACTTTTTTATATGTAAATTGCCTTTCATTAGTTTGAGCCTTGCAGCTTATATTTATACTTTGAATTTGACCTTTAAGTATTTCTTGATTATTTCCCTCTGCTGTTTCCCCTCTCCCCTTTCTCTCACCTTCCCCCCTACCTTCTGCCCCCATCTTTTTTTCCTTTAAAAATTATTTAATGATTGTAGAATTCATATATTCAGTGTATCATTCTACCTCCAGGTAAGTACATAATAGCTTTTTCACTTGCTTACCGATAGAATCTTTCAACAGAGAATCTTTCAACAGAGACAATCTTTATTAATCTGTATTAACAATAGTGGATTTTTGAGGCCTTAGTTAACTGCAAGTATGCTTCTCCTTTCTTTTGACCCATCTCTGCTCCTGTGTACCAAGGAAAAATAGATTACTTTTCTCTGCTATAATTTCTGAACCACTTTCAATTTTTAAACAGCTTCAGGCACTACTTCAGATTTGGCCTAAACTGCCCCCCCGGGAGGCCCTGGAGCTTCTAGATTTCAACTATCCAGATCAGTACGTGCGAGAATATGCTGTGGGCTGTCTGCAACAGATGAGGTATCTCCTGCAGGAGGCTTTTTTGGGTCAAGGAATAACTTGTGGGTGGGAAGAGAAGTTGATGTCTGCTTGAATGTCTTGTAAGAAAGGAAAAGGATAGGCATGACCGAGTTCAAAGCATCTGTTCCCTCCTTCCTCCCACTCTCTCCCACAGTCTCTCCTGTTTTCTCCCCCCACCCCGCCCTATCTCCTCCGATCCTCCCCGACTCTCGCGCTCTCTCTCTCTCTGTTTTTTTTTTTTTTTTGGCATGGCTGCCTGGCATGCAGGATCTTAGTTCCTGACCAGGGATCGAACCTGCGCCCTCTGCAGTGGAAGCGTGGAGTCTTAACCACTGGGCCACCAGGGAAGTCCCCACTCTATATGATAAAACAAAAAAGCAAGCAAAAACTGCATCGGGTGGTCCCCAAGAACACCCTCAGGTTCCATGACTTACTAGGAGGACTCATAGGACTCAGCATATAGTCACTCTTGGCTAAGATTTATTACAGAAAAAGTATACAGAGCAGAACTGGCAAAGGAAAAAAATTCATGGGGCAAAGTCTGGAGGAAACCAGGGAGATGCTTCTAAGAGTTCTTTCCCAGTGGAATCACACTGAATACACTTAATTCCCCCAGCAACAAGTTGTGACAGCACACCTGAATACTTGGTGGCCAGGGTTTTTTTTTGCGGGGAGGGCAGTGCTAGTCACATGAGCACCCTCTGCCTAGTATATTCCCAAATTCTAGACTCCCGGAACAAAAATGCTTGTTGAGCATAAAACATACTGTTTGCAAAAACAGTTTGGCATAGTAAGCCACTCTTATCTGTTAAGGTGGTGGGAAGCCTTCCGAAATCTACATTCCCAGATGCCAGTCAAGGGCTAACCTTGTAAGCATGCTTTATCAAAGGATAGCAGTCAGGCTTGCTCCTCTGTTAACTCCTTTCTGTCCACTACCCACAATTAAGAAATGTTAATATTTTTTCTTTTTTTAAATGTTAATATTTTTGACTTTTTTTAAGTTTGTATTTTATTTATTTTTTTAAACTTAAAAAAAATTTTTTTTTTATTCTTTGGCTGCCTTGGGTCTTCGTTGCTGCATGCAGGCTTTCTCTAGTTGCAGCAAGTGGGGGCTACTCTTCCCTGCGGTGCGCGGGCTTCTCATTACGGTGGCTTCTCTTGTTGCAGAGAACGGGCTCTAGGCACGCAGGCTTCAGTAGTTGTGGCATGCAGGCTCAGTAGCTGTGGCTCGCGGGCTCTAGAGCACAGGCTCAGTAGTTGTTGCCCACGGGTTTAGTTGCTCCGCGGCATGTGCGATCTTCCCGGACCAGGGCTCAAACCTATGTCCCCCACATTGGCAGACAGATTCTTAACCACTGTGCCACCAGGGAAGCCCTAAGTTTGTATTTTAAAGCAATTAACGTTACAGCTAAAGTCCTCATAGTTTCCTTACTCAATCCTGATTATTTTCACTTCCCAGAGGCAACTGTTATCACGAATTTGGTGTATATCCTTCTATACCATAATTTTCTGTTTTTACCACATTTATATATCTATAAAATACAGATATGGGATAATATTGTACATTTAAAAATCACACAACTGTGTCTTGCCATATATATTGTTTTACATAGTTTTTTTCCTTTATTCAACATTAGGTTTTTGAGGTCAGTCTCTCCTGTTACATATAAATGTAGTTTATTCCTTTCACTACTGTGTAATATTCTTTCATAGAGATGTGTCGTATTTACTCCATACATTTCTCTATTGAGGAACATTTTAAATTTTCTCAAAATTTCCCTCTTAACAAACAATGCTACAGTGAACATGCTTGTACAATCTCTTTAGCGTAGTACATGTGTGAGAATCTATGGGATTTCTTGGATGAAATGTCATTATTGAGACAGTCTCAGACAATGGGCATTTTCAGGTTTATCCATTTTCTTACTAGCCTCAAAATGAGGGCTTATACCATATGGTCATTTGAAAAACAAAAGTTCTCAGAAAATTATGGATACTGTGATACATTTTTTTTCCTTTTCTTCTTTTTAAAATAAATCATTTATGTTTTAAATTGTGTGCTCTCCAAAACAAATTATACAAACTCTTTAACAGTGGTTATTTTGGGGGAGTGAAATAAGAAGTGTAAGGAAGAGGAAGCCTCTTCTTTTCTATACTTCTATCTTTTACACTACTTATAGATTTTATAGTGGGCATGGATTCTACAATAAACTTAAGATGGTCTTATAGATAGTTTTAAAAAATGAGGCTCCCAGTTGTTCCTCAGTCTCTCTGTTTGCATTGGAGATCTGAAGGGGAGGGGCTACCTGGCCCCCCTTGGACTGAGCTAAGTGTTTTTCTTAAATATATTGATCCCTAGGAGGAGATTGCTGTGATCCCCATGTTCCATATAGGTAATTCTAATGTGTCTTCCTATGTTAAATTTTCTGGTATGAGGTTTTTTTCTGGTGTATAGTATCCTAGGTTTCAGTCCCAGGTCAGTCTCCTAGGTTTCATTCCCAGGTCTGCTTTAGACTACTGCTTAACCATTTATTGTCCAAGACTATAGTCACCAAGTAGAGGACTTGGGATACATATCTTACCTGACTACTGGAATTGCCTTTGATGGGAGTGTGTTTACATGTGAATGGTTTGGAGATGGATACAAAATAGAGAGCCCGAACATTAATTAATTTAGCTCATTTAATTACAATATTATGTCAATTCAATGAATCCATTCCCACTTACAAATACACTGTTTATCCTTCAAACTATTTGAAGATTTTAATTGTTCATTCATTTTCTAGGAGCAAAAATTATTTAATCCCAATGATATGAAAGGAAAATAAGTTGAAGTACTGATGGAATTTGTATTTTAAAAAGCTGGTTGGTTGACTGAGCACGTAACTTTTTCAGCATGAACAGAAAATTATTACCTAATTTTATTATAACTCTCGGCTGATTATAAATACAATCATCAGTTGTATAAACCTAGTTAACTTAATAAAAATGCCCCATATATCTGTTCTTTGCTCCTTTTCACTCTTCTGCCCATCAGAAATTCTCAGCTTTTCTTATGTTATTGTAACAGTGAAACAGTGAATGTAAGTGTGCCCCAAGCTTGACCCAAAAGAACCATTGTGTTTCAGTAAGTTAGTATTTGATAAGTTTGATAGGAATGGGTCTTTTTCCAGCACCGATTGTTGAGTGACTTACTGTGTTTTGTTTTTTTCAGTGATGAAGAACTCTCTCAATATCTTTTACAGTTGGTGCAAGTTTTAAAATATGAGCCTTTTCTTGATTGTGCCCTCTCTAGATTCCTACTAGAAAGAGCACTTGCTAATCGGAGGATAGGGCAGTTTTTATTTTGGCACCTTAGGTAAGTCTTTTATATTTCAAATCAAATCCACCACGTGCTTTTGTAAATATTAACCAGCATAATACAGGGCATGTAGTAAAGCAGTCTAGCTGCTTTAGTTGTTTCTGAGTCATCCATAACATTTATGCTTTCTTGGTATCTACTCCTATTTCTTGATACCCAGACTCTCAATTTTCGTGATTTGGCAGAGTAACTGAGATAAGTGTCCCTTTATGCCTCGTTGATTTATAACTGAAATTAATAATTTTTATTATGATAATTATTATAATTAATAATTATTATAATGTATTGCTATTTTCCAGTAAAGTTTACTTATTGTGTTAATATTTTTGGACTAAAAACGTACTTATTGGGTAGTGGTATCATCATTGCTACTATTGCATAAATAAAGATTTTAAAGTTTTCCTATAACAACAGCAACTTTATTTTTAACTTCTTTATTAACTAGGTCATTTTCAGAAATACATGAATCTTATTAAACCAAGTTTATATAGGAGTAAAATAGGGAAAGAGAACTAAAATTCTTTTGTTGCCTAGGAAGGTTGTCAATTCCTCATTTCTCACTCTATACTTGGACATTTGTGATTTTTTTCCATCTGGACTTCAGAGTACTGAAGCTAATCATTAACAGAAAAAAATAACTTTTCTCCTTTTTGGCTAAGCTTCTTAAGGAAAATAAGCTGTATAGTATTTTGATGTTAATTTTAGGAGTTATATTTCTGAATCTTGATTTCTTTATTATCCATAGTTTTTCCTTTCTTATTTTTAACTTGTCTTCTTTTCTCATCCATTTCAATCTTCTTATTTTTAAATCCCTCAAGGAATAACAAAATAAGGTATTCCTTCCTTTTTCAAATGTGTACACCATTCTTTAAGTGAAAAAAAAATCACATAGAAGCTAATTGAGGAATTAGTCAATTGTGTGATCTGAGTCAGATCTGTGTTTCATCTGAGTTGTCTGTAAATTGGTAGTATTACCATTTCACTCCAAAAAAACAAATAAGATGTGATAACTTTGGATTTCTTGGAGTAAACAATTAACTAATGATAAAATCACATATCTTTTTGAACTGTAGTGTTTAAAGAATTAAAAGTTGAGCATCCCGTCTGTGATTGTGTACAAGATGATGTGTTCTCCCTTTCTTTGATTAGCATAATAAGTTAATTTCATAATAGAATAAAGAAGTCAGTATTTTTATTTGGTGACCTGAAGTGTTTGATAAATCTTCATAATATTAACTTTCTGCAGGTCAGAAGTGCACATTCCTGCTGTTTCAGTACAATTTGGTGTCATCCTTGAAGCATACTGCCGGGGAAGCGTAGGTCACATGAAAGCGCTTTCCAAGCAGGTATCAGCTTATTTTAATCTTCATGTTCACTTTGTCACATGGTATTTGATAAATTGTGTCATATGCTAGTTCTCCTATCATAGTATTTCATAGAAGTTTCAATAACTGAACCCAGTTAATACATTTTTTAATCAAAATGTAAGCCAAGAAATGAAGTTTCAACAAGTCAGCAGAATATTATTAATTGAATGCTATCTGAAAAATTAGAATTCCTTGTAGTATTAACACCATGCCTTAAATTTTAGTAGGAAATACCTATTTAGACGTGCTTAACAATGGATTTGATGGTAACAAAGATTATGAAATCTTTAGACGCTGTTTTTCCATACCCCTGAGTTACTCTTTCCAGTTAGTATAGTATTTATGATTCATACACTCTGCCATTTGTTTTAAGCTGAGATATTTTGACACCTAAGTTTTGTAGGTGTTACAGCTTCTAGAATTCAGAATCCTCAAGCTGCTTTTTCTTTTTTTTTTTTTAAACATTTATTTATTTATTTTTGGCTGTGTTGGTTCTTGGTTGCTGCACACGGATTTTCTCTAGTTGCGGTGAGTGGGGCTACTCTTTGTTGCGGTGCTCAGGCTTCCCATTGTGGTGGCTTCTCTTGTTGTGGAGCACGGGCCCTAGGCACGCGGGCTTCAGTAGTTGTGGCTCACGGGCTCTAGAGCGCAGGCTCAGTAGTTGTGGCGGCCAGACTTAGTTGCTGCTCCGCGGCATGTGGGATCTTCCCCGACCAGGGCTCGAACCGGTGTCCCCTGCATTGGCAGGCGGATTCTTAATGACTGCACCACCAGGGAAGTCCCTGCTTTTTCAAACTATATATACATGCCTGAAATTGTGATGCTCTCCCACATTCCCTCATTTTCTTCCTAGGCCTTCATTTTCTAATCATTTCAGGTGATGAGTTATTAGTGATACTAATAGGTCAGATATTAAATGCTTACTGTATGCCAGGAAGTATACTAAGTGTTTAAAGTATGCTATTTTACTCTCCTAATAATGTGCCACAGTATTTACTGTTACTGTCTGGACTTGACAAGGTGAAAAAACAATCTCTCCAAGAGATTAAGTAACTTGCCTAAAAACCCACAACTATTAAGTAAAAGAGTAAGTTTCAGACTTAGCTCTCTGTCCAACTATAAAGCTAAATCTCTTTTTATTATACCGGGAGTTTTCAAACCTTTTAAGCAAAACCTCTCTTTTTAAAATCAAAACTCAAAGATAGACCCATTTTACAAAATAGACAACAATGTCATTTTATCAGTATAAATGTATTTTTGAAGCTAAAATAAAACATAAGCCATTAAACAGAATCATGATGCTGTTTTATTGAACACAGAATTTCATCAGGCGTTATTGTTGACAGTTGTCTCAGTATCCAGTTATTTGTGTATTTTATTTTGGAGATAATCCTGACTTATACCTCTAAGTAATTACAAATAGTAATGGTTTTTAAAGAGCTTTCTTGCAAATGAGAAACATAACCTTGGCCCAAGCTTGATTTGTTGCTGTCTTCTTGGTCCCCTGAAGGATGAGATGAGAGCATTTCTGCCGTCAGGTAAAGCAGCCCTGTATTAGCTTCTTCATGCTGGAATCCTTCATTGACAGATAGCAACGATATGCTCTTGTTCTCTAGCAATAGTTTTTCCTAAATTGAATATTATCTAACATAACTCAAGAAGATTTTAAAAAATGGTTTAATATATATTTACTCAGAACCTGCTACATGCTAGGGTTTGTATTGCTGTTGGTGATGTGAAGTCATATTAGCTATGTTGCTGTCATCAAGGATTTTATATTCCACAGAGTAGGTACACAAATTAGTGATATTATGATGGCAGTGTTATTAATGGGAGTATTATGTATGGTAGCAGAAAAAAGAGGCACATATTCTAGCTTAGGGCATTAGGCAAGAGGTCACAGTGCAGGTGACACTTGTGGGTTTTGATGATCTGGTTAGCTAGTTGGAGAGTGTGGTAGTCAGTACTCTACAGAGAGACAATTGTGTTTGTGTCTATATAGAGAAAGAGTGAAGGGGGCAGGTGGGTGAGATTGAGACTTATTATAAAGAATTGGCTCATGTGATTATGGAGGCCAAGAAGTCCCAAGATCTGCAGTCAAGCAAGCTGGAAATCCAGGAGAGCTGGTGTAGTTCCAGCCTTGAGTCTGAAGGCCTGAGAACCTGGAGAGCCAACAGTATATGAGTACCAGTCTGAAAGCAGACAGACTTGACACCCAAGAAGAGCCATTGTTTCAGTTCAAGTCTGAAGGCAGGAAAAGAACAATGTCCCAGCTCTAGGCAGTCAGGCAGGTGGAATTCCTTCTTTCTTGCAGGAGGGCCTGCCTTTTGTTCTATTCACATGTTTGGATGAGGCCCACCCACATAAGGGAGGGCAATCAGTTATATTCAGTCTACCTATTCAAATATTAATCTCATCCAGAAACACCTAGAATAATGTTGGTCCAAATATCTGAACACTCTGTGGCCCAGTCAAGTTGATATGTAAAATTAGCCATCACAGGTCAACTTGGCATCCATATGTAGCTCCTTAAACCCTTACTTAATCTCTAAATAAAGCCAATAACAAGGTCAAAATTCCACCTAACATGATACAACGAGGCTGAGTACCACCAATTACTCATTAACTTCTTTCTCAGAGGAGGAGATAATCTCCTTGAGTGGCGTTTGTTCTTCTCCTTAATTCCCTGTAAATTAAATAGTATGTTGTAAAATTAATAATACTTAAGTATTAAGATTTAAGTAATGATATAAAGTTAATGTATCTTATGTTACATGTTAAGGGAATAAGAGTGAGAAGGAAACAAAGATATTTGTTATATATGTGTGTATATATGTGTGCATACACCCATATTCATAACAAAATAAGATATTCATGACAGTCCTCATTTCTGTAACTGATCACGTGGTTATATCTGGTATTTATCACTACCATCTTCTAACCCATCCTGTATTCCCTTTGTCTTCGGCAAGCACCTCAGTTGGTTGTGTTCTTTGCATGCTGGGATGACCTAAAGCTTCATTCTTGAAGAGTCTAGGCCATTAGTAGTCCTACCTGGATTGACTTGTAATTTCCCATTGATCTTAATCACTGGACATGGTAATACTAAGAGATCACCTATATTCTAGACATACTCTTCCCTAATTTCTGCTTTGCAGTCAGGATCAATCATTCTAGCCAGCACCATAATGTACTTCTTTGCCTGTTGATCCAGAAGCATGAGGAGCCCAAAATGGCTGGGCAGGAGTCTTACCATCCAGTTCAATGGAATCGTTGTGTCTCCCAGTAGAATCATTCTTCTCTCTGAAACTAAGACCTCTGTGCCAACAGATCTCAGGAACAGGAGGCAAAAATTTTGTTAGTGGGTCATTAGGGGTAATAGTGAGAGGGTACTACTTCCATTTTCACACCTTCATGGACCTGTGAATCCTGGCTATTGGAGAAACAGCATCATATATTGGATGCTGATTCAGAGCATATACAGCCTTCTACAGAACCTTGCCCCAGCCCTGCAAGGTATTCACATCTAGCCAGCACTGTAATTGTCTTCAAAAGGCCATTCCACTGTTTTATCAAGGCAGCTACTTCTAAATGGTAGGGAACATGGTAAGACTAGTGAATTCTATGAGCATGAGCCCATTGCTGTACTTTATTTGCTGTGAAATGAGTTCCTTGTTCAGAAGCAATGCTATGTGGAATGCCATGATGGTGGCTAAGGTGTTTTATAAGTCCATGGATGGTAGTTTTGGCAGAAACATTGTAGGCAAATTCATATCCAGAGTGTTTGTTCCAGTAAGAAGAAGACACTGCCCTTTCCAGAAGGGAAGCAGTCCCATGTTATCAACCTGTCGTTCCATAGCTGGCTGATCACCCCCAGGAAATGGTGCCATATTGCACGCTCAGTGTTGATCTCTGGTGCTGGCACATCAGGCACTCAGCAGTGGCCGTAGCAGGTGGGCTTTGGTGAGTGGAGGTTCATGTTGCTGAGCACATACATAACCTCCATCCCTGCCACTGTTCTCCATTGGATGGTGACCGGGTTGGCTGAGGAAAGGCTGGCTGGTATACATGGAATGGGTCATCCTATCCACTTAATTATAAAAATCTTCCAAGGTTAAACTTTGGTGAGCATACAGTGGGACAAAAATATCTTTTATTTTTTTGCCCATTCAGAGAGGTCTATCACATACCTCTTCCTTAAATTTCCTTGTCACTAGTTTTCCAATCATGTTCCTTCTAAGTCTCTGACCATCAGCTAAGTGTTGGTCACAGCTCGTGAATTGGTATATAATTGCACATATGGCCATTTCTCCTTCCAAGCAAAGTGAACAACCAGGTGCACTTTCTGAAGTTCTTCACACTGGGAGTATTTCCCTTCACCACTGTCCTTCAGGAATGTTCCAGAAGGGGGCTCTAGTACCACAGTTGTCCACTTTTGTATGGTGCCTACCTATTGTAATCCAATAATCTGTAAACCATGGTTAAGTCTTCTCTTCCTGTGTCAGCTGATCATAAGGAACTCCCCATGAGGCCATGCTACAGGATAGGAATAGAGAAGGTAGTATAACAGGAGTGAGAAACCACGGACATTTGGGCCACTTCTTCATGTCACTTGTGCCTTCAGGACCCGATTGGGCCCAGTTTCGTATATAACCACGTTCACTTGATGATGGAGTGCCACTGTGCTTGCCCATCTTTATGTGTGGTGGGTCAGATAACACCTGGTTCATGACAGGCAGCTCAGGTTGCATGGTTACTTCATGGCCAGTGGCTAAGCGTTGTCTCTACTAAAACCCAGAAGCAAGCTAAGAGCTAGTTCTCAAAAGGAGAGTAGTTATCAGTAGGGCATGGTAGATTTTGTTTTTCCCCCAAATCCTAAGGACCTGTGCTGTGATTCACCTATAGGAGCCTGCCAAAGGCTCCAAATAGCATCCCTATATGTCACTGACAGATCTAGCACCATTAGATCTGCTGGATCATGTGGCCACAACTTGTATGGCAGTTTGGGCCTGCTGCAGAGCATTCTCTTGTTCTGGGCCTCACTCAAAACCAGCACCTCGGGCTTCCCTGGTGGCGCAGTGGTTGAGAGTCCGCCTGCCGATGCAGGGGACACAGGTTCATGCCCAGGTCCGGGAAGATCCCACATTGCTGTGGAGCGGCTAGGCCCATGAGCAATGGCCGCTGAGCCTGCGCGTCTGGAGCCTGTGCTCCGCAATGGGAGAGGCCACAACAGTGAGAGGCCCACATACCGCAAAAAAAAAAAAAAAAAAACCAAAAAAAACAAACCGGCACCTTTTGAGGTGCTGGGTCACTCAGTAAACAGGCCAGAGTGCATGAGGAATATGTTGCCTCCAAAATCCAAAGAGGCCCACTAGGTGTTGTGCCTTATTTTTGGTTGTAAGCAAATAAATTATTCTTCACCTTAGAAGGGATATCTTGACATGCTCCATACCACTTTAACCCTAGAAGATGCACTGAGATTGAAGGCCTCACATTTTTGTCGGATTTATTTCCCACCTTCTAACATACAAATTTCTTTAAGTCTAGAGTAGTTGCTACATGTTACTTACTAGGTTCAGTCAGCATAATGTTATCACTGTAATGGATCAGCATGATATCTTATTGAAAGGAAAGTCGATTAAGGTTCCAGCAAGCTAAACTATTACATAGAGCTGGAGAATTGATGTACCCCTGAGTCAGGACAATGAAAGTGTATTGTTGGCCTTGCTAACTTAAGCAAATTACTTATGGGGGTCCATATTGACACATATGGAGAAAAAAAGCACTTGTCAGATCAGTTGTTGCATACCACGTATCAGGGGGTGTGTTTATGCAGTGAAACTACATCTGGTATACCACCTGGTTAATGCTGTAACAATCCACTGTAATTCTCTAAGAGTCATCTATCTTTTGCACAGGCCAAATAGGCAAGATGAATGAGGATGTGATGGGAATCACCACCTTGCATCTTTCAAGTCCTTGATGATAATACTAATCTGTACAGTTGCTCCAGGAATGTTTTTACTGTTTTTTTGGGAAGAGACAGTTGTAATAACTTCCACCTGGCCTTTCCCATCGTAATAGCTCTCACTCCACGGGTCAGGGAAACAACATAGGGATTCTGCCAGCTCCTGAGGATATCTATTTCAGCTATGCATTCCAGAACTAGAGAAATAACCACAGGATGGGTTTGGGATCCACTGGGCCCACCGTGGAACAGATTTGTGCTAAAACTCCATTGTTAACTTGGCCTCCATAAGCCCCTACTTTGGTGGACCTCTGATGTTTTGGATCTCTTTGAATTAGTGTCAATTCAGAACCAGTGTCCAGAAGTCCCTGAAAGTTCTGATTATTTCCTTTCCCCCAGTGTGCAGTTGCTATGGTAAAAGGCCATGGGTCCCTCTGGGAAAGCCAGGGGAAAGTCAGTTTCAGTCTGGTTGATATAGGAGAGTTCACAGGCATCATTCAGCGTTGATGAAAGTATTGGGGGATTTATTAACTTTTTAGTGTGTCTAAGCCTATGAATACATGTAAGAGAAGTGAGGTGTTTATTATTGTCATGGTGTAAATGTAGACCATAAGCTGTATGTGACTGTAAGTATTACAGTATGTAAGCTGTAAGTATTAGCAGGGGAGTTTCATCTAGCTGATATAAACTGAAATCAGTATATTCAGTCCACCTAACTGAAATTTTCTGTAGTATTAAATATTCTCTCCCAGACTTTACTTTTCGGTACTACATTGTTTTTTCCTTGTGGCAAAGACTCCCCTACTTTTTACCTTTTCTAACTTCTCTATCTCATTTGAAGGCCATTTGTTTCACCACTCCTAACCTGCTGTTCATTCCTATGCCTCTGTGGTATCACACCCTAATTTTATATCAGCTCTCTGTAGTATTATAATTTCCAGTGCCACTACACCTTTTTTTTTTTTTGCAGTATGCAGGCCTCTCACTGTTGTGGCCTCTCCCGTTGCGGAGCACGGGCTCTGGACGCGCAGGCTCAGCGGCCATGGCTCACGGGCCCAGCCGCTCCACGGCATGTGGGATCCTCCTGGACCAGGGCACAAACCTGTGTCCGCTGCATCGGCAGGTGGACTCTCAACCACTGCACCACCAGGGAAGCCCCCACTACAGTTTTTTAACTCATTTGCATTGCCAGAGGAACTACCGTAGGTTTTCATAGATGATTTTAATATTTACGGTTTTTCAACAGAATACACATTTTTCTCAAGTGCTCATGGAACATTCTCCAGGATAGATCATATCTTGGGTCACAGATCAAGCCTTGGTAAATTTAAGAAAATTAAAATTGTATCAAGTATCTTTTCCAACCACAAAACTATGAGGCTAGGTGTCAATTACAGGAAGAAATCTGTAAAAAATACAAACACATGGAGGCTAAACAATACACTACTTAATAACGAAGTGATCACTGAAGAAATCAAAGAGGAAATCAAAAAATACCTAGAAACAAATGACAATGGAGACACGACGACCCAAAACCTATGGGATGCAGCAAAAGCAGTTCTAAGAGGGAAGTTTATAGCAATACAATCCTACCTTAAGAAACAGGAAGCATCTCAAATAAACAACTTAACCTTGCACCTAAATCAATTACAGAAAGAAGAACAAAAAAAACCCAAAGTTAGCAGAAGGAAGGAAATCATAAAGATCAGATCAGAAATAAATGAAAAAGAAATGAAGGAAACAATAGCAAAGATCAATAAAACTAAAAGCTGGTTCTTTGAGAAGATAAACAAAATTGATAAACCATTAGCCAGACTCATCAAGAAAAAAAGGGAGAAGACTAAAATCAATAGAATTAGAAATGAAAAGGGAGAAGTAACAACTGACACTACAGAAATACAAAAGGTCATGAGAGATTACTACAAGCAACTCTATGCCAGTAAAATGGACAACCTGGAAGAAATGGACAAATTCTTAGAAATGCACAACCTGCCAAGACTTAATCAGGAAGAAACAGAAAATATGAACAGACCAATCACAAGCACTGAAATGGAAACTGTGATTAAAAATCTTCCAACAAACAAAAGCCCAGGACCAGATAGCTTCACAGGTGAATTCTATCAAACATTTAGAGAAGAGCTAACACCCATCCTTCTCAAACTCTTCCAAAATATAGCAGAGGGAGGAACACTCCCAAACTCATTCTACAAGGCCACCATCACCTTGATACCAAAACCAGACAAGGATGTCACAAAGAAAGAAAAGTACAGGCCAATATCACTGATGAACATAGATGCAAAAATCCTCAACAAAATACTAGCAAACAGAATCCAACAACACATTAAAAGGATCATACACCATGATCAAGTGGAGTTCATCCCAGGAATGCAAGGATTCTTCAATATATGCAAATCAATCAATGTGATAAACCATATTAACAAAGCAAAGGAGAAAAACCATATGATCATCTCAATAGATGGAGAGAAAGCTTTTGACAGAATTCAACACCCATTTATGATAAAAACTCTGCAGAAAGTAGGCATAGAGGGAACTTTCCTCAACATAATAAAGGCCATATATGACAAACCCACAGCCAACATCGTCCTCAGTGGTGAAAAACAAAGCATTTCCTCTAAGATCAGGAACAAGACAAGGTTGCCCACTCTCACCACTCTTATTCAACATAGTTTTGGAAGTTTTAGCCACAGCAATCAGAGAAGAAGAGGAAATAAAAGGAATCCAAATCGGAAAAGAAGAAGTAAAGCTGTCACTGTTTGCAGATGACATGATACTATACATAGAGAATCCTAAAGATGCTACCAGAAAAATACTAGAGCTAATCAATGAATTTGGTAAAGTAGCAGGATATAAAATTAATGCACAGAAATCTCTGGCATTCCTATACACTTATGATGAAAAATCTGAAAGTGAAATCAAGAAAACACTCCCATTTACTACTGCAACAAAAAGAATAAAATATCTAGGAATAGACCTACCTAAGGAGACAAAAGACCTGTATGCAGAAAATTATAAGACACTGATGAAGGAAATTAAAGGTGATACAAATAGATGGAGAGATATACCATGTTCTTAGATTGGAAGAATCAACATTGTGAAAATGACTCTACTACCCAAAGCAATCTACCGATTCAATGCAATCCATATCAAAGTAGCACTAGCATTTTCCACAGAACTAGAACAAAAAAATTTCACAATTTGTATGGAAACAGAAAAGACCCCGAATAGCCAAAGCAATCTTGAGAACGAAAAACGGAGCTGGAGGAATCAGGCTCCCTGACTTCAGACTATACTACAAAGCTACAGTAATCAAGACAGTATGGTACTGGCACAAAAACAGAAACATAGATCAATGGAACAGGATAGAAAGCCCAGAGATAAACCCACGTACATATGGTCACCTTATCTTTGATAAAGGAGGCAGGAATGTACAGTGGAGAAAGGACAGCCTCTTCAATAAGTGGTGCTGGGAAAACTGGACAGGTACAGGGAAAAGTATGAGATTAGATCACTCCCTTACACCATACACAAAAATAAGCTCAAAATGGATTAAAGACCTAAATGTAAGGCCAGAAACTATCAAACTCTTAGAGGAAAACATAGGCAGAACACTCTATGACATAAATCACAGCAAGACCCTTTTTGACCCACCTCCTAGAGAAATGGAAATAAAAACAAAAATAAATGGGACCTAATGAAACTTCAAAGCTTTTGCACAGCAAAGGAAACCATAAAGCAGACCAAAAGACAACCCTCAGAATGGGAGAAAATATTTGCAAATGAAGCAACTGACAAAGGATTAATCTCCAAAATTTACAAGCAGCTCATGCAGCTCAATAACAAAAAAACAAACAACCCCATCCAAAAATGGGCAGAAGACCTAAATAGACATTTCTCCAAAGAAGATACACAGACTGCCAACAAACACATGAAAGAATGCTCAACATCATTAATCATTAGAGAAATGCAAATCAAAACTACACTGAGGTATCATCTCACACCAGTCAGAATGGCCATCATCAAAAAATCTAGAAACAATAAATGCTGGAGAGGGTGTGGAGAAAAGGGAGCACTCTTGCACTGTTGGTGGGAATGTAAATTGATACAGCCACTATGGCAAACAGTATGGAGGTTCCTTAAACAACTACAAATATAACTACTATATGACCCAGCAATCCCACTACTGGGCATATACCCTGAGAAAACCATGATTCAAAAAGAGTCATGTACCAAAATGTTCATTGCAGCTCTATTTACAATACCCAGGACATGGAAACAACCTAAGTGTCCATCATTGGATGAATGGATAAAGAAGATGTGGCACATGTATACAATGGAATATTACTCAGCCATAAAAAGAAATGAAATTGAGCTATTTGTAATGAGGTGGATGGACCTAGAGTCTGTCATACAGAGTGAAGTAAGTCAGAAAGAGAAAGACAAATACCGTATGCTAACACATATATATGGAATTTAAGAAAAAAAATGTCATGATGGACCTAGGGGTAAGACAGGAATAAAGACACAGACCTACTAGAGCATGGACTTGAGGATATGGGGAGGGGGAAGGGTAAGCTGTGACAAAGCGAGAGAGAGGCATGGACGTATATACACTACCAAACGTAAGGTAGATAGCTAGTGGGAATCAGCTGCATAGCACAGGGAGATCAGCTCGGTGCTTTGTGACCGCCTGGTGGGATGGGATAGGGAGGGTGGGAGGGAGGGAGACTCACGAGGGAAGAGATATGGGAACATATGTATATGTATAACTGATTCACTTTGTTTTAAAGCAGAAACTAACACACCATTGTAAAGCAATTATACTCCAATAAAGATGTAAAAAAATATTTACAGTTTTTTATTCATGTTAAAATAACTGCATCTGATCCCTCCTTTTTGGAAAGCCCTTTAATGATGGTAATAATAGCTAACATTTATTCACCGCTTATTGTGGGCCATTTATTCTTCACAAGAATATGAGATAGATACTATTAGTCCCGTTAATTTTATAGTCAGATACTATTAGTCCCCTTAATTTTATAGTCCTTTTAAAGATATCTCATACCTATCAATTTCTCTTGTGTTCATGCCTACCATCCTTGTCCAACCCACCATCCTTTCTTACCTGGATGTCTTCATTAACCTCCTAAATTGTGCCTCTTGTTTCCATTCTTCTGCACGCACGCATGTGTGCACACACACACACAGACACACACACACGTACCTTTATCCTCTACCCAGCAGATAAAATGATCTTTTTAAAATGTATTCCCTTTTTAAAATCCCTGCAGTAATATTCATTGCATAGAGAATAAAATCCAAATTTTAACAAAGTCTATTAAGACCCCACTTGATGAGGTCCCTACTTCTTTGGCCTCATTCATATGAGCAGACAACACTGGACGTTTTTTTGGTTCTCTGGGAACCTCAGTTTGACATTTATACCAGCAAACATATGACATATTGTGTCATATTATGTCATATGTCATATGACATATGACATATGATCACATTATTCTTACTCTTTTCTTGACTGATGAATAGCCAGGGGAAGATTGTACCCTTTATATGGGAGTTCTTGTTATCACTGTAAACCTATAGTGTGACAAGGTGTTGAAACACTTAAAGTATTTGACTTATGGCCATGTGGGTATTCCGAACGCTGTTCCAGGAAATGGATATCAACATAATTAGGGTTAGGCCCTGAAAATTCACAACTGTACAAACATGGAAGAAATTCAAATTTGAAATACTTTAAAAAGTTCTTGTTTGCATAGCCCATTTTTCAGCGAGTTCCCTTTTCACCAGTGTTTGTACAGCTCCTGAAATTGTTGAGAAATGGGGTGTCTGTGGTTTTGACAGATGGCTAACTTGGCAAGCTTCAGCAATCTCAATTTTATCACCAGGCTACATAGAACCTTCCCAGTTTCCTGTGAGCAAGCCCTCAGCCTGTCTGTAGAAACTGCATGCCGAATTCACCTCCCTACAGAGTCTTAGTGGTTTCCTTGCATAGAAGCAAAGTTCAAAAATGAAAATATGGTGTAAAATAAATCTCCTGTTCATCAAAATGCAAGCCATGGTGTTCATAATGTTTGTGCCTACATATTTTTTTTGCCTACATATTTTATATGCTTGTTATACACAATTCACATGTTGATATATGTATTCTGTTTTTATCATTTGTTGTTTCCAGTTTTAATGACATAATGATAAAATAAAATACTCCTTTTTATGTTTTATACCTGGCTGAGGCTGGGTCTTACAGAATTTGACATAATATTACATGGAAAGACCTTGAGTTACTAAACAATAAAGTTGACTTCTCTTTCCTTGTTTTTTTTTTTTTTTTTTTTTTTTTTGTGGTACGCGGGCCTCTCACTGTTGTGGCCTCTCCCGTTGAGGAGCACAGGCTCCGGACGCGCTGGCTCAGCGGCCATGGCTCACGGGCCCAGCCGCTCCACGGCATGTGGGATCTTCCCGGACCGGGGCACGAACCCCCGTCCCCTGCGTCGGCAGGTGGACTCTCAACCACTGCGCCACCAGGGAAGCCCTCCTTGTTTTTTTTTTAATAAATTTATTTATTATTTTTGGCTGTGTCGGGTGTTTGTTGCTGTGTGCGGGCTTTCTCTAGTTGCAGCGAGCTGGGACTACTCTTTGTTGCGGTGCGCGGGCTTCTCATTGCAGTGGCTTCTTGTTTCAGAGCACGGGCTCTAGGTGTGTGGGCTTCAGTAGTTGTGACTCTCAGGCTCTAGAGCACAGGCTCAGTAGTTGTGGCGCATGAGCTTAGTTGCTCCATGGCATGTGGGATCTTCCCAGACCAGGGCTCGAACCCGTGTCTCCTGCATTGGCAGGCAGATTCTTAACCACTGCACTACTAGGGAAGCCCAGTAAAGTTGACTTTTAAACACATGGTTTTATTTATTTATTTATTTATGGCTACACTAGGTCTTCGTTGCTGCATATGGGCTTTCTGTAGCTGTGGCGAGCGGGGGCTACTCTTTGTTGTAGTGCGCAGGCTTCTCATTGCGGTGGCTTCTCTTGTTGTGGAGCACGGGGCTCTAGGCGCGAGGGCTTCAGTAGTTGTGGCACACAGGCTCAGTAGTTGTGTCTTGCGGGCTCTAGAGCCCAGGCTCAGTAGTTGTGGCGCATGGGCTTAGTTGCTCCACGTCATGTGGGATCTTCCCGGACCAGGGCTCGAACCCGTTTCCCCTGCATTGGCAGGCGGATTCTTAACCACTGCGCCACCAGGGAAGTCCCAAACACATGGTTTTGATCCAGTTGGCCATTGTTGATTCCCCTTGTACTACTTGCATGATTTTTTTTTGCATAAGTTTTGATAGCCAGAGTTACCTCATTATAAAAACCAGTTAATTTAGACTTGAACAATAGCTACTGTTGTCTATATTCATATCTATTTTATTGCACAAAAATTTACTTTATACTCTTAGTGGAAAGAGAATATACTGAGAAGATGTTATAGAAGAGTGATGACAAAGGTAGTAAGGTTGAATGTCAACCCCAGGGTTACTTGTACATAGATTTTCCTTTCGTACTATGGAGTTGCCCAATTACAGTGGTTCAGATTAATTGTATTTCAAATTCTATTACTCAGTTAGTTGCAGAGTTCTGAGTAAGGTTTCATACTTATCTTCTTACCTATAATCTATGTCTCTTTACTTTTCTCTAATTTATAAGATTTTATTTAAGAAAAGGTTCAAGAACATTTGAAAAATGGTGCTTTAAGTAACAAGAGGTAACAATTAATTTTTTTCGTTGTATCTAATATTCTTGTCATAAAGCAAGCACTGTTTTTACGTTAGCTGGTTGTCCTGCCTGTGTATTGTGGGGAGGAGGGTGGTGAGGGAATGGTATTGATTAATATTATCACATGATATTATTTTTAACATAAATGAATTTTGGTGGTGGGGAAACTTATTTTTCAGGTTGAAGCACTCAATAAATTAAAAACTTTAAATAGTTTAATCAAACTGAATGCAATGAAGCTAAATAGAGCCAAAGGGAAAGAAGCAATGCACACTTGTTTAAAACAGAATGCTTATCGGGAAGCCCTCTCTGACCTGCAATCACCTCTGAACCCATGTGTTATCCTCTCAGAACTCTAGTAAGTGACCTTCTGTACTGTGCTTAGTGAATCTCCCATTAAATAGCAATGCAGAAGGGATTTCTGAGTGACTGCCTTAGGGGAGCAGTAGGGACAGCTGTTACCCTCAGTAAGTGGAATATAATTAAAAAAGGAAAATGTTAAAGTTCTCAAAAGTTATTCTTGTGTTAATAGGACATATGCCTTCTAGCTAAATTTACCTGTGGGATTAGTGAAAGTTAATGCAAGTTCATTTCCTTTCAATTGTATGTAACTAAATTTGCTTTCTATATTACTGGTTTCTAAGAGTTGAAAATCCTATGTAAGCAAAATGTTGGCAGCCATCATAGATTATTTACTAATTAAACTTTCCTATTTCAAAATGAGATTTTTGAATGAATTTAGAAAATTATTTCTCATTTTTACTTTTCCTACAAAAGTAATAATGGGAAAGTGATAATTATGTTCAGTATATCAGTATGCAAAATTGATCCCTCTTTAAGAAATCAAGAATGGAGTTACAATCCAGTGTTACATTCTGATTTTTATTGTTTATGTATAATAACATAAAGTTAAGGAAGAATAAGGGAAGGAAAGGAGGAATTTTAAATGTAGCCATGAGAAGGGCAAATCTGGGTTTTCAGTCCAGCTCACCTGGCGTCACTACATGCCAGCCAAGGCTAGCATTGCGGTTGCTTTTCTGCCAAGAGGAAATGTTCTCGTTCTGACTTCTGTATACCTGGAACAGGTGAGGGGTTTTCCCAAGCCTAGTATATCATGGCAACGTTACAGTCTTGCCGTATCTTTAAATTGAAGTGGGCTAATTTTCCCCTTTCTTCCTTTCAGTATTGAAAAGTGTAAATACATGGATTCCAAAATGAAGCCTTTGTGGCTGGTGTACAACAACAAGGTGTTTGGTGAGGATTCAGTTGGAGTGATTTTTAAAAATGGTGATGGTATGTACGGAGGTTTTTACAGTGCCAGATTCCTTAGTATTTTTCATTTGCTGTCCATTTGCTTTATCTGAAAGGTGATGTGTAAATGTATAACAAACAGATGGCAGCCAAGAGGTAGCTATCAGTGGTCATAAATTTGAATTTGGCATGTCATAAATCCCCTTTTTTTTTTTTTCGCTTTGGAGAATGATTTCTACAGCTTACTTACATACGTTGTTCTAACAAGCCTTCCTTTTTTCCTACAAAATACAAAGCTGTCTACTCCTTTGGTAAAAAGCTTCTGAAATGCAAGAGAATATTTTCAATAATATATTCATACATCCTGTTTCATAGTTTTGTGTTTTAATTAAAATATCTTACCCATACTTCATAAAGGAAATGCCTGTGAAGTAATCACACCAACCAGAAGGCAGTCATGACTGCTACCACTTGTTAGTTTTGTGATTTCAGGCAAATCACATAAAATTCATTGAGCTTCAGGATCTTCTTGTCCATGAGGATTATAGCATCTCTGTGTTGGGTTTATTAAATGGAATTAAGTGGGATAACATAAGTATATGTGTTTAGCATAGTATATGCTTACAACTTTTTTTTTTTTTTTTGAATATAGTTGCTTTATAGTGCTAGTTTCTGGTATACAGCAAAGTGAATCAGTTATACGTATACACATATCCATTCTTTTTTAGATTCTTTCCCAGTTAGGTCACCACACATCACTGAGTAGAGTTCCCTGTGGTATACAGTAGGTTCTCATTAGTTATCTGTTTTATACATAATAGTGTATATATGTCAATCCCAGTCTCCCAATTCATCCCACCCCACCTTCCCCCCTTTGTAACCATAAGTTTGTTCTCTACATCTGTGACTCTATTTCTGCTTTGCAAATAAGTTCATGTGTACCATTTTTCTAGATTCTACATATAGGCAATATTATACAATGTTTGTTTTTCTCTTTCTGACTTCATTCTGTACAACAATCTCTAGGTCCATCCACATCTCTGCAAATGGCACTATTTCGTCCCTTTTTATGGCTGAGTAATATTCCATGGTATATATTACCACATTTTCTTTATCCATTCCTCTGCTTACAACTATTTTTAAAAGAAGTTTTAGTATTTCCTAGACATTTAACCCCACTTGATAGTAGAAATGTCATTATGTGGAAGTCTGTACTTTCACCACCTCTTACTTAAAAATTACCCTTGGACATGATAATAAATAAAATCAACTATTACAGTTTTGTGAACCCATCATACAGTTACTTATGTGATTCTTAAGAATTTCTTCTGCATCCCAAAAGACAAACAAGAAGAAGAAAAGTTAGCAATGTGAATTGTATGGATGCTGTAACACAGCATTACTGTATTATAGCAGTATTACAGCACCCGTACAAGTAGTATAGTAGCTTGCACATGGTAAACAACTAAAAATATTTTTAAACTTAATTTCTGAAGTAGTTACTGGAGCATGCTAACCAACAAACCTAGTATTTAGCATATTGAGTATGGTCAGCATTAAAATTCTGGAAAAAAATTAACAGAGCAGTTATTTGTCAATGTTTCTTTCCAGCCAGTTAATTCTGGTTGAATTAGCTAATCTTGAATAAATGTTATTAAGCCAAAGTGGAAAGCACTTATAACATAGCAGGGTTCTTTCCCCTTAGATTTACGGCAGGATATGTTGACACTCCAAATGCTGCGCTTGATGGATTTACTCTGGAAAGAAGCTGGTCTGGATCTTAGGTGAGATTTCTAGTGAATTTATTTTTATCTCATGTTGTAGTCCTTCTACAATAGAATTTAAAAATTATAAAAACTTGATGTTTTGATTTCTTGCTGCTATTATTATTGGTCGTTCATAATTATATTTATATAACGCTTTATAGTTTACAATATGCTCTCAAATACATTATCTTATTGAACCCTCATCAAGTGTAAAACTATACACGTGACAGCAAGAGTCATATCCCAATCTGTGGTTTTGAAGGTGGTCTCAGGAAGGATGACTGGTGGTCATGGGAGTGATAAGACAGAGAAGGGCCTGCCTTTCTTCTTAGTTAACTTAGTAACATTGATTCTTCTAACCTTCCTGAAAGGGAAGTGTTTAGGTGGGCTTTCAGGGTTTTTTGCTGGCCACCATTGTTAGGGGTAGACAATGAGTAGAACAGGTTTATGGAGACAAAGAGGAAACATAATGGATTTTAAAGTTTAATTATTATAAAATCTTTCAAGATAAAGAGCAGATGAAGATAATTGCAAACAAGACCACATAAAAATATAAGATTTGAATGTCAACAAACAAAAGTCAAGCCTCTGGGCATTATATTCATAATGAACAGGACAGGGGGATAATAATTCTAAATATTTAAAGAGTTCATAGAAATAAACATATGGGGAGAAGATATGAAAAGGCCATTCAAGTTATAAAATAAAAAAACTAATAATTATGCGAAGACTGTCAGTTCTAATGTAGAAGTATGAATTAAAAGAACAATTATATAGCATTGATTTCCTTGCAAAAAATTCTGTTAAGTGAAATGTAGTCTGGAACACGGTTGAAGTAACAAAAACACAAATATTGTCATATACCATTTTGAATGAATATAAACCTCTCTGAATCAAGTTTATTTATTCCCTATATCCAATATTTCCAGAATTTAATTTAAAATTAGAAATGTGAACAGTGACTTATGCACAGAGATATTCATCCTTGACTTATTTACAGTAAAAACAACCATTGGGACACTCTTTTGAACATTTGCTCAATAGAACAACAGTTTTAAAGATGATTAACTTTCACATATGACCAAACATCTCAGATATTTAAAAGTATTGTTTATGGAGAATTGCTAACAATTTAGAGAAAGTACTATCTTCAAATGTCAAATGAGATAAGTGAGATGCAAAAAAATATTTTTATAGAATGATTTCAGCCAGTTAAAAATCCCTGAAAAATGACACACTAAAATGTTGACAGAAACTAAAATGTATAGTAGACATTACTTCTGGGTGGTAGGATGAAAGGTGATACAATCTCTCCTCCCTGTCCCCCCTTTTGGTATACCTGTTTAGCTAGTTTTCTATGGTGTACTCCTTTTTTAATCAAGGGGGAAAAAACATTAAGCATATTTCATGATACAATACAGGGCCATACAATTAAAAAATTTTTTTCTATGCTAGTTATTAATGAATAACTTCATCTTTTACCTAATTCTTTTTTTAATTGTGAAATACTTCAAACATGAAATATAGATGATAATTGACAACATTTTTTGTGTTCTTAAACCCAGACTTGAGTATACATTTAGCTATTAAATGACAGATGTTAACATGTTTCCATATTTACTTCTTTAAAAAAGGAATTAAATATTCAGATAAAATTAATGCATTCTTATCCTCTTCTACTTTCTCACAACTCAGGATTTACCATTATTCTAAACTGTAATATATATGTTTTTGTGCTTTAATTATAAATTATATATCCATTGAATGCTTTGAACTTCCAGTAAATACTGTCGTATCACATGTAACTTTTTGAAGTTTACTTTTTTTATTACATTTTTTGAGATATACTAAGATTAATATGTGAAGTTCTAATTTGTTATTGTCACTTCTCTATTAATGTTTTGAGTAAATACAAAAATTTATCCATTCCCCTATTAGAAGCTATTTGTATTCATTTGTTTTTGTTTTTTATTTATTTTTTAAACCTAAAGTTTACACAGTTCTCTTACGTTTGGAAGAGTTCTTCAGTTTATATAGCCAGAAGTGGAATTGCCAGGTCATAAGGCATGCATATTTTCAACCTTACCACCATTGCCCAACTGGCTTCCAGAATGGTTGTACCAGTGTTATGTTTCTACCCAGAAATATCTCCTTGCCAATCAGACTTGTTAATTTTTTGCAAATCTAATGGATACAACACAGTATCTCATAGAATTTTAATTTGCATTTGTTTGGTTGAGTAATTTTTCAATGTTTATTAGTATTGTGTTTTCTCTCTGCTATAAGTTACCTAGGTTACTTCAAGGTTTATGCTTTTTGTTTTATTATTTTAAAAAAATCCTTCCCTGTACAGTTATCTTAAAGATGCTGTCTTATATTTTATTTTCCAAATTTTAAACTTGATATGCTTTCTTCTCTTCTGTCTCTGTAAAAGTTTGGTCCTGGTATTGATTTTTTGGAATCTAGGTTTTTTTGACTACTGATTTTCCTTAATGGTTATTGGACTCTTTGGGTTGTTTTCCCTCTTGAGTCACTTTGAGGCTAAGAATTGTCCAGTTCATCATTGTTTTTGAATTTATTACCATACTTTTTTTTATAACATCCTCTTGTAATTTAAAAACCTCTGCTATGTTTAACTTTTTTCTCCCTTTGCATTTGTAAAATTATTTTGTATGCAATATTTTTTCCTTATTAGCCTTATTAGAGGTTTCCATCTTAGTATTTTAAAAGTGTCCTTCTAGTTTTATGTTTTCATTTTCTGTTTTATCATTGATTACATCTTTATAGTTTCCTTCCTTTTACTTGTGTTAATTCTGTTCTGATTTTTTGAGATGAACACATAGAACATTAATTTCCATTTTTTTCATATATACAACTTAAAACCATGTTTCCTCTAACTACTGCCTTAGCTGCATCCCATAAGTTTTAAAATATACTTATTTGGGCTTCCCTGGTGGCGCAGTGGTTGAGAGTCCGCCTGCCGATGCAGGGGACATGGGTTCGTGCCCCGGTCCAGGAAGATCCCACATGCCGCGGAGCGGCTGGGCCCGTGAGCCACTGCCACTGAGCCTGCGCGTCCGGAGCCTGTGCTCCACAATGGGAGAGGCCACAACAGTGAGAGGCCCGCGTACCGAAAAAAAAAAAAACAAAAAACTTATTTGTGCATTTTCATAATACATCACACTATATGGAATTCAGTTCTAAATGTTTTATTTCCATTTGTATTTTTCAACTCCTGAACTAGTTTAAATTATTTTGACTCCCAAATTGCACTGGACTTTTTTTGTTGTTCTTGTGACGTCTAATTTTATTGTACCTGACTATTGTCAGATTATGTGGTCTGTATAAGATCAGGGTCATATTTCTTAAGATTATTTATGCCTTACCATATGTCTAGTTTTTCTGTCACATTTGTGATTGAAAAGGTTCCAGTTGCTGTAATTATTAACCATAAGATTGTAAATTAGTCCATTAGATCAAATTTGTTAATTATGCCCAAGTCTTTATTCTCATCAGACTTTTACCTGTTTGTCACTTCAGACATATGTTAAAACCAACCATTATAAGTGGCATTTGTCAATTTCTGCTTGCAATTTTGTTAATTTTCTAATTGTGGTTTTAATTTGTATTTTCCTAATGACAAATAATGTTGGCCAGCTTTTCATGTGCTTGTCATTTGTATATCTTCTTTGGAGAAATATCTATTCAAGTTCTTTGCTCATTTTTGAATTGGATTATTTGTCTTTTGAGTTGTGAGTTCTTTATATATTTTGAATTCTAGACTTCTAGTAAATAAATTACTGGCAAATATTTTCTCCCATTCTGTGGGTTGTCTGTTCACTTTCTTGATAGTGTCCTTTGATATACAAAATTTTTTACTTTGATGAAGTCCAATTTATCTATTTTTTTTCTTTAGCTGCATGTGTTTTTGGTGTCAGGTCTAAGAAACCATTGTCTAATCCAGTGTCATGAAGATTTATGCCTATCCTTTCTTCTGAAAATTTTAGTTTAGCCCTTATCTAGGTCATTAATCCATTTTTAGTTAATTTTTATATGGTATGTGGTAGGAGTCCAATTTCATTTTTTTTGTATTGGTATCCAGTTGTCTCAGCACCATTGTTTAAAAGACTGTTCTTTCTTCATTGAATTATCTTGGCACTTGTGTCAAACATGGATTGACTGTAAATGTGAGGGTTTTTCCCTGGAGTCTAAGTTCTGTTTCATTGACCTACATGTCTGTCTCTGTGCACAGTCTTGATTACTTTGTAGTAAGTTTTGAAATTGAGAATTGTCTGCCTACATTCTCTTATAGGAGTTCTATGGTTTCAGGTCTTACATTTAGGTCTTTAATCCATTTTAAGTTTGTTTTCATATATGGTGTGAGAAAATGTTCTGTTTTCATTCTTTTATATGTAGCCGTCCAGTTTTCCCAGCACCACTTATTGAAGAGACCGTCTTTTCTCCATTATATATTCTTGCTTCCTTTGTCGTAGGCTCATTGACCATACACGCATGGGTTTACTTCTGAGCTCTCTATTCTGCACCATTGATCTATGTGTCTGTTTTTGTGCCAGTACCATGTTGTTTTGATTACTGTAGCATTGTAGTATAGTCTAAAGTCTAGGAGTGTGATACCTCCAGCTTTGTTCTTTCTTCCTTAAGATTGCTTTTGCTATTTGGGGTCTTTCGTGGTTCCATATAAATTTTAGGATTATTTGTTCTAGTTCTGTGAAAAATGTCATGGTATTTGGTTCATTTAAATGATATCTATTTATAGTCTCTGGTAATTCATCATTCTTGTACTTCTCTTTTGTTCTTTAGACGTGGTTCCTTTTACTTCTTTGAACATACTTAAAATAGGGGTTTTAAATTTCACAACCCTGCAAATCAGATTCTCTCCCCTGTTCAGGATTTTTTGTTGTTGCTGTTTGTTTCATGACTTCTCATTTAATTATGTAAGGTTTTTGTTCTTTGTCATGTGTTGTCACTGATTTCTCTGCCTGGTTAGTTTATTGGTCAGCTAATGATTGACCACAGATTTCCTTAAATGCCTGGAATTCTTAAGTCTTTCAGTCTTTACTGAGGGGTTCTGTGTGCATGTTGGGGCATTCTGTCAGGAGTCAGCCAGGTAGTTCAGAGCTGTGCCTTAGCCTTAACTTGTGTAAGCCTCAGAGTTAGTAAGAGGTGAGAGCTAGGGCCTTCTAGCTTCTTTCCTGTCCATTTGCACAGCCCCAGGAATGCATGCAACCATCGCCATGCACATGGCTTCTAGATTCCTATGGGAATGTTGTAGTCTTTAACTGTCCCCTGTGAACATCTCATTCCACAGTTTATTCTTTAAGTTTTTTAGTTAGCTTATTATTTACCCCAACTATTATTTATCCCTGAGACAGCTGCAGTGTTAAACAATTGATTCAGATTATTTTTGAGAAACACCTCCAGCTAAAAGGCAGTTCACAGTAGGCAAGGTCTGAGTCAGGTCAAAGAAACAGTGTGAGTGGGATCTTCCTGGAAACTACTAGAAAGTTCAAAGAATGACAGTTACGTTGAAATGAGGCTTTGAAGGAGCTCCAGCCCCATTTTTGCCCCCTCTAGTGGCTACCAGATTGCTGTAGTCACAATGATTATGTGCCATTTGTTGCCAAGTCTACTGCAGAACTGGGAAGTAGGTAAGATTGGAATAAGTAACAGTAAAACTCAACTGAGATTCAGCCATTTTCTTCAAGAAACACTCCCCAGATTGTTGCAACCCATTTTTGTATTTCCATATTACTGAAATAGTTGATCCTTGACAATTTTTTGCCAATCTTCTTGTTGTTTTTATGGAAGAGTGGATTTTCAAATGTCCTTAACCCCCTGTTTTTGCTGACATTACCTGGTTATACAGCTGCTTTCCAAAGACACCTTGAAGATGTTATTCCATGGTATTCTGACGTCTGTTTTTTTGTTGTTTTTTTTTTTACGGTACGCGGGCCTCTCACTGTTGTGTCCTCTCCCGTTGCGGAGCACAGGCTCCGGAGGCACAGGCTCAGTGGTCAAGGCTCACGGGCCTAGCCGCTCCGCGGCATGTGGGATCTTCCTGGACCGGGGCACGAACCTGTGTCCCCTGCATCGGCAGGCGGACTCTCAACCACTGTGCCACCAGGGAAGCCGTCTGTTGTTATTTTTAAAAGCCTGCTGTCAGTCTAAACTGACATTGCAGAAAAAAATTTCTCTTTGCCTTTCATTTCTGCAGTTTTATTGTAATTTGTCTGTGTATGGATTTCTTTTTATTTTTACTTCCCCATTCTTATTGTATCTTTTCAATCAAAGAAAATCACCTCTTTTAGTTTCTACAGAATGTATCCATGTTCTTCAACACTGCAGTTCTCTCACTCTCACAGTCTTCTCCTGCAACTTTAATAGATGTATATTGGTTTTCCTTGTTCTGCCTTGCATTTCTCTTAACCTCTTTCCTATTTCTCTCCTTCTTTATGCAGCATTTTTTTTGTAGTTTCTTTTACTCTTCTATTTTACTAATTATCTCTTTAGTATTGTCTCATCTCTTGTGTATCAGTGTAGTATGTTTATTTCAATGACTGTTTTCGTTTAGGAATTGTATTTGATTTTGTTTTGTATACCTGTTCTTTTTTTAATACTGTACTCTCCTTATGCTTTCTGTTCCTCTTCATGCCTTTCATCATTTTAGCATCTCTTTCATATTGTTCTGTTTTATCTCTTAGGGTGTCACCTTTTCATTTATCTGCTTAATCTTATTCATTTCCTTGTGTAGTTAATAATATTTGGTTTTGAATTCGTTATTGGTGAGTTTTGTGTTTTCTGTAAGGGTCCTTTCCTCCCTAGGGTGTGAAAGTTTGCCCCCCAAAATGAATTTTGGTCTAGTTTGTGCTTTTGCCCAAGCTCTTTATGCACGATCAATCAGTTTTTATGTTAATTCTTTGCCTTCAGGCTCTCATACTTCATAAGTATTTATATTATATTTGAATCTCATAAGAATATGGGAAGGCTTGGGTTTTTTTGCACATTCATGCACCCCCCCCCCATTTTTATTGCTCACCCAGGGCCCAGGTTAGATGGCAGACTTTCATGGTATATCGTCTCATCAATGAGCAGACCTTTTCTAGTTCCCTTCATACATTTGACAGCCCTTTTAGAGCCCCAGCTCCTGCCATGTCCAGATCCTGCCTCTCGGACTCAAGACCATGTCTCTTTTCTCATGGGCATTAAAATGTTAACCAAGTCAGTAACTTCCTGAGCCATTACTATGAATAATCTATATTTCTGAGATATAGAAGTCTCCTTTTTTTCTTTATTAATCATAACTTTTTAAAACCTTTTTTTCTTTATCTGTTATTTTTTAATATGTTTTAGTATCTACAGCAACTTTGTCCACAAGGTTGCTAGAAACAGTTACACTTGTGATTGACTTTATCCCTGCAAGATTATAAGTATTTCTTGATTTCATTTTAAGTTTAATTTATTTAAAAACTTAAAACAGTTGATATTTATTGACTGAAACAGGTTTTGTATTAGGTTCTTCACATGTGTAATGACATATAATTTACAACTTTATGAAGTTGTGTTATTGCTTTTTAGCAGATGAGAAATTTAAACTTAAGGGACTTTAAACAGTTTGTCAAAGGTTACAAAAATAATAAGTGGTGGAGCTGGATTCAAATTGGGGTCTGTCAGACACTAAACTTGATTTCAGTTCTGTTATTTTGGTAGTGTAAGTGAGAAAAATTGTGGTAAGACCTATCTAGTAACTATTTGTTTATCAAAGTATTCTGGTGCCCCAAATATGTAATTGTCCATTGATTTTTTTTAAGAGGTTTTTAGTCTTTAGATTTTTTTTCCAGCATACACTTTTCTAGTGCTATTGAGGTAGAAAGAACAATTTGCTGTGGGTTTTGTTCCTTGAATGGGACTTGTAGGAATACCGAATACAGAAGTATTGGAATATAGAAGTGAGATTATGGTTCATATATAAAGGACCTTTGAGTACCATAAATGACAAAGAGCTTTGCTTTTAAATTAGCAGTAATTTCTAATATGGCTGTGTAAAAATAGAATAGGTAGTTTTGAATAGGTAGCAAAACTTTTGGTCAATCACTTACTCATAAGAAATACTATGTAGATAAGAGGAGAATGGGTGATTTTAAGAAACTCCCTGGGGAACACAAACCCAGAGGGTTCTGGCCTACCTTTTTTCTTTTTCTTTTGGTTTTAGTGGCACACAGCCACAACCCGTTTGTTAACATATTGTCTATGGCTGCTTTTATGCTATAACTGCAAAATTGAGTTAGTTACCTTATAGTCTATAGCAC
Organism: Phocoena phocoena; assembly: GCF_963924675.1. Lineage (NCBI taxonomy): Eukaryota > Metazoa > Chordata > Mammalia > Artiodactyla > Phocoenidae > Phocoena > Phocoena phocoena. The sequence continues at coordinate 21,264,768 of NC_089222.1, read as the reverse complement.
CTAAAATTAAAATATTTACTATCTGGTTCAGTCCAGTAAACGTTTATTGACCCTTCTTATAAAGTAAACCCCAGTGAAAATGATTTTACTTTATTTGTCCGTAAAAAATGGGGAAAACTTTTCAAGCATAGGCTCGTAACTTGTTGGTTCTTTCCAAGGTCAGCACATAAGCTACATAGTGGTCTCCTTTGCTAAGAGCAGATTCTGGCCATATGATGTCTTGTTAATTATGAAAGGCTGAGCTAAAGACTTTGTCCTCGGTTCAGTCAGACTAATTGAAAGCCTCAACTAAGTTCTTTTCTCTTAGTTTTTTGTTTTACCCATTCTGTTTAACTGTAAAGGACATTTAGCATCAAATAAAGTTCATTGTGACCTCAGGCAAAGGGAGGCAGCCACATGTGGGAGTGCTAGAAATAAACCTGGTATCTGTCTGAGGGGAAGCAATATGTGTGTAACAAGAAAAAGGAACTTGTCTGTTCAGTGAGATCTTTGCTGACTTTTTGTACTCTGACCCCATGTTTAAAAAAATATGCAGGACTTCAATTCTTTTGAGTTCATTTTCAAACCAATAGCTTTTTTTTCCCACCAAACATTTTTTACTGTTTCTATAAATATACATGCCCCAGTGTTCCTGTTGTACGTGTTTTTCTTTTGGCCAGCTGTTTAGGTTAAACCTGTTCATGTAGCACACACTCTTTTAGGTTCAATGTCAAATCTTCAGATACCTTCTACAAATTACTATTTTGATCAGAATATTTTAGCACCTGCAAAAGTGCCATGTTAGCATGAATGAAAGTGCATATTTCTCATTTTCATTTTTCTCTGATGTCTCAAAATATTCTTTTGGTATCTTCCATGCCAAATTAGAACATTTGTAAGCCATCAGTATGTTAGAACACCCTGACCTTTGGTCAACAAATAGGTAATTAGACTTTTCTGTCAAGTCTGATAGGTTGCATGTAAGTCTACCTGGATTTTTGGTAGATTTGACAGTCCCATCTCGTGCCCCCCCCCCACCCAATACAGTTGACATTGAATTTTGGAGAGTTGTCTTCACTGTGACTTTATATTTGAGTTGCACTAATGGGGTTTACTTCCCTTTTAAGAGAGCTACACAGCAGTTCTAATGACACTGGTTTCAGTAGTTAGAAGGATGAAGGAAGAAGATGGAAGCAATGCAAGCCTTAGGTAAAAGAATTATACTTGCCTCCTTTTGAAGCAATGGGCTAAGGTACCACTGAGACTTGGAGTCAAGGCCAGAGAAAACTTTCTACATACTCATTCAGAATAGGGTGATGGGGCTGCCATCCCCACTGCTGTAGAATTTATCTCATTTTACAATTCTAGCTTTAATGGAAAGATAACAAATTGCTCCTTGGGTCAGAGAGTCTGAGAAAGGAAGATAAACATTACTAAGCGTTGTCATGGCCTTTATAAGAAGTTGAGTGCAAAGGGTGCCCCCGTAAGGTGGTCAGGGCTCCAAGAGTTTGTCCCCAGCTTGACTTCTGTCAAACTGTCTCTATGACAAGGATGTTTTTTCCTTCCCATTGTGAGCATTCCATCCTCAAGACACTAAATGCTTTCATCATTGTCTGCTTTTGAAGAGGAAATTGTTGAACTTTTGCCCAGTTTGACTGCAAGTAGAGTAGGAGGAGATGTAGGAAAGTGAGCCAAAGTGCAGTTTAACCAGACAGTGTTTACTTCACATGTGTTGTGTCACGATAAGGATAGGGGTATTGGTAAACCTTTCACGCTCCATAGCTACCTTTTCTAGTGAAGCATAAACTTTAAAAAAAGAGAAATAAATTAATAATGCATATGTAAAGCAGGCTATTGATGTATCAGGCTGTCAGCATGAAGTTTCACAATTTTGCTTCCAACCGTATTTTGCTAGAACTAGGGAAGTGCTTAAAGAGGCATAAAATTGAATTGCTGGTTGGAAGGAAATTTAGGAACTATTAAATGAAACTCTCCTCTTTTATCTGATTATTACATGGCTACCACACTCATTCATTCCCCCAACACACACACACACACACACACACACACACCTTTTTTCTCTTTGGTAAAGTCCTTATGTGGCAGATAGAGGTCTGCATGGTCTTTCCAACACTGACTCTTTTTTCCCCTCACCTGCTCCCTCTGTACTTTCCTCTGTCCCTCATGTCCTTCCTCCTCACAGAGATCTTTCTTGACTGTTGACACGTTCTACTGGCACTTCTCATTTATCCATTGATCACATGCACATTGTGCATTTGTGGTTTGTCTGATCAGTGAGAGCAGGGACTGCATTTTTGGCTCATTTCTGTGTCACCAGCAGCTAACACAATGCTTGGCACATAGCTGCACTCATATATGTATAGAACTCGTGAATTCCATCCATTGCATTTTCTGTAGTCACCTGACTTTTATTTGAACTTTGCGAGGTATTTTATTCCATTTTGTATTTGCTCTAGTGATAATACCATTTTTAGAAAACTGAAGAAAATGTTGACAACCAAAATGAGAAAAGGATAATATTAATGTATGAAGAACTCATATAAATCTCTAAGGAAAATGTTTAAAACTCTAATAAATAGACCGAGTATGTGATTAGCTAATTCACAAAAGAAATTCTACATAAAATGGCTAAAAGAGACGTGAGAAAATGCTTATTTGCACTAGGGATCATATAAATGCAAAGCAAAGCAAAATCCTACCTATAGATTTAGCAAAAATTATTTGGCACAAGAAGTAGCTTGAGAGACCTCTTATACAGTGACTCTGTAGACTGTGTTAGGTTAAAAAGATAGTTTTAGAGCCACTCAGACCTAGTTTTAAGTCTTAGATCTTCCACTTGGTTAAATGTATGACTTTTTTGCAAATTAATTTTATGTCTCGTTTATAAAATTAGGAATTTACCTATTTATAGGGATTTTGTTATTGTTTGTTTAATTCATTCAGAAATACTTATTGAGTGCCTGCTTTGTGCCCAAACACATTCTCAAGTACTGAGGATACACACTGAACAAATTATCCCTGGCTGATGGAATTTACATCCTAATGGTAGAGACAGACAATAAACAAACACATAAATAAAATGTACAGGATGTTGGATAGTGTTGAGGGCTATAGAGGGAAATAAAGGAGGGAAGAGATGGCAGTTAGTATGTCACCGTGTTGCTATTTTAAATAGGATGATTCAGGAATCCCTTACTGAGACGGTGACATTTCAGCAAAGATTTCAAAATGGTAAGGGAGTAAACCATGTAGATGTTTTGGGGAAGAATGTTCCAAGTAGAGAAAATAACACAGATAAAGGAATGAGGGAATGCTGTACCTGATATGTTTGGGGAATAGCCATGGAGCCAGTATAGTAAGAACAAGTGATCAAGTGGAAGATACTATGAGAGGTGAAGGGGGACGAGATTGAAGGCCTTGTGAGCTACAACAAGCGGGTTGGCTTTCACTTAGGTGGGAAGTCATGGCTGAAATTTCAATCAGGGGAATGACATAATATGAGTATATTTTAAATGGATTATGTTGCTGTTGCATTTAGAACAGACTATGCTGTGGAAGCAGGTAGACTAATTAGGAAACTTGAATTTTGAATAGGGGTTGATGGTGACCTGGACTAGGGTGGTAGCTTAAGGAAGGGTGGAGACAGAGAACTACTTAGACTCTGCACATTTTCAAGGTACGTAAATATTAGGCATGAGAGGAAAAGTGAAAGATTACAAGGTCTTGGGCTTGAACAACTGGAAGGATGGAGTTGTTGTTAACCAAGGTAACGTGTAGAGTGCTTAGCCTGCTGTGTGGCATCTACTAGATGCTACATAAAAGGTGGTTCCCATATACACACTAACAAACGTAGTAAGGTAGATAGCTAGGGGGAAGCAGCCGCAAGGCACAGGGATTTTAGCTCGGGGCTTTGGGACAGCCTGGAAGGGTGGGATGGGGAGAGTGGGAGGGAGGGAGACGCAAGAGGGAAGACACATGGGAGCATATGTATATGTATAGCTGATTCACTTTGTTATAAAGCAGAAACTAACACACCATTGTAAAGCAATTATACCCCAATAAAGATGTTAAAAAAAAAAATGTCTGAGACAAAAAATATACAGCAACTTAGGAAAAACATTTATTCTCATTCTCAAGGCTTAAAACTGAACACCAATGCTCTCTGCAGCAATCTTTTGTTTTTCACTACCTTCTGAAAGAATGTTTTTTCTTTCTCATTTTTTCTCTTACCTATTATTTTCTTCCAATATGAACAGTAAATAGATTGTTTGCTGAGTTCAGTAAATCGCATATTATAATCCTTCAAAGCAATAAATGTTTTTATTCAAAAAAAAAAAGGTGGTTCCCTTCCCCAAAATTTAGGGTAAAAATGAAAGACTTTTCCTTTATCTGATGTGCTTGTGTCCACCTACACAAACAAATAGAATATTTCACCAGAATAATTAGATAACAAATTATACATTTAGCTAGCACATTGGAGTTTAGTAAATTACTCCATCTGTTCACTAAGGTATTTACAGTCTAATAGAAAGTGGAACTAATATTTTTCTATATGACTGATACAGTAATGGCAAGGTTATCAATAGTAATAAAACTTTTTTAAAAATCAAAGAAAAAACATACTCTCTCAGTGTTTCATTTTATGGGTAGCATACACATGTGACTCTTTATGCCCCTTTTTTTTCTTTTCAGGATGCTGCCTTATGGCTGTTTAGCAACAGGAGACCACTCTGGCCTCATTGAAGTTGTGAGCACCTCTGAGACAATTGCTGACATTCAGCTGAACAGTAGCAATGTGGCTGCAGCAGCAGCCTTCAACAAAGATGCCCTTCTGAACTGGCTTAAAGAATACAATTCTGGGTTAGTGTTCTGGGTTAGTGTATTTTGTTTGATTATCATTCTTCTGAACAAACTCCCAAAAAGTAACTGTTCTCGCAGTTAGGATCATCAGTGTCCTAGAGGAAATATTAGTGTTATTTATTGCTTCATTTCAGGTTAGATCAAAATGACAAATAGGCCTTCCTAAAATCTTACAGAAGATTAGCATGGAATTCTGCTTCATCTAGATCAAATTTCAGAGCTGGGCAGTAGTTTAAAAATCTAAGAACTTAAGTGTTTAACAAATAACATATAACTTTTTAAGTGCATGAACTTCCATAATTATGTGAATGTATGAACCTAAGTAAATTTTCAATAGATTTTTAAAATAGAAGTAAATGAGTTTGTAGGCTGATCTTTCCAAACTAAAAAATACAGTGCTAGGAATTGTGTTACTTACAATTATTGTGTTGGAAAAGCCCTAATACATAGGAAATTAAGGAATTTCACAGTGAGGGGAAAACACTGCAAGTATTTTTGGCTGAAGATTTTGAAGTCAGACTTAAATGTTATCATTGGCAAAATCCAAGAACTTGGACTTCCCTGGTGGCACAGTGGTTAAGAATCCGCCTGCCAATGCAGGGGACTTGGGTTCGAGCCCTGGTCTGGGAAGATCCCACATGCTGTGAAGCAACTAAGCCCGTGTGCCACAACTACTGAGCTCGCATGCTGCAACTACTGAAGCCCGTGTGCTGCAACTACTGAAGCCCACGCTTCTAGAGCCCGTGCTCCGCAATTAGAGAAGCCACCGCAATGAGAAACCCGTGCACCGCAACGAAGAGTAGCCCCTGCTCGCCTCAACTAGAGAGAGCCTGCGTGCAGCAGTGAAGACCGAATGCTGCCAAAAGTAAATAAATAAATAAATAAATAAAATCCAAGAACTTGTATGTGAGAATTAATTTTCAAATTTTGATTTTAGGGCCTTGTCCCTAAAGGGTCTATATTAGTTACTTCTGATATAAGTCAGTGACTTTAATGGTTGGCACTGTAATACTTAACTCTTAAATATGGAATTCTAGTCTTCAGTCAAAACTACAAAAATGTTCCAAAGCCCAGCATCATTCAGCCAAGCTGATGGTCTCCTCTCATTACTATGCATATGAACCTACCCCTGTCCCCGACAGAAATGTGAGCCCCAGGACACAGCAGTTTGAATAGTTGATGTCCAGTTACCTGATGTCTTTGAGCAAGCCTGCTGGCTCCTCCCTGCCCTGCTCCTCTGATCATCATCCTCACTCTTGGCTGATCCAGCATCTTCTCCTTATATGGTTTTGGCAGCTCTGTGTTGCAGTTGTTCTCACATTAAAAAGGAAACAGAAGTGTGGATTGGCTCCGTCCCACACATTTGGAGGCTGAAAACCTTCCTTGCTCCTATTTTTTTCTCTCATTCAGGGATGACCTGGACCGAGCCATTGAGGAGTTTACCCTGTCCTGTGCCGGCTACTGTGTAGCTTCTTATGTCCTTGGGATTGGTGACAGACATAGTGATAACATCATGGTCAAAAAAACTGGCCAGGTAAGCAACTTCCCAGAGTGCCAAGGGCCTCAGTGATGCTGTTACTTATGTGCAGCACAATCTCTTGTGAAACTCAGATTCTTTATGAGTCTCAGTCATGCCTTTGTCTTTCCTTTTATTTCCCACCCCTTGTTTCATGTGCCATCTGCTTCATATATCGGTTTGTTTGCTTGAAGTTAGGTGATAAGCATTTATTTAAATGTTTAAAAAATTATTTAGGTTATTTACAAGTGACCTATTCCTTCACTATAAGAAATTGTATTTGGGACACATATGTGCCGAAGAGCAGAAGGAGCAGATAATGTGCAGGATATATTAACTTTAAAGAAGATAAGTGTTAAAAAAAGAAAAAGTTGAGACAAACCCCACTTGAGGCATTTTTTCTTTTAGACTATCAGATATAATCATCTGCGGGAGTAAGGCGATACGGAGTATGACTAATATCATTTTGGGGTAGCTAGGAAGCTAGACCGGGTTATATAATATAAAGAAGCTCTCAGTTTTGAAGTGAAAATTTTCTTATTCAGAGTGACTTTTGTTTGTAAATTCTTTAATATTAAGCAAAGACAGATGAAATAATTTGAGACGTTTTCAGTTTAGCCACCCTTAGAATTCCCTGACACTAGGGGCATTCCAGAGTAAAGACGCTGAGTCACTCTGTGAACTCTGGCCCTAGGTGGGACCCAGAGTTTTACACCTCCTTGGAGATCTGGGTAGTTCTGGCTTGATCTTTTGAGAGTTGAACCTTGTGTTCACACTTAAAAGGATTCCCTCCGACTTCTGGTTAATCACGCTGAAACACAGGTTTTCCTCCATTCTTTCTTGATGCCCTTCTAATATATTGAGGAATAAGAAATATGTAAATCCAAGAAGTCAAAGATAATAGGAAAAGAAGCCAACAATGGGTGAAAGACATCAACAGATTTGGGGATGAGCAAAAGCAAAATGGAAAAATAGCAGTGACTCGGCATAACTGAGAAAATGGCTACTTGTGGAAGGGTGTGTCAGTCTGAGGAAAGCTCTGGAATCAGGGGCACTAGGTGCTGCTGAAGGTGGGGAAAGGGGAAGAGGCTGAAAACAGGATTGATTGGCAGTTTATATATGGAGCAATTAGGTGCTTGTATCTCCTTTCCAACTCCAAGAAGGGCTAGAGGATTTATTCTCTGAAGAAACCAATTCTTCTGACTCAAGGACAAACAGCTTCTATGGAAGCTAAGGGTAAGATGCCATATTAAAAATAGGGATGGAGTGAAAGTTGGCATGATAAATGGTATGATTCCCAGCCATTTCTGCTTGCTTTGCTCCAAGAACAGTAGCAACCAGGTGTATATTCCCACTCTCGCAATAGACTACATGGTTCTTCTCAAGAGAAAGTGATCAGTTCCAGTGAAAAGGCTTACAGATGCTGACTTTTGAGGTCTTTCCCCAGATACTCTGCAAGGAAGCCCACTGATCAACAATCCTACCATGTCCATAGATTTTTCATTCATCTTGTTAGTGACTCATTCTTAAATATGAATGGTCAGCCAAAGATTATCAGACATTTGTTGAAAGCCTCCACCATGAAAGAGACCAAATCAAGCAAAATGGGGGGAGGGGGAAAGAAGAACTCTGGGAAAACAGTACCTGCAGTAAACAGAGGATGATTTAAGAAGTAAAAACAGAAAAGATATTGCATCTATGAAGTAGTAAGATTCTATTTTTAAAAATTAGAAAATGGAATTCCTATAAATTAAAAAGAGGAACAAATAAAATAGAAGTATAAACTAAAGATCAACTAACATTTCTTGAACTCTTTAACTTGTGGAAAGCACAGTGCTTTAAGTTCTTTATATACGTTAACTCCTTCAGTCCTTATGATAACCGTACAGAGTAAGTGGTAGTGTTATCCCCATTTACAGGTGAGAAGATTGACACAACAGAGAGTGGACATACCAGGATTAAATCCTGGCAGTTTGGCCCAGATTCTGTTTTTTAGGCACCAGGCAATGTATTGCCCTTTAATATCCCGAAGAGGACCAAGATATCTGATAAGTAGAAGAAAGAGGATCCAGAAATGATAGAGGATCAGTCCAGGGAGGTTCACCATCTAGCCTAATAAAAGTTACAGAAAGAAGTAGCACATAAGAGGAAGGGAAGGAACTTACCCAAAAATAATACAAAAACATTTCCCAAAGCTGATGTTTGTGACTATCCAGTCAAAAGGGCACGAAAGTTCCCTTACAGTAGATGAAACAACCCTTACTAAGGCCATGCACCGTGACATTTCAGTGCATCAGGCATAAAGTGATGGTCTTAAAACCTTCCCAGAGATACAGCAAGCCACTTACCAGGGTTCAGGAGTCAGAAAGACTTGACTTCTAAAATAGCAGCGTTGGAAACTGTATAAGACAGTGGGAATTAGCCTTCATGATTTTGAGTGAAAATGATTTCTAACCTAGAATTCTATACCAGACTTTCAGTATGAATGTAGAACAAAGACATTTTCAAACATAAGGTTTCAAAAGCTGTGTCTCTTCTGCATCTTTTTTCAGGAGGATGCCAGAATAAGGACATCCATGAAAATAAGGGTCTCAACTGGGGTGCTTTTGCCCTTGGAGGACATTTGTCAATGCCTGAAGACAATTTTGGTTGTCAGGATGCGGGAGGGGGTATTCTACAGGCATCTGTGGGTAGAGGCTAGGGGTGCTGCCAAACATCTTATAGTGTATGTAAGGTAGAACCTCACAACAAAGAATTTTAGGGCCTAAATGTCAGTAATGCCAAAAGTGAGAAAGCCTGGTCTACACCAAAAGAGAAATGATGTGGAACCCAGGAAACAGGGACTGCAAATGGGAGGAGAGTGAAGGTTGAGCACGGGGTGATGGTTCTTTGGCAGGCTTAGAGAACAGCCAGCCCAGACAGGAGCTAACAGGTTACCTGACCATGTGGAAAACCGTTGTGAAATGATTTTTAGATTTTTAAGATTTTGCGAAGAATTAATGACCAGATCATAGAACACTAAGACAAAAAATAGTTTTGTCAAGAAAAAAGATGAGCAAGAAAAGGAAGTGTAATCATAGTATAGTATTACCACATGGCTTATGTACTTTGAACAGTAAACACTGGATATTGATTTAACCAGAAATTATGATATAATGTGTTGCATTATGAGGCATGACATCAGCACAGGAGTACTAAATCTTTACCTTCCATAATAATCCAAAATTAGGAAGTAAAAAATAATTATAAACATACTGTTTAGAAAAATGGAGACATATATCAGGAAAAACACGTGGACGGGTGGGGAGAAGTTACCTCTAAGTAGTAGCGCTTAAGGTGGTGAGGGAACTGGTGGGGCAAGGATGTACTCTCTCTTTGTTTTATTTCTGTGTATAAAACTATTTGATTTTTTAAAATCAAACATGTTTATTATTTGGATGTATTTTTCTTTTTAAAGATTCATCTTTCCCACTGTGTATATGCAGTTTAATATCAGGGTTATTATTGAATATAAAAGACCTTCGAATGTCAGAGCACTCTTTTCCCAAATGATCCAGGAGGCCGTGTAGTGTGTCTACTACTACTCCATTTGATGTAGTGCATGGGCATCTAGGACTGCTGAGGCCTTGGATTTTTATTTGGAACCCACCAGAAAAAAAGGGGAAATTAAATCCCATTTGTTTTCCAGCTCTTCCACATTGACTTTGGACATATTCTTGGAAATTTCAAGTCTAAATTTGGCATTAAAAGGGAGAGAGTGCCTTTTATTCTTACTTATGATTTCATTCATGTGATTCAACAAGGAAAAACAGGAAACACGGAAAAGTTTGGCCGGTGAGTATTGTCCTCGTGTCAGCGTGAACACATCTAATGTTTTCTCAACTGACCAGCTAGACTAGCATTTAGCTGAGAGGTATATGTAGATTGGGGAGATAGTCAGTCTGCTAACAGGAGGCTTTGGGGGAACTTGCCTGTCAGATCCTGTTCTGGTTCAAAGAAGAGAAAAAAAAGTGCTAGAGGGCTTCCCTGGTTGCGCAGTGGTTGGGAGTCCGCCTGCCGATGCAGGGGACACGGGTTCGTGCCCCGGTCCGGGAGGATCCCACATGCTGCAGAGCGGCTGGGCCCGTGAGCCATGGCCAACGAGCCTGCGCATCCGGAGCCTGTGCTCCGCAACGGGAGAGGCCACAACAGTGAGAGGCCCGCGTACCGCAAAAAAAAAAAAAAAGCTAGAAATTTGAAATAAATTATTGTTTTATTCCAATAGTATACCACCTTTTACCTGTATTAGAAAATTCTCTGAAACTGTTAAGACATTTGATAGTGAGATGCTGAGAGGGACTGGCATTTTGCTGTCATTCTATGTGAAGTGCAGTAAGAGAGTCAGGGTTCAGGGAAAGACTTTGTAATCTCTGATCTTTTCCTTGCTGTTTGTAGGTTTCCAAGCACATTACTTGTCATCTTGTCTTTACTTCTTCATTTTAAATGGGGACAAAAATAATTATATTTCAGGGATATTTTGATAATGAGAGATATGTTACATGATGTGATCAACTCATCCATATGCTTACCAAATGATTGCTAGTATCATTTCCAGTTCCGCATGGGTTTCTGCAGAGTATAACTCTGGATCCATTTTCCTCTTTGGCAAAATTAGGGAGATAGGATTGGGTGGTCATCTTGAATGACCAGCTTGAAGAGGAGAGAGAGGGAAGGCAAGATGATAGAAAGGTACAATGCAAATTCATTGACACTGGTTTGGGGGACATTAAAGAAATTAAGTCTCTGGAGTCAGACCACAAATCTAGAATCTAGAATTATGGTTAGAAATCCTTATGGATTATAATCACCACTTTTTTATAATTAATTTTTGTGACACATAGAATTAAAAAGCCTAGATTAAGTGTTAGATTGCCTTTTACCATATAATTTCTATTTAATTTTGTTTTTGAAAAAGATATGTGTGGTTTTAGAGAGCTTGATTTATTTTATGTAAATTTTAGTCCTGGGACAATTTTCAAAAGGGTAAAACTCAGAAACGAACCTTTAGTTCAGTAGAAATTTTCCAGCTCTTATGGAAAGTCTAGCTATATCTCTCATTTTCCTTTATGAAATTTGCTATTTCCGTTCTAACATCATACTCTTGTGATTTGCTGCATCAACTAAAGGTTCCGCCAGTGTTGTGAGGATGCATATCTGATTTTACGACGGCATGGGAATCTCTTCATCACTCTCTTTGCACTGATGTTGACTGCAGGGCTTCCTGAGCTCACATCAGTCAAGGATATACAGTATCTTAAGGTATAAACCTCTTTTCTTTGTAAATTGGACTTTATGAGCATAGAGCTCAGCCGTACCTACCTATTTCATTCAGATGTTCAAAGGGAATGGAACAAAGTCATCTCCTGTGAGACAGTTTTACCCAGGAGTGGTAGTGACAAGCAGCTAAGTAGTTGTCTTGCAGTAATCATAAATTCATTTCATCTTCAAAAAGCCTCTGGCAGAGGTCATATTGTCACCATACCTTGGTGTTCATTCTCTCTCCCATAAATGGTATTTGAATAAGGACATGGGGTATGCTGTGTGGCCAAGTCAGCCTCCTGCAGACTTTTGAGATTCGCATCTCACTACAGAGAATATATAAAATCAGATTTTTTCCCTTCATTTTCAGGACTCTCTTGCCTTAGGGAAGAGTGAAGAAGAAGCACTCAAGCAATTTAAGCAAAAATTTGATGAGGCACTCAGGGAAAGCTGGACTACTAAAGTGAACTGGATGGCCCACACAGTTCGGAAAGACTACAGATCTTAACGATCAGCCTTTGCTCCTAATGTATTTGTTGGTTTCGTTTAGTTTTCATTTTGCACTTGCACTAAATTGAACGTGACCCTGCCAGAGATGTTATAAAGGGAATGAAATCCTGGAACCCAGAGTTAAATTAAAAACAATGGCATCCCACAGAAACCTAATCTGAACAATCCCTGATGACCACCCTCTGCTTTTGAATGCTTCCAAGATTCATCATGCAAACTGTCAACATTATGGATAATCATTTCCTGCTGACTTTGCACGCCAAGGAATGCTACTAGAGATTGTTTTTTGTCTTTCTGTTTTTTGTTTTTTTTAAGTATTTGGTACTTTTCTGGAAAGGTGTAAATACTTCTTTTTCATATTGTGACCAAGTGTTATCACTCAGCCAACTTATCCACACCTGGGGACTAGTAGCTGTTCTTACTTTCCAAATGAGGCTTAAAAGAAAGCTTTCTTTCTTCCCTTTTTAAATGTGGAAACTACAAATTATAATATAATTTGAAATTATGATTTTTCAAAAATCTTTTAAACCTGTGGAAACATTAATTCTTTTGTTGATACTTATCTACTGTGATAGCATCATCCCAGCCAGACTTGATGAAAATCTACTTGGTGAGGCAAATATAATTTATGCTGCATATATATTTATAAAATTTCTAGTGGGAGTTCTACATAAAAAGGATGTTATTTTGATTTTCTTCAGCCTGTGTTTTAAAGTTTTACAAAAGCAGAGCTTTTTCCCAAGTTACTTTTTAGTTAACTATGTGATCCAGTTCTTCCAGCTGCTTCTATAATGAGGCACATATTAGTACAGTTTTTACATGGTATCTATGAAAGAGTTCACTTCATAGAGCATAGTACTTGAGCAAATGTATCCAAGACAGAAAGCAAATGAAAAGGAAACTATTTATGGAATAAACTCCAGGCCTAAAATTCAGTATTTTAGTAAAATGCCAGCTGTTCTTACTGTATTTATTAAAACTTGTAATAATGTGATTTTTCAAGGATATTAGTTCAAATTGAAATGTTTCATGCCACATGGAATTCTTTAATTTATTTGTGGAGGTACCATATATTTAGGGTGCTAGATGGCAGAAAATGTTAATATGTGCAATAGGAACTACTGGTTTGAATGTGTAAATGGATGCTCTTCCTGAGCACTGGCAACATCCAGCAAAACTACTGCTTATTCTCCAAAGACTATTGTATTGGGAGCTCTCAATCCTCAGTGACATGGGAAAGAGAACTGAGTATTGGCCCTGCGACTGAGTTTTCTATAGGAATTTTATTAAAGATTGTTTAATTTTGTTGTCTTCCTTAATGTTCTCAGTCAAATAAATGGGTGAGCTGGTTTTGGCTGCTCTTGGGATGTGTGGGCCTCTTCTTTATGGGCAGCACAGGACCTTGGCACTGGGACTCTTTAAGAAATGGTCAATAGACAAACCAACCTCAGGGTAAGCTAAGGCTCATGGTCTCTTCCCTGACTTCTCTCCTTGTTTCCCAACCCCATCAAGCAGTATGGGAGGCCTTTTGGACTTTGGTTGGGAGCCTGAGGCAAGAGGGTGTCTTCACTGAGTTTCCATGCCTTTGGGAGGTATCCTGAGGTCTGGAAGAACGTCCCTTCAGTTACTTGGTACCCAAGGCCAGACAAGCCACTTTGTAGCTCTCTTCTATTGGGCAGGAGCTCAGAGCACAGTTTCTTGGAAATAACTCAGCTGATGGTGGGGATTGAACTCTGAACTGACCATTCGCAGGGCTGCTCTAGACTTGGTGAGAGTTGCAGAAATAGGACCATAGGAGGACAGGTTTGTTCAGGGATCTTTGTCTGATAGCAGTCCACCATTACATGTACCAGGTTACGGATCAGGGGTTTGAAGAGTGGTGAGCATTGCCAGGCAGAAGTGGGCACCATTGTTTCCAGAGGGGTCTCCTCAGCCCATAGGTTCCTTGGTAAATATATGCTAAATCGGTGAATGTGAATGTCTTTAAGAGTAAGAAAGGGAAACGAACCTCCCCAGACAGTGCTGGACCTGAGGCCAGCATGGCTCTTAACCACCCCTGCCGTAGACCCCCCATGATAGCACGATAACCCTCAGTAGCTGCGGAGCACTCCTACCAGGTGCTCCCTACATACTTGCTGACTTGCATGTCCCTGATTCTCAGGGCCTCCGCCTGAGCCAGACAGTTGGAGGTGGAAGGCAGAGGATAGCCAACCAACAGAGCAGATTAGGGCTCTGGGCTGTAGGAATAGTTCCTTGCCTGGGGGCTGGTTACCCAGTGCCGTGGCTCCCTGTCTTTTGGTTATTTCCCAAAACAAGATTTTGGAAGCTCTATACATTTCCATACTTGAGGACAGCATCTGTGTCTACCCTGGACTGGGAAGACAAAGGGTGACTTTGTTGAACAAGTTAATTCCTGAGTATTCTTCTCATGTCTATATTCAAGACCCTGGGCTGCAGAAGCTAGTATTTGCAATCCAGCTCTGCCTCTCTGACCTTGGAGTAAGGTATTTATTTTCTTTCTCAGGATCTGAGCTTCCTATTTGTAAAGTGGGATTGGTAATAACTGCCCTACTCACTTCTGTGGGAGAGACTAGTTTAAGACTGTGATTGGAACGTGTGCTGAGTCCCAACTCAGAGGCAATCTCATTTCTTTCCCTGCTTCCCCCTCCTGAAGGGAGGAATCTCAGGGAAGGGAAACCCCTTCCACAGCTCTATGCTTGTCTCCTGTCTTCCAGTGCATTTTCAGTTCTGCCTTGTGCAGCCCATATCCCTGACTGTCAGCACCAGATCTTAGCCAGGCAGCCTGTAATGCAGGATTCACTTGTGTGCAGAAGGTGAAAGATTGGTCCATGATGTGGAAAGCAGAGAGGTACCATGCCATGTGACCCTTACTATAGGGGACAAGCAGCTCTTAGGAGGGAGGAAGCAGGGGCTGTGGTTTCCTGGAGAAGTGGGCCTCTGAGCTGAGTCTTCAAGGACAGATAGGAGCTAGGTGAACAGGTAATGGGAAGAGCATATTAGGCAGGAAGGTACAGCATATATAAAGCATGATTCGTGGGCATTAACAGGATCAGCAATTGCTTATTTCTACTGCCTCTTGCCCTTCCTCCACATCAGAATGCTGCATCTCTTCCCAGGTAGGATCTAAACACCAGTCATGACATCCTGGAGCCTCTTCCTCTTTCAGTAGCAGTAGCAGTTTTGTCCCCTTTTCCAATGATGGAAAAACTGTCTGTCTGACAACACTTTCTGGGTTATTCCTACATGAAAATGTATAACTAATAGATTTTTGGAACTCTTAATATCTTTCTACTTTTAGCAAAGCCCAGTTTTAACACTTAGAGGTCTGGCCTTTCAGATCTTCTCCACCTTCTCCTCTTCGACCTTTTTTTATTGTGGAAAAAGGCACATACAGAAAAGTGCATAAAACACTAACATAAATAATATTAGCATATGATAGAGCAAACATCCAGGTAACCACCACACAGGTCAAGAAAGAAGATTGACCACCTCAGAACCCTACAAATTCCCCTTCCTGGTGAAGACTCCCTCTCTGCCAAGGTAATCACCACCTCTTCTTTTATGGCAATCATCAGGATTCTTCCCCTCAACATCATGTTTTTAAGATTCAGCCATTTAGTTGCATGTATCTCCAGTTCATTATTTATCATCACTGTACAGTATTCCATGTTATGGATACCCTATAATTTACATATCCTTTCTACTGTTGGGACACATAGGTTGATTCTAGTTTGAGGCTATTACAAATGATGCTGCTGTGATAATTATAATTTATCTCCTGTTTCACATATGTACATATTTCTTTGGATGTATATACTTAAGATTAAAATTGATGGGTCATAGAATTATGTAATCTTTTTTTTACCAAGTAATGCTAAAATGAGTAGTTGTACCAATTTATTTTTTCCTGGTACTTAATTCTTGTTGCTCCACACTCTCGCCAACACCCGGTTAACCAACATTTAAAATATTTTAGCTGTTCTGGTGTTTATAGTGAGCTAATTTGCATTTCCCTGATTGATTAGTAATGACATTGAATTGCTTTTTCATGTTTGTTTTTGGCCATTTGGATTTTCTGCTTTGTGAAATGCCTTCTTAAGTCCTTTATCCATTTATTAATTTGGTTACCTGTCATTTTGGTTTTTTGTTTTAAGGAAGGATTTTTTAATTTTGCTTTTTCGTTTTTGTTATGTGAAATTCTGTATATATTTTGTCTACAAGCCTTATCTTCTAATAACACAAGATCTTAATTTTAATGTCAAACTTATTATTATTTTCCTTTGTGGTTAATATCCCTTATGTGGTATTTAAGAAATCTTTCCCTATTCCAAGGTCATGAAGATATTCTCCTGGAATACCTTATGAAAGCTTCATTTTTTTCCTAATCCATTTAGATCTGTAGTCTACCTGGAATTGCTTTTTATATATAGTATGAAGTGTTTTTTCCTAGTATCTTTTATTTGGAAAGATAATCCTTCTTTCTCCACTGTTCTATATCCCCCTTGGTCATAAACCATCTGTCCATATATGCATGAGTGTGCTTCTGGACTCTAGAAGATATCCAGTAGATTTCATCTCCCTATTTTATTTTATTTTAATTATTAAACTCATGCATAGTACATATTGTGTGCTAGGCATGCATCTAAACTATGTATATTTAACCCTTTTAACAATGTTGTATGATAGGTACAGTTGTTCTTTCCCACTTTGCAAATGAGAAAATGGAGGCACTTTGTCCACAAAGTAGGAGCCAGTATTCAAACTCAGGGAGTCTGTCTTAAGTGTCCATGCTCTTTATTCACAGTTATCAATGATGCCTCAGTATACATTTCAGAATCTACTTGTCGAGATGCCCAAAATATGGAAATTTTAAATGGAATTGCACTAACTTGTAGATTAGGTTGAGTCAAATTGACATCTTCAGAATATTGACTCTTAAAATCCATGACAGTGGAGTATCTTTTATTTAGATCCTCTTCAGTTTATATCCACTGTGATTTATAGTTTGCTATGGAGAGCCTTGTCTATATTTTGTTAGATTCCTGGGTAAGTGATTTTTTAAAACATATTTATTGGAGTATAATTGCTTTACAGTGGTGTGTTTCTGCTGTATAACAAAGTGAATCAGCTATACGTAAATATATATTCCCATATCTCCTCCCTCCTTTTTTTTTTTTTTTTTTTTTTTTTTGCGGTACGCGGGCCTCTCACCGTTGTGGCCTCTCCCGTTGCGGAGCACAGGCTCCGGACGCGCAGGCTCAGTGGTCATGGCTCACGGGCCCAACCGCTTCGCGGCATGTGGGATCTTCCCGGACCGGGGCATGAACCCGTGTCGCCTGCATCAGCAGGCGGACTCTCAACCACTGCGCCACCAGGGAAACCCCCTCCTCTCTCTTGTGTCTCCCTCCCTCCCTATCCCACCCCTCTAGGTGGTCACAAAGCACCAAGCTGATCTCCCTGTGCTATGTGACTGCTTCCCACTAGCTATCTGTTTTACATTTGGTAGTGTATATATGTCCATGCCACTCTCACTTCTTCCCAGCTTACCCTTCCCCATCGCCGTGTCCTCAAGTCCATTCTCTACATCTGCGTCTTTGTTCCTGTCCTGCCTGGGTAAGTGATTTTAAGTTCCCTTGTTGTTGATCTGTTATATAGCAATTGTTCTCAAAGTGTGGTCCTCTGACTTAGGAGTATTAGCATCACCTGGGAACTGATTAGAATGCAAAGTCTTGACCCCCACCCCAGACCTACTAAATCAGAAACTTGGGAGATGGAATAGAGCAACCTGTATTTTAATAGTTTTAACTAAAGTTTCAGAGCAATCAATAGATATACAAAAAATATTTCTATTTCTCAGACATATGAAACATTCTAATTAATCCTATTTATAGAAATTATTTTGATTTTGCTTGTATCATCTACAAATGATTAGTAGCTTTATTTCTTTCTTTCCATTCCCTTCAACATTTTATTTCTTTTTCTTGACCTGCACTGGTTAGGAATTCCAAGAAAAGGTTGAATGGAAGCAGTATTCTACCTTTTGCTGATCTCAAAGGGAAAGTCTTCCATATTAGGTATGGTGTTTGCTCTGGAATCTGGATCTTTTACTAGGTTAAGGAAGCATGTTTCAATTCCCACTAAATTTGTTTCAAAAATCATGAAGTGATGCTGAATTTTATCAAGTTATTTTCTGCATTTTACAAAGATGATCATATGGTTTTACTCATTTGGTGAGTTATATTGATTGATGTTCAAATATTTAACCAAATATTTACATTCCTTGAATGAGCCCAACTTGATTGTGATGTATTATCTTTTTAAAAATATATTGCTGGATTTGATTCGCCAATAATTCATTTGGGACTTTTGTGTCTATTTTCATCAGTGGGATTGGTCCATAAATTTCTTTTAAGGCCTGTTTCAGATTTTGTTATCAAGGTTTTGGTGACCTTATAACCCAGCTAAGATTGGCATTATTTCTTACTTAAAAGTTTGATAGAATTTTGCTAGTGACTTTATGTCTGATGTTTCTTTGAGGTATGGATTTAATTTCTTTAATAGCTAGAGGAATATTCAGATTTTTATATCTTACTGTGTTTGTTTTGAAGAGTTGTGATTTTCTAGGTATGTGTCCATTTCATACACCTTTTCAAATTTATTTTTATAAAGTAACCCGTGTGTTAAGAGTTAATTAATGTTGCAGGATTGATAGTGATGTCCTCTTTCCATTCTTGGTTTTGGTTAGTGCCTTCTCTCTTTTTAGTCTCACTAGAGGTTTCTTAATTGTACTGGTCTTTACAAAAATAAGCTTTTGACCTTTTTGACCCTCTGTTGTATGTTTGTTTTCTACTCTGCTTTTACCTTTATTATTTCCTTCCTTCTACTTTATTTGTGTTTATTTTGCTGTTATTCCTCTCCTACAACTTTATAAAATGGTTGCTTAGCTGATCAATTTTAGCTTTTATAATAACAGTCTTTATCTGCATCCCGTAAGTTTTCATACGAAGTCTTTTCAAAACCATTCAATAGAAAATATTTTCTGATTATCATTTTGGTTTCTTTGTGACGTGCTGGTTACTTCAAAGTATTTATTAATTTCCCGATACAGATGGATTTTCTTATTTTTTAAATTGATTTCTAGATTAGATGGCATTCACAGAACTTATCTATGAGTTAAATTCTTTCAAATTTGTGGGACTTATTTTTTTATGACTCACAGTAACGTCAGGTTTTATAAATGTTCAGTGTGCACATGAAAAAATCCATATTTTGCAGCTTTTGATCAGCTGTTTTACATATGTTCATTAGATCAATTCTGCTATGTTGTTTAAATTTATATATTTTTACTGAATTTTTGCCTAGCATTTATGAAAGCGATAAGTTAAAATACCCTACTATGATTTTGGATTTGCTTATTCCAGTTATGTCAATTTTTATCTTATAGAGTTTGAAGCAATATAATTAGGTGCATCCAAATTTAGAGATGATTTATATCCCTGGTGAATTGAACCATTTTAAAAAATTATTTTAAAGTGTTAAACCGTTTCTGATAATGTGTTTTGCCTCAATGTCTGCTTAACTGATATCAATAGAGTTATATTAGCTTTCATTTGGTTAGTGTTTGCATGGTGTGTTCTTGCAACCTTTTGGAATCCTTATATTATAAATGTCTCTCTTGTAAATAGGATGTAGTTTTGTTTTGTTTTGTTTTAATCCACTCTGACAGTCTTTACCTGTGAATTGAAACATTTAGTCTATTTATATTTAATGTAATTGCCTATGTATTTGGGGTTAAGTGAACCACCTTACTCTGTAGTTTTATTTTTCCTAGATTTTCTTTCTTTGTGTTCTTTTTTGAGTTATTTTCTTTCCCATTTTAATGGAATGCTGAGATAACTTTTCCCATTAATTTGGAAATCATACACTCTTTTACCATTCTTTTATTGATTACACTAGATGACAACTTGCGTATTAGACTTATCTGAGTCTAATGTTTATTGGTACTTTTATCATCTTCCCAGACAATGCAAGAACCTTAGAACTCTTCAAATCTGTTTATTTCTCACCCAACCTATATGCTATCGTTGTTGGATTTTAATGATATATCAGTGTTAAATCCCACAAGAAAGTATTGTTTTATACAGCCACTATCATTAAATATACAGTTAACCCTTGAACAACATGGGGGTTGAGGGGGCCAACCTCCTGCACAGTCGGAAATCTGAATATAACTTTACAGTCACCCCTCCCTATATGTGGTTCCATATCCACGGATTCAGTCAACTGTGAATTGTTTACTACGTATTTATTGGGAAAAAAGTTTATTATAAGTGGACCTGTGCAGTTCCAATCCATGTTTTTCAAGGGTCAAATGTATATACATTTTTTACTCTTATCATTGCTTTTTATCTTTTTTCCTGCATTTTCAAGCTTTCATTTGGGATCATTTGTTTCTTGGACCAAGGAATACCATTTCATATTTTTTTAAGTTGTTCTACTCTTGGTTAATTCCTTCAACTTTTGTTTGTCTGGGCCCAGAAATTTAGGTTGGAAGTTGCTTATTTCAGCACGTTGAAGGGATTTTTCCATTGTCCTCTTGTTTATATCATTTCTTTTATAAAGTTAACAGTATTGGGCTTCCCTGGTGGCGCAGTGGTTGAGAGTCCGCCTGCTGATGCAGGGGACACAGGTTCGTGCCCTGGTCTGGGAAAATCCCACATGCTGCGGAGCGGCTGGGCCCGTGAGCCATGGCCGCTGAGCCTGCGCGTCTGGAGCCTGTGCTCCGCAACGTGAGAGGCCACAACAGTGAGAGGCCCGCGTACCACACACACACACAAAAAAGTTAACAGTATTTTAATGTGTATTTATTTTCTACTAGCCACTTTTAAAGATTTTGTTTGTCTTTTGTTATTAGCAGTTTTCCTATGATATACTGAGGGCTGGTTGTCTTTCTATTCTTCCTGCTTGGTGTCTGCAGATCTTGAATCTATAGCTTGCTACCTTTCATCATTTGGAAAATTCTCTTCAAATCTGCTTTTGCATAATTCTCTGTCCTTTTGGAACTCCATTTACATGTATTTGACCTTCAATTATGTAGTCTATACTTTAATTACTCCTTTCTCTATAATCTCTTTGTATTTTTCTCCTATTTTCTTTTCACCTATTTCCCAGTTTATTATTTCTCTGATTTTGAGTTATTAATTTCATTATTGCGTTTTTCAGTTCTACAGTTTCTATTTGGTTCTTTTTAAATTCTGCTGTGTCTTTTTATATTTTTCTGTTCTCTGTGAAATTCTCAGAGTTGTCTTTTCATTACCCTGAACATTTTAAACATAATTATGTTAAGCTTTACATCTAATGAATTCTTAATCTGCAGACCCTGTGGGCCTCTTTCTATTGTTGGTTATTTCTGTTGATGCCCATTCATGTTGCCCTGCCTTGTTTGCTCATTTATTTATTTATGCTGTATACTCACATCCAAGGTAACTCTTATTTCAAGAACAGATCAACTCTTTATTCTTTTTTTAAAATATTTATTTATTTTTGGCTGCATCAGGTCTTAGTTGCAGGATGCGGGATCTTCATTAGGATCTTTGTTGCAGCATGCAGAATCCTCCGCTGTGGCATGCGGGCTATCTAGTTGTGGCCTGTGTGCTCAGTAGTTGCAGCGCATGGGCTTAGTTGCCCCACAGCATGTGGGATCTCAGTTCCCTGGCCAGGGATCAAACCTGTGTCCCCCACACTGGAAGGTGGATTCTTAACCACAGGACCACCAGGGAAGTTCCTCTTATTTCTTAAGTTACGGTCTTTTGGGTCCCAGCCCAGAATGTGGGAGTTTTGCTAGAGTCCTCCAACATTGGCATTCTTGGACCCCACGTTCATCTCCCTAGCCCTGCAAGGCTGTCCAAAGTGCTGTTTAGATGCCTGACCTCCTGTTGCGGAATCAGTAAACATTCCCAGGATTGCTAGTAATCCATACGCCTGGATTACTACTCTGGTTTCTGTTTCCTCCTGCACCTTGGCATAGAAATTCATCACTGCCTCTTTTGCTTTCTGGTGCCTTCAAGAAGATATGTTTTATATTTTGACCAATTTTTCACTTGTTGGCAAGAGATTTGTCAGCATTACCTTGTCCACCTTTACTCCTTTCTCTACTAGCTCTTCATCCACTTTCATATGGCTTCTTCCTCGTTTCACTGAGACCGAGTTTATTAATTTTTTCACCAGCATCCTTGATGTTGCCAAATCAAATGGACACTTTTCAGTTCTCATGCTTCTCATCTTCTCAGCAGCAATTTGACATAGTTAACTATTCCTGTTTTGTAATACTTTGTACACCTTAAGATTTTCCACTGTCTGAAAACATTCCTCAGTCTGTTTTTCTAACACTTTCTCTTCTATACAATCCGTTTTTCCTTTGTACATTTCTTACAAAAATTTTTTAACAAATGCATAAATGTGATCATAAATGCTTTCTTTTTAAAAATTGAAATCTTGTTTTTTTTTCTTGAATTTTGTTTGGTTATCCCCACCCCACTGTCAGCCTCATTCTCTATCCCCGTTAGGTAGCTCATGCCACCTGTTTCTAACCTTTCATATTTCTCTCCATGCTTGTATAATCGTATACAGAAAAAGATATATACACACACACATTATACAAGGTGTCTATTTTTCTTTTTTTTTTTTACACAATTGGACTATATTATGCCCACTTTTCTGCAACTTGCTTTTATTTTGGTTTACTGTATTTTTTTTTTTTTTTTTTTTTGCGGTACGTGGGCCTCTCACCGCTGTGGCCTCTCCCGTTGCGGAGCACAGGCTCCGGATGCGCAGGCCCAGCGGCCATGGATCACGGGCCCAGCTGCTCTGCGGCATGCGGGATCTTCCCAGACCGGGCACGAACCCGCGTCCCCTGCATCGGCAGGCGGACTCTCAACCACTGCACCACCAGGGAAGCCCTACTGTAAGTATTTTTATTCAAAAATACTTTAAGGAAATCTCTCCAGTTCATTCTTCTAAATGGCTGAATTGTAGTTAATGGTGTATAATAATTTATTCAATCATTTCTCTGTAGGTAAGCATTCACAATTTCCAGTTTTCTCCCCCCACTATGCACAATGCTGCAGTAAACATCCTTGTAAAAATATCCTTATACTGAAGGCTTTGTTTTTATGGGATAGATTCCCAAAGAGAAGGGTGTGTGAGAGGTGTGTGTGTGTGTGAGTTGTGTTTTTAAAAACTTTATAAGTACGCTTTAAAATCTTTACTGAAATTTAAGCATTCATACAGAACATAACATACAGACAGAAAGGTAAAAATCATATTGGTATATAGCTTCATTAATTTTCACAAAGTGAATACATCTTTGTAAACGGCATTCACATCGAAAATAGAAAATTACCTCTATCCCAGAAATTTCTCTCGTGCTCCTAGTTACTAACTACCCCCTAAAGTGAGCATTATGTGGACTTCTAAGACTATATATTAGTTTCTGCCTGTTTTTGAGCTTTATATAAATGGAACTTTCAATTTAATAAATTGCTTTCCTAAGAACTTACTTATTTTCATCACCAAAGTGTGAAGGGGTACCCTTTCTTCCATATCTCAGTCAGTAATATGTCATTGCTCTTTTAAATATTTTTTGCTGTTTTCATTGTTAAAATAATACCCCCAGCTATAAATTAATTTGAGCATTTAAAAGATATATTTGTTGGCTATTTGGATTTCCTTTTCTGTAAATAGGCTATTAACATCCTTTATCCATTTTACAATTAGCCTGACTTTTCTTATCAATTTTTAAAAGCTCTTTATATATATGTTGGACTTTGTCATCTACATTATAAGTGTCTTCCCCATATCTGTTGTTTGTTTATTGACTTTGCTTATGGTATCTCTTACCATACAACTTTTAAACTTCTAGATAATCAGATAGGTTGTTGTTTGATAGCTTCAGGATTTTCTTACTTAATGAAGATCTCCCTTGCCTAAATGCTGTAGCCCTTCAGGGTTTAACCGTCCCTTCTTTTTTTCTCTTTCTACAACCTTCCTAGGTGATGTTATT
This sequence comes from Phocoena phocoena, assembly GCF_963924675.1. Lineage (NCBI taxonomy): Eukaryota > Metazoa > Chordata > Mammalia > Artiodactyla > Phocoenidae > Phocoena > Phocoena phocoena. The sequence goes on along the minus strand of NC_089222.1, from coordinate 21,240,502 downwards.
CATTTCCATTGCATGAAACCTCTTGTATATGTTAATGATGCTCACAGGTAGATCTCCATCCCAGACCTCTCCTCTGAGCTGCAGTAATACAAATCTCACTGCCCGCCATCTGTGAGGGGCGTGTTAGGTCCTGGGGGATACAGCACTATGCTGTCCCTGCCCTCAGAGCTTGTTAGAGGATATATTGTGTGAAATGGAAGGGATGACTGGGATACTTACTGATCTACTGCACATTTTGTACTGCTTCGAGGGAAAGACTACAGTCAAAGGACTACATATCTATTAGAAAATGAAGACAACAGAAAAATAAGTAAAAGAAATGAAAAGGTAATTCTTGGAAAAGGAAGCCTGAATGGCCAATAAACATGTAAGACACTCAACTAGTAATCAGAGAAAATTCAAAAGATACACCATTTTATTTATTTATTTAGGCCACATCCCACAGATTTCAGGATCTTAGTTCCCTGACCGGGGATTGAACCCGCACCCTCGGCAGTGAAAGCGTGGAGTCCTAACCACTGAACCACCAGGGAATTCCCATGACATACCATTTTAAAAAAAACGATTGGATTGGCAAAACTCTGAAATCCTGACTGTATCAAGCTTTGAAGATTCGAGGTAAAGAATTCTGCTCGTCAGGGCTTCCCTGGTGGCACAGTGGTTGAAAGTCTGCCTGCCGATGCAGGGGACGTGGGTTCGTGCCCCGGTCCGGGAAGATCCCACATGCCACGGAGCGGCTGGGCTCGTGAGCCATGGCCGCTGAGCCTGCACGTCCGGCAACGGGAGAGGCTACAGCAGTGAGAGGCCCACGTACCACAAAAAAAAAAAAAAAAGCTGCTGGCCAAAGTTTATAATGGTACAACCACCTTTGAGAGCAATTTGGCAAATCTTTAATATGATTTGCACTACTCTTTCATTCAGCGATTCTACTTCTTAGCATACCTAAAGCAGTGCTTCTCAATCCTTGATGTACATACAAATCACCATGGGATCTTATTAAAACCCAGATTCTCATTCGGTAGGCTGGAAAGATCTGAGATTCTTAATTCCTAACAAACTCCTAGGTGATGTCATTGCTGCTGGTCCAGGGACACACTTTAAACAGCAAAGCCCTAGAGAAACTGGAGCATATTCTCAAGGGACACACAGAGACACAAAGATGTTCATTAGAGCTTTGATGGTATAATGATCATCTGAAAACTACTGAGGCGAGTGGATGGCTAAATTCATATGGTTGAATGCAAGAGTTAAAAGGAACTGGAGTTACATGTACCAACCTAGATCAATCTCAAAATCAATATTGAATGGAAAAACAAGTTGCAGGAAGGATTCATAGAATATAACATTTAAAATTTTAAGTAATACTGTATTTTTTTAGGGATATATACCTACACAGTTAATACAGACTTGCATGGGAATGGTAAACATCAAGTTCACGATAGTGATTACTTTGGCAAGGGAGGGGTATGGGAATAGCAAGGGTATATGGCTCTTCAGTTGTATTTTAATGCCTTACTTATTAAACTGGATGATAGGTAAACCCAGTTAAATAATACAAGTGTTTGTTTTATTATTTTCTATTTTTTCTACATTTAAAATATCTCATTAAGCAAAACAACAAAACAAATAGCCTTATTTTTTAGGTTGGAGAAACAGAGGCTCAAGAACTTAACCTTTGGTGCCGAACTTCAAACCCAGGCTGTACACCTTCCTCGTGACCCTGCTGGGTTTTTTGTTTGTTTGTTTGGCTGCACCGCAAGGCTTGTGGGATCTTAATTCCCTGACCAGGGATTGAACCTGGGCCCTTGGCAGTGAAAGCGCTGAGTCTTAACCACTGGACTGCCAGGGAATTCCCCCAAGCTGCTTTAAATTAACAAAAGAAAAAACATGGGTTCACCAAGTCAAAGGC